>NC_050103.1:89424517-90049517 GCF_902167145.1 Zea mays | reverse complement strand
TGCATATGCATATTTACCTTTTTATGTCGCATGCATTAGTTTATGTCTTATGCATTTGGAACTGGCTTGAACTTTTAACTCTATGTCTTATGCCTGTGGACAATTATCTGTAATATTCTATGAGTTGGACTATTGGACTATGTTTAGTTCAAATTACTCTGTGTGTGGTTAATCGAGGAGTGATTATAATTGCTGCGCTTACTCTACATATCATCTCTTGTATGCCTCGATAACCATGATTGTAGGAAAGTCTCCATCAAAACTCCAATCTATTATGTGTGTTATATCTTCAGCTTCAAATAATCCTGCACACACTTAGGGGAGCCTTTCTTACATTCTGAGTTTTTATTGGGATTTATCTATCTCTCGGACAGATCAAGATAACTCCTACGAAACTCATCTCCAAAATCTATCTTATACCTAAGGTATGAGGGAGATTTTGAAAAACTAAACTTCTCTTTAATATATTATGTAGTGTTGTCATCAATTACCAAAAAGGGGGAGATTGTGAATCATCTAGGCCCCTTTGGTGATGTTTTGGTAATTAATGACAACTGCTTGTGGGCTAACGATTCTTGGAGAAATAAGAATGCAGGGTTGGACCACATAGAACAGGAAATATTGGAGAATCATAAGCATTGGTTGTGGATCAAATGAAGGCAAAGGTATAATATAGGTTTCGTTTTTGCCGGTCTTGAGGAGTTTAGAGAAGATACTTGACCGGATTAGTAGGCTAGATAGCCGTACTATTAAGAGGGGTCAATGACTTTGATCTGTGTAAAACTTAGTGCCCCATAGAGCATCTAGTGGTTGCATTTGCATGAGGACTAACAACGCTCCAAATTTCTTGAGTTAAAAATTCTTTCAAAAGCGCGTTTGAAAAATGCAAAGACTTGGATGCGCGGACCGTCCGAGCCTTGAGGGTGGACCGTCCGCGATCCACTAGAGGGGTCCAAAGTCTGACCACTTCGGAGCTATCTTGTTCCTTTGCACTGCGGACCATCCGGGCCTTAGGGCCGGACCGTCCGCAGTCCTAACCAGAGAAGGCTGGTTTCGGGTCAGTCCCTGAATTATAGTGCGGACCGTCTGGCTGTGTCGGGCGGACAGTCCGCAGGTGTCAAATATGTTTTGGACAGGGACTGTGTGATTTTTTAGATTTGTACTACGGACTGTCCGGGGGACAAGTCCGGACAGTACTGTCTCAGGTCTCGGACCGTCCGGCCTTATAGGCGGACGGTCCGCCCGTGTTAACAATTCTTGGTCCAAAGTCGAGGTTCTTCTTGCTGTCAGGTCGCGGACGGTCCGACCTTGATGGGCGGACTATCCGGACCTAACTTTTCTGACAACTCTGACATATTTCAAACGGGAATTATAGCCGTTATGTGTACGGCGGACCGTCCGCGTGTGCGCAGAACTGGTGCTTTTTGCTCATAACGGTTGGAATTTGGTGGGGGGCTATAAATAGAAGGGTAGCTCGTGTGAGAGTGCTCGCTTGGCCATTCCTTGCACACATTAAGCTCATTTGTGATCCTCCAACTCACTCTCTCACACTCTTTGCTTGAGATTGCATTCTAGTGAGAGATTGAGGGTTCCTAGTGCATTTGCATCCTTCGGTGATTCTTGAGGCACTAGGTGGTACACCGAGCAAGCATCATCGGCTTGTTACTCTTGGAGGTTGCTGCCTCCTAGACGGCTCGGGCGATTGTCTCCGTCGAGCTCTCCAAGAAGATTGTGGAGAAGCCGCGGTGTTGATTGTGAGGGGTTCGCGCCTACCTCGTCAGAGCGGCAAAGGTGACATTAGTGGAATCGAGGTATTGAGTGATTTCTTGTCCACTTGGCTCAAAGATCAAGCCGTGTCTTGATATAGGAGCAAGTGAGAGCTTGAAGTCCACCTCAACGTGGATTAAGGGTGATCAGCAAATCACCGATACCACGGGATAAAATTCGGTGTCTTTACTTTCTTGCCTAACTTATTGCCTTGCAAGTGATTAGTGTTTTGCATATTGTTCCTCAAGTATTCAATCACCATAGTTGATTCTCATACATTGTTTACTTGTTGTCACTAGAGAATTTATTTCTCTTGTTATATTAATTAAATTTACCTAGTGTTTTTGATTTTAGTCAAAACCGTCTATTCACCCCCCTCTAGCCGGTGTCCTAGATCCTACATCAACTTCATTATATAATTCGCCAACTATAGATGTTTTTCATGATGAATTAGTGGTTGGAACAAATACGTAGCCGAACACTTTAAACTCTGCAACTTTTAAGCAAAACTACCCAACTCTAAAGTTTATAAAGTTGAGCTAGTTTTTATGAAACTGGGTTGTGCCAAACATCCCTTAGATAGTGTTTGGTTCCGAGAACTAGTTGGGATGGAGCAGCTCTATACCAGGGAGCGGATCTGTTCGAAAGATTTTTAGAAGCCGAATGATTCAACATCTGATCAGAATATTTCTTTTTTAGAGTCACTCCATCTTACATAGAACCAATCCAAACAACAACAAAAATAGAAGCGGAACGGCTCCATCTCGCTATACTCTTGGAACTAACACTACATTAATTCCGATGACCATCCATATATAGAAGAGTAATCTTAAAGTCAAACAATGAGTCGAGAAAAAAGTATCTAACGTAAGATTATATAAACTTGGGATCTAAAAGTGTTAGGAAATGTGTATATAAATGAAGTTTGGAGATCCGAAAGTAGAATTAGACGTAAGATTATATACCTTCAGAAGCTCTCGGTGGACTTGAGTTAATGTTATTTACAGGTTCCATGAATAGGCCACCTTTTAGTGGACTGGTGGTCATATTGTCCATCTATTTATAGGAGTCAAGATAATTATATATAAAATTATATTTTTATTCCTTTCTTTTACCCTTTATTTATAGGAGTCAAGATAATTATATATAAATTATATTTTTATCCCTTTTACCCTTTTTATATAGTAATGCTTCACATTCAGGGTATACATTTATTAATTTTCAGTGTACAGACGTGTCGTGCACGTTTTTACCCTTCATTTATAGGAGTCAGGATAATTATATATAAAATTATATTTTTATCTCTTCCTTTTACGCTTTTTATATAGTAATGCTTCACATTCAGGTATACATTTTTTCAACGTGTCTTCGGTGGTGAAGGGGCAAATATCAGTCTTTTGGACCATGTCAATCTCTATTTATCCTGAAACAACAACTAAAAATTGTTTTATTATCTAAGGCCTTCCGTTGGAGCCCTTCTCCCTAACAAACTACTGTTGACACCTTTTTGGAGGCATCAATTACTCAAGAGAACCAGCGGCGGTGCTCTCTGGTCAGGCGCGGACGGTCCGTGGCCCAGGGCCGGACGGTCCGCGACCTGGCGCGAGGCGGCGGTGCTCTCTGGTCAGGCGCGGACGGTCCACGACACAGAACCAGACGGTCCGCGACCTGGCGCAGGAACTCGGGTTCCCTGCCTGACGGCCGGACGGTCCGCGCCCTAGGGCCGGACGGTCCGCGCGTGCGTAGGGGCGGCGGAAGATCGCCAGCGGCGCCTGGATCTCGCTCCCGGGAGGGACCCCGTCAGGGAGGAGAGATCCTAGGTGGTGTCTAGGCTCGGGTAGACCGACCTAGACTCCTCTAATCGACGTAGAGTCGAGGAGAGGCGGAGAATTTGGGGATTGGAAGACTAAACCTAAACTAGACTAGAACTACTCCTAGGATAAAATGCGAAATAGAAGTTGTATTGATTCGATTGATGATCATTACAAATCGGCCGTAGACCTCTCTATTTATAGAGGAGGGGGGCTGGACCCTTTACACAACTGATTCCGAGCTAATTCCGCGAATATAGCTAACAACCGTAGCACAAAACTCGGAACCCTAATCTGTTCTGCGCACGCGCGGACCGTCCGGCCCACAGGCGCGGACCGTCCGGACCACGGACCGTCCGGCCTCAGGGCCGGACCGTCCGCTTGCTCATTTCTGGTTCGAACATATGCCCCCTGCCTTTTGGTGGAGCTGGGCGAACCAAAAGCAACTAACTCGATGTGATCACATCGGTTCTCTTAGGCATGTTGCCACATACTAGGATGGTACTGTTTGAGGAAACGCCCATTCAAAGCCTTAGGTAAATCCTTGCCTTGTAATGTTTGTAGTAAATAAGCGTTACCAGACATCACCTGTTTCACTTTATAAGGACCCTCCCAGCTTGGCGACCATTTCCCGAACTTTCGGTCTTTATTCCTTAGAGGCAGAATGGTCTTCCACACCAAGTCTCCTACTTGAAATGATTTTGCTTTGACCTTCTTGTTGTAGGCCCTGGCTACCATGATCTTGTCCTTTTCTATTGCTCCCAAAGCTATCATCCTCTTGTCGGTCACCTCATCAATATTATCCATCATTGAATTATAATAATCAGTAGCAGTTAGATCATTTTGTCTGGCAAACCTGACAGCATTCAAACTTATTTCCATAGGTAACACTGCTTCCTGCCCATAGACAAGCTCAAAAGGAGATACTTTAGTAGCACTATGTTTAGATATTCTATGAGCCCATAAAGCTTCAGACAAAATCTTATGCCAATGTTTAGGATTATCAGATACCTTCTTCTTTATCAAATTAATCAACGTCCTATTACTAGACTCGGCCGATCCATTGGCCTGAGCATAATATGGAGACGAATTATGCAGCTTAATTCTGTATAATTCAGCAAAATCACGTACCTCCTTTGACATAAAAGAAGTACCTTGATCTGTAGTCAAGGTCTGGGGAATGCCGAATCTATGAATAATATGCTCAGTTATGAACTCAATTACCTCCTTGTGCGTCATGTTCTTTAGAGCAACGGCTTCAGTCCATTTGGTGAAATAGTCAGTGGCAACTAGGGCTGGAAACGAGCCGAGCCGAGCCAGGCTCGGCTCGGCTCGGTGAGGCTAGGTGGAATAGCGAGCCGAGCCAGGCTCGGCTCGGTCACTTACCGAGCTCGGTAATGAGGCTCGGCTCGGCTCGATATAGGCTCGCGAGTCGGCTCGGCTCGGCTCGCGAGCCTGTACACTCAAGTACTCAACAACATTAATTATAGTCATTAGTTCAAATTTGAAGCACAATATGTTCCATGTAATAAAAAATTATGTCCCTGCACTCTAGTTCCTTGTGAGTTGTGACCAAAACAGCACAATTACACACTGGTCAACGAAGATTCGAGTAAGCAGTAGTTTGGACCGAGCCTCGAGCCGGCTCGCGAGCCTCACCGAGCCGGCTCGGCTCGGCTCGTTAGTGTAGCGAGCCGCAGAATTAGGCTCGGCTCGGGCTCGTTTAGGCTCGCGAGCCTCACCGAGCCGAGCCGAGCCTGATCGAGCCCGAGCCGGCTCGCGAGCCTCGAGCTTTTTTTCCAGCCCTAGTGGCAACTAACACAAACTGATGCCCCTTTGATGATGAAGGATGAATTTCTCCAATAAAGTCTAATCCCCATCCTCTGAACGGCCAAGGCTTGATGATAGGATGTAATTCGGCTGCAGGGACCAATTGTAGGTCGCCGAATTTTTGACACACTTGGCAACCCTTGTAGTACTTGAAACAATCAGCTATCATACTAGGCCAATAAAAACCAGACCTTTGCAACAACCACTTCATCTTTGGAGCTGATTGATGGGTACCACAAATTCCTTCATGTACTTCGGCCATGGCTAATATAGCATCATCTGGGCCCAAGCACTTAAGCAGGACATCATTAACCGTTCGGCGGTAAAGTTCATCACTCATCAAAACATACTTGAAAGCTGTTCGCCGAATGTTCTTATCTGTCCTGATATTGGGATTTTGTAAATAATTAAGTATAGGTGTCCTCCAATCACTTGCATCGGCTTCATTGTCAGCCGAATCGATTAGGAGAACATTTCTGGTAACCTCGGACGGTCCGGCGTCATCACGCGGACGGTTCGCGACCTGGGAATTTGGCTCTGCACTGGTTATCAGATTTTCAGTTTTGTGAAATTTCCCTCTCTTTATCCGATAACCTGATGCATCTTGTGCCAAATCGTTAGCTCTATGATTCTCAACTCTAGAAATATGCCGAATACTGAATTCGTCAAAAGAATGGATTATGCTCCAACATTTCTCAAGATAACTATTTAGAGTACCATCAAGACATTGATATTCTTCTAACACTTGTTGGACAACCAGCTGAGAATCACCAAATACCTTCATATGTTTTACTCCCATACCATTTAAAAGTTCTAAGCCGAATAGGAGGGCCTCATATTCAGCTTGATTATTAGTGCAATAAGTTTTCAATCGGCTAGAGAAGTCAAAGGAGACATTACTTGGTGAAACAAGCACAATGCCAATTCCTTGCCCTTCATTGCAAACCGATCCATCAAAATATAAAGTCCAAGGAGTAATAGTGAGGTATGACATGTCTAGTTCATGAATATCATTAACCCGATGTTCTACAATAAAATCCGCTACGACTTGGCCTTTCATAGATTTCAATGGTTCATAGGCCAAGTCATATTCTATGAGTGCATAAGCCCACTTACCAATTCTACCACTCATAATTGGGTTATGCAACATGTATTTGATTACATCGGCTTGACCAGAAACAGTGCAATGACTAGACAGTAAATAACATCTACATTTGGTGCATGCATAAAACAAGCATAAGCATAACTTTTCAATAAAAGTGTACCTTGTTTCAGCATCCACCAACCTTCGGCTTAGATATGTCACCACATGCTCCTTCCCCTCAGTTTCTTGTGTCAGAACAGCCCCAATAACCTTGTCTTCAGCTGCAATGTATAATCTGAATGGTGCTCCTACTTGTGGTGCTTTTAACACGGGAGCCGAAGACAAGTATTTTTTAATGAGATCAAATGCTTCCTGCTGCTCTGCCCCCCAAGTGAATTCATCATCATTCTTAAGCCGAAGGATAGGGGTGAAGGCATCAATCTTCCCGGCTAGGTTAGAAATAAACCTTCGTAAATAATTCACCTTGCCGAGAAACCTCTGCACTTCGACCTTACAAGTCGGAGGCCCCACATTCCGAATAGACTTGATTCGGTCAGGGTCTATTTCTATACCATGTTCATGGATGACAAATCCTAAAAACTTACCGGCCGACACTCCAAAAGCACATTTACGTGGGTTCATTTTCAAACCAAACCGACACATTTTATCAAAGGCTTTGCGCAAATCAGCTATATGAGAACTAAACTCAGCCGATTTGACTACAATATCATCAATGTAGACTTCCACAGTGTTTCCTAACAACTCATGGAAGATCAGATTCATAGCCCTCTGATAAGTAGCACCAGCATTTTTAAGACTGAATGTCATGACAACCCATTCAAATAAACCAATGAAGCCTGAACATATAAAGGCCGTTTTAGACGCATCTTCTTCGGCCATGAAAATCTGATTATATCCGGCATTACCATCAAGGAAGCTAATAATTCTATTTCCTGATGCATTATTGATTAATGTGTCGGCTATGGGCATGGGATATTCATCTTTAGGAGTTGCTTTATTTAAATTACGAAAATCAATGCATACTCTAAGCTTACCTGACTCCTTCTTCTCCACCGGCACAATATTGGAGACCCACTCTGCGTATCTGCAAGGTCTAATAAAATTAGCTTCTAGCAGCCGGTGGATTTCGTCCTTGATTCGTGGGAGAAGATCTGGACGAAATGCTCTAGCTTTCTGCTTGAAAGGTCTGAAACCAAACTTAATAGGCAGCCGATGTTCGACAATCTCTCGGCTTAGTCCAGGCATTTCAGTGTAGTTCCAAGCAAAACAATCTGAATATTCCTTCAATAGACCGATCATCTCATTTCTAGAATCGGTCTCCAGGGTCTTGTTTACAAAAGTCGGCCTTGGAGTTTTACCATTTCCTATGTCAATCTCCTCCAAAGGATCAGCCGATGTAAACCCCTGTCCTAGTTTATCAAGATCTCTGAATTCCTCTATCATGTCCCCCACAGAGGAATCAGACGATCTTTGTGTGATGGCGGACTTTCCGGTCTTGGGGACCGGATCATCCGTAATACTATCTTTTCGCTGTGGTAGATGTTCGGTCTTAAAGTCTGAACTGTTCTGTGAAAGACCAGACCATCCGGCTTTGAGAGCCGAATTGTCCGTGATCAAAGACTCATGAACTTTGTGTGTATTCATCATTTAAACTCTATTTAGGATTTAGCCGATTCTCCATCGGCTCCAGCATTACAGGAATGAAACCTTTATTATCTATACTTATGAACTGATAATCAGAAAAATCTACTCCTGTGAGACATGTAGCAGTCTCATAAGTCCAGAGTACAGGGGCATCGGCCACAGCGATACAGGCCGATACATCAGCATGTACTTGTTCTACCTCATCGCCTACCCATTGTATTAGCATTTGATGTAATGTAGAAGGTATACATTGGTTGGCATGAATCCAATCTCTGCCTAGAATTAAACTGTAATTCCTTTCTACATCAGCGACGAAGAATGCAGCAGCAAGGGTCTTAGTCCCGATGGTTAATTCAACGGACGTGACTCCCCTGGCTTTTATCGAACTATCCCCAACACCGCTGAGGGTCATGTTGGTTTTGACAAGTTCGTCATCTTGTTTACCTAATTTTCTGTATAGTGAATAAGGCATTAGATTTACAGCTGCCCCTCCATCTACCAACATCTTAGCAATCGGTATTCCATCAATGTGACCGCGCACGAAGAGCGGCTGTAACACCCTAAAGTTCAAGCTTGTGAAAATAAGGAAAATTTCCCAAAGGTTTTAAATCAAAACACCTTCCCTGAAGAATATTCATACTTTTGAAGTTACTGCTCCCAAAATGAATTTTTTTTGACTAAGATAAAAGATACTTAGATAAACTAAATTATCTTTGGATTGAATTATATAGAAGAATTATGATTAAGCTATTTCTTAATATATAATCTACGATATAAATTATATTTCCCTAAAAAATTCATAAGGTGTGAACTATTCTCTATTTCAGGATTGGAATCATGTATAAAAGAACTAAAATAAAACAAATAAATAAAATATATTTTTTTCATTCATGCTGGAGATTTTGTGTACATGTAGTTTATATTGGAGTCTTAAAACTAAATTTTATTTAGTTTGAATTTGGAAATTAAATAGAAATATGAACATAGAATTAGCAAATAGAATAGAAATGAGAAGAAAACAAATGCACACTTATCCTTCCGTTGGGCCATTCCCTTGGCTCTAGCCAGCCCACACGTCTTTGCCATGTGTGATATTTTTCCTATTTCTTTATTCCCTTGCCGGAGATTGCATCATGGTGACCTCATGAATGATCTCATCCAAGCTTGTTTTCACGGATTGTGGCCAAATGTGTACGCGCATTATCTCTGGCAAGTGGGACAACATTTGTATCAGGGGCTTCTCGAAGCCGGACTTGCAGCAAAAATTGTAACAGATGCCAGACAAATCGGAGGAGGGGGTTACGATACTGAGCCCCCTTGGCTTATATAAACTACACTCATCGTCCGGTCGAGTCTATCGTCCCTGCAAGCCTCCATAAAAGCCAGCCGTAGGGCCATAGCTCCTCTCCTGTTTCAAGTCTCTGTTGAGCCAAGTCGTGTGGTTGAGAGCTCGTCGTTGTTGGGAGAGAAGTTGTTAGGGGTAGAGGGTCAGGTGCTAGAACTTGCCGGTGCTTAGGGGTTTGTCGAAGGACGTTAAAGAGCGCCGAAGTCTGAAGTTCGGCGCCGAGCTGTTGCAGCAAGGGTCGACGTCATCGCGGTCTCGTCGCGGGTGAGCAACTCTCTCGTTGTGTGGTTGTTTTCTCTGTTTATGTTTTTGGGCGCGACCGCTGATGATTTAGTGTTCGGTAGTACGACGACGTCGCGTTATGGCCAGGCAGAGTGCCGTCATGGCCAGCGATGGCTTTTGTGCCTGGTTAAACGGTGAGATAAAAGGGAGAGGGAGAGCTGGGAGGAGGTAGAAGATAGTGACACCTAGCTCCTATATAGTGCGTCTATTTATCCCATAATTTTTTATGTGACTCCGATCTAGCCAATTAAATCGTTCCATGTGACCTATTTCTGTGCAACCCTACTAATTTATTAAAAAGTGATACTTATGGGTCAAATAATTTTGTTTAATCTGTTCAAGTTGTGTTAGGTTCATATTAATTTTTGCGTACGTAGTAATAACTTTGTTTTAATTATGCCGCATGTTTTAAATAATTAGTTAATTAATTAATTATTTGTTTAATTACTGTTAATTAGCTATACAATCTAGTTAGTCTAATTTATAGTTGTAACATACGCTTATTATAAATAATTTTTAAATTGATTAATATCAACTCAGATATTCTAACTTAATACATGCTCAGTTCAAATGCAACATCTATTAGATTTATTGCGCCTGAAAATATTGTTTTACCCATAACTTTTTCGTTTTAACTCCGATTTTAGTCGTTCTCAAACCCACGATGTCGTAGCATCGCGTAGCTTATTATTATACGGTTTGTTCTTATGTTTGGTGTGATGTTAATTTTGTCTATACACTATTTGTTTGTATTGCTACGACTAGCGCGAGGTTACGAGTCATCTGAAGATCATCCTGGTACCTGGAATCTCAAGTCCCAGGCAAGTTGTGCCCTTGATCACTTCTTTTTACCCACTCATGTTCTAATTAATCATAATGATCTGCATAGGTTAATTTTGATGGGACCCAATAGGTTACCCTAGTTTGATTATCTTTATACCTTGTTTACCACTGAACTTTTTGGGTAGTACTTGCTAGTGCTTTATGTGGTTTTGGGTATGAAGGTACATTATTCATGATCACACTTTTATTATATGTTTATTATTACTGTTCATGATAAGATCATTATGTTAATTGGAACATGGAGCGACCACCCGGGAAAACAGTGCTACCACAAGGGAGGAATGGGACCCCTTGGCTGATTAATTAGGAAAGCTAGTGGAAGACTACCTTACCCGAAAGGGGCAAGGGCAGTAGGGGAGTGGTCAGTGTAGGGAGGCCCTCGGGAGGATTTTGCTGCGATGGCGGTCCTGCAAGGGATTCCTGCATTGGAGCTTCCTATAAACTGTAGCGGGTTTTCTGAAGCTAGTGGAACTTTGTAAAGGCCTCGTAGTGTTACCCTGCCTCGCCTCCTCGGTAGAGGTGTATTGGAAGTCACGATCCCTTGGCAGATGGGTAACATGACTTGTGGGTAAAGATGCGCAACCTCTGCAGAGTGTAAAACTGGTATACTAGCCGTGCTCACGGTCATGAGCAGCTCGGACCCTCACATGATTAATTTATGGAACTAAATTCAATTTGTCATATGCATTGCATCGCAGGTGAGGTTGTTACTTTTGTTCTACTATTTAATTGGGTTGGTATTCACTTATACTTAGTAACTGCTAATAAAATTTTGACCAACTTTAAAAGCAATGCTCACCTCTAACCATCCTCTTTGGTAAGCCTTACACTTCACGTGAACTCCCACCTTTGGCGAGTTCATTCACATTATTCCCCACAACTTGTTGAGCGATGAACGTATGTGAGCTCACTCTTGCTGTCTCACACCCCCCACAGGTCAAGAACAGGTACCGCAGGATGAGGCGCTTGGAGGATGCTGTGACGAGTTCGTGAGAGGTCTAGGCCGTCGTCTCCCAGTCAACTTTGGGTTGCTGGACCGTTGTCTTCTTATAATGTAATTATTTATTTATTTTGTATAGAACTCCTGTTATGTAGTAAAGATGTGACATTCGATCCTGTGCCATGATTCATCATATGTGTGAGACTTGGTCCCAGCACACCTGGTGATTATGTTCGCGCCCGGGTCTTGGTGCCCCGAGACCCGGGTGTGACAGAAGTGGTATCAGAGGAATGTTGACTGTAGGACGAAACCTAGGTAGAACTGGACAACCATTATCTACTTACCTTTGCTATTCTGATTCTTTCTAAACTCGTCTTAATCTTTTCTCATCTATTTCCGCTTTACTCTGATTATCCTTACCTTTTTCCTTCTAAAGACAAAAGTGGATTTCACACTTTGAAATCCTGTGCCTAGAGTAACTTCTAGGAATAGGAGACCTCATCTTAGGAACAAAAACAAAACTTGAATGCTTGTTCTTATGATATTGGTCTGATTTGGATCTTCGATTGAGTGTGATGAGTTGTGGATCAATGTCCACAATTACATCTGCATATACATATAAACATAAATAGAATTTATAAGATAACTAGACAATCTAGATTATCCCCCTTAGAAAAAAATATATATAGTATTCCGTATCTATTCTATCTTACCTTTGGACATTCACCTCTTACAACTAGATACCCTAGTCTTGACATAAAATATCTGGTCAAGCCCTACCAAAGAATCTTCAGTGCATAACCAACTATTAGCTTATTCATTCTGCCCACAAATGATTCCTTTGACTATCTTACCATATGTATCTAACTCAGATGGTCAATACCAGGCGGGGTGGTGGAATTGATTTACCTCCTAATCGACACACTTGGTGGATATATAGACAACCCCAACCACAGCTAGCAGAGATGAATCCTCCTAATCCTCCAACAGGCGGAGTTGACCCACTGATTGCAGCTCAAATGAGGATGATGCAGCAAATGGCTGACACTATGGCAGATATGCGCGCCCAAATGCAGCAAGAACGCCAGGAAATGCGCCAGGAAAGAGAGGATGCACGTCGGGAGATGCACCAAGAGCGAGAAGAGATACGACAGGAGAGAAGGGTGCAACAACAGCAGCTGCAACAACAACTTCAACAACAGCAGCAACAGCAACAGGTGCCATTGCCTCCACCTCCACCACCAGTTCCACCTCGAGATAAGCATCGGGAATTCACCTCCAACCTTCTCCAACTCCACGGATCCACTACAAGCTGATGACTGGCTAAAGTCTATAGAGAAGATGCTCAACATAGCTCAGTGCTCGGACCGAGAGAAAGTACTCTACGCATCAGGTCGTCTCGCTGGTCCTGCTGCAGATTGGTGGGATGCGTACTGCGCTGCTCATGCTGCTGTCGATACAATTACCTGGGCAGAATTCTCCACTCAATTCAGGAATTACCATATTCCCGCTAGGCTCATGAAAATTAAGAGAAAGGAGTTTCTATCCCTCAAGCAAGGAAGTATGTCCGTGAGTGAATATAGGGACAAATTCATCCAGTTATCTCGATATGCTCCTAGAGATGTTGAGGATGATGAGCAAAAGCAGGAGCTTTTTCTGGACGGTTTGATTGGACCTTTGCAATATCAACTGGTATCGCACACATTCCCATCCTTCCAAAGGCTGCTTGACAAAGCTATTGCGGTAGAAAACAAGAGGAGTATATTTGGAGAGAAAAGAAAGGCTGCTAACCAAGGGCAGGCTGGAAGTAGTTCCCGTCCTCGCTATACTACCACTCCAAGTACACCAGCTAGTGGGAGTACTGGACAACAAACTCAACAGGCACCAACTACTCCCCCGAAAGCAAGCACCCCAGCAGGACCCGTTGCTCCTAACACAACCACCAACAGGGCATGCTTCAAGTGTGGACAACCGGGACACTACGCCAACTACTGTCCCAACAGAGCTGCCTACACTACACCGGCTCCGATGAAGCAAGGACAAGCTTCGGCAGGAAAGAGTCAGCCCCTATCTATCAATCGGGGACAAGCCCATCATGCAGAAGTAGAAGCTGAGCCGGGTGAACTTGAAATTCAAGAAGAAGAGCTAGTTGAAGAAGAAGTAGTCGGTGAAGAAGTCAACGAACATCAAGAGTAGAGCATATATATAGAAAGAAGCATAAATATAGATATATATAGATATATTTTACTATTTGTAAAGACCTACATATTAATTTAGCTAGTAGTGGTATTTTACTATTTTAGTAATAATAATAATAATAATAATAATAATAAGGTCTATTGACCCTATGTTTTGCTAATGCGTTATGCATCATGCCGAGATTTCTTTGTTTGTGCATATGTTCCGAGACAATATGAGTATGCACCCTTACAAATCTCGAGGACGAGATTATTTTTAAGGGGGTAGAATTTGTAACACCCTAAAGTTCAAGCTTGTGAAAATAAGGAAAATTTCCCAAAGGTTTTAAATCAAAACACCTTTCCTGAAGAATATTCATACTTTTGAAGTTACTGCTCCCAAAATGAATTTTTTTTGACTAAGATAAAAGATACTTAGATAAACTAAATTATCTTTGGATTGAATTATATAGAAGAATTATGATTAAGCTATTTCTTAATATATAATCTACGATATAAATTATATTTCCCTAAAAAATTCATAAGGTGTGAACTATTCTCTATTTCAGGATTGGAATCATGTATAAAAGAACTAAAATAAAACAAATAAATAAAATATATTTTTTTCATTCATGCTGGAGATTTTGTGTACATGTAGTTTATATTGGAGTCTTAAAACTAAATTTTATTTAGTTTGAATTTGGAAATTAAATAGAAATATGAACATAGAATTAGCAAATAGAATAGAAATGAGAAGAAAACAAATGCACACTTATCCTTCCGTTGGGCCATTCCCTTGGCTCTAGCCAGCCCACACGTCTTTGCCATGTGTGATATTTTTCCTATTTCTTTATTCCCTTGCCGGAGATTGCATCATGGTGACCTCATGAATGATCTCATCCAAGCTTGTTTTCACGGATTGTGGCCAAATGTGTACGCGCATTATCTCTGGCAAGTGGGACAACATTTGTATCAGGGGCTTCTCGAAGCCGGACTTGCAGCAAAAATTGTAACAGATGCCAGACAAATCGGAGGAGGGGGTTACGATACTGAGCCCCCTTGGCTTATATAAACTACACTCATCGTCCGGTCGAGTCTATCGTCCCTGCAAGCCTCCATAAAAGCCAGCCGTAGGGCCATAGCTCCTCTCCTGTTTCAAGTCTCTGTTGAGCCAAGTCGTGTGGTTGAGAGCTCGTCGTTGTCGGGAGAGAAGTTGTGAGGGGTAGAGGGTCAGGTGCTAGAACTTGCCGGTGCTTAGGGGTTTGTCGAAGGACGTTAAAGAGCGCCGAAGTCTGAAGTTCGGCGCCGAGCTGTTGCAGCAAGGGTCGACGTCATCGCGGTCTCGTCGCGGGTGAGCAACTCTCTCGTTGTGTGGTTGTTTTCTCTGTTTATGTTTTTGGGCGCGACCGCTGATGATTTAGTGTTCGGTAGTACGACGACGTCGCGTTATGGCCAGGCAGAGTGCCGTCATGGCCAGCGATGGCTTTTGTGCCTGGTTAAACGGTGAGATAAAAGGGAGAGGGAGAGCTGGGAGGAGGTAGAAGATAGTGACACCTAGCTCCTATATAGTGCGTCTATTTATCCCATAATTTTTTATGTGACTCCGATCTAGCCAATTAAATCGTTCCATGTGACCTATTTCTGTGCAACCCTACTAATTTATTAAAAAGTGATACTTATGGGTCAAATAATTTTGTTTAATCTGTTCAAGTTGTGTTAGGTTCATATTAATTTTTGCGTACGTAGTAATAACTTTATTTTAATTATGCCGCATGTTTTAAATAATTAGTTAATTAATTAATTATTTGTTTAATTACTGTTAATTAGCTATACAATCTAGTTAGTCTAATTTATAGTTGTAACATACGCTTATTATAAATAATTTTTAAATTGATTAATATCAACTCAGATATTCTAACTTAATACATGCTCAGTTCAAATGCAACATCTATTAGATTTATTGCGCCTGAAAATATTGTTTTACCCATAACTTTTTCGTTTTAACTCCGATTTTAGTCGTTCTCAAACCCACGATGTCGTAGCATCGCGTAGCTTATTATTATACGGTTTGTTCTTATGTTTGGTGTGATGTTAATTTTGTCTATACACTATTTGTTTGTATTGCTACGACTAGCGCGAGGTTACAAGTCATCTGAAGATCATCCTGGTACCTGGAATCTCAAGTCCCAGGCAAGTTGTGCCCTTGATCACTTCTTTTTACCCACTCATGTTCTAATTAATCATAATGATCTGCATAGGTTAATTTTGATGGGACCCAATAGGTTACCCTAGTTTGATTATCTTTATACCTTGTTTACCACTGAACTTTTTGGGTAGTACTTGCTAGTGCTTTATGTGGTTTTGGGTATGAAGGTACATTATTCATGATCACACTTTTATTATATGTTTATTTTTACTGTTCATGATAAGATCATTATGTTAATTGGAACATGGAGCGACCACCCGGGAAAACAGTGCTACCACAAGGGAGGAATGGGACCCCTTGGCTGATTAATTAGGAAAGCTAGTGGAAGACTACCTTACCCGAAAGGGGCAAGGGCAGTAGGGGAGTGGTCAGTGTAGGGAGGCCCTCGGGAGGATTTTGCTGCGATGGCGGTCCTGCAAGGGATTCCTGCATTGGAGCTTCCTATAAACTGTAGCGGGTTTTCTGAAGCTAGTGGAACTTTGTAAAGGCCTCGTAGTGTTACCCTGCCTCGCCTCCTCGGTAGAGGTGTATGGGAAGTCGCGATCCCTTGGCAGATGGGTAACATGACTTGTGGGTAAAGATGCGCAACCTCTGCAGAGTGTAAAACTGGTATACTAGCCGTGCTCACGGTCATGAGCAGCTCGGACCCTCACATGATTAATTTATGGAACTAAATTCAATTTGTCATATGCATTGCATCGCAGGTGAGGTTATTACTTTTGTTCTACTATTTAATTGGGTTGGTATTCACTTATACTTAGTAACTGCTAATAAAATTTTGACCAACTTTAAAAGCAATGCTCAGCTCTAACCATCCTCTTTGGTAAGCCTTACACTTCACGTGAACTCCCACCTTTGGCGAGTTCATTCACATTATTCCCCACAACTTGTTGAGCGATGAACGTATGTGAGCTCACTCTTGCTGTCTCACACCCCCCACAGGTCAAGAACAGGTACCGCAGGATGAGGCGCTTGGAGGATGCTGTGACGAGTTCGTGAGAGGTCTAGGCCGTCGTCTCCCAGTCAACTTTGGGTTGCTGGACCGTTGTCTCCTTATAATGTAATTATTTATTTATTTTGTATAGAACTCCTGTTATGTAGTAAAGATGTGACATTCGATCCTGTGCCATGATTCATCATATGTGTGAGACTTGGTCCCAGCACACCTGGTGATTATGTTCGCGCCCGGGTCTTGGTGCCCCGAGACCCGGGTGTGACAGCGGCTTTAGATGATTTACCGATTCCTTTGGTTTAGTAAAGGCGGCTTCTTTAGGACCAAAATCAAACTGGGCAACAACAGGTTCATCGTTGCCGATGATAGTACAATCGGCAGAAAATGTAATAATATTTACATCCATACCTGGGCGTTCTGGAGAAGCCTCGTAGTCGACCAGGTCTTCTCCCAGCAAGTCGTCCTCTTCCATTGATGTTGTCGTGTCGTTGGATGCTTCCTAGTGAACGGCGGACGGTCCGCGTGCGGGGGCCGGACGGTCCGCGTGCGGGGGCCGGACGGTCCGCGCCTGGTGCAGGTTGTCCAGAGACTTCCTGGTGAACGGCGGACGGTCCGCGTGCAGGGGCCGGACGGTCCGCGCCTGGTGCAGATTGACTTTCTATTTCTATGGCCGTTTGTTTTTTCTCAATGGCCTTCGGTCTCCATTTCTTTTGCGGTGGCGGGTATAGTGGATGTGTGTCATTAAATATCTTTTCCGCCTCCTTCTCCTGGCTCTCCTTTGCTCTTAGGCGCTGTAATTTTCTCTTTTGGGATCGTGTCAATCCCGCTGGGCACCATCGAGGCATGGAGTATTTTGGATCGGCTGTTTTGATGGTAGCCGTATCCTTTTCGGTTGTGTTGGCCGATTCGCCGAAAATCATCGGCCCTTTATTGTCTCCCTGTATGACAACATCTGCGGTGCCTATTTTGATGATGTCCCTTTTTGTTGTTTTTTGAGTTGCTGCAGGCATATGCTCCCCTGCCGGATTGGTCGGCCTTGAAGGCCGAGTAGTCCGGCAATCCTGTTGGGTTTGTGCCTGGTGACCGGATTGAGCAGTGCTCAATCGGTCTTGTACTGGTGGCGTCAACCTGTCAAAAACAGATGTTTGGGGTGCCCCCCAGGCGGGGTACTGTGGCATCCCAAATGGATATGGTGGCATGCCCCACATTTGATTTGGGACATATGGCGGAGGTAAATACGTGTATGGATATGGCATAGGCGGATATGGAGGTGGAGGTGTCTATGCAGGTATGTTAGGTCTCACTTGTATAAGTATGACCTTTCATTTCTTCCGATTGGTGGGGTGGTCCAATCGGCCTGACCTGGCGCTGCTCATGAATGGGTGAGCGGGGTCGCTTTGCTGGCCGGTCACTGGGGCCGGCCTTCTTTTTTACGTATTTAGACAATAATTGATCAAAAGTTGGGCCGGCTTTAACCAACCGACCAGCTGCCTTGAATGTATTTGTTTTCCACGTACCTATCTCTAGTCGTCGTGGTTTGAAAGTACGTGGCCGTTGTAAGTCCTGAGTACGGCCGGACCGTCCGCTGGAGCTCTCCGGACCGTCCGGTGGGGTCCCGGACCGTCCGCGCCTACGTGCCGGACCGTCCGGGATACGCAACACGGGTTCCTGCATCTATCTCCCTGTCTGCGCTTGCCCCCCAGCACTGGAGGCTGTGATAGTCACCTTTAGGGTCTCCCCTCCATCGGGAGTCTTCTCGGCTACCACTTTCCTGCAAGAAACTTTATGATCCTCATCGGCCTTTTTAGAATTGCCGATGATTGTCTCTTTGCCTTTGCCTTTATCGGCCGTGTTTGGCCGAACCATGACTTTCTTGCCCTCAAAGTCGATCACATTCATTGGAAAGGGCTCTGTATCCACCTGCATTTCCTGAAATTTCAATCATCCCTCATTAATGGCCGATTGAATCTGTCGTCGGAATACATTACAATCATTAGTGGCATGAGAAAATGAGTTATGCCACTTGCAGTATGCACGACGTTTTAGCTCGTCGGCGGATGGAACAGTGTGATTTATTTTAATATTGCCATTTTTGAGTAATTCGTCAAATATTTTATCGCACTTACCAACATTAAACGTAAACTTAACCTCCTCTTGCCGTTTCTTTTGAACCGGCTGCAAGGAGGAACAAGCCGAAGATTTAGCCTGTTTTGGCCAAACCATTTCAGCAGCATATAATTCTGCTGATTCGTCATCTGAGCTACTTTGGTCGCATTCTACTATATGTACGTTGTGACGCATTGTTTTAGCAGTTTCTTTGCTCCGGCTTTCGCAAGCCAAAGCCCTCTGGTGTAACTGTGCTAGTGTAAAAAATTGGATGCCTTCTAATCTCTCTTTTAAATAATATCGTAGACCATTAAAGGCTAATCCTACTAGCTGTTTTTCTGCTAGATGAATTTGAAAGCATCGGTTTCTTGTATCGCGGAATCTCCGGATGTAATCATTAACCGATTCGTCTTTTGTCTATCGCAATGACACTAAATCTACCAAATCCAATTCATAATCACCGGAGAAAAAATGATCATAAAATTTTTGTTCTAGATCCCCCCATGATGAAATGGAATTAGGAGGTAAAGTGGCATACCATGCAAACGCGGTTCCTGTTAGCGATAAAGAAAATAAACGCACGCAAAATGCCTCCGTGTCTGCCAATTCTCCCAATTGTGCTAAGAACTGGCCTATATGTTCGCGCGTGTTTTTCCCTTGATCACCCGAGAATTTTGCGAATTCGGGTATTCTAGTTCCCTGTGGGTACGGGTGGTGATCAAATCGGCTGTCATAAGGTTTCCGATATGATTGCCCCCCAGGGACCATGCTTACTCCGAGCTTATCTCGGAACGCTCCGGCTATTTCTTCCCTCACTATATCAATGGCAGCCGGTGCAAGACCACCGGCTCTCTGGTCAAACATAGATGGGGTTGGTTGCATATTAGTATGTTGTCGTTCCCCCCATTGGTTTGAGCTACGTGGTGCATTTCCATTTGCCCTATATGGCTCATAGGTTGGATCGTTTCTTTCCGGCCTTTTAGGTGGGGCCGCAAAGCTTTCCTGGGCTCTGGATCCTGAATTAATGGGTTGGTGCATTGCATAATGTGATGGGAAGTGTTGCTGAGACGGGCGAGGATTCAGGTAATAATCCTCCTCAAAAGACTCATGCGCGGACTGTCCGGATACGTACCCGGACCGTCCGTGGTTATATGCGGACCGTCCGTCGTTGTATGCAGACCGTCCGACTGGGTAGTTTGGGTTCTGTGTTGTGTGTGGTGGATCGGGCGCATATCTAGGTAACTCATTAAAAATAGGCCCGACTGTTGTTGGCCCGGACGGTCCGCGCTCACGTGCGGACGGTCCGGGCATGTGCAGATCGGCTGATTTGCTGTCGATTTGCGGTTGTTCAGGGTATGTGTCCATCGGCATCCCATAAAGGGGTTGTGACTGGTCGTGACAACCTGTAGCCGATGTGTTACGCGTGTTACCTCCTAACTCAACCTCGTGCGAAGGAAAATTGGCGATACTAGATTTATCAAATGAACGTACTAGTCTCTTAAGATCGCTTTGCATACCCCCTATGATGTTCTGCATTTGTTCACGCTGATCTTCTACATAATTTCTAAGAGATTGCAGATCGTTGGTATTACTTACATTGGGGATATCTGGCGTGGGTTGGAGCGAAGCCGGATCCGTCGCCCGATGTCGGACGACCTTGTTGTTCCTGTCCACTTTGAAGTTGGCCAAGAACTTTGCTTTCGCCTCTTGGATCATCCGCTCCTTGTGCTCCTCGAACTGGAGCTGCTCGTCAGCCGGCAAGGTTTCCCAAGTCGGCTCTATGATGTTGCTTGGAGAAATATCAGAGCTATCCCTTGAACCGGCCATTGAGGGCCGATTTGATGAGCTTAGATGTGTCTTCCCCAGCGGAGTCGCCAAAAAGTATGTTGACACCTTTTTGGAGGCGTCAATTACTCAAGAGAATCAGCGGCGGTGCTCTCTGGTCAGGCGCGGATGGTCCGCGGCCCAGGGCCGGACGGTCCGCGACCTGGCACGAGGCGGCGGTGCTCTCTGGTCAGGCGCGGACGGTCCGCGACACAGGACCGGACGGTCCGCGACCTGGCGCAGGAACTCGGGTTCCCTGCCTGACGGCCGGACGGTCCGCGCCCTAGGGCCGGACGGTCCGCGCGTGCGCAGGGGCGGCGGAAGATCGCCGGCGGCGCCTGGATCTCGCTCCCGGGAGGGACCCCGTCGGGGAGGAGAGATCCTAGGTGGTGTCTAGGCTCGGGTAGACCGACCTAGACTCCTCTAATCGACGTAGAGTCGAGGAGAGGCGAAGAATTTGGGGATTGGAAGACTAAACCTAAACTAGACTAGAACAACTCCTAGGATAAAATGCGAAATAGAAGTTGTATTGATTCGATTGATGATCATTACAAATCGGCCGTAGACCTCTCTATTTATAGAGGAGGGGGGCTGGACCCTTTACACAACTGATTCCGAGCTAATTCCGCGAATATAGCTAACAACCGTAGCACAAAACTCGGAACCCTAATCTGTTCTGCGCACGCGCGGACCGTCCGGCCCACAGGCGCGGACCGTCCGGCCTCAGGGCCGGACCGTCCGCTTGCTCATTTCTGGTTCGAACAACTACTTTTCATTATGACCATTTAATTCTTTTAGAAAAATATTTAAACAACCTTTTATTTTGTAAACTACATAAAATTAAATATATACCACATAAACGTCATAAAATAACCTAACGTATGTGGATAAGTAAAAATAGCAATGGGGACCAATTTCCGATTCTCCATAGGGAATTCTTTCATTAGAAGATGTGGATGGAAAAATTTCATTCTCCATAGGAATATAAATGGTGCAAATTCTCCCCTAACGGGTAAACGGAAATGGGGACGAAAGCATTCACAATCCTCGTTCCCCGCGAGGACCCGTTAAACTTGCATGTGATGGTATTTTCGTGTAATAGTTAATGGTAAAAATAAATAATAACCTTGTCAAGAGATCACTCAATGTATAAATGTGTTTATTTGATATGCACATAATGATTTTTTACATCTGACAATGTGTATAAGTAACAATATTTTTATGAGGATCACCGTCGGTGATTTATCCCTGCAAGGAATGGGGATGAGGAGGAAATGTCCCATAGAGGAAAATTTTTTTGGTCAAGGACGGGATGAGGAATCACTATTGCCGTCCCTATACATAAGTTATAATACTTGTGCATAAGGTATATTACTCATACAATAGAAAGGCCACCAAATAAAAAATACATCGTAAAATATATTTAGATTATCTAAATATCTAAAAATACATTATAGGACATCATATATATTATGTGAATATCATAGAATACATCATATAATATCAATATATACTACATAAACATCATAAAATACACTTAGAACTTCACATATATACTATGTGGATATCATAAAATATGTCAGATAACACCACATGTATATTACATGACATCATAAAAATATATCATAAAACATTACATATATACTCGATAAACCGATGTGCATAAATTTGCAACTTCTAAGAAAACATGTTAACAAGTTTTGTTCGCAAAAAGTTATAAATAAAAATTACAATTATAACTTTATTACTTAAAAAAAGAAAAAAGACACAAAAGTATTTTTTTTAAAAAAGAATGGTAATACCCTATGAAAGGGAAATGTGTTAGATACCATTTCTACCTATTTTGGTGATTAAGGATCCAACACAACATCATGTACTAACTACTTTGATATGAGTATGAGCACAGATTCACTTGAAGGCAAATTGAAGTAGCTAAGTCCAAATAAGCAAAACTAGAGGCTAAAAATGCAAATTTGGGTTAAACAGTAGAAACACGAGGTTTAAGTGTTTAAACAAGTTGCACATGCCTAATACTATGTTTCTAGCACTTTTGTTTGATGTCTAACTCAATTATGTGAGAAAAGTGCTTCCACGATTTAATTTGAGCCATATTGCAAATCCTAATGAAACTATAGCAAAGAGGTGACTTTCCCACACTTAGTCAATTAGATTAAGTCTTGGTCTTTTGGCGACCTGGCGTAGTGGACCATGCGAGTGTGCACCAGACCACCTATACGGCTAAACTCATCGTCCTAGGGATTTTAATTATAAAATTCACTGTACAGCCACTGTTCATGGTCCGGTGGCACACCAGACCGCCTCCAACGGCTAGTCCCGACGCTCGTGGGCGAGCCAACAGCTAGCTAATGTGGCACCCGGTCCGGAGGTACACTAGACCGGTCTGGTGCCTATCAACGAAGGAAAGTGCCAATCAGGATCCTAGACTCGGGGCACATGGACCAGGTCCGGTGCTCCCCCGCAAAAAGCTGAATTTTGACATCTTTTTGCAAGGAAGGAGAAACGACTATGGGGTCATATGGGACTATAAAAGCACCCACATGGTGACCTCCTTTTGTACCCAAGCACTCCAAGAGCATCACATCACTCTGACTCTCTACTGCAACTCATTCTAGTGATTTAGTGAGATCCAAATACTGGTTC
This sequence comes from Zea mays, assembly GCF_902167145.1. Taxonomy (NCBI): domain Eukaryota; kingdom Viridiplantae; phylum Streptophyta; class Magnoliopsida; order Poales; family Poaceae; genus Zea; species Zea mays. The sequence goes on along the minus strand of NC_050103.1, from coordinate 90,026,024 downwards.
TGAGTTGTTTTGTGTCCGTGTGACTTTGCACATTTGTGATCTTCTCTCTTGAGTTGTGTTTCTGTGTTTTGCTCTTGTGTGTGTAATCTCTCCCCTCTCTTGCTCGAAGTTGTAACTCTGATCTTGTGTACGGATGTAAGAGACTCCAAATTGTGTAAATTCCTTGCGAACGGGGATATAAGTGATAAAGAAGATCGTGGCACTCAAGTTTGATCTTTGGGTCACTTGAGAGGGGTTGAGTGCAACCCTTGTCCATCGGGACACTACAACATGGAGTAGGCAAGCATTTTTAGGCTTGATCAAACCATGGGATCATCGTGTCTTGTGTGCTTATTTGCTTGTGATTTTTCTCCCTCTTCCTAAGTATCTCAAATTTACTTATGATATTGCTATTAATCTATATTATATCTTGAAAGAGAAATCAAGTAAAGATGACTATTACTTCTTCTCTATAACACCCTGTCCACTCCCAGACCGGCGGTACTTACTCTTGGCAGCCCTTTATGATCGTAGACCATCCCCATAGACCAACACTCGTCTTTTGTGCATACTTTGTCCTCACTCATGTGCACCTGAGAAGTCTTTCCAATCAGTCACTCATCCCAAGATTGCTTTAGGCCAAGCATGCTTAACCCAGAGATTCTTTCAAGACAGGCTTTCAAAAAATAAGATGAACCTTGTTGGTATGAGTATTCTATCAATCCTATTATGCATTGGGCCAGGATATCACACAATCCTCCCTCTTATAAGACCGACATCCTCTTCGGTCAACCCTAAGTCAGGAACCACCCCTCTTGGTCATGTATGTGTGTCTAGTGCCATCATATGCCAAGCCATGTGACCATGCTAGGCCCACATGCACCATATACCCGAACCCCTAGCCCACACACGCTCGTGAAACCGTGAGGGTCGGCTCTGATATCATTTGTAACACCACGTCCACTCCTAGACCAACGATACTTACTTCGGGCAACTCTCTAGGATCATAGACCATCTCCATAGACCAACAGACGTCTTTTGTGCGCACTTTGTCCTCACTCATGCACAACCAAGAAGACTTCTTGATCGGTCACCCATCCCAAGATTGCTCTAGGCCAAGCACGCTTAATGTAGAGGTTCTTTTGAGACATGCTTCCAAAGAAGAAGATGCACCTGTTGGTATGAGTATTCTATCAATCATATTAAGCCTTGGGCCAGGATATCACATTCTCTCTACTTGAACTTGGTTTAGTTTGCACTAACTCTCACTTTTAGACCAAGTTTGGGTTTTAGTGTTATTTTTGTAGAATCACCTATTCACCCCCTCTAGGTCCTCTCAATTAGTACCAGAACAAGTCTCTTCCGTTGGGTCTAACAACCTGAAGAGATGGACTCCAAAGCCAAGAGGAAGGTGTCCAATGAGGAAGATCCCCAATGACAGGGAGTCCAAGGATGAGACGCATGTCGACTTGAGATCGCACAAGAAGGAGGGGGATCCAAGAACATAAAGAGCCATATGGCCCCCAACTTCACTAAGGAGAAGAGGAAAGCGCCTATGGCTAGTATCTTGCATTCTTTTCATGATAAGAAGAACCATGCTTTCATTTATACTCATGTTAAGAATGCTCATCATGATACTTGTAATGATCGTTCTGTTTTACCTACATGTCATGATGTTGTTTTTGCTCCTCGCACTATGATTGCTTCATCTAGTGATTCATATGCTCATAGTAGGAGTAGACCCAGGCATTGTGCATCTCATGCTATTTCTCATGCGCCTAAGGATTGGAATGCATCTCATGATCATTCTATACTATTTCATAATTTTGATGCATCCATGTGCTTTATTGTAAGAATAATAGAATTGTTGAATCTAATGTGGGACCCAAAAGCAAGAAGGGTAAGACTTTCATTTGGGTACCAAAATCTTATGTCACTAACCTGATAGGACCCAACAAGAGTTGGGGATCGAAACCCCAAGCCTAAATCCTTGTAGGTTTATGCATCTTGGGGCTCAAGCTGGATCATTGATAGAAGATGCACAAACCATATGACGGGAGAGAAGAAGATGTTCACCTCCTACGTCAAAAATAAGGATTCCTATGACACGATTATCTTTGGAGATGGGAACTAAGGCATGGTAAAGTGGATAGGTAAAATAGAAATTACTAACAACACTCAATTTCTAATGTCTTTTTGTTAGAATCGCTTGGTTATAATTTGCTTTCTGTCATTCAATTATGTCATATGGGATATAATTGTTTATTTACAAATATTGATGTAAATGTCTTTAGAAGAAGTGATGGTTCATTAGCATTGAAGGTGTATCTTGAAAGTCGCCTAGAGGGGGGTGAATAGGTGAAACCTAAAAATTATAACTTTAAACCCGGACTTGATCCCTCGATTAACGGTTAGAACAAGATGAACAATGGTCGGAGTATAAAACTAAGTCCTTTGCTTGTAAAAGTATTGCTTTCGAAGAATGCGGAATTTATACAAAGCAGCACAACTAAAATGTTTATGGATAATAATGCAAGAGGGCTTAGATAAGAAGAGGAATAACACAAGTTCTTTTCTTGCAAGGCGTTGCTTCTATATATATGAAAATTTAACTTGAAGCAACACAAAGTAATATCAACAAAGAATAGTGCAAGAGAACTTAGAGAGGGAGAAGACAAACACATCACAAGCAATAAACACAAATTACACGGGTGATTTGTCTTACCAAGGTTTGGTTCACCAAGAACATAATCCCCATTGAGGAGTCCACTAATGATGGGTCTTTTTCAACCCTTTTCCTCTCTCCAACGGTCACCAAGACCAGCGAGTGTTCCTTCTTCTTTGTCAACAAAAGACCGAAGTCTCCGCAAAGCCATCCACAAAGATAAGGGCTCTTGCTAGCTTTACAATGAATGGGAGTCAAAACTCCACGCTCAATTGATCACAAGAGATAGCACACACTTTCTCTCAATGATTCTCACAAGGCACTATTGCTAAACACACACGAGTAGCTCTTTCTTGCTTGATCTCTCTTTTGTGGCACTTTTGAGGCTTTGATGTGTTAACTCTTGTGTATGGGATAGATCAATGAATGGAGGTGGTTGGGAGGGCTTGGATATTTCTACTATATGCCTTGATATGTTGCTTGGGCTCCCACATCTTGAAATGGCCGGTTGGGGTGGTATTTATAGGCCCCAACCCCCCATATAGCCATTGGACAAAGCATCAGCTTTTTGTCGACAGGCACACCGGACAGTCCAGTGCCTGCCACGTCAGCTGATGGTTGAGGTCTGTAGCAGTCAACCGTTGGGTCCGACCGCTACCCATGGTGCCCTGGCCACGTCAACCGACCGTTGAGGTCTGCGGCAGTCGATCGTTGGATCTGACCGTTACCAGATTGCCCGGTGCACACCGGACAATCCGGTGCCATAGCCCGAGAGCGCCCGTTGTAGGCCTCTCTGCGCAGACTATCCGGTGCACATCGGACAACTACTATTCACTGTCCGGTGCACCACCAGTGCGTGCCCTTTTCTTGGATTTCTTCGCTGATTCTTTTGGGCTTCTTTTGATCCTGAGTCTTGAAGTTTTCTGCTTATTCTTATGTTTTCTTTTGAGGTGTTGTATTCTCATTGCCTTAGTCCAATCCTCTTTGCATTTTGATTCTTTCACTCATATATCTTCTTTTGCCCAATACTAGCTTCAAAATAGTGATATGTTGATTTCGAGCTTTCCAACCTTTCTAAAAGTGTTGAATAGGTTCCTCGGGGTATTTAGAACTTATCCAAAGAGTACAACTATTGGTAGTTCATCTATTCCATGTTTTACCCCTATTTGGTTGGAACTGAGCTGATTGTGACTTAGAAACAAAACTGTTGATCTTATGAACTTGTGAATCAGAGACTAGGCAAACTAGTTAGTCTGAATGGTTGTGAGGATCATAAAACACCAAAATATAAGAAATGGTTTAAGGCCATTTCCATTTCAATCTACCCCTTTTTGGTGATTGATGCCAACACAAACCAAAGCAAATATGAAGTATGAAATTGTAACTAGTTTGCAATTGGACAAGTGTTCATAAGCTACTAAAATGAAAGCAGTTCTAAGTGCATATGAGTGATTTTGACATGATTGTAATTTTGGACCACATTTGCACCACATGAAATGATTTTTGCAAACTTTTGATAAAAATTTTCAAAGGTTTTTTTTTGCATATGGCCTAAGGTACAAGAATGGAAATTTAAGAGCATTTTAAGATTTAAATATTCTTCCTTTTTTTCAAAAGATTTTCCTTTGGCCATTTTAAAAACTCCCCCTAAAGAAGATTTCCCTTTTGGTACAAAATATATTAAAAACATTTTTAGGAAATAGGGTGGTGGTGCGGTCCTTTTGCTTTGGCCTAATACTTTCTCCCCCTTTAGCATTAAGCACCAAAAATGAAGAAAATTTGAGGCCTTTTCAATATAGATATGGAATTGAAGTACATGAGTTTTAGCAAGGGTGTTTGATACCGAACGAATATGAAGTGGAAGCGCTCCCTTTGCTCAAAACTCCATTTCCCTTTCAGTTTGAGACTAAGCACAACATATACTTGAAGAATGGTTAGTCTCAAAGGTTTAATGTGTAGAGAATTGCTCCCCCTAAACTTGTGCATACAAGTGATGAATACTTGTAGATCAATGCACTTTGGGACATGTGAGGTCCGAGGATGCAAGTTCTACACAATGAACCTTTGTACAAGCAAAAATATGAATTAAGAGCAAGTATTAATTGAAGGAGATATATTTGATCAAAAGATATGTCAATTAAGATTTATCATAGTGAGAGCACCTAGAGGGAGGGTGAATAGGTGATCCTACAAAATTCAACACTAAAGAGCACAAACTTGGTTTATAAAATGTTAGTTAGATTAAACCAAGTTGCTATAGCGAGAGCTCTTGAGAAGAAAACAATCACAAAGAAACGCGACACAAGCGACACGGTGTTTTATCCCATGGTTCGGCCAAGTATAACACTTGCCTACTTCCATGTTGTGGCGTCCCAATGGACAAGGGTTGCACTCAACCCCTTTTAAGTGATCCAATGATCAACTTGAATACCACGGTTTTCTTCCTTATCACTGTTTTCCCGTTTGTGAGGAATCTCCCTAAGTTGGAGCCTCTCACCCTTACAAAGTTGTTCATAAGAAAAGCACAAGAGTAAGGGAGGGAAAGAAACACACACAAGACTCGAATCATAGCAACAATACGCACACAAGTCAAGAAGAGAGCACACAAGAACAATGCCACAAGTTCACAACCCACTTAGTGCTCAAATCTCAGTCACAATGATCCAAATGCGTATTTACAAAGTCTAGACATCTTAGGATGTTTAGTGAATGCTTGGTGTGGTGCTCCATGCGTCTAGGGGTCTCTTTTATAGCCCCAAGGAAGCTAGGAGCCGTTGGAGTTCCATTTGGAAGGCAATTCTTGTCTTCTGTCGAGTGGCACATCGGACAGTCCGGTGCACCACCAGACATGAACAGTCCCTGTCCGGTGCTCGATCTCCTTCCTTTTCTGGTGAAGCCGACCGTTGCGCCCTCGGTCCTCTTGGCATGGCAGGCTGTATTCACAGCTTCTGACCAAAACTGCTCAGGCGTTTTGTATTCTCCAAGCATCATTCTCGCCATGTCAATTAGCGTCCTGTTCTTCCTCTCTACCACACCGTTTTGCTGTGGTGTGTAGGGAGCGGAGAACTCGTGCTTGATGCCTTCCTCCTCAAGATATTCTTCAACTTGTAGATTGTTGAACTCAGACCCATTCTCGCTTCTTATCTTCTTCACCTTTAGCTCAAATTCATTTTGAGCTCTCCTAAAGAAGCTCTTTAGGGTTCCTTGGGTTTTGGATTTATCCTGCAAAAGAACACCCAAGTGAAGCGGGAAAAATCATCAACTATAACAAGACCATACTTACTTCCCTCGATGCTGAGATAAGCGACGGGCTCGAAGAGATCCATATGTAGGAGTTCCAGTGGTCTTGATGTCGTCATCACGTTCTTGCTTTGATGAGTGCTTCCCACCTGTTTCCCTACTTGGCACACTTGCTTGATTCCCATCTCCAAATATGATAGTGTCTTGGGAATCCGTGTTCTTGACGTAGGAGGTGAACATTTTCTTCTCCCCCGTCATGTGGTTTGTGCACCCGCTATCAATAATCTAGCTTGAGCCCCCAGATGCATAAACCTGCAAGGTAATTAAGCTTGGGTTTTAGGTACCCAACTCTTGTTAGGTCCTACAAGGTTAGTTACAACAAATTTTGGAACCCAAATGCAAGTTTTGTCTCCCTTGCATTTAGATCCCAATTTTCTAGCAACTACTTTGGCATTTTTCCATGATAATACAAAAGAAGCATTACATGTTTGATACATAGTAGTTGGACCAGTGTTAACTTTCCTAGGTGCACAAGAAACAGTATGATTATGCCTAGGCCTACTTCTACCATGAGTAAAAGAGGAACTAGATGCGAACATAGCATGAGAATTAACTGCGGCATCATGATATACATGAGAAATAATCTTATTACAACACCTATCATTATGAGCATGACTAGTAAATTTCTTGTCATAAAGATAGGCATGGTTCTTTTGAGAACTACTAGCCATAGGAGCCTTCCCTTTCTCCTTGTTGAGATTGGAAGTTCTATGGCTTGTCAAGTTCGTGGTCTCCTTTTGGAAACCAAGTCCATCCTTAATAGAGGGGTGTCTACCAATGGTGTAGGCATCCCTAGCAAACTTTAGTTTCTCATAACTATCTTTGCAAGTCTTTTGTTGAGCATTAAGACTTGAAACATCATTGTTTAACTTAACAATAGTAGAAGCATGTTCATTACAAGTATCAACATCAATATCTTTACATCTATTGCAGATTACAACATGCTCTACACATGAACTAGCCACATTAAATTCTTCTATCCTAGCATTCAAATCATCATTCAAAGTTTTGAGACTAGAGATAGAATTATGACAGATAAACAATTCAGAGGATAATATTTCATTTTTCTTAACTTCTAGAGTAAGGGATTTTTAAACAATAATGAACTAATCATGTTCCTCATAGAAGATATCTTCTTGCTTTTCTAGAAGCCTATCCTTTCATTAAGAGCATCAATTAATTCATTTATTTTGTCTACTTTAGATCTATCTAATCCTTTAAATAAATCACTATAATCTATTTCATCATTAGAGGATTCCTCATCGCTAAAAGAAGAATACTTAAGAGTATCTCGAATACGTACCTTCTTTTCTTTAGCCATAAGGCACATGTGGCGTTCGTTGGGGAAGAGAGAAGACTTGTTGAAGGCTGAGGCAGCTAGTCCTTCATCATCAGAGGTGGATGAAGAACAGTCGGAGTCCCACTCTTTCCCAATGTGTGCCTCGCCCTTTGCCTTCCTGTAGTTCTTCTTCCTTTCCTTCTTTCCATGCTTTTCTTGTGCTTGGTCATTGTTATTATCGGGACATTGTGCTATAAAATGTTCAGACTTACCACACTTGAAGCAGGAGCACTTTCCCTTTGATTTGTTTTTGTTGGGATACTCCTTGCATCCCTTCAAGGCGGTCTTGAAACGCTTTATGATGAGTGCCATCTCGTCCTCGTTTAGCCTGGCAGCCTCCACTTGTGCTACCTTGCTAGGCAGCACATCCTTGCTGCTGGTTGCTTTGAGAGAAACGAGCTGCGGCTCATAGACAGGAAGTGGTCCGTTTCACGCATCATCCACATATCTTGCTTCCTTCACCATCATGCTCCCGCTCACGAATTTTCCGAGGATTTCCTCGGGCGTCATCTTGGTGTACCTGGGGTTCTCATGAATAAGATTTACAAGATGGGGATCAATAACAGTAAATGACCTTAGCATGAGTCGGACGACGTCATGATCTGTCCATCTTGTGCTTCCATAGCTTCGAATTTTGTTGGCAAGGGTCTTGAGCCTGTTGTATGTTTGTGTTGGCTCTTCTCCCCTTATCATCGCGAATCTCCCCAGATCGCCTTCCACCAGTTCCATTTTGGTGATCATGGTGGCATCATTCCCTTCGTGAGAGATCTTGTGGGTATCCCAGATTTGCTTGGCATTGTCCAAGCCGCTCACTTTGTTGTATTCATCCCTACATAGAGATGATAGCAAGACAGTAGTGGCTTGGGCATTTTTATGTATTTGCTCATTTATGAATACGAGGTTGTCAATACTATCAAAATGCATTCCATTTTCAACAATCTCCCAGATACTAGGATGGAGGGAAAATAAATGACTACGTATTTTATGACTCCAAAAAGAATAATCCTCTCCATCAAAGTGTGGGGGTTTCCAAGCGGAATTGATAGTAAATGAGCATTTGAGTTATAAGGGATGCGAGAATAATCAAAGGAATAATTTTGATTAACCGTTTTTTTTCAATGAGGAGTCTTCGTCGTCGTCATTCCTTGGTGAAGAAGAGGAGGCGTCGCTGTCGTAGTAGATGATTTTCTTAATGCGCCTCTTCTTCTTCCCATCCCTCTTCTTGTGACTCGAGCCTAAGTCAGTGGGCTTGTCATCTCTTGCCTCGTTAAAGAGGGACTCCTTCTCTTTGTCGTTGATCACCATCCCCTTGCCCTTAGGATCCATCTCTTCGGGCGGTTAGTCCCTTTAAATGAAGAGTACGACTCCGATACCAATTGAGAGCACCTAGGGGGGTGAATAGGTGATCCTGCAAAATTCAACACTAAAGAGCACAAACTTGGTTTATAAAATGTTAGTTAGATTAAACCAAGTTGCTATAGCGACAGCTCTTGAGAAGAAAAAAATCATAGAGAAAAGTGACACAAGAGACACGGTGTTTTATCCCGTGGTTCGGCCAAGTAGAACACTTGCCTACTTCCACGTTGTGGCATCCCAATGGACGAGGGTTGCACTCAACCCCTTTCAAGTGATCCAATGATTAACTTGAATACCCCAGTTTTCTTCCTTATCGTTGTTTTCCCGTTTGTGAGGAATCTTCACAAGTTGGAGCCTCTCACCCTTACAAAGTTGTTCACAAGAAAAGCACAAGAGTAAGGGAGGGAAAGAAACACCCAGAGACTCGAATCATAGCAACAATATGCACACAAGTCAAGAAGAGAGCACATAAGAACACTGCCACAAGTTCACAACCCACTTAGTGCTCATTGCTCAAATCTCAGTCACAATGATCCAAATGCGTATTTGCGGAGTCTAGGCGTCTTAGGATGTTTAGTGAATGCTTGGTGTGGTGCTCCATGCGTCTAGGGGTCTCTTTTATAGCCCCAAGGCAGCTAGGAGCCATTGAAGTTCCATTTGGAAGGCAATTCTTGCCTTCTGTCGAGTGGCGCACCGGAAAGTCCGGTGCACCACCGGACATGAACAGTCCCTGTCCAGTGCCTGATCTCCTTCCTTTGCTGGTGAAGCCGACCGTTGCGCCCTCGGTCCTCTTGGTGCACCGGACATTATCCGGTGCACACCGGACAGTTCGATGCGACCAAGTAACCGTTGGCTCGGGCCACGTATCGCCCGTTGATCATGCTGCCGATCGTTGGCCATGGGCGCCGTTGGCTCATCGGACAGTCCGGTGCACACCGGACAGTTCGGTGAATTTTAGCCGCAGCACCCTCGGTGAATTCCTGAGAGCGACGAGTTCATCGCCGGGGCCAGCCTGGGCACCAGACATTGTCCGGTGCACCCCAGGCTGGTGCATGTTTGGCTGAACTCATGCCAAACTTCTCCAATCCAATTTCTTTTTGATTTGGCAAGATTCCTAGCACTTAGAGACATATGTTAGTATCCAAAAACAATTTACTAAGGCCAGAGACATACCTTGATTCTTTGATTTGCATCTTTCAACCACTTAGCTCTTATGAACCAAAGTAATTTGTGTTGGTCATCTAATCACCAAAACATTTATAGAAATGGCCCAAAGGCACATTTCCCTTTCACATAGTTCTACAATATAGATTGCTCTCCCTAAGTATGTGCATAGAGAGGAATACATATTTAGGCCTTAAATGCCAAATGCACATAATGAGGTCAAAGAGAACATATCTATATCATAGGAATTGTGAAGTGCAATATGTCATAATATAAACATGATGCTCATGATAGACTACACACTTAAGAAAGCATGTTATAAACATTTGATGCATTTATCCTTAAGGATTCAAAGAAGCTTAAGGAACCTCCACCTTTGGAACAAAGGTAGCTCATCCTCGTTACAATGTTAAGCTTTAAGCTCTTTGACAAGAATATCACTTCTAATTTTAACAAAAATGCATCAAAGCAGGAATGAAACTTTGAGAGGTTAAACTATTTATGAAGCAAGGTTATGCATTGACATGTTTTTTCTTCCTCTTGCAATATATGTATAAGAGGGAAATCTAGGTACATGTGTAAATGATAGCTAGTAGTTTACCCTTTTGTACCTTCACATCGAGATTCTCTCTTCATTGTGCTTTGTCCTTAGTCTTGGTTACTTAAGTCCTATGCTCAAGACAATATATAGAATTATTTTGCACGAGAGAGAATTCTACAACTAGTGATCCTTTTCTTTAAACAAATCATTATTATCATATATCAAGTAGATCACAAGTTGCATAAATTTATCCTAAACTTCCTTTTGACTTAGTGCATAATTGAAGATATTTAATGATAAAAAATATAACAGATGTGATCAAATGAACAACACATGCACTAGTTTATCAAATAAGCTTATAACAGGAGAATATAGTAATTATGCTACTTTAATAATGAAGGTTGCAATCCTTGATAAAAGTGATACTTCTTTACCAAATTGGATTGAGTTGTAGTAGCATACTTTATGAGAAACTTAATCTCATACTTGAGACTACATGAGATTACTAAGAGAAAGTGTTAGTCTCAACATATTCAAGATATAGAAATGGGCTTCCCCTAAATATGTGCATCAAGTATTTGAATGACTTGGTTAGATGCATTCTCTCTTAAAGGCAAATAGGGGAAATTCATTTGAACATCTTGATCAAGGCATATAAAATTTGCAATAATCAGCTTATGCCTGGTATTCTCGAATTGAAAAAGATTTAGAATACTTACAACCACACCATTGACTAATTTGAAGATCTTACTGTCTAAGTGGGCGTTGTTATTCTTGACATCTTCTTTTTCATTTGAGTGCCCTCCCTTTATAGTTGTCTCTTTTTCCTTTCAAACTTATTGAAAATACTTGAAAGAGAGATATTAGTAGCACAAGGGAGTACATGATAAATGATGATTTCTTTAGATAAGAGATACAGACAAATCACCATCCACAAGTCACATAGATATGAATTAAAATCCTTAGCATTAGTGCATAGCGTCAGAAAAAAGGAATATGCACCTTTTAACAATTATAACCAATCATAGGAAATTTACTTCTTCATATTGATGTTTCTTTACACATAATTGATGAACATAACTTAGAAGCATATCAATATGAGAACAGATATAGCAAAGGCATGAATTAGATTCTAATGAACTAGTGCACATGTGAAAGCAAGATTATATGCACTTTTAGCAGATTTAAGTCAAATAATCAATCTAATCTCCACATTGGTAGATTATGATAGTTTAGATGAAATACCAATTGATGGGAACTATCATTGATTGGATATTGATAAGGAGATGGGTTCCCATACCTTTGCTTTTACCTTTCTTCCTTTAGGTGAAGAGCAACCTTGAGGCTTGTGTCTTTTAATAAATTGAACATGCACTCACTCTCTTATAGATTTTCATAGATATGCTCAAGAGAGATGTTATTAGTAACACAAGCTCTAGTTTCCTATTTAGTAAACATTTTGGGTAGGAATGACAGGTAGATTACTAAAACATGGAGACTTCATAACATAAACTAGATTATCCTATAAATGATATTATGCACAGTTTTAACTCATAAAACAAGCATAGTTAATCTCTCAAGATCATGGGAACAAATCTAATTCATAACATGGAGAGCGATTAATGTAGAAGAATCATATCCAATTTAAGCAAGAAGAAATACATCATAAATCATTGGATTGGTTTTTCCTTTTATGTTAGATTACACATTCCATATAGAAACTCCCTCTAGATGTGAATCTACTTAAGTCATTTAGACAAAAGCATTATTCTCACGATTCTTAGTCATAAAGAGAAATTCCCTTTTATAAGTGTCCGAAGGATTTGAATTCCTTATATGACACTTCATTCTTTTAAGAAACTTGGAGTATTTCTCTCTATGTCTAGAGCATGGCAACAATAGGATAATTAATGTAAAACATTGCATGAGGTACTTAAAACTATTTAAAGCATGTAGATTGCCATAATATAGAAGTGGTAAAAATGCAATCTACCATATGAGAGTAACTTTCTCCAAAGAATGGTGACATAATTTAACAACATTCTTAAGTGCTTCCTTTTTCTATGTGACTACACAAGACACAAGAGAAATGATAATTGAAGACACTTGCACTTAAAGACATAAGTGTTACCATCCTTTGGCTTTCTTCCATGTTGTAGGCTTTGATTTTCCACACAGAATAATCCTTTATTCCCTACAACATCAATATCATGCTCGGGATGATATGAGTTTTAGATATAATAATTCAAAATATCTTTGGGTCAATCTTAGAGATATAACATGTTGTAAGATTGATAGCTTGAGTTAATAAGAATTGAATTAACCCACTCAAGCACCTCCAAAGCTTTATATCGTCTCCTTTCCCCTGCAAAGCTTGTCAAGCATATTTTGGTCCCCATCTCTTGATGGGTCCATCAAGATTAGTCAACAAAGATCTAGGAACCCAAGTGTCCTTTGTGCTAGCACTTGGTAAACTCATTACCTTTCTAGCACAAGTTGCAATTTTGGGCTGCCTAGTTACATATGAATCAATTGACAATCTAGGAGAGGAATAGTTACCAATGGGGCAATCCTTGCATAGATGTCCCTTTTTTGGCATATGTAGCAAAGGCGATCTTCATGGTTTGAAGATTTCTTCTTTTCTTGTCTCTTGCTTGCTACATGGTTAGTAAATATTTTCTTTTCTAAAACTATGCCTTTTTGTTTTACATAAGGACATGACTTAATTACATGTCCCTTTTGAGAGCATATAAAACATTTTTTATCATCCTTGTTAATAGCAAAGCCATTTTCTTTAATATAGGGACATGACCTAATCGAGTGCCCCTTTTCAAAGCATTCACTACATTTACTTTTCTTAGTGTGAAGTGTGGTTTGATCATTACCTTGGATGTTACCTTGCACGGAGGCATGGTTGAGGGTTTCGGTAGAGGTATTGATTTTCTTCTTTTGTTCCTTTCTCTTGACATTCCTCAAGTCCTTGACATTTTCCTCGAGAGATTTTGTGCATGCCACGGTTGTTCCCGTCTCAAGCTTCTTCACCATGTCATCACAGTTATCTTGAGAAGGTTGAGCAATGCACTTCCCTTTTAGTTGTGTCAGGTTTGTTCTCAGCCTCTCATTTTCTTCCTTGAGCTCTTGATATGCAATATCATCTATACCTAGATATTCTAGCTCAAAGAAGGATTTGCTTGCTGGCGAGCAACAAGTATTAGCACATGGCAATATAGTTTCAATTTGAACACATGTGCATGAGTGAGGTTGTTGAGATTTTAAGTTTGTTATCACAACCTCATGAGCAATATTTAACATGATATAACCATCCATTAGATTTTCATGAGAACATAGAAGCATATCATGTTTATCTTGAAAAGCTAGATTTTCATTTTTAGCCTTTCTACTTGGTCCTTTCGCAAGGTATTCCTATTTACTAATTGAGCGACACATAATAAAGAGTTTTCTTGCTCAATTGAAATAGTTTCATACCTTTGGACCAAATCAACATGAGAGCACTCTAGCTCCTCATGTTCTTTAGTCAACTCTTCCAAGCTTTAGATTTTTGTGATGAGGACATCTTCTAGCTTGTGAAGAGCTTCACTTTGCTCTCTCGCTCTTTTTAGAAGTTTGAGCATGACCGCCTTATCTTCTAGGCTTAGATGAGCGTAGAGTTGCATGAAGCTTCTTTCATCCTCCTCATCCTCATTTGAGCTTCCGCTACATTTTTCATTAGCCACACAACATATGTGGGAATCAAAATGGGAAGACAAACCTTTTGGAGAGGTGGATTCATCGTTTGGTCTCCAACGTTTATTTTCTTCTTCTTCCTTTAAAGGGTTAGTTTCACAAGGACTAAAAGAAGTAGAAGCATCATATGAACTATCATGTTTGGACTCATCAACTTTTTTTTAAATTCTAGTCCAAATATCATGCGCATCATGAATAGGTTCATCATAACTAATTATGAAGGCATGATAATCTTCTTTGCTTAGAGAATTACCTAAGATGTCAAAAGCAAGATAATTTAAGCGTAAACATCTTCGATCTTCTCAGAAGCATTTTTCTTATCATAAGTAGATGGTATAATACTCTTGTCTAAAATTTGTTCTAATTATGGGTCTATGGTCCTAAAAGCATTTATCACATTAGTAGACCATGAAGCATGATTAGAACAATCGGAAAGTAATATCTCAAGAGTTATCTCATTTTTCACATTCGGTGGTGTCTTCTTGTTCTTTTGGGATTTTCTTCGAGCCATCACTTCGAGTTGTTAGACTCAATATGAAGTGCCTACCTCTGATACCAATTGAAAAGTCTCATTTTTCACATTGCTTGAAAAGTATTGCTTTCGAAGAATGCGGAATTTATGCAAAGCAACACAACTAACATGTTTATGGATAATAATGCAAGAGGGCATAGATAAGAAGAGGAATAACACAAGTTCTTTTCTTGCAAGGCGTTGCTTATATATATGAGAATTTAACTTGAAGCAACATAAAGTAATATCAACAAAGAATAGTGCAAGAGAACTTAGAGAGGGAGAAGACAAACAAATCACAAGCAGTAAACACAAATGACACGGGTGATTTGTTTTACCAAGGTTTGGTTCACCAAAAACCTAATCCTCATTGAGGAGTCCACTAAGGACGGATCTTTTTCAACCCTTTCCCTCTCTCCAACGGTCACCAAGACCGATGAGTGTTCCTTCTTCTTTGTCAACAAAAGAATGAAGTCTCCACAAGGCCAACCACAAAGATAAGGGGCTCTTGCTAGCTTTACAATGAATGGGAGTCAAAACTCCACGCTCAATTGATCACAAGAGATAGCACACACTTTCTCTCAATGATTCTCACAAGGCACTATTGCTAAACACACACGAGTAGCTCTTTCTTGCTTGATCTCTCTTTTGTGGCACTTGTGAGTCTTTGATGTGTCCAACTCTTGTGTATGGGATAGATCAATGAATGGAGGTGGTTGGGAGGGCTTGGATATGTCTACTATATGCCTTGATATGTTGCTTAGGCTCCCACACCTTGAAATGGTCGGTTGGGGTGGTATTTATAGGCCCCAACCCCCATATAGCCGTTGGATAGAAAGCAGCATCTTTCTATCGACGGGCACACCGGACACTGTTTGGTGCCTACCATGTCAGCCGACCATTGGGGTCTGTAGTAGTCGACCATTGGGTCCTATCGCTACCTAGACTGTCCGGTTGTAGCACCCGAAATTCAATTTGAGGTTTATAAAAATTTCTTCAAAGGATTTGAGATAAACTGACTTTTAATAATTTCTTTCATAAAGTTTTGCCTCACTAAGGTAAATAACTGATAAAATTAAAAAGTTAGATAGTTTGAAACTAAGATCCCAATACTTGAAACTGAAAGTTTAAGTTGAACTTGGAACATATAAAAGAAGGAATTTTCAAACTATCTAATTATTCCCTTAAAGCACCCTTTATAATATATATATATACTCGAATCAAAATAATTCATGATAAAGAATAGATATTAACTTTTCCAAATAAATAAAAATATAAAATTTATACATTCAAAAGGAAAATCTTATATAAAAAATATAATAATAATAAAACATGAGTATGTGGCGTATATTTTGAAGCATATGGCTAAACACATTAATATGAATACCATAAAACCTTTGCATATTGTTTGGGGCCTTCGGCTTCCGAAGGTCCTCAAAAACAGGATTTAACAGTGTTTCTGGAGTATAATGTGTGAACAGGTATCTTCGGATTCAAGTCGATATCACAGTAGGAGAAGCCCAAAGTAATACGGAGGTTGATACAACGCCGAAGATGTGAGCGGGAAAGCTTCGGCGTGGCAGCGGAAAAAGAAACCGACTTAAAGATGAAAAGGCTATTCGGACCTCGGTGGATTACTATAGAATTACTATCAAGTGTAAAGGGCATGAATGTAAATTTACACGAGCTGCGTCCCGTGCCTATAAATAGGTGAACAGTACTCCTGTACTGTTCACGCTGACTTGGCATTTTACTTTTTGCGTCGCGCCTGCACTCTTACCTTCTTTCGAGCTGAAGGTACACTTGTAATTTGATATCATTTCCATTTTTCTACAATAATGATATAGAAATGAATTGATAATTATACATAATTGTTTATGTTGTCCCTTGTATTACATATAATCCCTTCCTCATTATAATATGTTGTGTTGATGAAGATTTGTTCTTCATTACCTTCGTCCGAAAATCGTTATATCCCAAGGGAAATAACGCTTCGGAGGACGAAGGACTTTAACGTTTAACATTTTTTGTGTTGCCTTGTTCTTAACTCATAGCATTTGAGAATAAGTCCCCAACATTGGCGCCCACCTCCGGTCAACTCACTGCCACTCTTGAGTTTTTGAACATCTTCGACGATCATAAACCTTCGTTATGGCGCCGAAGAAAGCTTCAGCAACTGGGGCTGCACCTCTGCAACCGCTGGACCACAATCAGGAGACTGTCTCCCTTCGGGAGGCCCGAAGCCAGAAAAGGAAGGCTGTTAGCCCGACACCGCCAGAGGATGAGATAGACCAAGAAATCAGAGATATGGAGATACTTCATCAACAGGTCCAGAGGAAGAAGGAAAAGATGGCCAGGCTAGCTGAACTGCAAAGGCAGATAGACGAAGCCTCTGAAGAAGTTCGTCATCTTACTCAGGATGAGCAACACCGAAGGCCTCAACACCAAGACTTTCATCAGGAGGGTTTTCTCAACGAAGATGACTGGTATGACAATTTCCATCATGGAAATTTTGTTTTTGATGATGCTTCTCCTCTGTCCGCTGAGCTGCAGGCTACACCTTGGCCCCCGTCCTACAAGCCGCCTCAGCTTCCCATATTCGATGGTCATTCAGACCCGAAGCAGTTTTTGATGAGCTACGAAGCAAAAGTATCTTCGTATGGTGGCAATGCTGCAGTCATGGCCAAATCTTTTGTTATGGCCGTCAGGAGTGTTGCTCAAACCTGGTATTCCTCCCTTCGACCAAGAACGATTACCTCATGGCAAAAGCTGAAGGACATGTTGTTAACCAGCTTCCAAGGGTTTCAGACGAAGCCGGTCACTGCTCAGGCCCTGTTCCAGTGCACACAGGATCACGAAGAATACCTTCAGGCGTATGTCCGGAGGTTCTTGCGTTTGAGGGCACAGGCGCCAACGGTGCCCAACAAAATTGTTATCGAGGCCATGATCAAGGGACTTTGGCCTGGACCTTCAGCTCAGTACTTTGCTAGGAAGCCTCCTCAAACTTTGGAGAAGCTGCTTCAGAAGATGGACGAGTATATCCGTGTCGACAATGATTTTCGCCAAAGAAGGGAGGAGGCTTTCAGGTTTTCTGAAATGACCAGGGGCTTCGGAGGAAGATTTTATCCGAGGCATGTCAGGTCAATTCACAACTCTACTCAAAATGATGATAAGGGGAGTCAGCAGCAAAGGCCACAGTGTTCCTCACAGGCTTCGAGGCAACAGCAAAACTTCTCCCGGCCACCAGCTCCAAGAGGCAGAGGCGCCAGGGGCTTCGACGGAAGATTTGGAGATCAACCAAGGAGAATATTTTGCTTGTTCTGTGGTGAAAACAAGGGCCATACCACCAGGATGTGCCATGTTACTATCCAGAAGCAAAAGGAGATAGCCGAAGCTGCGGCACAACAAGCTCAGCCGAAGCAGGTCATGCATACTGCTTCGTATCATTTGCCTTACATCCCAGAATACGTAGGCAACCACCCTGCAGTTTCTGTTGCTTCGGCGAGTCAACCTCAAGCTTCCTGGCAGCAGCCTCCGCCTCCACCACCGTTGCAACAAGGTCAACAGCCAGAAGGGAGCCAATATGCTCCACATCAAAGGGACTTCAGAGAACAATCCGAAGCTCGCACAGTCAATAGTACTGTGCCAGAGTCGAAGCACATCTATTGACAAATATCCTACCTTGACAGCAGTCTTTTCCATTCAGTTTTATTTTCTGTGTAATAAAGGACACTTTTTAAATTTCAAGTAATAATTTTATTGTTTGCCACAAGGAAAACATATCTTTTACACAGGCTTAAGTTGCCGAAGCTTGAAAATTTGCAATAGCAAGGAGGACCTTCGGATTGTTAATTTGCAATAGACACGGTATGAATTCTTCAAAGTAACAAAAAGTCGTTCCAAAAGGAGCGCAGTGTAAGTTTTTTGCTCCAAAGACGTTCCTAAGGGAATGCAGAGCTTACAGCGAAAAGTCAACGCTGATTCCGCCGAAAGTAAAAGGCGAAGAAGCTCCAAAGATGTTCCTAAGGGAATGCAGAGCTTACAGCGAAAAGTCAACGCTGATTCCACCGAAAGTAAAAGGCGAAGAAGCTCCAAAGACGTTCCTAAGGGAATGCAGAGCTTACAGCGAAAATTCAACGCTGATACAAAAAATATTATGTATTTTATTGCAGAGATGTGTGTGTGAAGCTCCGGAACGAATACCTTTTTCTCATAGCATAACATCATCACATCATTTTGCATAGCATAAGCATCATACATCATTCTGCATAGGGCACAAAGAAGGGGATACAATATTGATTTTCGGAATGCAGCTTCGGAAAATTTTTACGAAGTTTGGATGATCTTCATCAGAACACTATATTGTTGCGATAAATGAAAATCCTTCTTCACGAAGCATGAAAAGAAGGGAAGGTGTTTTTTCGTCAAAGACTCAAAAACGGTATATATGTAAGATTTCATGCATCGTAAAGAATTAAATCATAAAAAAAGCAAGTTTATTACATTCAAGGTTACAAGATATTACACATATCACATTTCAGAAGTTTTTATAGCAGCACTCAGTCTTCTCTAAGTACTACTTCTGCAGCTTCGTTCAGGAGTCGATTGACAACTTGATCCATGATAGCTTCAGCCATCTTTTTAATTTCATCGTCATCTTTCGGGGAAGGGCCCGGAGACGCTTTAGTAGGATCTGAGGGAGGATAGGATATGACTACATTGCTATTACAAGTTGCGAACGAAGTTAAAAATTAAAAATTACAACACAGTAAAAACCACTAGTTAATACCTAGTTGCCCTTCGGGCTCTGCGCTCTTCTCAGCAGCCTCTGCTACTCTTCTAGCGTCATGAATGCCCTTTTCGCTTCTTCGAATAATTTCTCGAGCCATTTTCCGGCCACCATTATCCCAGACGTCGGTGAAAAATTTTCCACCAACCATGCTAGCTTCAGCCGATGGATCTCTTGCATCTTCGAAGGTCAAGCTAGCTTCAGATTGTGCTAAAATCTTTACATGATTGCACCCTTTCTTCTCCAAAATAGTGGCAATCCCTCTGGCCCCCGAGAAAGCACATATGTCTCCGCGGCTATTTAAAATTTCTTCGAAGGCTTCAGCTTCCTGACTAATCGATTCAAGGGGACCTTCGGGGTTGCCTCTTGTGAAGTTTTCTTCGCTCGAAAAAGCGCCGACACTGACGAAGCTAGCTTTCAACTTCTTTACACAATCCATAGATTTATTATAACATCTTTTCTTGGACGAACGAAGCTCTTCAATAGTTCCCTCTAAATGATTTGCCCATTGGTCGCTAATTTCTCGTTTTGTTTCTTCAAGCATACGTTCCTCTTTGGCTCTGGCCAGTTGTCTTCGAAGATCTTCGATTTCAAGTTTCTGAGCTTCAGCTTGATTTTTGAAGGTAGCTTCGTCTTCTTTTATCCTGTTTATCAATGAGTGTAATATTTTATCTTTTTCGAGACCTTCGTTCCTTAGCTCAATTACTTCGGAACGAAGGTTGCTCAGGGCTATAGTGCACCCTTCGTCTTCGGCATCTTTTTGGGCCCTGAGGGCATTGCTAAGTATAAGGCCCTGCAGAGAAAAATGTGTCAATAGATTTAAGCAAACGGAAAATTGTTTGATCTCAACAAAAAATTCGAAGGTCTAAATTTTTTTTGTACCTTTAAACTATTGTATGCCAAGCTGTCGGCCAACTCGTCTTTCGACAGCACCGAGAGTCCGTCTTCTAGTGTTGGGAATCCGAAGCTCTTGCTCATCTCCCGGCAGACAGAAATCTCCTTGCTGTCCGGGAGACAGTACAAGAAGTCTTCTTCTCCACTGCCATTGAATATTAGCGCCCCTTTGGATACTTCAGTTTTTGGGCGTAGCGTTGGGCCTCTTGCTTTTCTTTTTCTGATAATTTTTTCCCCGAAGCATGACGAACAATATAATCAGAATCTTTAGGGGATGCTTCGGGGGCAATGATGCTGATTTCTTCAACAAAAGTTGGCTTTGTTATTTTTCTTCCTCGGTTTCCAAGGGTTTAGTCTTCGTAGGCTCTGAGGACCCAGCTTCGGCTTCAGTTTCTTGCTCTGGAACTTTAATATCAGAAATTTCAGTTTTCGCTCCGGGAATGGCAACAGTTTTCTTTGGAGGTGTGCTTGAAGATTTAATTGTTTCCAGAATATCTAGTACATTAGCCATTCTCTTTCTCTTTGGAGTCACTGCTGGCACCTTTTCACTTTTTGCTGTCTCAACATTTGCTGCAGGACTCAAAACTTCTGATGTTTTTTCCTCAGTTGATTTTTTCACTTTTTCCATTTTTTCTGTGGATGGCGCTTCAGCCATCTCTTTTGTTTCTGGTAACAGAATCTTCGATTCTTCCAATTCTATCCTTGTTGGCGTTTCGGCCATTTCTGCGGCTTCTGGCAGCGAGGTCAGTTTGGTTGGCTTTTTAGCTTCGGTGGCCGAAGAAGTTTTTCCGGTGAACTCAGGCACCAAAGCTGGTTCAATATAGCGCGACCGATGTGTAAGGACCTTTATCCTCTTTCTTTTCGGTTCGGGCTCGTTAGGAGCAGCTGCAGCTTCTTCTTTCGCAGAGGTCGCGCCTTTTCTTTTTTGCCCTCAAATGGGATAATGATAGTCAGGGTAGACGAACCCGATCGCATCAAACACCCGATTCAGCCTCTTCTTTTTTCGGCCTCCGAAGGCTGCTGACAGTGCAGTATCTTCGGCCTTCGAATAAGCCCCAAGCAGTTCATCACTTAAATTTTCAATACTTTTTAACCAATCATCATCTGGCTCAACGAATTTATCTGCGAACTTAAAAGTATATTTCAGCCTCATAAGTCCACCTTCGTCGGTTTCTTTCATGATTTCTTGCGGCATTTCCCATTTCTCCACGAGCGGCCATACCCTGAATGCAATATGCTCTTGTACTAAATCTCTCGTTCCAATAAAAGAACAGATAACGCCGAAGGCTCTCTGGCATTCTTCGGCAGCTTCATTCATTTCAACCTTCGGCCTCCGAAGGCCGAAGCTTTGCCAGATAGGGCGCATAATTATACCTTTGATGTCTTCTCGTACTGTCAGGTCATTCTTCACATAAAACCATTCTGTCATCCAGTCGCCGGGCCATCTCTTCCGAAAGGTTGGCACGGGACAACTTGACCCGGATCGAGAAACGAAACTGTAGCAGCCAAAATTATTATGGTACTGTTCTTTGCCCCAAGGTTTTGTTTCGTATGATAATTCGTGTATAGCGCAGAAACTTTTTGCATCAGGCTTCAGACCTTGGCTTCTCACGGCCCACACGAAGATATTCAGCCTTATAATTGCTTCGGGGGTAAGTTGATGAAGATAGATATCAAACATTTTCAACACTTCTACGACGAAGCTGCTCAGGGGAAAACGTAGTCCAGCTTTCAAAAAGCTTCGGAACACTACGACTTCATTTTCTTCAGGGGTCGGGCAAGTTTTCTCTCCTTCGTCGACCCTCACAATGGATAAATCCCGGAAGTATCTTCCCCTCATGTTGACAAGATGATTTTCTTTGATACTTGATTTGCCAAAAACTGAATGGCTTGGTCGCCAGGGGCGATCTTCAGAGTCTTCACCACCACTATCCACATCATAGCTGTCGCTGTCATCAGTATCTTCAGACAAGCCTTCTAAAATCTCTTTGGTGATTTTTTTTGTGTTGGTCTTCGACATTGCTATAAGAAACCCCAAGTTCTTCTCTTCGTCGAGACTCAGCTTCATCTCAGCAGCAGCCTTCTTCTCTTCAGACATCTTCGGAAATGCTAAAAAACTGTTTTCAAAGCCGAAGCTTTAAAACTAAACGCTCAGCAAATTTTAGTGCGCAAGAGCTAAAAATTGAGTGAGCGGGAGCAGATGGCAAGAGAGCGTGCCAAATGAGCTCGTGGTACGCTCTTATTTATACGCCCAGTGTGTTAAAAATTGAAAGACCCCGCCTGTCAGTGAATGTTGCTATTCTAGCAAAGGGAAGGTGTTTTTTCGGACCTTCGGCTTAAAGCCTTCGTTCATGTCGCAATCTAAATTTATTATTTTAACAAATTAATATTGCGAGGGGCTACTGTTGGGGGCCTTCGGCTTCCGAAGGTCCTCAAAAACAGGATTTAACAGTGTTTCTGGAGTATAATGTGTGAACATGTATCTTCGGATTCAAGTCGATATCACAGTAGGAGAAGCCCAAAGTAATACGAAGGTTGATACAACGCCGAAGATGTGAGCGGGAAAGCTTCGGCGTGGCAGCGGAAAAAGAAACCGACTTAAAGATGAAAAGGCTATTCAGACCTCGGTGGATTACTATAGAATTACTATCAAGTGTAAAGGGCATGAATGTAAATTTACACGAGCTGCGTCCCGTGCCTATAAATAGGTGAACAGTACTCCTGTACTGTTCACGCTGACTTGGCATTTTACTTTTTGCGTCGCGCCTGCACTCTTACCTTCTTTCGAGCTGAAGGTACACTTGTAATTTGATATCATTTCCATTTTTCTACAATAATGATATAGAAATGAATTGATAATTATACATAATTGTTTATGTTGTCCCTTGTATTACATATAATCCCTTCCTCATTATAATATGTTGTTTGATGAAGATTTGTTCTTCATTACCTTCGTCCGAAAATCGTTATATCCCAAGGGAAATAACGCTTCGGAGGACGAAGGACTTTAACGTTTAACATTTTTTGTGTTGCCTTGTTCTTAACTCATAGCATTTGAGAACAAGTCCCCAACACATATCATGCTAGAGCTCTTTTGTTTGATACATCTACTTTGAAGTTTGAAATTCAAAGCCACACTTGAATGTGAATTCAAATTTAAAATCTTAAATTAGAAAGGAAAAGAAAAAATAAAATAGGAAAAACTCACCTGGGCCGAAATGCTTCGCCATGGCCCATTGCTTCACGCGCGCGCCTAGCCGCCATTATAGCCTGTGCGCCGGTACCACACTGCTTGCGAGGCCCACATATCGGCCACCCGGAGTCATCACAGCGTGGTCTCGCCCTGCCACTGCCATACAGGGCCCTGGTGTCAGGTCAAACCCTCCTGCACGGGCTCATCTCCCAGCTTTGGCCAAACAAACTCCTCCGTGAATCCGAGCGAGTCAACGCTTCCGCAACCGCTGCCGTGCTTTTCTCTATTTCTGTTGGTAGTGCTTAACCGTGGAGCCGCCTACTGGGATATATAAATCCCCGACCGCCTCCTTCTCCATCCTTCCATTGAGCCGAGCAAATTTTGCATTGGGAGCTCCGGCGTCGGGTGGAAGAGAGTGTGTGCCGCGCCGTTGCGCTAGGGGCCAGGCCATGAGTGCCTTCGTCGTCGGGTTCTTCGGTCGCTGCTACTTGCGATAGAGAAGGTAAGGCGGGCATAATTGGTTGGAGCGGATAAAATTCCTCGTCGGGCATCGACCCATGCTGCGAATCTTCTATCCGTCGTGGGCACTCGTCTATGGGTCATCTCCCGCTCTGGTAAGTCCTTTGTAAGATTCGTGGAGTCCGTAGCGTCGTGTAGCCAGCTTGGGTTAGGGAAGTACTGTGCCCATGCATCAGTTCGAGTTTCCCAGCGATGGCGCCGCTGGGCATGCGTGTGCCGTTGTTTTGGACCACTAGGGTTGGGGGAGATGTGTTGTGGTCATGTGTCCGTGGATCGACGGTGGTGATCGAGCGGTCGTAGTGTTTCAGTCGAACCAAGAAATAGCTGTAGATTCTCGATCGAAGGGGTAGGATTGAAGGCTGGATACCGCTTCACCCTGATGGATTATGACCATGGATCCTCGGGTGGACGGACTCGATGCAATCTTGTGCTAATGAAATTGGAACCAAAGATCCCCGATCGTGCTGTCATCATCTCCTACCAGTTCGGGCTTGTGCCAGATCTAATCTGGGCCATAGCCTTTAAATCCAATGGCTCTCGTTCATCCATACCCCTTCGGCCTGAACGTTTGCATATGAGCCCCTCGGCTTTATTATAATAAACCGGTCGTCCCTCGATGGTTGGGGATTCTTACATAGAAGTCCCTGTGACCTTACATATACACCCTAGGAGCTAATTTTTAAGATAAAAGCTATAATAAATGACCTAAATCCTATTCTATCCATAACTTTCACATTTTAACTCCGATTTGATCCGATCAAATTACGTGAGCTCCGTAATAAAATTGTTTACTCATTAAAAACATTATTTTTAACCTTCCACATACTTTTATAATTGGATACTTATTTAGCTTAGGTTAGTTGATTAGTCAATCTAGTCAAGTCAACCTGTCCATAATTATAATTTAGGTAAAATATGATCTCAAATGAAGTTATAACTTAAGTTAAAGTTCAATTGCCTCTGTTCTTGTAAACTTTTCTCACATGGTTTATGATAATCAACATAAAATATGATTCACTATTTAATCACCCAAAACTTTAGAAAACCATATCATATTAACCATAACTCCGATTTTAGTGGTTTTCGAACCCACGATCTCGTAGCATCACGTAGAATGTTATTACGCAGTTTGTTCTTACGTTTGGTGTGATGTTAATTTTGCTTATACCATGTTGTTTGTATTGCTATGACTAGCAGTGAGGTCACGAGAATCTGAAGATCATCCTAGTACCTGGAATCTCGAGTCTGAGGCAAGTTGTGCCCTTGATCACTTTTCTTTACCTAATAATGTTCCTGTTAATCACTATGACATGCTCAGGTTAATCTGATGGGACCTAATAGGTTTCCCTAGACTTGTTTATCTCACACCTTGTTTACCACTGAACTTTTGGGTAGTTATGCTATTGCTCTATCTGGTTTTGGGATTAATATTACATTATGATCATGTTCCAATTATATTGTTGTTTTAGTTATTGTTCATGACAAGATCATTGTGTTAATTGAAACATGGAGCTTAACTTGAGAAACATGTGCTACCACAAGGGTGGAATGGGACACCCTTGGCTGACTAGTTAGGAAAGCTAGTGGAGGACTACCTTACCTGAAAGGGGCAAGGGCAGTAGGGGTGTTGCGTATAGGAAGGGTCTCGAGTCGATCATGCTGCGATGGCTTTTTGGACGAGGGATTCCTATATTGCCCTTCCTAGAAACTGTAGCGGGTTTTCTGAAGCTAGTTGAACTTTGTAAAGGCCTCGTAGTGGATCCCTAGCCATTCACCTCGGAAGTGTCTAAGGGTCTAGCTAACCCTAGCTAGACAGGATACACGACTTGTGGGTAAAGGGCGCAACCTCTGCAGAGTGTAAAACTGGTATATCAGTCGTGCTCGCGGTCATGAGCAGCTCGAGACTCTCATGATTAATTTATGGAACTAAACTTAATATGTCATATGCATTGCATCGCGGGTGTTATTATCAATTGTGATCTCTTACTTAATTGGGTTGGTATCATTTGCATTGCATTGCATTGTGGGTGTGGTTATTAATTTGATCTCTTATTTAATTGGGTTGGTATCTACTTATACTTAGTAACTGCTAATAAAATTTTGACCAACTTTAAAAGCAATGCTCAGCTTTAACCATCTCCTTTGGTAAGCCTTACACTTCATGTGAGCTCCCACCTTTGGTGAGTTCATGCACATTATTCCCCATAACTTATTGAGCGATGAACGTATGTGAGCTCACCCTTGCTGTACTCACATCCCCTAGGTCAAGAACAGGTACCGCAGGATGAGGCGCATGCAGGATACTACGATGAGATCGTGAGAGGTCTAGACCGTCGTCTCCTAGTCAACTATGGTTGCTGGATCGTTGTCTGTATTTGATGTAATTATTTGGCTATTTTGTACAGAACTCCTATTACTCCCTCCGTTTCTTTTTATTTGTCGCTGGATAGTGTAAAATTACACTATCCAGCGACAAATAAAAAGAAACGGAGGGAGTATATAGTAAAGATGTGACATTCGTTTCTCTACCATGAGTCATCATATGTGTGAGACTTGGTCCCAACACACTTGGTGATTATTTCGCGCCTGGGTTTTGGACCCCTGAAACCCGGGTATGACAGAAGTGGTATCAGAGCAATGTTGACTATAGGACGATACCTAGATAGAACTGGATAACCCTTACCTACTTACCTTGCTACTCTGATTCTTTCTAAACTTACCTTAATATTTTTCTCATCTACTGTTGCTTTACTCTGATTATTCTTACCTTTTCACTTCTAAAGACAAAAGTGGATTTCACACTTTGAAATCCTGTACCTAAAGTGACCTCTAGGAATAAGAGACCTACTCTTAGGAACAAAAACAAAACTATTTTTTGTATGTATGTATATGCTTGACTGTTTGTCCTTATGATAACTGCTTGATTCAATTCTTTGATTGAGTGTGATGATTTGTGGAGTAATGTCCACAACTGCATCTATGTATAAATCAAATATATATATATATATATATATATAATAAAATAAAATGGCTATGCAACTTAATTATTTCCATTAGAAAGAGATAGAAAAAATGACTTGTCTTAATAGACCACCATATCTTGATAGATCTATCTATTACTAATAGATCATCTCGTCTTAAAAGATTGTGTCTTTATAATAATAGATTTATCTTGTCCTAGTAAGCATACTTATCCTAACCTAGTGTAACAACCAAGATCTAATCCAAATCAATTAGATCCTATCTAGTCATATCAATATATTCTAGATCTGATCTAGTCTATTAGGTCAATCTAACCTAACCCAGTCTAACCTTAAGTTGAGCTAATCTAAGGTCAGTCATTTAACAAGTTAATAGTGGTGAAATATATTAGACCCTACTCCTATAAATTGTTTTAACCTAAATTGGTGTTCTAGACTAACTTGACCATATACAACCAACTTACCCATGAGATAGTGGTATAAACCCTCCGTTTTAACCAAACAAAAAAACAAAGGTTCTGACCTACCTACACCATGTAATCCATCTCTACCCACATATATATTAACTATATGTCCCTAACTCAGATGATTACATCAAGACTGAACGAAAGAAGATAGATCAACCTTGTCAACAAAGGATGGCGGTCAGTCAAATCTCTAAGGGAAATCGAGATCAACAATCTGGAATGGAGTCCTTCCTTGGCCTAATGCTTTCTAACCACAACTTATCCCTGCTATAACCATCCCTCGTCTTTCCTACTAGGTGACTCGACATAAAAAGATGCCTCTGCCTTCCTAGTCATTAACAACGAGGTTGGGGGCCTTCGTCTTCCGAAGGTCCTCAAAAACATGACTAACATGTTTTCCAGAAAGTATACTGTCACAGGAGGCTTCGGCTTTGAGATGAAGGTGTATATGGTATGAAAGGCGCGATCTAGAAGAAGGATGAACCGGTTCCGAAGCTATGGATGGAGAAGCTTCGACTTAGCACAAGGATGGTGATGGAGAATGAAACCGACCTAAAGGGGAAAAGACTACTTAATCCTCGACAACTTACCTTTTGACTAATAGTAAATGTCAGGGACATGAATGTAATTTTGCCTAGGCTGCGTCCTGTGTCTATAAATAGATGAACAGTCACACCGTACTGTTCATGCTAATTTGTAATCACTCGCACGTCACTCTTGGACCTTTACCTTCTGTCAAGCCGAAGGTACAAATGTGATTTGATATCGTTAGTATTTGTTCATGATCATATAATGATAATATGAATAATTTGATGACTTGATGTAGTTATTCATGCTTTTTTCATGTCTCATATATCCCTGTTTATATTCTTGCATATTGGAATGATGAAGGTATGTCCTTCATGACCTTCGTCTGAAGATCATTATATCCTAAGGGAGATAATGCTTCGAAGGACGAAGGTCTTTAATCATTAATATTTGTGTTGCCTTGTTCTTAACTCATAGCATTTGAGAACAAGTGACCAACATTGGCGCCCACCTCCGGTGAACTCATTTGACCACCTTCGGCAAGCATCAACCTTCGTCATGCTGCCGAAGAAGACAACAGCGCTAGGGGCTGCATTGCAGCCACTGGACGTTAATTAGGAGATGCTGCGCGAAGCAAGGAGCCAGAAGAGAAAGGCTACTAGCCCAACACTTCAGGAGAAGGAGCTAGACCAGGAGATCAGTGACCTAGAAATCATTCACCAGCAAGTACAAAGGAAGAAGGAGAAGATGGCCCGTCTGGCCGATTTACAGAAGAAGATTGACGAAGCTGCTGAGGAAATGCGTCACCTTACTCAAGATGACCAGGACCGAAGGCCCCAGCATAGGGTGCTTCGTCAAGAGAGTTCACTCAACGACGATGAATGGTATGATGACTTTCATCATGGCAATTTTGCTTTTGATGATGCTTCTCCTTTGGCAGCAGAATTGCAGGCTATTCCATGGCCCCCATCATACAAGCCACCTCAGCTTCCTATGTATGATGGACACTTAGATCCTAAGCAGTTTCTGATGAGCTATGAAGCAACCATATCTTCATATGGGGGCAATACTGCAGTCATGGTGAAATCCTTCATCATGGTAGTCCGAAGTGTGGCCTAGACCTGGTACTCTTCTCTCCGACCAGGGACAATCACATCATGGCAGAAGCTCAAGGATATGCTAATCACTAGCTTCCAAGGCTTTTAGACGAAGCCAGTCACTGCTCAGGCTTTGTTTTAGTGCACGCAGGACCATGAGGAGTACCTTCAGGCGTATGTCCGAAGGTTTCTGCGTCTAAGAGCACAAGCGCCTACAGTGCCTAATGAAATTGTCATTGAGGCCATGATCAAAGGGCTTCAGCCAGGACCTACGACTCAGTATTTTGCCAGGAAACCCCCACAAACCCTGGGGAAGCTTCTTCAGAAGATGGATGAATATATCTGGGCTGATAATGATTTCCGCCAAAGAAGGGAAGAAGCGTACAGGTTTTCTGAGATGACCAGGGGCTTCGGAGGAAGGATTCACCCCAAACACGTCAGATCAATCCATAATTCCAACCCAAGTGATGACAGAGGAAGTCAACCTCAAAGGCAGCAACACAACTCCCAGTCTTCAGGGTCACAACAAAGCTCCTTCAGGCCACCAGCCCCAAGGGGGCAGAGGCGGCAGGGGCTTCAGAGAAAGGTACGGAGATCAGCCCAGAAGACTGTATTGCTTATTCTGCGGTGAAGACAAGGGCCACACCACAAGAACATGCCAAATCACAATTCAGAAGCAAAAAGAGATTGCCGAAGCTGAGACATGGCAGAATCACCTGAAGCAGGTTCTACATACTGGTTCATACTATTCTCCTTATGTCCCAGAATACGTAGGTAATCAATAGCCTACGACGTCTATTGCTTCAGCAAGCCACTCCCATGCTTCCTGGGCCCAGCTACCACCACCACCACCACTTCCACCTACTCTGACCTGTGGCCAGTAGCCAGAAGGGCACCAACAGCAGCGCGACTTTTGGGAAGAGTCCGAAGCTCGCACAGTCAATAGCACTATGCCTGAATCCAAGCATATTTACTGAAGAATATCCTACATCTGGTGTACCTTTATCTTTTTTGCAATCTTATTTTTTATTGTATGGAAAACTCTTCACGAAGGACTGAATTCTGATATGTAATAACAGTATTCATACTGTTGAGTGGAATGCTTCTTTTTAACAAAGTTCCGAAGCTACAAAAGTCGTTCCTAAGGGAGTAGAGTAAGTTCCGAAGCTATAAAAGTCGTTCTTAAGGGAGCGCAGAGTAAGTTCCAAAGCTACAAAAGTCGTTCCTAAGGGAGCACAGAGTAAGTTTTGAAGCTCAAAAGTCATTCCTAAAGGAATGCAGAGCCAAAATACCACCAAAATAAAAGGTGAAGAAGCTCCAAAGTCGTTCCTAAGGGGATGCAGAGCTTCGATACCACTCAAATATAAGGCGAAGAAGCTCCAAAGTCGTTCCTAAGGGGATGGAGAGCTTAGATATCGCCAAAATATAAGGCGAAGAAGCTCCAAAGTCGTTCCTAAGGGGATGCATAGCTTAAAGACTCCAAAGTCGTCCCCAAGGGGATGCAGAGTCTTGGGTGTTTCCGAGTGGGCGTGTGACTTCGGCACAAACATCATGTTACATCATATCATCGCATCATTCCGCATAGCATTACATCATACATCATATTGCATCAACAGCAAAAGGTCGAGCATGAAACAGACCTTCGGAAATAATTTGAATGAAAATGTGCCGAGGCACGAATCAAACCTTCGAATGATTTAATTCTATCAGGGAAATCTGTTAACAGTATCACAACAGATTCGCCAAAAAAGGTTTCTTTCTTTATGAAGCATGAAAAGAAGGGAAGGTGTTTTTTTGCCGAAGGCTCAAAAAACAGTATGTGTGTAAATTTCATGCATCGCAGAGAAATATATTACATCAACATACACAAATGTTACATTGTTTCACAATTGTTGCATACGTAAAATATTACATTGTATCATCACATTAAAAGCTTAGTCTTCTTTAAGAATTTTCTTTGCAGCTTCATTCAGCAGTTTATCGACAACTTTGTCAATAATGGAATTAGCGACACTCATTACATCCAGCGCCTCCTTCATAACGGGATCGGGCCTAGGGGTCGTATGGCTCCGGCAGTGGAGAGAGTTCAGCTGTAGTAAAAAATCGTTAGTCCGAATCTAGAAAGCAAGCACCGAAGCTAAAAGTTCAATAATAATACCTATATGCCTTGCGCGCTCGGCAGCCTCTTCGGCTCGCCTAGCTTCTTCTCGGGCATCGTGGGTTTCTTTTTCATTTTTCTTTATGATTTCGTTGGCCAATTCTCGGCCACCGTTCACCCAAACATCAGAGTAAAACTTTCCACCCACCAAAATAGCTTCGGCCAAAGGGTCTCTCATGTCGTCTGTAGAGAAGGCGGCTTCATTCTGAGCCGCAGCTTTAACATGGTCGCAATCGGCCTTCTCCAGAATTGCCGCAATCCCTCGAGCACCGTTGAAAGCACAAATATCCTCGTGATCGATGAGGATCTCTTCAAAAGCTTTGGCTTCCCCGCTTATCCAATCAATAACACTCTTGGGGTCACCTTGAATGAAGTTCTCTTTGGAAGAATAAGCACCAACCTTGGCAAAGCTGGTTTTCAATTTTCTTACGCAATCCAAGGATTTTTCGAAGCACCTCTCCTTGGATTCGCGAAGCTCCTCAACATTTTTCTTCAGCCTAGTGTTCGACCATTCACTTATTTCTCGACTAGCTTTTGCAACTTCAAAATTTTCATTTGCTTCAGCAAGCTTTTTCCGAAGGTCTTCAACTTCGGCTTTATGAGCTTCGGATTGAGCGTTAAATTTTGCTTCACCTTCCTTCACTTTATCCACCAATGAAAGTAGAATTTTATCCTTTTCCAAGGCTTCATTTCTCAGCTTGATAACTTCTGATTGAAGGTTGCTGAGGGCTATCACATAGCTTTCATCTTTAGCATTCTTTTGCGCCCTCAAAGAATTGCTAAGAATCAAGCCCTGCAAAAAGATAGGATCAGCACGAGAATACAAGACAAGATAATCTATTTTTAAGTTCATCACTTCTGTACCTTTAGACTGTTGTATGCAAGGCTATCTGCAAGATCATCTTTTGACATGGCAGAAAGGCCAGCTTCAAGCTTCGGAAAACCCATATTTTTGGCCATCTCCCGGCAGACGGATATCTCCTTGCTGTCTGGTATACAGTATAGGAAATCATCTTCGTTCGTACCATTGTACACCAAAGCCCCCTTCGGGTATTTCAGTTCCCGGGCGTAGTGCTTGGCTTCCATAATTTCTTCTTCCAATAGCTTTTTTCCCGAGGCATGTCGAATAATAAAGTCAAGATCTTCGGACGGCGCTTCGGGAATTGGAGATCTAGCTTTTTTAGGCGCATCCTTCTTCTCCAGAGCCATGCCAGTATCTAAAGATTCTTGCTCAGCTCTCTGTTCAGTGGTAGCAGGCTCTATCCTTGTGGGCATTGAGGGTCCAGCTTCGGTTTCAGCACAAGTCATAGCAGCTTTGGCAACCTTTTTCACAGGGGTAGGAGTCAGCGCCCTTATTGTCTCCATGACAGCGTCTAGTACGCTAGCCATTCTTCTCCTCTTGGGAGTTGTTGCGGGAGCCTTTGCAACCTTTGGCAAATCCGCCTCTATTGGCGGGCTCAAGGTTTTTTTTGTAGATTTGGCTCTGGCTCTTTGACTGCCTTCTCTTTGGCTTCGGTGTCTTGTTCGGTTGTTTCGGCTGGACCGGCTTTAGGAATCTTCGTCAACTTAGTTAGGTTTTCCTAGGCATGGTGGGAACAGGTTTGATGAGGACACCACTTCTATACATACAATGAATGGACCGATACCACGATCGCGTGCACGACAACTAAATCTCCAGGTACGTTCTACCCTAGTCAATTGTGTTTTAGAGCTTACGCTTGGGGCATGAATGTTTTGATGATTAGAAACCTTGGAGAGGACTAGCAAGGACTTGGGAAAGGCCAAGGTGTTGAGGAGGAGCAGCAAGGGTGCCACAACAGGAAGGAGATCAAGTCCGACTCGGCTGTGACTCCATCTCGGGTTCTAGGACCAGTCTGCACTAAAATGGACGCCCAAGATGCATCCGGACTCCGATTGTGACGGACTTGATATGGTTGGAAAGATAAAGAGATTATCTAACCAACCCAACTGGTTACACCTTAAAATTCATCCGGAGTCAACAGGAATCGTTGAAACAATTCAGCATTCAGATTCTGTTTTGGTGCTGTGACACCGTCTGTTGGGCTATTGTGTCGTGTATCGCGTCGGAGCCCATTAGGGGCAAGTCCAGGGGTCACGCACGCCCTAATACTCTATTTATTCAGCAGTCGCCGCCACATTACGTTTTTGGGTTTTGCTTAGATCAATTCTGTCATCGAACAGTGTCGCCGTCATCGGTTTATGAGACCCCATCCCATAATCAATACAATTTTGGTTGCGTTTCTTTCCTGTTCTTGCTTGTGTTCTTGATTGCACTTGCAGGGATAAGCCTTCATGGCGAGGTCACTCATGTGTCACGGTAATAACCAACAG
This sequence comes from Zea mays, assembly GCF_902167145.1. Taxonomy (NCBI): domain Eukaryota; kingdom Viridiplantae; phylum Streptophyta; class Magnoliopsida; order Poales; family Poaceae; genus Zea; species Zea mays. The sequence goes on along the minus strand of NC_050103.1, from coordinate 89,992,447 downwards.
AGCCGTGGTGTAGTGATTGCAAGGAACCGTTCGCTCGAAGCCTTGGATCATCAACGTCGAGATCTCCACTCAATCAAGTTATCGTACCTCACGGAAGATCGGGCCGTGTCTTCTATCAATTGGTATCAGATTTCCAGGTTGTATGTAAGGTATAATCCTACCTTTAGATTAGTTTTGTTTTGTCCCATATACCACAAAAAGCCAAAAAAAAATAATTACGATCAGTTTATTCCGACCTAAAACCATCGCCTTAGCCTTTGCACAATTCAGTTTTAGAGTCCGCAGTTCTGAGTTCGTGTTCTAGGTTGAGTTTGGTTGCTAGTTTAGATTTGTTTTGGTTTAGTTTGATTCTGTCCATCCGCTTACATCCTACAAAACCGACCCTATCCACACAACAGATCTTATCTCTAAAACCGACCCTATCCACAAAACAGATCCTATCTTTAAAACCGACCCTATCCACAAAACAGATCCTGTAAACCGACCATATCCACAAAACAAATCCTATCTCTAAAACCGATCCTATCCACAAAATAGATCCTATCTCTACAATCGACCCTCCACAAAATAGATCCTATCTCTAAAACCGACCCTATCCATAAAACCAAACCCCCACCCTTCCAACACCTCGCTAGAAACCCTGATTCGGAGTCCAAACTTAAAACGGCCGTAACTTTCGCCTCAGAACTCGAATCGGGTCCATTTTTTTTCAAATCGCACAGAATTAAATTTCACATCCGATTCTTTCCCGCTTTGCCGGATTCACTATTTTTAAAATTCCCAAATTTGGCTTGGAAATAGGACTTCTCATTTTCCAAACATTTATTCCGATTTTAGGGCAAACTTGTAGAAATTCCAGAGGACGCGTCATTGCACAAAAAAATCTGAAACTTGGTGTGTTTTCTTCTTATGTGTTGCTGCAAAAGAGAAAAATATAAAAAATATTTGAAAAAATCGCAAAAACAGAAAAGCACATAAACAGAAACGCGAGTGTTCTATGTACCTCTGTGATTATTTTGCCCCAAGCTTGTTTTCTTGCAGCACCTAGATACTTGTACCTCCTTTCTTTTGCCTTGGTCCAACTGTTCTATTACATTTTCTAGGCCAGCAACTAGGACGAGTACTTGGAACCCTTATTCAACATTGCTATCTGTTACTGACTTGTGTGACACATATATATATTTAGTCAGCCTTCCCAGATGAAAGTCGCCTAGAGGGGGGGTGAATAGGCGGAATCTGAAAATTATAAACTTAAGCACAACTACAAGCCGGGGTTAGCGTTAGAAATATAAACGAGTTCGAAAGAGAGGGCAAAAACAAATCACAAGCAAAAGAAGAGTGAGACGCGGTGATTTGTTTTACTGAGGTTCGGTTCTTGCAAACCTACTCCCCGTTGAGGTGGTCACAAAGACCGGGTCTCTTTCAACCCTTTCCCTCTCTCAAACGGTCACCTAGACCGAGTGAGCTTCTCTTCTCAATCAATCGGGACACCAAGTCCCCACAAGGACCACCACACAATTGGTGTCTCTTGCCTTGATTACAATTGAGTTGGGAACAAGAAAGAAAGAAGAAGAAAAGTGATCCAAGCGCAAGAACTCAAATGAACACAAATGTCACTCTCTCTAGTCACTATTTGATTGGAATGAACTTTGGACTTGGGAGAGGATTTGATCTCTTGTTTGTGTCTTGGAATGAACTCTAGAGCTCTTGTATTGAATGCAAATGGCTGAAACTTGGATGCATTGAAGTGTGGTGGTTGGGGGGTATTTATAGCCCCAACCACCAATATGGCCGTTGGTGAAGGCTTCTGTCGTATGGCGCACCGGACAGTCCGGTGCGCCACTGGACACTGTCCGGTGCGCCAGCCACATCACCAGGCCGTTGGGTTCTGACCGTTGAAGCTTTGACAATTGGGGCCACCGGACAGTCCGGTGGTGCACCGGACAGGTCCTGTTCACTGTCCGGTGCGCCTTCTGCGCCTGCTCTGACTTCTGCGCGCGTAGGCACGCACTGTTTACTTTCACTGTTCATTTGCAGACGACCGTTGGCACAAAGTAGATGTTGCTCCACTAGCACACCGGACAGTCCAGTGTTACACCGGACAGTCTGGTGAATTATAGCAGAGCGACTCCCCGAATTCCCGAGGCTGGCAAGTTCAGAGTCGTTCCTCCCTGGTGCACCGGACACTGTCCGGTGCGCCAGACCAGGGCTGCCTTCGGTTTAACTTTGCTCCTTTGTTTTGAACCCTTTCTTTTGTCTTTGTATTGGTTTGTTGTGAACCTTTGGCACCTGTAGAACATATATTCTAGAGCAAACTAGTTAGTTCAATAATTTGTGTTGGGCAATTCAATCACCAAAATTCATTTGGAAAAGGTTTGACCCTATTTCCCTTTCAATCTCCCCCTTTTTGGTGATTGATACCAACACAAACCAAAGCAAATAGAAAAGTGCAGAAATGAACTAGTTTGCATAAGGTAAGTGTAAAGGTTGCTTGGAATTGAAACCAATATAATTGTTTCAATAGATATGCATGGATGGTTTTCTTCTTATTTAAAAATTTTGGACCACGCTTGCACCACAAGTTTTGTTTTTGCAAATTCTTTGTAAAATTCTTTTCAAGAATCTTTTGCAAATAGTCAAAGATACATGAATGAGATTGAAGGAAGCATTTTCAAGATTTTGAAATTTTCTCCCCCTGTTTCAAATGTTTTTCCTTTGACTTAAAACAAAACTCCCCCTCAATATAAAATTCTCCTCTTAGTGTTCAAGAGGGTTTTACAAATTTTTGAAGATACTCCCCCTTTTTTAATATAATAAGATACTAATTTGAAAACTTCATTTTTAAAATTCAGTGGTGGTGCGGTCCTTTTGCTTTGGGCTAACACTTTCTCCCCCTTTGGCATGAATCGCCAAAAACGGATACTTGTGAGTGAAATACAGGCCCTTTTACTTTCTCCCAATGACAAACAAATAAATATGAGTGGAGATTATACCAAAGTGGAGAACAATGCGGAATACCAGCAAATACCAATGGAGTTGAGTGGAAGCGCCTTCTTTGCCGAATACTCCATTTCCCTTTCAATATCTATGGCTAAGATAATAATACACTTGAAAACACATTAGTCATAGACATAAAAGAGATATGATCAAAGGTATATAAACGAGCTATGTGTGCAAAGAATCAATCAAAATTCCTAGAATCAAGAATATTTAGCTCATTCCTAAGTTTGGTAAAGGTTTTCTCATCTAATGGTTTGGTAAAGATATTGGCTAATTGATCTTTGGTGTTTATATAGGCTATCTCGATATCCCCCCTTTGTTAGTGATCTCTCAAGAAGTGATACCGAATGGCTATGTGCTTAGTGCGGCTGTGTTCAACGGGATTATCCGCCATACGGATTGCACTCTCATTATCACATAGGAGAGGGACTTTGCTAAATTTGTAGCCATAGTCCCTAAGGGTTTGCCTCATCCAAAGTAATTGCGCGCAACATGGCCTGCGGCAATGTACTCGGCTTCGGCGGTAGAAAGAGCTACTGAGTTTTGTTTCTTTGAAGCCCAAGACACCAGGGATCTTCCCAGAAACTGACAAGTCCCTGATGTGCTCTTCCTATCAATTTTACATCCTGCCCAATCAGCATCGGAATATCCTAATAAATCAAAAGAGGATCCTTTGGGGTACCAAAGACCAAACTTAGGTGTTTGAACTAAATATCTCAAGATTCGCTTTATGGCCCTAAGGTGAACTTCCTTAGGATCAGCTTGGAACCTTGCACACATGCATACGGAAAGCATAATGTCCGGTCGAGATGCACATAAATAGAGTAAGGATCCTATCATCGATCGGTATACCTTTTGATCTACGAATTTACCTCCCATGTCGAGGTCGAGATGCCCATTGGTTCCCATGGGTGTCTTGATGGGCTTGGCATCCTTCATTCCAAACTTGGTAAGTATATCTTGAATGTACTTCGTTTGGCTAATGAAGGTGCCCTCTTGGAGTTGCTTGACTTGGAATCCTAGAAAATACTTCAACTCCCCCATCATAGACATCTCGAATTTTTGTATCATGATCCTACTAAACTCTTCACAAATAGATTTGTTAGTAGACCCAAATATGATATCATCAACATAAATTTGGCATACAAACAAATCATTCTCAATTGTCTTAGTAAAGAGAGTAGGATTGGCCTTGCCGACTTTGAAGCCATTAGTGATAAGAAAATCTCTCAGGCATTCATACCATGCTCTTGGGGCTTGCTTGAGCCCATAAAGCGCCTTAGAGAGTTTATAGACATGGTTAGGGTACTCACTATCTTCAAATCCGGGAGGTTGCTCAACATAGACCTCTTCCTTGATTGGTCCATTGAGGAAGGCACTCTTCACGTCCATTTGGTAAAGCTTAAAGCCATGGTAAGTAGCATAGGCAAGTAGTATACGAATTGACTCAAGCCTAGCTACGGGTGCATAGGTTTCACCAATATCCAAACCTTTGACTTGTGAATACTCCTTGGTCACAAGTCGTGTTTTGTTCCTTGTCACCACACCATGCTCATCTTGCTTGTTGCGGAAGACCCACTTGGTTCCTACAACATTTTGGTTAGGACATGGAACTAAATGCCATACCTCATTCCTCATGAAGTTGTTGAGATCCTCTTGCATCGCCAACACCCAATCCGAATCTTGAAGTGCTTCCTCTACCCTGTGTGGCTCAATAGAGGAAACAAAAGAGTAATGTTCACAAAAATGAGCAACATGAGATCGAGTGGTTACCCCCTTATTAATGTCTCCTAGGATGGTGTTCACGGGGTGATCTCGTTGGATTGCTTGATGGACTCTTGGGTGTGGCGGCCTTGGATCTTCATCATCTTCCTTGTCTTGATCATTAGCATCTCCCCCTTGATCATTGCCCTCCTCTTGAGGTGGCTCATCTTCTTGATCTTCTCCTTCATCATCTTGAGCCTCATCCTCATCTTGGGTTGGTGGAGATGCTTGCATGGAGGAAGATGGTTGATCTTGTGCTTGTGGAGGCTCTTCAGATTCTTTAGGACACACATCCCCAATGGACATGTTCCTTAGCATGACGCACGGAGCCTCTTCATCATCTAGCTCATCAAGATCAACTTGCTCTACTTGAGAGCCGTTAGTCTCATCAAACACAATGTCACATGAGACTTCAACTAGTCCAGTGGACTTGTTAAAGACTCTATATGCCCTTGTGTTTGAGTCATAACCAAGTAAAAAGCCTTCTACAGCCTTGGAAGCAAATTTGGATTTTCTACCTCTTTTAACAAGAATAAAGCATTTGCTTCCAAAGACTCTAAAATATGAAACATTGGGCTTTTTACCGGTGAGGAGTTCATAAGATGTCTTCTTGAGGATTCGGTGTAGATACAACTGGTTGATGGCGTAGCAAGCGGTGTTGACCGCCTCGGCCCAAAACCGATCCGAAGTCTTGTACTCATCAAGCATGGTCCTTGCCATGTCTAATAGAGTTCTATTCTTCCTCTCCATTAAACCATTTTGTTGTGGCGTGTAGGGAGAAGAGAACTCATGCTTGATGGCCTCCTCCTCAAGAAAGCCTTCAATTTGTGAGTTCTTGAACTCCGTCCCGTTGTCGCTTCTTATTTTCTTGATCCTCAAGCCGAACTCATTTTGAGCCCGTCTCAAGAATCCTTTCAAAGTCTCTTGGGTTTGAGATTTTTCCTGTAAAAAGAATACCCAAGTGAAGCAAGGATAATCATCCACAATAACTAGACAGTACTTACTCCCGCCGATGCTTATGTAAGCTATCGGGCCGAATAGGTCCATGTGGAGTAGCTCGAGTGGCCTGTCAGTCGTCATGATGTTCTTGTGTGGATGATGAACACCAACTTTCTTCCCTGCTTGGCATGCGCTACAAATCCTGTCTTTCTCAAAATGAACATTGGTTAGTCCCAAAATGTGCTCTCCCTTTAGAAGCTTGTGAAGATTCTTCATCCCAACGTGGGCTAGTCGATGATGCCAGAGCCAACCCATGTTAGTCTTAGAAATTAATCAAGTGTCGAGTTCAGCTCTATTGAAATCAACTAAGTATAGCTGACCCTCTAACACTCCCTTAAAAGCTATTGAATCATCACTTCTTCTAAAGACAGTAACACCTACATCCGTAAAAAGACAGTTGTAACCCATTTTGCATAGTTGAGAAATAGAAAGCAAGTTGTAATCTAATGAATCTACAAGAAAAACATTGGAAATAGAATGGTCAGGTGATATAGCAATTTTACCAAGTCCTTTGACCAACCCTTGATTTCCATCCTCGAATGTGATAGCTCTTTGGGGATCTTGGTTTTTCTCATAGGAGGAGAACATCCTTTTCTCCCCGGTCATGTGGTTTGTGCACCTGCTGTCGATGATCCAACTTGAGCCCCCGGATGCATAAACCTACAAAACAAATTTAGGCCTTGTTCTTAGGTACCCAAACGGTCTTGGGTCCTTTTACATTAGAAACAAGCACCTTGGGTACCCAAACACAAGTCTTTGACCCCTTGTGTTTGCCCCCAACATGTTTGGCAACTACCTTGTCCGATTTGTTAGTTAGCACATATGAAGCATCAAAAGTCTTAAATGAGATGTTGTGATCATTTGATGCAATAGGAGATTTCTTCTTAGGCATTTTAACATGTGTAGAACGCCTAGAGCTAGAAGCCTCATTCTTATAAATAAAAGCATGGTGAGTAACAGAATGAGTCTTCTTTGCATGAATTCTCCTTATCTTATCCTCAGGATAACCAGCAGGATACAATATATAACCCTCATTATCCTGAGGCATGGGAGCTTTGCCCTTAACAAAATTGGACAATCTTTTAGGAGGGGCATTAAGCTTGACATTGTCTCCCTGTTGGAAGCCAATGCCATCCTTAATGCCAGGGCGTCTCCCACTATAAAGCATACTACGAGCAAATTTAAATTTTTCATTTTCTAGTTCATGCTCGGCAATTTTAGCATCTAGTTTAGTTATATGATCATTTTCTTGTTTAATCATAGCAAGGTGATCATGAATAGCATCAATATTAATATCTCTACATCTAGTGCAAATAGAAGCATGATCAACTGTAGATGTAGAGGGTTTGCAATCATTTAATTCAACAATCTTAGCATGTAAAGTAGCATTCTCATCTCTAAGATTGGTAATAGAAACATTGCAAACATCTAACTCCTTAGCCTTAGCAATTAATTTTTCATTCTCATTCCTAAGGCTAGCAAGAGAGGCATTCAATTTATCAATCTTAGCAATTAAACTAGCATTGTCATTTCTAAGATTGACAATTGAATCATCACAAATATTTGACTTCTCAACCTTAGCAATCAAATTGGCATTCTCAATTCTAAGGTTGGAAATAGTGTCATGGCAAATGCTAAGTTCACTAGTCAATTTTTCATTTTTCTCTACCTCCTGAGCATAAGAATTTTTAGTCTTAACATGCTTTTTGTTTTCCTTAATAAGGAAGTCCTCTTGGCTATCCAAGAGTTCATCCAATTTCATTCAATTTCTCTTTTTGTTGCATGTTAAGATTGGCAAAAAGAGTAAGCAAGTTATCCTCATCATCACTAGAATTATCCTCATCACTAGAGGTTGTATACTTGGTGGAGGATCTTGATTTTACCTTCTTCTTCTTGCCGTCCTTCGCCATAAGACACTTGTGGCCGACGTTGGGGAAGAGGAGGCCTTTGTTGATGGCGATGTTGGCGGCGTCCTCGTCGTCGGAGGAGTCGGTGGAGCTCTCGTCGGAGTCCCACTCCCGGCAAACATGGGCATCGCCACCCTTCTTCTTGTAATACTTCTTCTTCTCCTTCTTCTTCCCCCTCTTGTCGTTATCCCTGTCACTATCACTAGACAATGGACATTTAGCGATAAAATGACCGGGCTTACCACACTTGTAGCATACTTTCTTGGAGTGGGGCTTGTAGTCCTTCCCCTTCTTTTGCTTGAGGATTTGGCGAAGCTCTTGATGATGAGCACCATCTCCTCATTGTCGAGCTTGGAGGCGTCAATGGGGACCCTACTTGGTGTAGAGTCTTCTTTCTTCTCCTCCGTTGCCTTGAATGCAACGGGTTGTGCCTTGGGTACGGAGGAGGTGCCTTGCTCGATGATCTTCTTGGAGCCTTTGATCATTAGTTCAAAGCTCACAAATTTTCCTATCACTTCCTCGGGAGACATTAGTTTATATCTTGGATCACCACGAATTAATTGAACTTGAGTGGGGTTAAGAAAAACGAGTGATCTAAGGATAACCTTGACCATCTCATGGTCATCCCATTTGGTGCTCCCGAGGTTGCGCACTTGGTTAACCAAGGTCTTTAGCCGGTTGTACATGGCTTACGGGTCTTCTCCTTGGTTGAGCATAAAACGACCGAGCTCCCCCTTGATCGTTTCCCTCTTGGTGATCTTGGTCACCTCGTCTTCTTCGTGCGCGGTCTTGAGCACGTCCCAAATTTCTTTGGCGCTCTTCAACCCTTGCACCTTGTTATACTCCTCTTCACTTAGAGAGGCGAGGAGTATAGTGGTGGCTTGGGAGTTGAAGTGTCGGATTTGGGCAACCTCATCCGAGTCACAGTCTTCATCCCCTATGGATGGTACCTGTACTCCAAACTCAACAACATCCCAAATGCTAGTGTGGAGTGAGGTTAGATGATGCCTCATTTTATCACTCCACATATTATAATCTTCACCGTCAAAAACCGGTGGTTTGCCTAATGGAACAGAAAGTAATGGAGTACATTTAGAAATGTGAGGGTAGCATAGGGGGATCTTACTAAACTTCTTGCGCTCATGACGCTTAGAAGTTACGGACGGTGCGTCGGAGCCGGAGGTGGATGGCGACGAAGAATCGGTCTCATAGTAGACCACCTTCTTCATCTTATTCTTCTTGTCGCCACTCCGATGCGACTTGTTGTGGGAGTGTGATTCTCCCTTTCCTTTGGAGCCGGACTCCCTTGATGGAGCCTTCCCGAGACTTGTAGCGGGCTTCTCGCCGGTCACCATATCCTTCTTGGCGTGATCTCCCGACATCACTTCGAGCGGTTAGGCTCTAATGAAGCACCAGGCTCTGATACCAATTGAAAGTTGCCTAGAGGGGGGGTGAATAGGCGGAATCTAAAAATTATAAACTTAAGCACAACTACAAGCCGGGGTTAGCGTTAGAAATATAAACGAATCCGAAAGAGAGGGCGAAAACAAATCACAAGCAAAAGAAGAGTGAGATGCGGTGATTTGTTTTACCGAGGTTGGGTTCTTGCAAACCTACTCCCCGTTGAGGTGGTCACAAAGACCGGGTCTCTTTCAACCCTTTCCCTCTCTCAAACGGTCACCTAGACCGAGTGAACTTCTCTTCTCAATCAATCAGGACACCAAGTCCCCACAAGGACCACCACACAATTGGTGTCTCTTGCCTTGATTACAATTGAGTTGGGAACAAGAAAGAAAGAATAAGAAAAGTGATCCAAGCGAAGAACTCAAATGAACACAAATGTCACTCTCTCTAGTCACTATTTGATTGAACTTTGGACTTGGGAGAGGATTTGATCTCTTGTTTGTGTCTTGGAATGAAGTCTAGAGCTCTTGTATTGAATGCAAATGGCTGAAACTTGGATGCATTGAAGTGTGGTGGTTGGGGGGTATTTATAGCCCCAACCACCAATATGGCCGTTGGTGAAGGCTTCTGTCGTATGGCGCACCGGACAGTCCGATGCGCCACCGGACACTGTCCGGTGCGCCAGCCACGTCACCAAGCCATTGGGTTCTGACCGTTGGAGCTTTGACAAGTGGGGCCACCGGACAGTCCGGTGGTGCACCGGACAGGTCCTGTTCACTGTCCGGTGCGCCTTCTGCGCCTGCTCTGACTTCTGCGCGTGCAGGCGCGCACTGTTTACTTTCACTGTTCATTTGCAGACGACCGTTGGCGTGAAGTAGTCGTTGCTCCGCTGGCACACCGGACAGTCCGGTGAATTATAGCAGAGCGACTCCCCGAATTCCCGAGGCTGGCAAGTTCAGAGTCGTTCCTCCCTGGTGCACCGGACACTATCTGGTGCGCCAGACCAAGGCTGCCTTCGGTTTAACTTTTCTCCTTTGTTTTGAACCCTTTCTTTTGTCTTTGTATTGGTTTGTTGTGAACCTTTGGCACCTGTAGAACATATATTCTAGAGCAAACTAGTTAGTTCAATAATTTGTGTTGGGCAATTCAATCACCAAAATTCATTTGGAAAAGGTTTGACCCTATTTCTTTTTCACCAGAGCTCCAGCTTTCTCTCGAGCAGAACAGGTACTCCTTTGCAATCATACCCACGCTCGTTGGACAGTCACACCGGTCACCGTTTACCACCTGCAGTGCTGGTAAGAACATTGTAAGAGCGGGGTAAGACGCTTCATAATTTGTATTCCACCACCACCACCACCACCCTGAGAGATAGTTGTAGGGTTCACATTGTTTGTTGCCTTTTTGTCTCTGTTTTGTGCTAACAATGACAGGACCAAAGAATCAAATGGACAAGGACAAGGGGCCTAAGCTTAACGATGATGAGTGTGTCTCTTAGCTGGAATTGAAGGAGATGATGCACGCGATGACTGAAGCTTTTAAAAAATACCAGGACTCTGCGGCGACATCCTATGAACAGCTTGATCGACGAGTTGCTGAACTTGCTACACGCATGGATGTACTGGAGGCTTGTCCCCCACAACCAACTCCAGCTCCAGCTCACTCTCCTGTGGACGACGACGACGATGACGACGATGTTTATGCACCGCTGCGACAACGCCTCGCACGTAATCGATAAGGTATGGGAGGTAATGGTAGACGTCGTCATCATAATCCTGAACCAGACCATGATCCATTTGCTAAGATTAAGTTCTCTATTCCACCGTTCATGGGTTCTTATGATGCTGAAGCTTACTTAGACTGGGAGATGATGGTAGAATAAAAATTTAATTTCCATCTTGTTCCTGAGCAGTATAGGGTTAGACAAGCCACTAGTGAATTTAAAGATTTTGCTATCATTTGGTGGAATGAACTTGTTAACACACGCGCTACACCACAAACATGGAATGTGTTAAAAGAGGAGATGCGAGCTCGCTTTGTTTCCCCTTCTTATAGACGTGATCTTCAAAAAAAATTGTAACACTTAGATCAGGGAGACATGTCGGTACAGGAATACTACCAAGAGCTTCAGAAAGGTATGCTACGATATGGGGTAGTTGAGGATCCCGAGGATCAAATGGTTAGGTTTTATGGGGGATTGAGGCGGGAGATTCAGGATATTGTTGATTATAAAGAATATCATTCTATACAATGCTTGTTCCATCTTTCTATGTTGGTAGAAAAAGAATTACAGGGTTGTCAACAGCGGAGGAGCAGCACTTTCACGCCACGCCAGCCACCGGTGCTAGCCAAGGCGTCATCCTCTTCGGGCGTACGGACGTCCACATCTTCCGTCACCAGCGGCACACGCAGTACCGCACCTTCGGCATCACAGGGACACGACAACAGCAAGTCCTTGGTGCCTTCGGGTGTTGTAGCAAAACCTGCTACGACCACCTCTTCCATAGGCCGCTCCTCCGATATCAAGTGCCACCGCTGCCAGGGACTTGGCCATATTCAGCGAGATTGCCCCAGCAAACGGGCATACATTGCTACTAGTGATGGTGGGTATGTTAGTGCTTCTGATGTTGAAGATGAAGATAATGTTGGAGCTAACATTGCAGAGACTTATGATGGTGATGAAGAGGTTCTTGGTACAACAGCGACCGAGACCTATAAGGCCTTGATTATGCAACGAGCTTTGAGTGCCACTGCTAGTGACGATGACAACAGACAGCGCCACAACCTCTTCAACATGTTCCTCATCGTCAAGGACTACCATGTACATACTATCATTGACGGTGGTAGCTGCAACAACTTGGTGAACGTTGAGGTGGTCAAGAAGCTTGGCTTGACCACACGAGAGCATCCCCACCCTTATCACATTCAATGGTTTAACAACAACGGTAAGTTCAAGGTAACAAAAACAGCAAGGGTGCATTTTTCTATTGGCTCTTACCATGACTTTGCTGATTTCGATGTGGTGACTATGGATGCTTGCTCTCTTTTACTGGGATGTCCTTGGGAGTTTGATACTGATGCTATTCACCATGGTAGATCTAATAAATATACTTTCATGCATAAGGGAAAGAAAATTGTGTTGCTTCCTATGACTCCCACTGAAATTATCCACTTTGAACATGAGAAAAAGACTAATGCTAAGCAAAAATGTGTTTTGAACTCTGAAAATCAGCAACCTATTAAGTTAAAAATTCCTACTTTGCTAGCCACTAAATCTGATCTTGATGAGTTACATGCCTCTGTTGGACTTTGCTATGCCTTAGTGTGCAAAAATGCTTTCTACTCCATTGATGATACGTCTATTGCTTTGCCACCGGCTATTGCTAACCTTTTGCAAGAGTATATGGATGTGTTTCCCTCTGAGATACCCCCTGGATTACCACCTGTGCGAGACATTGAGCACAAGATTGATTTAATTCCAGGGGCGAGCTTGCCCAACCATGCTGCCTACAGGATTGATGAATTAAGTGGTTGTATTGTTTTCTCTAAAATTGACTTGGTGTGGGTTCATTTGAGAAAGGATAGGTTTCCTGATTTGAAAAGGTCTAAATTTATGCCACGAGCTGCTGGTCCTTATAAAGTTCTTGCAAAAATTAATGATAATGCATATACACTTGAGTTGCCTCTAGATTTTGGGGTTAGTCCCACCTTTAACATTTCAGATTTGAAGCCATATATGGGTGACGAAGATGAGATCGAGTCGAGGATGACTCCAATTCAAGAGGGGGAGGATGATGAGGACATCACTTCTATACATACAATGAATGGACCGTAACACAATCGCGTGCACGACAGCTAAATCTCCAGGTACGTTCTACCCTAGTCAATTGTGTTTTAGAGCTTATGCTTGGGGCCATGGATGTTTTGATGATTAGGAACCTTGGAGAGGACCAGCAAGGACTTGGGAAAGGCCAAGGTGTTGAGGAGGAGCACCAAGGGCGCCCACAACAGGAAGGAGATCAAGTCTGACTCGGCTGCGACTCCATCTTGGGTTCCAGGACCAGTCTGCACTAAAATGGACGCCCAAGATGCATCCGGACTCCGATTGTGACGGACTTGATATGGTTGGAAAGATAAAGAGATTATCTAACCAACCCAACTGGTTCTACCTTAAAATTCATCCAGGGTCAACAGGAATCATCAAAACAATTCAGCATTCAGATTCTGTTTTGGTGCTACGACACCGTCTGTTGGGCCATTGGACCATGTATCGCGTCGGAGCCCATTAGGGGCGAGTCCAGGGGTCACGCACGCCCTAATACTCTATTTATTCAGCAGTCGCTGCCACATTAGGTTTTTGGGTTTTGCTTAGATCAATTCTGTCATCGAATAGTGTCGCCGTCATCGGTTTGTGAGACCCCATCCCGTAATCAATACAATTTTGGTTGCGTTTCTTTCCTGTTCTTGCTTGTGTTCTTGATTGCGCTTGCAGGGATAAGCCTTCGTGGCGAGGTCACTCGTGTGTCATGGGTGATAACCAACAGAGCCGTGGTGTAGTGATTGCGAGGAACCGTTCGCTCAAAGCCTTGGATCATCAATGTCGAGATCTCCACTCAATCAAGTTATCGTACCTCATGGAAGATTGGGACACGTCTTCTATCAAGGTTGCTCTGCTTCGGTAGCACCAAAGGATGTCCCTTCACCAAGCTTCGGCACTATGGCCATCTCGATGTATCTCGGTCGGTGAGTCAAGACCTTAATCTTTTTGCCCTTCGGCAAAGCAGAGATGGCCGAAGCGGCATTTTTCCTTTTCTTTCCCTACTTTTGCGAGGGATAGCAATAATCAGGGTATATGAAACCTATGACATCAAAAACTCTATTTAATCTTTTCTTGCCTCGGCCTTCGAAGGCCAATGCCATTGCATCATCTTTGGCCCTTGTGTAGGCCCCAAACAATTCATCACTAGTTGCCTCAATACTGCTTAACCATTCATCATTTGGCTCATCAAACTCGCCTATATATCCGAAAGTATATTTTAAATAGACCAAGACACCCTGACTAGACCCGGTAGCAGCCTCCTTTGGCATCTCCCATTCATTCACAAGCGGCCATACTCTATAGGCGATATGTTCTTGAACCAGGTCTCTTGTACCAATAAAAGTACACACAGTGTTGAAGCTTCTCTGGCATGTCTCGATATCATTCCCAAGAGCGGTGGCTGGCCTCCTGATGCCGAAGCGAGACCAGATGGGGCGTTGGATAATCCCCTTTATGTCTTCTCTTTCGATCAGATTATTCTTAACATAAAACCATTCCTCCATCCAGGCCCCGGGTCACCATTTTCAAAAGGTTGGGACAGGATAGCTCACATTGGAGCGAGGAACGAAGCCATAACAACCGAAGTTGTTGTGATATTGCTCTTTACCAGTGGCCTTCGTCTCGTATAGTAGTTCGTGCATGTTGCAGAAGCACTTCGTGCTCGGCTCCAGCCCTTGGCTCCTCACGGCCCAAATAAAAACCCCCATTCTAATGATGGCTTCGGGGGTAATTTAATGTAGGAAAATTTCGAAGGTCTTCAGCACTTCGACCAGGAATCTGCTTAATGGGAACCGAAGCCCTGCCTTCATAAAACTCCTGTAAACAACCACCTCATCCTCTTCGGGAGCAGGTGCAGCGCTATCTCCTCCAGCTCTCACAATTGAAATATCTTGGAAATACCTCCCTTTCATAGCATCAATTTGACTTTGCTTAATGGATGATTTTCCAAAGATAGTGTGACTTGGTCGCCAAGGACGATTTTCCGCATCTTCGTCTTCATTTTCCATATCAAAGCTCCCACTATCATCAGAATCTTCAGACAAATCAGTTAGTATCTCGTTTGTAATCTTCTCTATGTTTGTTTTTTCTATAGCCTTGTAAAAACCAGCCAGAGCAGGATCAGCAACCTTCTTCTCGTCAGCCATTTGGTTGGAATGCCGAAGCTCACAAAACAAGTAAAATCTGGCAGCAAGGAAATTAAAACTCGAGAAAACAGCACAAGCAATTGAAATGCCGCAGCAGATGCTGTCGCTATGGGTTTCTATTTATATGCCTAGTGCATTGCAACTTGGCAGGGCCCATCTGTCATTGACTTTCGCTATTCTAGCGAAGGGAAGGTGTTTTTTCGGACCTTCGGCTAAAAGCCTTCGTCCACATCACAGTTCAAATTTGTTACATGCAAGAACAAATTAACACTGCGAGGGGCTACTGTTGGGGGCCTTCGTCTTCCGAAGGTCCTCAAAAACACGACTAACATGTTTTCTAGAATAGTATACTATCACAGGAGGCTTCGGCTTTGAGATGAAGGTGTATATGGTATGAAAGGCGCGATCTGGAAGAAGGATGAACCAGTTCCGAAGCTGTGGATGGAGAAGCTTCGGCTTAGCACAAGGATGGTGATGGAGAATGAAACCGACCTAAAGGGGAAAAGACTGCTTAATCCTCGACAACTTACCTTTTGGCTAATAGTAAATGTCAGGGACATGAATGTAATTTCGCCCAGGCTGCGTCCTGTGTCTATAAATAGATGAACAGTAACACCGTACTGTTCATGCTGACTTATAATCACTCGCACGTCACTCTTGGACCTTTACCTTCTATCAAGCCGAAGGTACAAACGTGATTTGATATCGTTAGTATTTGTTCATGATCATATAATGATAATATGAATAATTTGATGACTTGATGTAGTTATTCATGTTTTTTCATGTCTCATATATCCTTGTTTATATTCTTGCATATTGGAATGATGAAGGTATGTCCTTCATGACCTTCGTCTGAAGATCATTATATCCTAAGGGAGATAATGCTTTGAAGGACGAAGGTCTTTAATCATTAATATTTGTGTTGCGTTGTTCTTAACTCATAGCATTTGAGAACAAGTGACCAACAAACGATAATAAAAACCCTTCTAGTTTTGAACCAATTGGAAACTAGAAGCTAAAAATCCAAACAAAACTTCTGCATTCATTTCCTATTAATCTCGGGGACAAGATTATTTTTAAGGGGGTAGAATTTGTAGCACCCGAAATTCTATTTTGAGGTTTATAAAAATTTCTTCAAAGGATTTGAGATAAACTGACTTTTAATAATTGCTTTCATAAAGTTTTGCCTCACTAAGGTAAATAACTGATAAAATTTAAAAGTGGGTAGTTCGAAACTAAGATCCCAATTCTTGAAACTGGAAGTTTAAGTTGAACTTGGAACACATAAAACAAGGAATTTTCAAACTATCTAATTATTTCCTTAAAGCACCCATTATAATATATATACTCGAATCAAAATAATTCATGATAAAGAATAGATACTAACTTTTCCAAATAAACAAGAATATAAAATTTATACATTCAAAAGGAAAATTTTATATAAAAAATATATAATAATAATAAAACATGAGTATGTGGCGTATATTTTGAAGCATATGGCTAAACACATTAATATGAATAGTGTAAAACCTTTGCATGTCATGCTAGAGCTCTTTTGTTTGATACATCTACTTTGAAGTTTGAAATTCAAAGCCAAACTTGAATGTGAATTCAAATTTAAAATCTTAAATTAGAAAGGAAAACAAAAAAAGAAATAAAACAAGAAAAACTCACCTAGGCCGAAATGCTTCGTCGTGGCACATTGCTTCACGCGCGCGCCCAACCGCCATTATAGCCTATGCGCCGGTACCCCACTGCTTGCGGGGCCCACATATCAGCCACCCAGAGTCATCACCGCATGGTCTCGCCCCTGCCACTGCCATACGGGGCCCTGGTGTCAGGTCGAACCCTCCTGCACGGGCTCATCTCCCAGCTCTGGCCAAACGAACTCCTCCGTGAATCCGAGCGAGTCAACGCTTCCACAACCGCCGCCGTGCTTTTCTCTGTTTCAGTTGGTTGCGCTTAACCGTGGAGCCGCCTACTGGGATATATAAATCCCCGACCACCCCCTTCTCCATCCTTCCATTGAGCCGAGCGAATTCCGCGTCGGGAGCTCCGGCGTTGGGTGGAAGAGAGTGTGTGCCGCACCGTTGCGCTAGGGGCCAGACCACGAGTGCCTTCGTCGTTGGGTTCTTCGGCCGCTGCTGCTTGCGATAGAGAAGGATAGGCGGGCGTAATTGGTTGGAGCCAATAAAATTCCTCGTCGGGCATCGACCCATGCTGTGAATCCTCTGTCCGTCGTGGGCACTCGTCTATGGGTCATCTCCCGCTCTGGTAAGTCCTTTATAAGATTCGTGGAGTTCGTAGCGTCGTGTAGCTAGCTTGGGTTAGGGAAGTATTGTGCCCATGCATCAATTCGAGTTTCCCAGCGATGGCGTCGCCGGGCATGCGTGTGCTGTCGTTCTGGACCACCAGGGTTGGGGGAGATGTGTTGTGGTCGTGTGTTCGTGGATCAACGTTGGTGAACGAGTGGTCGTAGTGTTTCGGCCGAACCAAGAAATAGCCATAGATTCTCGATCGAAGGGGTAGGATTGAAGGCTGGATACCGCTTCACCCTGATGGATTATGACCATGGATCCTCGGGTGGATGGACCCAATGCAATCTTGTGCTAATGAAATTGGAACTGAAGATCCTTGATCGTGTGCTCATCATCTCCTACAAATTCGGGCTTGTGCTAGATCTAATCTAGGCCGTAGCCTTTAAATCCAACGGCTCTCGTTCATCCATACCTCTTCGGCCTAAATGTTTGCATATGAGCCCCTCGGTTTTATTATAATAAACTCACCATCCCTCGATGGTTGGGTATTCTTACATCGAAGTCCCTGTGACCTTACAGATACACCCCTAGACGTTAATTTTTAATATAAAAGTGTAACACCTCAGGTGTTACTCAGGGTCTTTGCTCAACACATACACCTGTGACCTATTATCTCATGTGTTTTAGTTTGAGAAAGAGACACCAAATTTGAGAAGCAATGTCTTAACCAAGTGTTGCTCGTATTAGAAGGCATATCCTAGCCTTTTCATGCACCTCCAATTGAGAAAAATGCTCAAACCCTAGGACTACCCTCCTTAAGCCATTAGAGCACCAAGAAAGGATTAGTGGTAGAACTATATAAATCACCAAATCATGACTTGACCCATTTACCAAAGTTGTAGGATACCCAAATACTTACAAGAAATAGTAAGGAGTTTTTCCCAAAAAGGTCCCACAAAATCCTCAAATTAATCACTCATGTGGGAAGCACAAAAGAAAACCCCCTTTTTCTCTAAGTCTAATTTCAGCCCTCTTCTAAAGATCACATGTGTTCACTTAGTTGCAAACGCCAAATCAACATGGTCCAATTGACAAAAGGGCGCCAAAATACCCTAGGAACACTCTGGAAAAATTGAACTAAAACCAAAACCATTTGACATGAGTTGACATGGGTTTTGTCTCGGGCTGAACAGTCCAGACAGACCTGACTTGGCGCCACCATATCTCCCACACCCGACCATATCTTCACTTGGAACTCACACAAGTCAGATAGCCCTTGGCACAGAGAAGAGACTTTACATAGGATTTTTGGCAAGATTTGCACGTTTGGTCAACCAGCATGCGTTTGAACAAGGGCAGAAACAAACGTCCACGTGTTTGACCTGTCCTGGCGCGCCAGAGCACGCCCCGATGCTCGGCCCCACGCGCCCATGCCAAGCAACACCCGACCCTGCGCCCGCACCTATAAAGTAGCCCAAGGCCACGACCGTACTCCCCGCACGCCCTCAGCTTCGCCCGAGCACGAGTTCGCCGGAGTTCTCTCTACGCACGGCGTGCCATCGGCCGCTCGAGCCCGCCCACCGTGGACTGGCCACTCCGGCCCACCTCCATCCAATCCAGCTCCTTGGCTAGCTTCCCTCGAGCCCTGTAGAGCTTCCCCGAGCCCTCAAACTGAGCGCTACTTCGTCGGAGGCACCGGATTGCCATCGTCGGACTTCAGCTGACCGCCGCCGTGCGTGGACCAAACTGCACGATGAGCCATTTTCAAATTCCTTGCACCCATGGCACCTCTGACTTCCCGTGAAGCTCCCCGAGCACTTTGATTAAGCTCTACCGCCGTGAGCAGGCCGGAGCACGCGCCGCCGACGAGCTCGACCGCCTGCACACGCGGCCAGCCCTCCTCCGGTCACCACCGCCGGTGACCCGCACCTCGACGTGACTGCCAGAGACCCTCGGACCTTGCCCGACCCTTCGCAGGACCTCTCCCATTGCCGGTAAGCCGCGTCAGCGCTTTTTCTCTCCTCGGCTACTGTTCCGGCGAGGAAGGAGTGTGGGTTAGAGAGGGGAAAATGCTATGGGGTTAAGTGTTAAGTCAGTGACTCAAAGGAATAGTTCCCCAGGGGCACGGATTAAACGAATCGGTTAAGAATAATCCCAGGGACACTGATGCAAAGCCGTTTTCCTTTAAACTTTTAAATTTATTCTTTTCAAATGAGTAGGGAACTTGAAAATTTCATAATTTTAGTTATATTCAACTAAATTTGGTCAAACAAATTTTGTTAGGACCTACATATTATGAACTATCCAGCAAAAATAATAAAAACCAAGGTTCCTGCAACACTTTTTAGGGTTTTGATTTAAATAAGCAAACTACCCAAAACTAAATAACAAGATGAAAAATAGAAAGACTTTTGGACTAGGGCTAAGAAAAATTGGAGATATACCTAACCAGAAGTTACACTGTTTAAAAATATTAAACTCCTAGTATACTAGATTAAGGAAAGTTTATCCGCTAAAACCTGTGTTTGCCCAAACCTTAGGAAAATGAAAAAGGGGATTAAAAATGGAAACTAGAGAGCAACCACATTTTTCCTAACCTGTCTAAGTGATGTAGTTCATAAGAAAAATTTGTTGAACCCTAGTCCAGTAAAAAGAAATTGTACCACCATTTATTTAATGAAAACAGAGAGAACTTTGAAAAGTCATAGGAAAATAATCCTAAGGAGAAAACACCCCAACCTTAGGAATGACTACTCTTATGTTAATAAGAATCTAGGAAAAATGCAAGTTCTGTTGTTTGACATTTTTCAAATAGTAAGTTAGTCATAAGTGTCTTTTTGGTATTAAACTTTAGAAAATCACAACTAAATAACCACTAAGTAACCCTCTGTGATTTTTGTCATAGAAGCATGTGATCACACATAGATACCAACAAAAATAACCCTTAGTACAGAACTCCCACCTAGATAAGAGTAGTGCAAAGTGACTCTCTGCCCTAAATTTTGTTATTTTTGTCTAGAGTTTATCCTAGTTGTTTTTATACTCAACTTTGTAGGACAGACTACAGTGACTAATGTTAAACCCTGTAATTTTTACAGAATTTTTGGAAAATTTTAAATCACTATGGTAGTTCAAACCCACCTTAAAAGCATAAGTAGAGAATGAAAAGGGGAATTGGTAGAGGAAATTAATGTTACACTCACCACTCCAACAAAACCTCTCTAAGTGCCCACTAAAACTTGAAGGGATGATCAAAATCTTAATCCACTCAAAACCTAAACTGCTAAGTGTAAACCACTAAGAACTTTGTACGACAAAGAAACCCTAGTTTACCACCTTAGTATTACTTCACAATGCACCATAGTTACTAAATTTGCATCTCATAGCGTACATGTATCTTATTCATTGCACTCAATAGATTGCAACCTCGCTGACAGAGAGTACGTGCTCATCCTGGAGCAAGGAGTTGCTCAGGAGGGAGTCCAGGAGCCAGCACCAGAGCCTATCGCCGAGGATCTCCCCGCCCCAGCTTTTAAAGGCAAGCCCCGGTTTTATGCATAACCGTTATATATGCTATTTTACTACACTTAATGTTTGTAGGCTTGTACTGTGCACTTAAGTGTAGGAATTGCCTGAAAACCTAGTTGCATGAACTCAGGATTCCTTTTGAGATGGATACTAGTATGCTAGGTCGAGTAGCTGCTTTACTAATTAAGGATCTCGGTAGAAGTCGAGTGATTTTTCTAGCACTCGCGCAAGGTCAAGAATTGATTGTATCCATTTTTATATCAGAATGATGATGGTCTGTGGACAACGATCCATAGGGATGCGTTGTCTATGAGATGAAAATTGGAATAAGGATTAATGTGTGGTACCGTGTGTCAAACGTTTGAACATACTAAACACATGCTGAGAAATATGGTAAATCGGTAAGCCTAGTACCTGAGTGTACCTACCTGCAGACTTCTCTCCTCACGCGTCCTGAGACGTGGTCTCCCATTCCGGATATGGTGGGTACAAGTGCGGTCACTACACGGCGGCAGCTGGGGTCAGTGGGGCATTGTATGCCAAGGCGATGAGCCCTGTTCTATTGCCGAGCAATCGACGGGGACGGTTGATGTGTATGGGGACGGAGTGCCTCGCCACGTCGTGTGTTTAGGTTTACCTTGCAAGTTTAAAACCCGATTCGAATCGTCTGCTTCTCGCAGCTAATGAGATTGCTTGATCCATGCTACTGCATCGAGTAAGAAGTGAAATGAGGTTACTTTTCAAAAGATGTTGATTGATATAATGTTTGATACCATGTATGAATAGCTAGGCACTCATCTAGTCTAAATTATTATTCTAGAACTTGAAAAGATAAAACTTGATTTTAGACTCAGCTAGTGCTTTTGGCAAACCAAACCCCTCAGCCAAACAGCTTCATGGTCTAGAGGTAGAGGAGTAGACTCCTCACACCGGGTAAGTCTAGCTGAGTATTAGTATACTCAGCCTTGCTTGTGGCACAATTTTACAGGTACCTCAGATGACATGGTTGCTAGAGTGACTTGGTCGTCCACCCTGCCACCGGGCTAGACAGTCGAGTGGGACCTTGCCTCAGCTGGAGAGGAGCATGAGGAGTGATGGGCCAGACTTCACCATCCTCCCTTTCTATTATCATTAGTTAATTTCCGATGATGATGTAATAACATTAAGTACTCTTTTAAAAATGTGGTATTATGCTTTATTGTATTTCTCTGTGTCTCACCTTCGAGTGAGTATGTGGTACTCGATCTTGTTAGTGGCTGTATCAGACTAGATCCGAGGAACTGACGGTTTATTCCGATTTAAGTTTGTCGTTGCCTCTAAGGCAGGACTTGGGTACTTAAGTTGGAATAATTCGGGCGGTTCCGCCACAAAAAGCTATATTAAATGACCTAAATCCTATTATATCCATAACTTTTACATTTTAACTCTGATTTGATCCGTTCAAATTGCGTGAGCTCCGTAATAAAATTGTTTACTCATTAAAACATTATTTTCAACCTTCCTCATACTTTATAATTGGATATTTATTTAGCTTAGGTTAGTTGATTAGTCAATCTAGTCAAGTCAACCTGTCCATAATTATAATTTAGCTAAAATATGATCTCAAATGAAGTTATAACTTAGATTAAAGTTCAATTGGCTATGTTCTTGTAACATTTTCTCACATGGTTTATGATAATCAACATAAAATATGATTCACTATTTAATCACCCAAAACTTCAGAAAACCATATCTTATTATCCACAACTCCGATTTTATTGGTTCTCGAACCCACGATCTCGTAGCATCGCATAGAATGTTATTACATAGTTTGTTCTTATGTTTAGTATGATGTTAATTTTGTCTATACCATGTTGTTTGTATTGCTATGACTAGCAGTGAGGTCATGAGAATCTGAAGATCATCCTAGTACCTAGAATCTCGAGTCTCAGGCAAGTTGTGCCCTTGTTCACTTTTCTTTACCCAATAATGTTCCTGTTAATCACTGTGACATGCTCAGGTTAATCTGATGGGACCTAATAGGTTTTCCTAGACTTGTTTATCTCACACCTTGTTTACCACTAAACTTTTAGGTAGTTATGCTATTGCTCTATCTAGTTTTGGCATTAATATTACATTATGATCATGTTCCAATTATACTGTTGTTTTAATTATTGTTCATGACAAGATCATTGTGTTAGTTGGAACATGGAGCTTAACTTGAGAAATAGGTGCTACCACGAGGGTGGAATGGGAAGCCCTTGGCTGACTAATTAGGAAAGCTAGTGGAGGACTACCTTACCCGAAAGGGGCAAGGGCAGTAGGGGAGTTGCGTATAAGGTGTTAGTCCCTATTAAGTTTATTAAGTCTGTATTAATCTAGTTGAACCAATTGTGAGTGTGGCGTAGATGTAGGTGTGCCCGGTGCTATGCCTGAGGCCCCTACCCGCTCTATTAGTTGCCTCGACGTGGCGTCGTGCCATGCATGCCCACGGTCAATAGAAATTGATGGTGATCGTGGGGCAAGTCGTGTGTCCGGGGGTGTGGGCTTCAAGCCTGTGTGCTCCATACTATAATAGAAAAAGCAGAAACAGGGCGGTTGTGTGGTTGTCAAGAAACAAAAACTCTCTCTCTGTTCTTGCGTTTACCTAAGAAGCAGCCGCGCCGACCGCGCTCCTCCGCCGCTGCAGCTCGTCGCTTCCAATGTCGATCGCTGGCCGAGGACCAACATCTGTATCAAAGCCATTGTATGTTCTACGGCGGATCCATCAGTCTGCGCACGAACCCCGAAGAAGAAGAGAGTGATTCCGTGCCGATCGACGAAGATCCAGACGATGGCGGACGCACGACCTGGAGCAAACACCACGACATTAGGCATCAAGGAGAGCTCACTGGTATGGCCCATGTTAACCCGGTCCAATTATGCAGAGTGGTCCATGTTGATGAAAATCAACTATGAAGCAATGGAGATCTGGGAAGTAATAGAGCTCGGAACCAACGTGAGGCGCTCGCAGGACAGACAAGCCATGGGAGCACTAATGTGGTCAGTCCCAAAAGAGATGTGGGGAACCCTCGGGGCTAAGCAGACAGTGAAAGAAGCCTGGGAGACAGTGAAGACAATGAGAATTAGAGTAGATCGGGTTAAAGAGGTAAACATTCAGAAACTGCTGAAAGAATTTGAAAACATAGAGTTTAAGGAGGGTGAAAGTGTTGAGGATTTTGGGATGAGGATCACAAATCTTGTTGCCAATATTAAATCACTTGGTGAACCCTTAGAAGATACTCTTGTTGTCAAGAAGTTTCTAAGAGTTGTGCCACCCCGGTTCAATCAAGTTGTTGTCTCAATCGAGATGTTCTGTGATGTCAAGACACTTTCAGTTGAAGACCTAGTTGGAAGGCTTCGGGTAGCTGAAGATCGGTTTGAAGACAAACTGGAGCAAGTCACAGATAAAGCAGGAAGACTGCTGCTAGCTGAAGAGGAATGGTTGGAGAAGCACAAGCATAGGTTTCAGTCCAATTCAAACAAGAACAGTAATAGTGGAGGGACAAACCAGTGGAAGGCAAAGGTTTCTAACAAATCTAAAGGTGCTAGCTCCAATACTCCTCACAAGGTCAAATTGACATCACAAGGAACACCTAGAAGAAAAGGGAGATGTAGAAACTATGGCATCTATGGTCATTGGGCAGAAGACTGTAAAAGACCAAAAAGAGATAAGAAGGATCACAAACAACAGGAGGCAAATTTTGCAGTTGGAGATGTGGAGAATGCAGCACTACTCTTCGCTGAGGTGCAAGACTCATTTGGTGGAACTTCTCAGGAAATACACCTGTCTGAAGAAAAAGTAGTGCCTGCAGTCTGTTCAGATGAAGTCTGGGTATTAGACACTGGAGCTAGTAACCACATGACAGGCACCAAGTCTACACTTTCTCAACTTGATGACACTGTCAGTGGGTTAGTGAAGTTTGGTGATGGGTCTACTGTCAAAATATGTGGACTAGGTTCCGTGGTGATGAAAACTAGACAAGGTGACCACAAAGTACTCACTACTGTTTACTACATTCCACAATTGAAAAGCAACATAATTAGTCTTGGACA
Source organism: Zea mays (assembly GCF_902167145.1). Classification (NCBI taxonomy): domain Eukaryota; kingdom Viridiplantae; phylum Streptophyta; class Magnoliopsida; order Poales; family Poaceae; genus Zea; species Zea mays. The sequence continues at coordinate 89,967,549 of NC_050103.1, read as the reverse complement.
ACTAGAGGAAGCAGGCTGTGACATCAGACTGTTTGCTGGTAGACTGAAAGTATTTGATCTAGACAATAAACTGTTGGTCAGTGCACCTCGCACTGGGAATAGACTGTACACAGTACAATTGAGTGTGATACCTCCAGTTTGTTTGCTGACAAGGCTAGATGATGCAGCTTGGCTATGGCATTCAAGATTTGGTCACCTGAATTTTAAAGCTCTAAGAAATCTGGGAGTGAAAGGAATGGTAGAAGGGATGCCAGTTGTGGATAGACTTGAGCAAGTTTGTGATGCATGTACTTTGGGAAAGCAGCACAGAGCACCTTTTCCAAAGGCATCGGTTTACAGGGCAAAGAGGGGTATAGAATTGTTTCATGTTGATCTATGTGGCCAGATTAGACCACAGACAGTAGGTGGAAATCTCCATTTCCTATTAGTAGTTGATGACTTCAGCAGGTTTATGTGGATTGAACTCCTGAAGAGAAAAGGTGAAGCTCTGTCATGTCTGATCAAGATCAAGTAGAGAGCAGAAGTAGAGCTAGAAAGCAAGTTGAAAGCCTTGAGGACAGATAGAGGAGGAGAGTTCAATTCAAGGATGTTCACTACATTTTGTACTGAACAAGGCATAAAACACTTCACCACAACACCCTATACTCCTCAACAAAATGGGGTTGTTGAACGAAGAAATCAGTCAGTTGTTGAGATGGCTAGATGTCTACTGAAAGGCAGGAATGTGCCACCTAGATTCTAGGGTGAAGCAGTCACTACAGCTGTATATCTTCTAAACAGATCTCCTACAAAACTGTCACAGGGATGACCCCCTATGAAGCTTGGTATGGGAAGAAGCCTTATGTCAGTCACTTGAAGACTTTTGGCTGTGTGGGACATGTAAAGAAGGTTGGCCCTGGTATTGAAAAATTATCAGACAGATCTGCTAGAATGGTAATGGTGGGGTATGAGCCAGGATCAAAAGGGTACAGGATGTATGATCCCTCTACTAACAAACTTGTGATTAGCAGAGATGTTAAGTTTGAAGAGGGAATGGGCTGGAATTGGGGAGAACTGGAGGATACTCAAAATACTCAGTTGCCTGATGAAAATTCAGAAACTACAGTCTTTCAGTTTCAGTTTAATGCTCCTGATGAAGCAATCCAAGACCCAACTGCATCTGATCAAGTTGGTGAGAATTCGGGGGAATCATCTACCACCTCCCTCACCACTGACTCAACAGGTGCAGCCTTCAACATCAGCTTTAGGTTCAGCTGCAAACAACCTTCAAAATCCTGACGATACTAAAAGTTCAGGCATCGTTCCATTGAGATACAGAAATATATCAAACTTGTTTGATGCTACAGAAGAGATTCATGACTTCGAATACAGTCTGATGTGTATGCTTGTTGTTGATGAACCAGTGTCTATTGAAAGTGCTTTAGCAGATTCAAATAGGAGAATAACTATGAACTCAAAATTACAAGCCATAGAAGCAAACAAGACATGGAGCTGGTTAGAACTGCCAAATGGGCAGAAAGCCATAGGACTGAAGTGGGTTTTCAAACTCAAGAAGAATGCAGCAGGAGAAGTTGTAAAACATAAGGCCAGACTTGTTGCAAAGGGATATTCCCAGAGAGAAGGGATAGACTTTGATGAAATGTTTGCTCCTGTTGCTAGATTGGAAACAGTAAGAGTCCTACTTGCTCTAGCAGCACATGGTAACTGGTAGATTCATCACATGGATGTAAAAACAGCTTTCTTGAATGGTGATTTGAGAGAGGAAGTATATGTGTCCCAGCCACCAGGCTTCCAAGATCCAGGGAAGGTTAAGGTCTTGAAATTACACAAGGCCCTATATGGTTTGAAACAGGCACCCAGGGCTTGGAATACAAAATTGGACAGTGAACTGATCTCTTTGGGTTTTGAAAAATGCAGTGTGGAACATGTTGTTTACAGAAAGGGAGCTGGTGAATAACTTTTGGTGGTGGGAGTATATGTTGATGATCTCATAATCTATGGACCATCAGTAGTAAGAATAGAAGAATTCAAGAGGCAGATGATGCACACTTTCAACATGAGTGACCTTGGTTTGCTGAGTTACTACTTGGGCATGGAGGTTACACAGAAGGAGGGTGAGATATTAATTTGTCAAAGTTCATATGCAGCAAAGATTGTTGAGCTGTGTCACATGGCTGGTTGCAACCCCACTAATACTCCTATGGAACAAAGAATAAAACTCACTGCTGCTAAGAAAGGGACTGAAAAGGATGTTACTAGATACAGGAGTGTGATTAGTAGTCTGAGATACCTAGTGAACACAAGACCTGACTTATCCTTTGCTGTTGGACTTGTGAGCAGGTTTATGGAAGGTCCTAACAAAGAGCACTGGACAGCAATTAAAAGAATTGTGAGGTATATAGCAGGAACACTGAATTATGGGAAAAAACTCAAGAAAGGGGGAAATTGTGAACTATCTCTACTAGGATACACAGACAGTGATTGCTCTGGTGATCTAGTACATAGGAAGAGTACCTCAGGTATTTTGTTCTTCTTGGGGTCAAACCTAGTGACCTGGTCATCTCAAAAACAGAAAGTGGTTGCCTTGTCATCATGTGAAGCTGAATATATTGCAGCAGCTCTGGTTGTTTGTCAGGGAGTGTGGCTGAGTACTTTGCTTGCTGATATAATGAAGGAGGAAGTAAAGAAATTCAGTCTGTTAATTGACAACAAGTCAGCCCTAGAGTTGAGCAAAAACCTAGTTTATCACGACAGGAGCAAACACATTGACACTCACTACCATTATATTCGAGATTGTATTTAAAAGGGCGTTGTGGATGTGGATCATGTTGGAATAGATAATCAGGTAGCCGACATACTGACAAAGCCTTTGGGTAAGATGAAGTCTATGGAGGTGAGATCCAAGCTGGGAGTGGTTTGTGTTCAATGATAATAAGGGGGTGAATGTTAGTCCCTGTCAAGTTTATTGAGTCTGTATTAATCTAGTTGAACCAATTGTGAGTGTGGCGTAGATGTAGGTGTGCCCGATGCTGTGCCTGAGGCCCCTACCCGCTCTGTTAGTTGCCCCGACGTGGCGTCGCGCCACGCATGCCCACGATCAACAGAAATTGATGGTGATCGTGGGGCAAGTCGTGCGTCGGGGGGTGTGGGCTTCAAGCCTATGTGACTCCATATTATAATAGAAAAAGCAGAAATAGGGTGGCTGTGCGGTTGTGAAGAAACAAAAACTCTCTCTGTTCTTGCGTTTACCAGAGAAGCAGCCGCGCCGACCGCGCTCCTCCGCCGCCGCAGCTCGTCGCTTCCAATGTCGATCGCTGGCCGAGGACCAACATAGGGAGGTTCTCGAGTCGATCATGCTGTGATGGCTTTTCGGACGAGGGATTCCTATATTGCCCTTCCTAGAAACTGTAGCGGGGTTTCTAAAGCTAGTGGAACTTTGTAAAGGCCTCATAGTGGATCCCTAGCCATTCACCTCGGAAGTGTCTAAGGGTCTAGCTAACCCTGGCTCGACGGGATACACGACTTGCGGGTAAAGGGCGCAACCTCTGTAGAGTGTAAAACTGGTATACTAGCTGTGCCCGCGGTCATGAGCAGCTCGGGACTCCCGCATGATTAAGTTATGGAACTAAACTTAATCTGTCATATGCATTGCATCGTGGGTGTTATTATCAATTGTGATCTCTTACTTAATTGGGTTGGTATCTACTTATACTTAGGAACTACTAAAAAATTTTTGACCAACTTTAAAAGCAATGCTCAGCTTTAACCATCTCCTTTGGTAAGCCTTACACTTTACGTGAGCTCCCACCTTTGGTGAGTTCATGCACATTATTCCCCACAACCTGTTGAGCGATGAACGTATGTGAGCTCACCCTTGCTGTACTCACATCCCCCAGGTCAAGAACAGGTACCGCAGGATGAGGCGCATGATGATACTACGATGAGATCGTGAGAGGTCTAGGTCGTTGTCTCCTAGTCAAGTATGGTTGCTAGATTGTTGTCTTCATATGATGTAATTATTTAGCTTTTCTGTATAGAACTCCTATTATATAGTAAAGATGTGACGTTCGTTTCTGTACCATGAGTCATCATATGTGTGAGACTTCTTCCCAGCACACTTGGTGATTATTTCGTGCCTAGGTTTTGGACCCCTGAAACCTGGGTGTGACATAGGTGCACACCGGACTATCCGGTTCCCTGGCTACATCAGCCGACCGTTGAGATCTGTAGTAGTCGACCGTTGGATCCGATCGTTACCAGACTATCCGGTGCACCTCGGACATCTACCGTTCACTGTCCGGTGCACCATCGGTGCACTGGCTGACTGCCCTTTTCATAGATTTCTTCGCTGATACTTTTGGGCTTTTTTATCTTAATGACGACATCAAGGTTACTAGAGTTGCTACATATGGACCTCTTCGAGCTCATTGCTTATCTTAGCATCGAGGGAAGTAAGTATGGTCTCGTTATTAATGATGATTATTCCTGCTACACTTGGGTATTCTTTTTGTAGGATAAATCTAAAACCCAAGGAACCCTCAAGCGCTTCTTAAGGCGGGCTCAAAATGAGTTTGAGATAAAGGTGAAAAAGGTAAGGAGCGACAACAGATCAGAATTCAAGAACCTTCAAGTAGAAGAGTACCATGAGGAGGAAGGCATCAAGCATTAGTTCTTCGCCCCTACACTCCACAACAAAATGGCTTAGTGGAGAGGAAGAACAGGACACACATCGACATGGAAAAAACTATGCTGGGAGAATACAAGACACCGGAGCAGTTTTGGTTGGAAGCTATGAATACGACTTGCCATGCCTTAAACCGCCTCTATCTTCATCCCTTCCTCAAGAAGACGGCATACGTGCTCCTAACCGGTAACAAACCCAATGTTTCTTACTTTCATGTATTTGGGAGCAAATGCTACATTTTGGTTAAGAAGGTAGGCATTCAAAGTTTGCTTGCAAAGTTGTTTAAGGGTTTTTAATTGGTTATAAATCAAATACAAAGGAATATAGGGTCTTCAACAAATCCTCTAGACTAGTTGAAGTCACTTGTGACAATGTATTTGATGAAACTAATGGCTCTCCAAGAGAGCAAGTTGATCTTGATGACATAGATGACAATGAGGTTCCAATGGCCACTATGAGGACTATGGCGATAGGCGATGTGGAACCACAGGAACAACAAGAACAAAATCCACCTTCTTCCTCAACAATAGTGCACCCCAAGTCAAGATGAGAAATAGGCACCTCAAGAAAATGGCATGGATCAAGGGGGAGTGTGTGAACAAAAAGACAAGGAGGAAGAAGTACCATATGCATCTCCAGCACCAATCCACGCCACCATCCGATGGGATTATCTGGTGGAACAAATCCTAGGTGACATCAGCAAGGGAGTAACTACACGTAATGTATTGCTAATTTTTGTGAGCACTACTCCTTTATTTCTTCAAACCTGGCACCACACCTATTTCTAAAAGGCCTTATGGGATGGAGGTTAAGGATTTAGGTGAGCTAAAGAAGCAGACAACAAAACTTCTAAAGAAAGGCTTTATCCGGCCTAGTTCATCGCCATGGGGAGCCCACGTGTAACACCCCTGGTGTTACTATCAATAAAACTTGAGCATAACATCATCAGCATTAGCATTTCATATGTTTGATACACCTAGAATGCATTCACTAGGCAAAAATTTCAAACAAGTTGTATTGATATGGTGTTTTGCAAATAAAACCCTGGAGTAGGGTACTTAACCCTAAATGAGGATTAGAAGGGTAAAACAAAACCCAAATAGAGAAAACCCTAAAGCTTAAGTGAAATAGTCATAAAATGTTACTAAGAATGGACCTACATTACATTCACACCCCTGAAATACCAAGAACCCTAATTGGAACCCTAGAAAACCCTAAACCTAAACCCTAGGGGGCTAAGTGCAAAATTAGGGCACTTTTGGACTAAAGTGTAAAAACTATGATGTTAAAGAATATAAAGTCATATGGTTCACAATCATGAACATTTACAAGCTAAACCCTGAAATTTGGACTTATTTGCAAAAAACCTTATTTGAGATCTCACCCTAAGTCTGAAATTCAGTGATATGGGCTCAACTTTGGAGCCTTGTAACTTTCAAATTCTAAGGTTTTTGCCCTAGGTCACCACATCAATTTTGTAGATCTATCAAAGGTGAACAACTTTGTTTAAGGGGTTAAACATTGTTGTTATGAAGAATTTGGAGATAATTCAGCTCAAAGTCGGGCTGTCAGGCTGTTTGCAGTCTGAAATTCAGACTAACAGTGATACTGAGTCAACTTTGAACTAGAAATCAACCCTGATCTAATGAGAATTTGGCCATGGTTGCTACAACAAGATTGTTGTTGGATCATCAGACAACAACTTTGTTACTGGCTGATCCACTGGTTGCCATAGAAATTTGAGAGAGATTTGAGCCCAAACTTTGACTGTCAGGTGCACTGAAAGGAACTCGCGATGGTACAGTAACCTGAAACAGATCAGATTTACAGCTCAGCTCACCACCGATGATCTCTGCCGTGATTCGTGCTGTCGCCGTCTTGATTTGTGCTCAGGTTGATCGGATAACGCTCGTAGCACGCCGCCATGGATAAGCCCCGGCCAGTAAACAATTTCGGTCGCCGTACCAAGCTCGCCGCGGTGGAATTAGATGAGATCGCCAGTGATCATCGTCTCGCGGCCTTACGCCACGTATCAGGACACATCCGTCGCGTCGCCGTGACTCACTATAACCATCTGATCATCGCTGGTGAGCGCTGCCGCGATTGTTGCCACGAATCCACTGCACCAGTAATCCTCCCCCTCTCCGGCCGCCAGCAGTTCTCGGCCAAATTGAGCGCCACCGCTATTGCGCTCTATAAATTGAAGCCTCCCAGAGCTCCGTAGGATCATCACACACCCAGCCACCAAGTATTGTCCTCGGTTGATCACCAGTGAGCTCCAATTTCTAAATTCCCCCAAATCGGTTCGAACACGCCGCAAGAACATCTCACCGCGGCCAGCCTATTCTAGGTCAGTTCCAGCGCCTTGATCGCTTGTTCTAGCATTCTTAGGTCCTCCTCAAACTCCTCGACCCCTCTGATTGAGCATGACCACCATGGATCATCAGGAACACGTTGTTCCTTTGATCATTCGCACGGTCACCGTGGCCAGAGCAAATTAGGTCGCCCTTCTTGAAATTAACTAGGGGGAAACAATGGTTAGGACGTGAATTCGGTTTCAGCCGAAGTAGGGCACCAGTCTTTGCGTGAATCGGCCGGTACACAAGCTCACCGGAGCTATGCCGCGCCGCTCGCCGTCGGGGACCTTGGTCTGCCAAGGATTAGAATGTGGGGGGTTCTTTGGAAATCGTCAGTGACTCATTGAAATAGTACAGGGCACTCAGTTCGGGTTATTCAAAACCGCAGGGGCTCATTCGCAAAACTGTCAGGCGTGGGCGTGGGCGCGTGTTTTCCTGTGCAGGCTGGGCCGTTTGGGCTGCTTCTGGCCCAGCACTGTTCAAGCTTTTCCCTTTTTCTTTTTTACTGAAACTTTGGAAATCTGTAGAAAATTGTAGAAAAATCCCAAAAATGTCAAACCAATTTTCCTAGATTCCTAATTTTCCATAAAATTTAATAAAAATAATATCATGATTTTTAGATCAAATAGGGAATTTTGGGGTATTTAAAAGAGCCTAAAACATTGTTTCTGGATTTTTAGAAAATCAATAATAATTCCAAAAATCCCCAAACTTTTTATATGAACTCTAAACATTATTTAGAATCTTTGGGTAGAATTTGGTATGATTTGGACCTTGTTTGATACTTAGAGCCCAAAACCCTACCCCCTGCACTTTGAATTCGTTTACTATCTCCGGAAACCCTAGTTTCTCGTAGAACCGTGAAGGAAAATTGTATTCAAAACTTTAGATAATAAACTCTTATTATCTTTGCACTCTCATGAGCATTACATGGGCATTCATTATTATGTATGGTTATCTTTAGAAAACGAGGAAGAAGTTGAAGTAGGAGAGAAGACTTCACCACCACCACCTCAGGAACATCAGGCAGACAGCTGTTTTTATTTTGACATCTGTGGAACTAAGCCTGATTCACCTATAAACCAAGGCAAGCCCCGGTGCATTTGCCACCTCCTTGATTCTTTTAAAATCTTTCTCACTTGCTTGATGCATTAGGTAATAGGAGTTGAATGCTAAAACAGTTCCTGCATTACCTTCCTTTGAATACCTGTTTTACAAAAGGTTTTTATTATGCTTAGTCTTGCTCTAGCAAAACAAAAGGTTTTGTTTTTATAAAAGATGATGTGGCAAAGTGGGAGGGATGTTTTTGAAAATAAAACTTGATGGTGGATCCATCATGGCCATGATGGGTTCAACATCGAAAAAGATGTACCTCTGTCAGGTACCAAACTTTGGGCTTGAAATGATTAAGCTGAGACCAGACGAGTGACTTGCACGAGAAGAGAGAGTCTTGGTGTAGTGTCTCCGTCTGAGTCGATTAAGGACCGTCTCGATGTAGGCTTGATGACCGAGGACCCTTTAACTGGTCACATGCCTCGTCATGGGTAAGCTTTGCCTCGGGCAGACTAAGGCCAGAATAAGATACCACGCAATGGGAGTGGAGAGATGGCGAGAGTAGCATGTACCCTCCGTGGCAAGAGGCTGGATGGTGGTGTATCTGTGCTCTCGGTTGGCGTGAACCTGATCTAGTCTTAAGAACCCCGGTGGTGGGTTGACATATGCAAGGTTTAAGTGCTACATATGTTGTGTGATTAGAGATCCTCAGCTGAGTATAATCGATTCGGATCGCCGTACCTTCGCGGTTATGAAGACTTGGTCACTTCCCTATACGTAGAACTCCAGTAAAGATTAAGGGTTATTAAGAAATTGGCTAGTGCAGGTTAAGTGTTTGCACTAGGGTAGAAAGAACTCTAGATGCAGGTAATCTGACTTAACCTAACAAGTAAAACTGGATTTTTAAGGATCCACTTTTAGTAAGCATTTATGCAAACAGAGTCTTTGGGAAACCTTACCTTGATTCCCATATAACCAGCATACCCTTGAGAGCCTTTTCTTTAGTCGGGTAAGTCTTGCTGAGTAATTCCATGCTCAGGGTTTTATTCCCTATTGTTTTTAGGTGAAGAAGCGACAAACTTTTGTTGTTTCTGTTCCAAGGTGGTCTCAAAAGAAGAAAACCAAGAGTAAAGCTGCGGGAGGAAGGGTTCCTCCATAAAAACTTTTCGTTTGATACTTATCGGGAGGGGTTTTTGCCTCCCTTGGCTTGTAATAATATTACTCTGCACTCGTATGTTATATCCTGGTCTATAATAATATAACTCTGTCCTATTTTTAAATAAAGGTAAGTTTATGTAACTGCTTCCGCATTTTCGTATCTCTGATGATTTGTAATGTCTGCGTGACGGGTAAAACGCTCTTGGGAAAGGTAAAGCAGACACCGAACTTGTCAAGTGATTCAGGAACACCTGCAGGGTTGTCTGAGATCCGTTGGACAAAGACAACTGTAGGTGGGCCTAATGACTTGGGAGGTTCTGTCACAACTGGTATTGGAGCAAAGCCCATCTCTACAGATATTATGAGGTATCTTCAAAAAGAATTTTCTAAGACTCATCTAGAAAATTTCTTCCCTTCTTACCTAAGTATCTCTGAAGAGTTTATTTTAAAGACCAGATAGGAAGAGTGCAATGTATAGAAGGTTGAATCAACTAAGGCTGATTCTGTAATTACACATGCATCATGCTAAAAACTATGCTAATAAGGATTCCCCCTTAGAAAAATGCCACCGCGCACGAGAAAAACTGCACGCAAGTCAACTGGGCCAATCGGTGTACCTCATCACCAACTTGCCCCGAGACATGACGACAGCAGTAGCGGTAGTAACGATCCAATCAAGGACTTAGAAGCTCAAGTTAATCAGCTTCGAACAGAACTCCGACGCAGGAATGAAATATGGGTCACGGATGGCGAAAGAATCAATGAATTAAGAAGAGACATCCACCAACTGCAAGACCAGCTAGCGGATCAGGATCTAGCGCTCAACTGGGCGGTGAACTCTCGTTCACTAGCTTGGGCAAAGGAAGCTAGAGCTCGAGCCCGAGTGGAAGAGCTTAGCTCAACTGTGGATAGCTTGCAGGTTTATTGCAACACACTACATGAAGAGGTTCATATACTGTACTCACAACTGCACCCGAACGTCCCTGCGAATCCTGTCAAGATGGAAGCCGGACCTTCTAGAATAGTGGAAGAAGCACTTGGTGGTGAACTGGACCTTTTTAGGCCCCCTCCCTCTATGAAGTTGATCGACGAATGGTCTCCGACGCCTGACAGCGAGGCTACCCAGAGTGACAAAAAGCAGGAATAGTATATTATAGAAGTAGTACTATTGTGTAATAGGTGGTGTAATCCTATTGTAAAGTATGAGTCTGTAACATTACCTTTTTAAGTAATGTGAATTGGATGGTTTGTATGGCATATCATATTGCTCCAAATGTTCTTTGCCTCAGATGCCTTCCAGGACTCGCGCTCAGGATGGGGCTGGTACCTCCCGTGGGAGGGAAGCGACCCCGAATCCACCTCCAGTACCCCCGACACTTGCCGAGGCCATCGCTGCCTTGGTAAATGCTACAACAGACAATACCCGCTTCCTGCGGGAGATGGCAGGTCAACAACTCCAACAACAAGGCGGGCGAGCATATCCGCAAAGCCCCTAGGAGACATCTTATCTAGACTTCTCTGAGACGCGCCCTCCATTGTTCGTCAAAGCAGAAGATCCTTTAGAGGCGGATGAATGGATCCACGTCATTGAACAAAAATTCGGGCTTCTTCGGTGTTCAGAAACTCAAAAGCCCCTGTTTGCAGCCCAACAACTGTGAGGCCCTGCCAGTACGTGGTGGGGAAATTTTGTGGCCGTTCAGCTGGTCGGTCATCAGATCACATGGGATGAGTTCATGTTGGCCTTCAGAGAGCAATATATACCTAAGGGAGTTCTTCACATGAAGCAAGAGGAGTTCATGAAATTGAAGCAAGGCGGAGATACTGTCACCCAGTATCTCAATAAATTTAATCATTTATCTCAATATGCAATCGACCAAGTCAACATAGATGTGAAGAAAAGGAATTGTTTCATGAGAGGCTTGAATGATCGGATGCAAAGAAAGATGGCCACTTGCATCGACCTTACTTATGGAAGGGCTATCAGCACAGCGCTGGCAGTCAAGGCAAAATATGCAAGTTCTGGAAAAACCAAGAGGAATGGAGGCAACAGGCCCAATCAGGGCCCCGAGAAAAGGCAAAGGTTGGTTATCCGATCGACCTTTCAATCAGAATCGTTCTTCGTCGCGCCCACCCTCCTTCCCATTCAAGCAACCAGTGTTTATCCGTCCTACCCCTGCCCCCACTACTACAAATCAGCCGGGTGCCCCTGGCACTCGTTTCCCTGCTCTTCCAAGCTCATCCACCGGTTGCTTCAACTGTGGAAAGTCCGGGCATTTCATTAAGGACTGTCCATACCCGAGGCAGAATCAAGCAAATAATCAACAAAGCTCTAGAGGTTCCAAGGGAAACGCGGCAACCAGTACCACGGGCAAGAATACAAGGAAAACTGGACGAGTTTATTACACTCAAGTGGCTACAACACCGAAAGGTGAACCAGTGATGATGGGTATGTTCCTCGTAACCAACCACCCTGCACTTAATCTCTTTGATTCTGGTGCTTCACATACTTTCATAAGCAAAAAGTTTGTGGAGAAACACTGCATTCCATATACTGAATCAAGGGAAGGGTTTAAAATACATTCGCATGGGGGACAAATATTTTTACCAAAGAAGTGGCTTACCAAGTGCCCGTAACATTGGCTGGATGGGACTTTCCTACTAAGATGATTGTTCTGAAAGGCCAAGACATAGATGTAATATTGGGCATGAATTGGTTGGCCAGGCATAAAGCAATCCTCAACACTCATCTAAGAACTATCAGGTTGAGTTATGGCCCAGAAGAAATTCTTTTGTCTATTCCCATAGCTATTCCAGCTAAACCCATTGGCAGAATTAATGAAGCCATTATACCGGAGATCAAAGATATTCCGGTAGTATGTGAGTTCCCAGATGTTTTTCCAGAAGATTTGCCTGGATTGCCACCCGAAAGAAAGGTAGAGTTTGTAATTGAGTTGAAGCCCGGTACGGCTCCCATTTCTAGGAGATCATACCGAATGCCTCCAAATGAGTTGGTAGAACTTAAGACCCAATTGCAAGATTTACCTGAGAAGGGATTCATCCAGCCAAGCTCGTCACCATGGGGTTGTCCAGCCATCTTTGTCAAAAAGAAGGATCAAACATTATGGATGTGTGTGGATTATCGACCCCTGAATGAGGTCACTATCAAGAATAAGTACCCTCTTCCACGGATTGACATTTTATTTGATCAACTGACCGGAGCGAGGGTATTCTCCAAAATTGATCTCAGGTTGGACTATCATCAGATCCGTATCAGACCCGAGGATATACCAAAGACTGCATTCATTACGCGGTATGGTTTATTTGAATACTTGGTAATGTCTTTTGGACTGACAAATGCTCCAGCCCACTTCACTTATCTGATGAACTCGGTATTTATGCCCGAGTTGGACAAATTCGTGGTGGTCTTCATAGATGATATCTTAATATACTCCAAGAATGAAGAGGAGCATGCTCAGCACTTGCGGACTGTATTGACGCGCTTAAGGGAACACCAATTGTATGCTAAGTTCAGTAAGTGCGTATTTTGGCTGGAAGAAATCCAATTTCTGGGACATGTGTATCTGCCAAGGGGATTGCGGTGGATCCCAGCAAGGTCAAGGATATTTTGGAGTGGAAACCCCCAACCACTGTACATCAAGTCCGAAGTTTCCTTGGACTGGCTGGTTATTACCGCCGATTCATTCTGGATTTTTCTAAGCTTGTGAAGCCAATCACAAGTCTATTGAAGAATGATACTAAATTTAATTGGTCTTCAAAGTGTAATGAAGCCTTCGAAAAATTGAAGGTATTATTAACCACTGCTCCGGTATTGGCTCAACCGGATATTAATAAGCCCTTTGATGTGTATTGTGACGCATCAGGCACTAGTCTCGGCTGTGTATTAATGCAAGAAGGCCGAGTAATAGCTTATGCTTCAAGACAGTTGCGCCGGCATGAGGAGCATTATCCAACTCATGATCTGGAGCTAGCTGCAGTGGTTCATGCCCTGAAGATATGACGTCATTATCTACTAGGGAATGTCTGTCACATTTATACAGACCACAAAAGTTTGAAGTATATCTTTACCCAGTCTGAGCTCAATATGAGACAAAGGAGATGGCTCGAGCTTATTAAGGATTATGAACTAGAAATCCATTATCACCCAGGCAAAGCTAATGTAGTGGCAGATGCACTCAGTCGCAAGGCCTCCTGCCATAATTTAACAATGAGGACTTCTGACATTACATTATGCCAGGAGATGGAGAATCTGAACCTGGGAATGATTCAGCATGGAACTTCAAATCACTTGAAGCTTGAGTCAGTCATCTTGCAAAGGATAATTGACGCACAAAAGAGTGATGAGGGTATAAAACATATCCATGAAAAAATAGAAGCTGGAAAAGCCAACTGCTTCCGAAGAGATGATCAAGGTGTTGTATGGTTTAACAACCGCATAGTGGTGCTTAAAAATGAAGGGGTCCACTAGCAAATCTTAGATGAAGCACATCTTAGTCGCTATTCTATTCATCCCGGAAGCACTAAGATGTATCAAGATCTAAAATAGCATTATTGGTGGACGAAGATGAAGATTGAAATCGCACGCTATGTGGCAAGATGTGACACTTGTAAACGTGTCAAGGCCATACACCTGAAAGCTGCTGGTCCATTTCAATCTTTACCAATACCAACATGGAAATGGGAAGATATTAGTATGGACTTCATTGTGGGATTACCCAGAACGGCAAAAGGCTTTGACTCCATTTGGGTTATCATTGATCGACTTACCAAGATCGCCCACTTCCTTCCAGTCAAAGTAAAATATCCAGTAATTGCATATGCAGAACTGTACATCGCTCGTATTCTCAGTTTGCACGGTGTTCCAAAGACCATAGTGTCGGATCGTGGACCTCAATTTGTATCCAAATTCTGGGAAGAACTTCACAAGGTTTTGGGTACTAAATTGCTCCATAGTTCGGCCTATCATCCTCAAACCAGTGGTCAAACTGAGAGGGTAAACCAAATACTTGAAGATATGTTGCGGGCATGTGTTCTGGAGTTCCCACAGAAATGGGATGAATGTGTACCGTTAGCGGAGTTCTCATATAATAATAGCTATCAAGAAAGCATTAAGATGGCACCCTTCGAAGCTTTATATGGACGACGATGTCGTACTCCGCTAAATTGGTCTGAACCAGGTGAAAGGTACTTCTTCAGGCCTGATATAGTGAAAGAGACTGAAGAAAAGGTTCAGAGAATAATTTATAATTTGAAGAAAGCTCAAGCTCGTCAGAAGAGTTATGCAGACAAGCGACGACAACCCTTGTACTTTCTTGTGGGAGATTATGTCTACCTGAAAGTTTCACCAATGAAGGGTGTATCGCGTTTTGGAGTTAAAGGAAAGCTTGCACCCCAGTATATTGGTCCTTTTCCTATCCTTGAAAGATATGGACCGGTAGCGTACCGACTTCAGTTACCCAAAACCTTATCTACTATACATAATGTGTTCCACGTATCTCAGCTGAAGAAATGTCTTCGGGTTCCAGATCGAACCATCGAAGTAACAGATGTTGTCCTAGAGCTAGACTTGACATATTCAGAACACCCTATTCGAGTCTTGGATCAAAAGGACATGGTTACCCGGAGAAAAACTCTCAAGTTTTACAAAATACAGTGGAACCAACATTCCGAAGATGAGGCTACATGGGAAATTTAAGACTTTTTAGAAAAGAATTTCCCAGGCTTTCTAGCCTCATGTAAATTATGATATGTATATAATTGTTGTAATAAAGGAGTGAGCCCCAAACCACCCCTTCCTTGTACCAAAAATCAGGAAATAAAAATGTGAAGCATTTCTTTTTCCACTACTTACCCTAGGATTTTTAATCTCGGGACGAGATTCTTTTATGGGGGAAAGGATGTAACACCCCTAGTGTTACTATCACTAAAACTTGAGCATAACATCATCAGCATTAGCATTTCATATGTTTGATACACCTAGAATGCATTCACTAGGCAAAAATTTCAAACAAGTTGTATTGATATGGTGTTTTGCAAATAAAACCCTAGAGTAGGGTACTTAACCCTAAATGAGGATTAGAAGGGTAAAACAAAACCCAAATAGAGAAAACCCTAAAGCTTAAGTGAAATAGTCATAAAATGTTACTAAGAATGGACCTACATTACATTCACACCCCTGAAATACCAAGAACCCTAATTGGAACCCTAGAAAACCCTAAACCTAAACCCTAGGGGGCTAAGTGCAACATTAGGGCACTTTTGGATTAAAGTGTAAAAACTATGATGTTAAAGCATATAAAGTCATATGGTTCACAATCATGAAGATTTACAAGCTAAACCCTGAAATTTGGACTTATTTGCAAAAAGACCTTATTTAAGATCTCACCCTAAGTCTAAAATTCAGTGATATGGGCTCAACTTTGGAGCCTTGTAACTTTCAAATTCTAAGGTTTTTGCCCTAGGTCACCACATCAATTTTGTAGATCTATCAAAGGTGAACGACTTTGTTTAAGGGGTTAAACATTGTTGTTATGAAGAATTTGGAGATAATTCAGCTCAAAGTCGGGCTGTCAGGCTGTTTGCAGTCTGAAATTCAGACTAACAGTGATACTGAGTCAACTTTGAACTGGAAATCAACCCTAATCTAATGAGAATTTGGCCATGGTTGCTATAGCAAGATTGTTGTTGGATCATCAGACAAGAACTTTGTTACTGGCCGATCCACTGGTTGCCATAGAAATTTGAGAGAGATTTGAGCCCAAACTTTGACTGTCAGGTGCACTGAAAGGAACTCGCGATGGTACAGTAACCTGAAATAGATCAGATTTACAGCTCAGCTCACCGCCGACGATCTCCGCCGTGATTCGTGCTGTCGCCGTCTTGATTTGTGCTCAGGTTGATCGGATAACGCTCGGAGCACGCCGCCATGGATAAGCCCTGGCCAGTAAACAATTCCGGCCGCCGTACCAAGCTCGCCGCGGTGGAATTAGATGAGATCGCCGGTGACCATCGTCTCGCGGCCTTACGCCATGTATCGGGACACGTCCGTCGCATCGCCGTGACTCACTATAACCATCTGATCATCGCTGGTGAGCGCTGCCGTGATTGTTGCCACGAATCCACTGCGCCAGTAATCCTCCCCCTCTCCGGCCGCCAGCACTTCTCGGCCAAATTGAGCGCCACCGCTATTGCGCTCTATAAATTGAAGCCTCCAAGAGCTCCGTAGGATCATCATGCACCCAGCCACCAAGTATTGTCCTCGGTTGATCACCAGTGAGCTCCAATTTCTAACTTCCCCCAAATCGGTTCGAACACGTCGCAAGAACATCTCACCGCGGCCAGCCAATTCCAGGTCAGTTCCAGCGCCTTGATCGCATGTTCTAGCATTCTTAGGTCATCCTCAAACTCCTCGACCCCTCTGATTGAGCTTGACCACCATGGATCATCGGGAACACGTTGTTCCTTTGATCATTCGCGCGGTCACCGTGGCTAGAGCAAATTAGGTCACCCTTCTTGAAATTAACCAGGGGGAAACAATGGTTAGGACGTGAATTCGGTTTCGGCCAAAGTAGGGCACCAGTCTTTGCATGAATCGGCCGGTACGCAAGCTCACCGGAGCTCTACCGCGCCGCTCGCCGTCGGGGACCTTGGTCTGCGAAGGATTAGAACGTGGGGGGTTCTTTGGAAATCGTTAGTGACTCATTGAAATAGTACAGGGCACTCAGTTCGGGTTATTCAAAACCACAGGAGCTCATTCGCAAAACTCTTAGGCACGGGCGTGGGCACGCGTTTTCCTGTGCAGGCTAGGCCGTTTGGGCTGCTTCCGGCCCAGCACTGTTCAAGCTTTTCCCTTTTTCTTTTTCAGTGAAACTTTGGAAATCTGTAGAAAATTGTAGAAAAATCCCAAAAATGTCAAACCAATTTTCCTAGATTCCTAATTTTCCATAGAATTTAATAAAAATAATTTCATGATTTTTAGATCAAATAGGGAATTTTGGGGTATTTAAAATAGCCTAAAACATTGTTTCTGGATTTTTAGAAAATCAATAATAACTCCAAAAATCCCCAAACTTTTTATATGAACTCTAAATATTATTTAGAAGCTTTGGGTAGAATTTGGTATGATTTGGACCTTGTTTGATACTTAGAGCCCAAAACCCTACCCCCTGCCCTTTGAATTCTTTTACTTACTCTGGAAACCCTAGTTTCTCGGAGAACCGTGAAGGAAAATTGTATTCAAAACTTTAGATAATAAACTCTTATTATCTTTGCACTCTCATGAGCATTACATGGGCATTCATTATTATGTATGGTTATCTTTAGAAAACGAGGAAGAAGTTGAAGTAGAAGGAGAGAAGACTTCACCACCACCACCTCAGGAACATCAGGCAGACAACTATTTTTATTTTGACATCTGTGGAACTGAGCCTGATTCACCTATAAACCAAGGCAAGCCCCGGTGCATTTGCCACCTCCTTGATTCTTTTAAAATCTTTCTCACTTGCTTGATGCATTTGGTAATAGGAGTTGAATGCTAAAACAGTTCCTGCATTACCTTCCTTGAATTTGATTACCTTCCTTTGAATCCCTATTTTACAAAAGGTTTTTATTATGCTTAGTCTTGCTCTAGCAAAACAAAAGGTTTTGTTTTTATAAAAGATGATGTGGCAAAGTGGGAGGGATGTTTTTGAAAATAAAACTTGATGGTGGATCCATCATGGCCATGATGGGTTCAACATCAAAAAAGATGTACCTCTGTCAGGTACCAAACTTTGGGCTTGAAATGATTAAGCTGATACCGGACGAGTGACTTGCACGAGAAGAGAGAGTCTCGGTGTAGTGTCTCCGTCTGAGTCGATTAAGGACCGTCTCGATGTAGGCTTGTTGACCGAGGACCCTTTAACTGGTCACATGCCTCGTCATGGGTAAGCTTTGCCTCGGGCAGACTAAGGCCAGAATAAGATACCACGCAATGGGAGTGGAGAGATGGCGAGAGTAGCATGTACCCTCCGTGGCAAGAGGCTGGACGGTGGTGTATCTGTGCTCTCGGTTGGCGTGAACCTGATCTGGTCTTAAGAACCCCGGTGGCGGGTTGACATATGCAAGGTTTAAGTGCTACATATGTCGTGTGATTGGAGATCCTCAGCTAAGTATAATCGATTCGGATCGCCGTACCTTCGCGGTTATGAAGACTTGGTCACTGCCCTATACGTAGAACTCCAGTAAAGATTAAGGGTTATTAAGAAATTGGCTAGTGCAGGTTAAGTGTTTGCACTAGGGTAGAAAGAACTCTAGATACAGGTAATCTGACTTAACCTAGCAAGTAAAACTGGATTTTTAAGGATCCACTTTTAGTAAGCATTTATGCAAACAGAGTCTTTGGGAAACCTTACCTTGATTCCCTTATAACCAGCATACCCTTGAGAGTCTTTTATTTAGTCGGGTAAGTCTTGCTGAGTAATTCCATGCTCAGGGTTTTATTCCCTATTGTTTTTAGGTGAAGAAGCGACAAACTTTTGTTGTTTCTGTTCCAAGGTGGTCTCAAGAGAAGAAAACCAAGAGTAAAGCTGCGGGAGGAAGGGTTCCTCCATAAAAAATTTTCGTTTGATACTTATCGGGAGGGGTTTTTGCCTCCCTTGGCTTGTAATAATATTACTCTGCACTTGTATGTTATATCCTGGTCTGTAATAATATAACTCTGTCCTAATTTTAAATAAAGGTAAGTTTATGTAATCGCTTCCGCATTTTCGTATCTCCGATGATTTGTAATGTCTGCGTGACGGGTAAAACGCTCTTGGGAAAGGTAAAGCAGATACCAAACTTGTCAAGTGATTCAGGAACACCTGCAGGGTTGTCTGAGGTCCGTTGGACAAAGACAACTGTAGGTGGGCCTAATGACTTGGGAGGTTCCGTCACAGCATGTACTTTTTGTGGATAAAAAGGATGGCTCTAGAAGGATGTGTATTGACTATAAAGATCTAAATGAAGTGACCATTAAGAGCAAGTACCCATTATCCTAGATTGAAGATCTATTTGATCAAATAAGAGGAGCCAAAGTATTTTCGAAGGTGGATCTAAGATTAGGTTACCATGAGCTGTAGATTCGACATGAAGATGTCTCTAAGACAACCTTCACCACAAGGTATGGACTATACGAGTTTCTGGTTATGTCATTTGGATTGATAAATGCACCCACATACTTTATGAACCTGTTGAATAAAGTTTTCATGGAATATCTCGACAAGTTCATGGTTGTGTTCATCGATCATATACTAGTGTATTCACCGAATGGAGAAATACATAACGAGCACATAAGGCTAGCTTTTCAGAAACTTCGTGTCACACCCGGTTTTAGAAGGCCAACCGAATGCGAACCATGTACGTGCCAGGATCAGAAATTCACGTACACAGTGATTACATAATTGGATCTCATCACACATTGCTCAAAGTAATAGCGGAAAATAAGTACTTTATTACATCACGATGTCTAAAACATACACAAAGTCATTAACTTAAGTCATAATCAAAGTGCTGAACGAAACACAGTAAGATAAGGCCTTCACATGCAGCTGACTGGGGGTTTGCCACTAAACTATTCTAGAACTCGTTGAAGTCTTGAAACTCCTGAAAGTCCTCCATGTTGCCTTCATCTTGTCCTGAGCACTGGTTGTAATGGGGACAACCTGGGGTTTGGCGTTTTTAAGCAAGGGTGAGTACACATCAACGTACTCAGCAAATTTCCCTTTTAACTAAAGAGGACAAGTTTTATGTGGGGTTAAGCTCAAAGCAGGTTCTTTTAGTTGGTCAGGTATTTATTACTAGTTGAAAGCCAAGTTTTAGCAATAATCCCAAGTTATTAACCCAAATAGTACTCCCTCCAAGAGGAAATACCAAGTACCATAAATATAATCATCACCATTAAGCATCATCATAAAAGTATTCCAGAGTAACTCTAATTAAAGGAGCTCCCAAGGTTGCTCATAAAGGTGAGCACGACTGATATACTAGTTTCTAACACTCTGCGGAGGTTTCACACTTTACCCATGAATCGTGATCCCTTCCCATCCTAGGTTGTATAGACCTGATCTTCACTACCGAGGTGAATGGCTAGGGATTCACTACATAGCCTTTACAAAGATTCCCCTGGTCTGTAGTTGCCCATTAGGTTTCTCCAGTCATACAAACAAAGTACTCCTCCCTAAGGTGGGTGACTAACAAAACCAAATCGAATGAACCTCGTCACCCCCCTTAGCAGAGCAAGCACTATGCCTCAGCCCCCATTGACGGCACAATGGCAAAGCAAGCTACACCCCCAAGTTTCTCTAATTAATCAACTAAGGGCATCCCATTCCACCCTCATGGTTGTACTGTTTTCTAGAGTGGTCATCCAGTGAACTGGTCCTTACGGAGAGGTACTCGGGAAACAGCCCGAGTCCCCTAAAATATCACATGTTCATCATCATAACCAAGATATCATCAACATATCATAAATATTCTCATCATGTTCATTGATTAAAGTAAAGCAATAGCATGATACTAATCATAGTAATCAGTTCCCAAAGGGTAACCAAGGATAGGAAAACAGAACACTAGTCAATCCTTAGGTCGATCATGGTATGCAGGACCGCGAATTATAAAGTAAGTTGGACATAATGGGTCAGAGGACACTTGCCTTCACCAGGTTGCTGCTCAAGGAAGTCTCCTGCAACACACTCAGGAACCTCGGACTGCTCGTTGTCTACACAAAGCAATCATTCATTCATCACACTTGGAGAATGACAAAAGAACAGTACACCAACCATATGCAATAGAGTGATCACAAGTTCAATAAAAGGGGTAAAGACACACAGGTGCAATCTAGGTTTCAGGGTAGATCACTACGTCTAGGGGTCTATTGTTCTCTAACTAAGTCTATCTCATTAAATTACTTACCTAAATAAACTTATTCCAGGGATGGGGTCATACATTAAATGAGGTTAGGTCTACGAATTTAAGCACATGAATATTCACTAAGGTTTTATCTTTTATTTATTTCTAAAAAGGTTTCCATAGTCTTAATCCAACCTAGAGACTAACCATAAATTTCAAACATGGAAACAGTGAATGAATATAATTTAAATAGATAGAAAATATTATAATGAACATTTTGCAATTTCAACCACCTAGTTTGGAGCTCATACGACAAAGTTATGAAATTTACAAGTTTTAGAATTCAAAATCCTAAATTAAACCTAAATCTATGATTAAAATAAAGTCTAGGGGTCTCTCTGCAAGAAACTAGGGACTCAGGCACAAGAAAACCAGATTGCGGGTTGATTTCTAAGAAACCGAGGGGCTCTTTCACAAATTTACCAGGTGAAGGGGTAAGGGGCGTTCTCGGCCATTCGATCGCGGATCAACAACTGAGATCAGATCTATGGGCGAGCGTGTGCGAGCGAGCGCTGACAGACGGGCCAGGATGGTCAGTGGCTTGGGGCAAGGGTAGGCTGACCGATCAGGCCCAGTGCTAGGGGCGCATGCGACCGACAAGTGGGACACAGGGGCAGGGGCGACACGTGAATCAATATCTAGTGACCTAGGCCGCTAGATCAGGGATGGGCAGCCGAGATCAGGCGCACTATGGCCCACGCTGCTCCCATCCGTGGCGGTTGTCACACTCGGGTTTAAGGGGACCAAACCCGGGCTTGACTCACATGTGTGCTAGGATCAAGTCTCACACATATGTTGACTCATGGTACAGAAATGAATGTCACATCTTTACTATATAATACAAGTTCTATACAAAATAATTGAATAATGACATCATACGAAGACAACGATCCAGCAACCATAGTTGACTAGGAGACGACGGCATAGACCTCTCATGAACTCATCGCGGCATCCTTCATGCTCCTTATCTTGTGGGACCTGTCCTTGACCTAGGGGAATGTGAGTACAGCAAGGGTGAGCTCACATACGTTCATCGCTCAACAAGTTGTGGGGAATAATGTGCATGAGCTCACTTACAGTGGGGCTCATGTGAAGTGTAAGGCTTACCAAAGGAGATGGTTAAAGCTGAGCATTGCTTTTAAAGTTGGTCAAAGTTTTATTAACAGTTACTAAGTATAAGTAGATACCAACCCAAATAAATAAGAGATCAAATTAATAATAACACCCACAATGCAATGCAAATGACAAATTAAGTTTAGTTCCATAAATTACTCATGTGAGTGTCCAAGCTGCTCATGACCGTGAGCACGGATAATATACTAGTTTTACACTCTACAGTGGTTGCGCATCTTTACCCACAAGTCATGTTACCCATTTGCTAAGGGATCACGACTTCCCATTCACTCTACCGAGGTGACGAGGCAAGGTAGCACTATGAGGCCTTTACAAAGTTCCACTAGCTTCAGAAAACCCGCTACGGTTTCTGAGAAGGGCAATATAGGAATCCCTCGTCCGAAAAGTCATCGTAGCATGATTGACCCGAGAACCTCCCTATACTGCAGTCCTCTACCGCCCTTGCCCCTTTCGGGTAAGGTAGTCCTCCACTAGCTTTCCTAATTAGTCAGCCAAGGGCGTCCCATACCACCCTTATGGTATCACTATTTTCCCGGGTGGTTCTCCATGTTCCAATTAAAACAATGATCTTATCATGAACAATAATTAAAACAACAACAAAATTGGATCATGATCATAATATAACATTAATTTCCCAAAACCAGGTAGAACAATAGCAAATCTACCCAGTAGTTATTTTGTTTGCAAGGTGTGGGATAAACAATGGTAGGGAAACCTATTGGGTCCATCAAATTAATCTGAGCATGTCTGTAATACCTACTTTGTAAAAGAAAATCTAAGATTAGAAATTATATTCCTTTGCATATATGGGTGTCATCCCTATTTATCATTTCATGTGGACACCCCACTTACACCAACAAATAATTAACAAAAGACACTCAACTAAATTGTGCATCTCATGCCGGGATCTTTGGTTGTTGCATTTAAGTTTGTGAATCAAAACTAGAATTCAATTTAAATCGAATTTGAAACCTTAGAAGGACAAAGGAAGATAGAAATAGAGAAAAAAACAAAAAAATGTGTAAGAAAAAGGAAAAGAATACTACCTTGTTGGCCATTTTTTTAGCACAAGAAAGATAATAGAGCAGGATGACGACCTAAACGTACTCTAATAATCTTGGCTCATGTAATTTACCACGATGGCAGTCGTGCGTGTGCGCCAGAATCATTATTAATGGCATGTCATCTAATTTCTCAATCACACATGTACCAGGCCGTCCAGCTATTGACGTTTTATTTTTATTCCTTTAGCCGCTAATCTGTAGGATAGTATGGTCAGCCATATTCCTTGGGTACTGCTGACCCGCACGCGCGCATCTGTCGGGGTCAGCCGGCGGACCCGCTCGGATTAGGCCCCCACTATAACGGATCTTGCCGTGATTTATGGGGTGTTTGGTTTCTAGGGATTAATGTTTAGTCCCTACATTTTATTCTATTTTAGTACTTAAAATGCTAAATACGGAAACTAAGACTCTATTTTAGTTTCCGTATTTGACAATATAGGAACTAAAATGGAATAAAATGAAGGGACTAAAGATTAGTCCCTAAAACCAAACACCACCTTACTCCAGTCAGATTGCAACAGCTTCAATTGAAGTTCTTAGCCCTGGAATATAAATCCCCAACCTCTGCACCCCGCAACAATAATTATCCTACCGCAGAGTGCCATAGCCACTGAGCAGAGCAAAACCATTGGTGTGGAGACATCACCGCCGTGGGTATGCAAAGCGGGGAAAAGGGTCCGCCGCGGGTGCTCCTGCGCGGGGTAGCCCTGCTCGTGTGAGTTGTGACTGCTCCCTGCACGGCGGTCGCCCCTGCGTCGGACACCTCACCCCCTGTGCTGGAACTCGACGTCCGTGCTCCTCTGCCCAAAGCCGGTTGCTCCTCCTCCTATCCCACCTCTCTAGAGCTTCAGTGACCGGGCTGGGAGAGATGCACGCAGTTAGGAGCTCGGCGGGGACCACCGTCGCGAGTTCATCGGTGGCGCTCTGTGGCCGGTGTGCTGTGGGTCAATACCGCGAACGCCCCCTCAACCGTCCCATACCAGCGGTGGGGCCTGGGCGTGTTGGCCAGGGAGTTTCTTGGGCGCACCTGGAACTGCACCGTGGCGACCGCGGGCGTGAAGGTGTGGGCATCGTGGAGGAATTTCTCACTGGTGCTGCGGGCCCGCGCATCGCCGCGTGCCATCATCACCACGCCCGGATTTTTGGTGAGAGTGCCCTGTAAACGTTCGTTGTTCCTTTCTCTCCCTATGGTGTGATCATTGTCGAGTTTGGGTGGCCGGGTCATGGGACACGACTTCGTCGGTAATGGCGCCACCGCGGGGTGGGCGCTCCGCCGTGCCTGGTCGCCATGGTAGAAAAATTTGGTTGACGAGGATGGGAGCCGTGCGGGCCATCGATCAATCAACGCACGGTTGATATGAGTTTTGGGCTACTGCGTTACCACACTAATTGTGCACCGTTGATATCCGATCTTGCGGACGAGATGAGATTAGCGCACATTGAATCGAGACCATTAGATCGGGATCCGATGGTTCCCCTAGGATACCGGTTCGAGCGGCTGTGGATCTAATCCTCACCATCAGGATCTGATCGGACGGCTGAACACCCTCGATACCCTTTCAGCCGGATGATTTAACAAAGAGACCCTTGGTTTTTGTAAAATTAACCCGCGGTCCGGTCATGTAAACACTGGCTCTTGGGATTCTTATATCGAGGCCCCTGCACTTATCTGTTATAATGCGCCCAGTCCAAGAAATTAGAAAATCAGAGAATAAACTATGGAAATTCGCTTAGAAAATGATTATTAGTGCAAAATTTATTCTAAGAAACCTATTTAAATCCTAGAAAATTCATATGAACTCTAAATTGGTCCATTCCAATTTCTATAATTTTGTAATAATGTTGTTTATCACTTAATGCCTCTGTTTTGACATGAAAACCATATTAAAATGTATCTATTACTCAATCTTGTATTAAATACATAAAACCTTTAGAAATTCATAACTTAAAATCCATTACTCCAAATTGATTCATTCCAGTGGAATTAATTTTGTTTAAGTATTGTTTATCACCTAGTACCTTTATCTAACCATGAAAACTTGATTTAAAATTATTCACATGAATTACTCTATTCTAGGTACTTAATAACTGCATAAAATCATAACTCGGTGACCGTAACTCCGATTTTAGTGGTTCTCGTTCCCACGATCTCATAGCGACGTGTAGATTATTATTATTCAGTTTGTTCTTATGTTTGGTGTGATGTTAATTTTATCTATACCATGTTTGTTTGTATTGCTACGACTAGCGCGAAGGCACGTGTCATCTGAAAAGCATGTTGATACTTAGAGTCTCAAGTGCCAGGCAAGTTGTGCCCTTGATTCACTTTTGTTACCCAATAATGTTCTTTATAATCATTTACCATGCATAGGTTTAATTTTGATGGGACCCAATAGGTCACCCTAGTCTGTTTATCCATTTTACCTTGTTTACCCCTGAATCATATGGGTAGTCATGGTATTGCTTTATATGGTTTTGGGATAATCATTTATTATATCCATGTTCTAGTTATTATGTTATTTTATTTGTGTTCATGTCAAGATCATTATATTATTGTTAATTGGAACATGGAGCTTAACTTGAGAAACACGTGCCACCACAAGGGAGGAATGGGACCCCTTGGCTAACTAATTAGGAAAGCTAGTGGAAGAGTACCTTACCCGAAAGGGGCAAGGGCAGTAGGGGAGTTGCATGCAAGGAGGTTCTCGGGTTGATTTTGCTGCGATGGCGGATAGACGGGGGATTCTTGCAAGTGCTCTTCCCATAAACTGTAGCAGGTTTTCGGAAGCTAGTGGAACTTTGTAGAGGCCTCGTAGTGGATCCCTAGCCATTCACCTTGGTAGTGTCTAAGGGCCTAGCTAACCCTGGCGACATGGGAAACATGACTTGTGGGTAAAGGGTACAACCTTTGCAGAGTGTAAAACTGGTATACTAGCCGAGCTCACGGTCATGAGCGGCTCAGGACTCTCCGATGATTAAATTATGGAACCTAAACTCAATTTGTCATTTGCATTTGCATGGGTTTATTATTAATTTTGTTCTGTTATTATTATTATGGTTTGGTATTTACTTACATCTAGTAATTGCTAATAAAATTTTGACCAACTTATAAAAGCAATGCTCAGCTTTAACCTCTATTGTTGATCAGCCTTACACTTCATGAACTCCCACCTTTGGTGAGTTCATGCCACATTATTCCCCACAACTTGTTGAGCGATGAACATGTGTGAGCTCACTCTTGCTGTCTCACACCCCCCACAGGTCAAGAACTGGTATCACTGGAGGAGGCGCATGGTGGATGTGCGCTGTGTTCGTGTGAGGTCTAGGTCATCGTCTCCCAGTCGACTTTCTGGCGCCAAGGATGGATTTTAGATCCTGTTATATTTGTCTTTTATTTTGTAAGACTTCCGCTATGTAATAAATACCCTGATTATGTTATTGACATTTATCTCTATACACTCTGTTATTATATATGTTGTCTTCTTGGCGCATGTATGAGATGCACCTGGCTTTGTTCCTTAAAGCCGGGTGTGACAGAAGTGGTATCAGAGGAAATGTTGACTGTAGGACGAAACCTAGATAGAAATGGACAAAACCCTTACCTACTTACCTTACTCTAATTCTTTCTATACTTATCTTGACCCTATCTCACCTTCTACTGTTCTACTCTGATCATTCTTATCTTTTCTATTCTAAGAAAAGACGGATTTCACACCTTGGAATCCCTACCCCTATGACATTTTTAAGAGATAGGAGGCCTAAGACCAAACTAAAACTATTTCTATATTTAAAAATGTTGGATGATTGTTCTGATGATAAATGCTTGATTTGCTTCTTTGATTGATTGAAACATTATAGTTGGGCATCTTAGCATGTACCACTATAAGGTGATGAATTAGCTTTAGTGGATAACACACTAATCTACTTAGCTAAATAAATTCCCCGCAGTAACATTTCTCGTAATTACTCTCCTTGTCTACAATCCTTTCTGTCGTACCATATGTTTCTAACCCAGATGGGCTACCCCTATAGTGTTAGAAGAGAGCACTATAGACGTGATCCTTGGTATGTCATGGCTAAGAAAGGCAAAGGCAGTATATACACTGTGCTAAGGGAACCGTAGAACTCACCAGTTCCAGAGGACAAAGATTTGAAGTTGGAATTGCAGTAACTACCGCCACCAGACTAGCGGCATTCTTAGTAGATGGGAAGTTTGTTGGTGTCAATATCCGTGTGGTTAGAGATTTTTCGGATGTCTTTCCAGAGGAGTTATTAGGGATGCTACCAGATATGGAAGTTGAGTTGGTCATTGATCTCTTACCTGGGACTGCTCCTATTTCTAAACGGCCATACAAGATGTCTGTAGAAGAGTTAAAGGAACTTAAGAAACAATTAACGGAGTTACAAGAGGCTGGGTATATTCGTTCGGATTCTTCACCTTGTGGAGCGCCAGTTCTGTTTATACAGAAGAAAGATGGATCCCAAGGGATGTGCGTGGATTATAGGACCCTTAATGATGTCGCTGTGAAGAACAAGTATCCATTACCCCGCATTGAAGATTTATTTGATCAGATGAGAGATGCTAGAGTATTCTCGAAGATTGATCTCCGATCGGGTTACCATCAAATGAAGATTAGGCCATCGAATATTCCCAAGACAATTTTCTCGACCCAATATGGATTATATGAGTTCACCGTTATGTCATTTGGACTAACCAATACACTAGCCTATTTTATGGATCTGAAGAATAAGGTGTTCATGATCTGGATAGATTCATCGTGGTTTCATCGACAATATTTTTATTTATTCCAAGAGTGAGAGTGATCATGAGGAACATCTGAGATTGGTGCTACAAGAAGCTACGAGATAATCAACTCTACGCCAAGTTTAGCAAGTGCGAGTTTTGGATTGGCGAGGTGCCATTTCTTGGACATATCATTTCTAATGGAGGAATATTAGTGGATCCTGCTAAGGTTATGGAGATAATGGAGTGGAGAGTACCCACTACAGTTACGGAGATTCAAAGTTTCTTGGGGCTTGCAGGATATTATCAGAGATTTATTGAAGGATTTTCTAAGATTGCCAAGCCCATGACCTCGCTTCTGGAGAAGGGAAGAGAGTTCAAGTGGGATGAGCAGTGCCAAGATAGCTTTGATCAGTTGAAGAAGAGATTGATGTCGCCACCAGTGTTGGTTATGCTAGATCTAAAGAAGGGATTTGACATTTATTTGTGATGCATGTGGCCAAGGCTTAGATTGTGTGCTCATGCAAGAAGGACATGTGATTGCCTACGTGTCTCGTCAGTTGCGGAAACACGAGTTGAACTACCCCACTCATGACTTAGAACTGGAAGTCGTTGCGCATGCGCTTAAGATTTAGAGATATTATATCTTGGGAACCAAGTGCCAAGTGTACACGGATCATAAGAGTTTGAAGTATATATTCACTCAGAAGGATCTCAACCTTTGGCAACGCCGTTGGTTGGAGCTTATTAAGGATTATGAATTGGAGATTCACTATCACCCGGGCAAGGCAAATTTGGTTGCAGATGCCTTGAGTCGAAAGGATCATGTTCATTCAGCTGTTGTTGCCCAGCTACCCGATGAGATTGTTGAGGATTTCAGGAGACTTAACCTGAGGATAGCTGCTCACACTGAAGGAGTTACTATTGATGTGGAATCTACTTTGGAGCAAGAAATCCGCAAAGGACAGATTGGTGATGCCAAGATACAAGAGATTAAGGATCTGATTACTGAAGGTCGAGGTCCAGAATGCACAGAGGATGAGCAAGGCATCGTATGGTTCAAGGACAAGATATGTGTTCCTGATATTGAAAGCCTTCGTGAGACTATATTGAAGGAGGCTCATGACTCGGATTATTCTATTCATCCTAGTAGTACCAAGATGTATCAGGATTTGAAGCAGAAATATTGGGGGTATGGATTGAAGAGAGATGTGGCTACACATGTGGCTATGTGCGATGTATGTCAAAGAGTTAAGGCTGAACACCAGAGGCCAGCTGGACTACTACACCTATTAAAGCTACCCGAGTGGAAGTAAGAAGAGATTGATATGGATTTCATCACTGGATTGCCTCGCATCCAGAAAGGATATGACTATATATGGGTGATTGTGGATAGATTGACCAAAGTGGCTCATTTCATTCTGGTCAAGACTACTTATAAGGTATCTCAGCTAGCAGAGTTATATATGGCTCGGATTGTGTGTTTACATGGAGTACCAAAGAAGATCGTGTCTGATCAAGGTTCACAGTTCACCTCAAGATTTTGGAGAAGCTTTCATGAGAATATGAATACAAAGTTGAATTTTAGTACAGCTTATCACCCTCAGACTGATGGACAGACTGAAAGGACTAATCAAGTATTGGAAGATATGTTGAGAGCTTGTGCCCTTCAGCATGGAAGAAGTTGGGATAAAAGTCTACCTTATGCTGAGTTCTCATATAATAATAGCTATCAGGCCAGTCTGAAGATGTCACTGTTCGAGACCCTGTATGGCAGGAAATGTAGGACTCCTCTATTTTTGGACTAGACTAGAGGAAGACAGTTCTTTGGACGTGAACTTATTCAAGAGGCAGAAGAACAAGTCTGTATAATCAGGGAGAACTTGAGAGTAGCTCAGACCAGACAAAAGAGCTACGCTGATAATAGAAGAAGACCACTGGAATTTGAGGAAGGTGATCATGTGTACCTCAAGATGTCACCACTTCGTGGAATGAGGAGATTCAAAGTCAAGGGCAAATTGTCCCCTCGCTATATTGGACCATTCTGAGTTTTTAGGCGAGTTGGAGAGATGGCCTATCAACTCGAGCTACCTGATAATCTGTCTGATGTGCATAATGTATTCCATATGTCTCAACCTAAGAAGTGTCTTCGTGTCCCTGAAGAACAGTTACCAATGGAAGAGCTCAGTTTTCAGGGTAATTTGACTTACACGGAGTATCCTGTCAAGATTCTTGATACATTGACCTGAGTTACAAGAAATAAGGTGATAAAGATGTGCAAAGTGCAATGGAGTCACCATGGAGAAGATGAAGCAACATGGGAAAGAGAAGAAGAGCTTCGCATAGATTTTCCCCATCTTTTCCCTAGTCCTTCCTAAATCTCGAGGACGAGATTCATGTTAAAGGGGTAGGATTTGTAATACCTACTTTGTAAAAGAAAATCTAAGATTAGAAATTATATTCCTTTGCATATATGGGTGTCATCCCTATTTATCATTTCATGTGGCCACCCCACTTACACCAACAAATAATTAACAAAAGACACTCAACTAAATTGTGCATCTCATGCCGGGATCTTTGGTTGTTGCATTTAAGTTTGTGAATCAAAACTAGAATTCAATTTAAATCAAATTTGAAACCTTAGAAGGACAAAGGAAGATACAAATAGAGAAAAAAAAACAAAAAAATGTGTAAGAAAAAGGAAAAGAATACTACCTCGTTGGCCATTTTTTTAGCACAAGAAAGATAATAGAGCAGGATGACGACCTAAACGTACTCTAATAATCTTGGCTCATGTAATTTACCACGATGGCAGTCGTGCGTGTGCACCAGAATCATTATTAATGGCATGTCATCTAATTTCTCAATCACACATGTACCAGGCCGTCCAGCTATTGACGTTTTATTTTTATTCCTTTAGCCGCTAATCTGTAGGATAGTATGGTCAGCCATATTCCTTGGGTACTGCTCACCCGCACGCGCGCATCTGTCGGGGTCAGCCAGCGGACCCGCTCGGATTAGGCCCCCACTATAACGGATCTTGCCGTGATTTACTCCAGTCGGATTGCAACAACTTCAATTGAAGTTCTTAGCCCTGGAATATAAATCCCCAACCACTGCACCCCGCAACAATAATTATCGTACCGCAGAGTGCCATAGCCACTGAGCAGAGCAAAACCATTGGTGTGGAGACATCACCGCCGTGGGTATGCAAAGCGGGGAAAAGGGTCCGCCGCGGGTGCTCCTGCGCGGGGTAGCCCTGCTCGTGTGACTGCTCCCTGCACGGCGGTCACCCCTGCGTCGGACACCGCACCCCCTGTGCTGGAACTCGACGTTCGTGCTCCTCTGCCCAAAGCCGGTTTCTCCTCCTCCTATCCCACCTCTCTAGAGCTTCAGTGACCGGGCTGGGAGAGATGCATGCAGTTAGGAGCTCGGCGGGGACCACCGTCGCGAGTTCATCGGTGGCGCTCTGTGGCCGGCGTGCTGTGGGTCAATACCGCGAATGCCCCCTCAACCGTCCCATACCAGTGTTGGGGCCTGGGCGTGTTGGCCAGGGAGTTTCTTGGGCGCACCTGGAACTGCACCGTGGCGACCGCGGGCGTGAAGGTGTGGACATCGTGGAGGAATTTCTCACTGGTGCTGCGGGTCCGCGCATCGCCGCGTGCCATCATCACCACGCCCGGATTTTTGGTGAGAGTGCCCTGTAAACATTCGTTGTTCCTTTCTCTCCCTATGGTGTGATCATTGTCGAGTTTGGGTGGCCGGGTCATGGGGCGCGACTTCGTCGGTAATGGCGCCACCGCGGGGTGGGCGCTCCGCCGTGCCTGGTCGCCATGGTAGAAAAATTTGGTTGACGAGGATGGGAGCCGTGCGGGCCATCGATCAATCAACGCACGGTTGATATGAGTTTTGGGCTACTGCGTTACCACACTAATTGTGCACCGTTGATATCCGATCTTGCGGACGAGATGAGATTAGCGCACATTGAATCGAGACCATTAGATCGGGATCCGATGGTTCCCGTAGGATATCGGTTCGAGCGGCTGTGGATCTAATCCTCACCATCAGGATCTGATCGGACGGCTGAACACCCTCGATACCCTTTCAGCCGGATGATTTAACAAAGAGGCCCTTGGTTTTTGTAAAATTAACCCGCGGTCCGGTCATGTATACACTGGCTCTTGGGATTCTTATATCGAGGCCCCTGTACTTATCTGTTATAATGCGCCCAGTCCAAGAAATTAGAAAATCAGAGAATAAACTATGGAAATTCGCTTAGAAAATGATTATTAGTGCAAAATTTATTCTAAGAAACCTATTTAATTCCTAGAAAATTCATATGAACTCTAAATTGGTCCATTCCAATTTCTATAACTTTGTAATAATGTTGTTTATCACTTAATGCCTCTGTTTTGACATGAAAACCATATTAAAATGTATCTATTAATCAATCTTGTATCAAATACATGAAACCTTTAGAAATTCATAACTTAAAATCCATTACTCCAAATTGATTCATTCCAGTGGAATTAATTTTGTTTAAGTATTGTTTATCACCTAGTACCTTTATCTAACCATGAAAACTTGATTTAAAATTATTCACATGAATTACTCTATTCTAGGTACTTAATAACTGCATAAAATCATAACTCGGTGACCGTAACTCCGATTTTAGTGGTTCTCGTTCCCACGATCTCATAGCGACGTGTAGATTATTATTATTCAGTTTGTTCTTATGTTTGGTGTGATGTTAATTTTATCTATACCATGTTTGTTTGTATTGCTACGACTAGCGCGAAGGCACGTGTCATCTGAAAAGCAAGTTGATACCTGGAGTCTCAAGTGCCAGGCAAGTTGTGCCCTTGATTCACTTTTGTTACCCAATAATGTTCTTTATAATCATTTACCATGCATAGGTTTAATTTTGATGGGACCCAATAGGTCACCCTAGTCTGTTTATCCATTTTACCTTGTTTACCCCTGAATCATATGGGTAGTCATGCTATTGCTTTATATGGTTTTGGGATAATCATTTATTATATCCATGTTCCAGTTATTATGTTATTTTATTTGTGTTCATGTCAAGATCATTATATTATTGTTAATTGGAACATGGAGCTTAACTTGAGAAACACGTGCCACCACAAGGGAGGAATGGGACCCCTTGGCTAACTAATTAGGAAAGTTAGTGGAAGACTACCTTACCCGAAAGGGGCAAGGGCAGTAGGGGAGTTGCATGCAAGGAGGTTCTCGGGTTGATTTTGCTGCGATGGCGGTCAGACGGGGGATTCTTGCAAGTGCTCTTCCCATAAACTGTAGCGGGTTTTCGGAAGCTAGTGGAACTTTGTAAAGGCCTCGTAGTGGATCCCTAGTCATTCACCTTGGTAGTGTCTAAGGGCCTAGCTAACCCTAGCGACATGGGAAACACGACTTGTGGGTAAAGGGTACAACCTCTGCAGAGTGTAAAACTGGTATACTAGCCGAGCTCACGGTCATGAGCGGCTCAGGACTCTCCGATGATTAAATTATGGAACCTAAACTCAATTTATCATTTGCATTTGCATGGGTTTATTATTAATTTTGTTCTGTTATTATTATTATGGTTTGGTATTTACTTACATCTAGTAATTGCTAATAAAATTTTGACCAACTTATAAAAGCAATGCTCAGCTTTAACCTCTATTGTTGATCAGCCTTACACTTCATGAACTCCCACCTTTGGTGAGTTCATGCCACATTATTCCCCACAACTTATTGAGCGATGAACATGTGTGAGCTCACTCTTGCTGTCTCACACCCCCCACAGGTCAAGAACTGGTATCACTGGAGGAGGCGCATGGTGGATGTGCGCTGTGTTCGTGTGAGGTCTAGGTCATCGTCTCCCAGTCGACTTTCTGGCGCCAAGGATGGATTTTAGATCCTGTTATATTTGTCTTTTATTTTGTAGGACTTCCGCTATGTAATAAATACTCTGATTATGTTTTTGACATTTATCTCTATACACTCTGTTATTATATATGTTGTCTTCTTGGCGCATGTATGAGATGCACCTGGCTTTGTTCCTTAAAGCCGGGTGTGACAATGTCATAGTGATTAACAGGAACATTATTAGGTAAAGAAAAGTGATCAAGAGCATAGCTTGCCTTAGACTTGAGATTCCTAGGTACCAAGTTGGTCTTCAGATTATCGTGACCTCATCGCTAATCGTAGCAATACATACAAATAGACAAGGATCACATAAAATAACAGTACACCAATCATGAGAACATACAGCGTAAAAATATTCTACGCGACGCTACGAGATCGTAGGTTCGAGAATTGCTAAATTCGGAGTTACTGTTAAAGAGTTATAATTTTTCTGAGTTTTAAGTGTTAGATATAGAATAAATTAAGTGCATAATTTTATCCTATGTTTCATGACAAAATAATGTCACCACATGATAAACAATATTAACATGAAATTAATGCAACTAGAATGGACTAAAACGGAGTTAAAACAGACGAGTTATAAAATAAACATGTTTTAGGGTTCATTTTCTATTAAATAAGGCTTTGAGGGGTAATTTTGCAATTTCTAGAGACTCCTGCGTAATATTCCTACTTTCAGATGGATGTTGTTGGGGGCCTTCCTCTTCCGAAGGTCCTCAAAAACATAATTAACCAGTTGTTTTCAGCATAAGCTATTACAGGGAGCTTCGTCTTCAGGATGCAAGTCTTTTCCTCATGATGAAGGCATACGAGATGAAGAAATGATCTAAGGATAATAAGAATAAACGCTGAAGCTATCGCCAGATTGACAGCTTCGGCTCGTAATGGAGATGAAGTATGATGATGATGCTGACCGAAGGGGAAAAAGACTACTTAGTCCTTAATGATTTGTATTACGATCATAAGTGAATATTGGGGATATAAATGTACTTTTACCCCAGCTACATCCCATGCCTATAAATAGATGAATAGTAGCACTCTACTGTTCACGCTGGATTGTAATCACTCTCACGTCAGCACCTTCGAGCACGCTGAAGGTATCAATGTAATACATATTCTGTTAATACTCATGTATGCTTTACGGAATGCGAACATGAATGGATTGATGAGTCATACTTGCCATTTCTATCTCTTTGTATTCTGATTTATTTATAAGATGATGAAGGCATGTCCTTCATAACCTTCGTCTGATGATCACTATGTCCATGAGAAGATAATGCTTCGAAAGACAAAGATTCTTAATATTAAACGATTGTGTTGCCTTGTTCTTAATTTACAACATTTGAGAACAAGTGACCAACATTGGCGCCCACCTCCGGTGAACTCACTTCCACAACCTTCGGCAAACGTTTGCCTTCGTCATGCCGCCGAAGAAGACAACAGCGCTAGGGGCTGCTCTGCAGCCACTGGACACCAATCAGTAGACACTCTCACTAGGAGAAGCTAGGAGCCAGAAGAGAAAGGATATCAGCCCAACACCTCAGGAGGAAGAGTTGGATCAGGAGATTAGGGACTTAGAAGCTATACATCACCAAGTGTAGAGGAAAAGAGAAAATATGCTTCGGCTAGCCGAACATCAAAGGAAGATCGACGAAGCAGCTGGAGAAATGTGCCACATCGCGCAGGACGATCAAGGACGAGGGCCTCAACACAGAGAGCTTCGTCAAGAAACTCCAATCAACGATGATGGATGGTATGATGACTTGTACCATGGTAATTTTGCTTTTGATGATGCTTCTCCCCTAGCAGCAGAGTTGCAGGCTACCCCATGGCCACCTTCATACAAGCCGCCACAGCTCCCCATGTATGATGGGCACTCCGACCCGAAGCAATTCCTTATGAGCTACGAAGCAAACATATTATCATACGGTGGCAACACTGTTGTCATGGCAAAGTCCTTCGTCATGGCAGTCAGGAGTGTGGCTCAGACTTGGTATTTTTCTCTTCGGCCAGGAACAATTACATCATGGTAGAAGTTGAAGGATATGCTAGTCACAAGCTTCCAGGGCTTCCAAACGAAGCCAGTGACCTCTCAAGCTCTATTCCAGTGCACACAAGACCATAAGGAGTACTTGTAGGAATACGTCTGAAGGTTCTTATGACTAAGAGCTCAGGCGCCAATGGTGCCTAATGAAATCGTCATCAAAGCCATGATCAAGGGGCTCCGACCAGGACCGATAGCATAATATTTTGCAAGTAAGGCACCACAAACCTTGGAGAAGCTTCTCCAGAAGATGGATGAATACATCCGGGCTAACAATGATTTCCACCAAAGAAGGGAGGAAGCCTATAGGTATTCTGAGATGACTAGGGGCTTCAGAGGAAGACTCCACCCAGGCATGTCAAAACGGTCCACAATCCCAACACAAATGATGACAGGGCCAATCATACCCAGAGCAGCCAGCAAAGCTCACAGTCTTCGGGAATGCAGCAAACTTCCTACAGGCCACCAGCCCCGAGAGGCAGAGGGGGAGGAACTTCGGAAGAAGGTTTGGTACTCAACCCAAGAGATTGTTCTGCTTATTCTGTGGGGAGGATAAGGGACACATGACAAGGACGTGCCAAGTCACGATCCAAAAGCAGAAGAAAATCGCTAAAGCCGAAGCACGGCAAAACCAGTCGAAGCAGGTTTTGCATACTACTTCATGCTATTCCCAATATATCCCTGAGTTTGTGGGCAATCAGCAACCTACGACATCTATTGCTTCGGCCAGTCATTCCCAAGCTTCTTGGGCTCAGTTGCCACCACCACCACCACTGGCGCTTACCTTGGTCCATAACCAACACCAGAAGGGCACCGCCAAGCGCAGCAACAGCGCGATACTCGGGAGGAGTCCAAAGCTCGCACAGTCAATAGTACTGTACTCGAGTCAAGGCATATCTACTGAAGGTGGCACAACGCTTCGACCAGAGAGTGTCCTAATACAATGTATTTTTACCTTTTTGCCTTTATATTTTCTTCTCAAAAGACAATACAAGGAGGTTTAACGTTCAGCTTGATGTAATAAGTCTGTGGCTACACCATCGAGTGTAACAAAAAAGAATCAAGAAGCTCCAAAGTCGTTCCTAAGGGAATGCAGAGCTAAGTTACCACCTAAGTGAAAGGTGAAGAAGCTCCAAAGTTGTTCCTAAGGGGATGCAGAGCTTAAATGCCACCTAAGTCAAAGGTGAAGAAGCTCCAAAGTCGTTCCTAAGGGGATGCAGAACTTAGCTCCAAAGTCGTTCCTAAGGGAATGCAGAGCTAAAATACCACCTAAGAAAAAGGTGAAGAGACTCCAAAGTCGTCCCTAAGGGGATGCGGGGTCTTATCTTTTATGTTTAGTACGCCAACATCATTTGCATCACGCTATCACATTATATTGCATCATACATCATTTTGCATCAACAAAAGCAGTGAAAAAACAAGGATTCCTCCTTCAGCTTCGGCAAAGATTCATGAAAGAGTATTAAAGATGCACGACCGTATTTCTGACAATACTATTCCTACGCAACGTCTACAGCAAGAATCAAACATCATACAGTAGCTTCAACGAAGAAGGGGGATTTCTTTCTGAAGTGTGAAAGGAAGGGAAGGTGTTTTTCGCCGTCGGCTCAAAAACGGTATGTACGAAGGTTCCACACTTCACAAAGAAATATATTACATCAATATACATACAAATTGTTTACAGATGTTTCTTATAGAACCAGGAATCATGTTCAAGGGCATTAAACTAGCAAAAATACAAAAGTTTTAGTCTTCCCTAAGGACTTTATCGGTAGCTTCGTTCAGAAGCCTGTCGACAGCTTCATCAATAGCGTCATTAGCTATTTTAATTATGTCGAGCGCCTCTTTGACGGATGGGTCAGCTTCGGGGTTATATGGTTCGGGAGGTGGAGAAAGCTCAGTTGCATTGAGACACAGTATCTGTTAGTGTCGAAGCTGAAAAACTTATGAAAATGAGTTAAAAAGTGCTACCTATAAGTCTAGCCCGCTCGGTAGCTTCTTCGGCTCCTTTTGCTTCTTCTAAAGCATCATGAGATTCTTTCTCATTTCTTTTAATAGCTTCATCAGCAATTTCTCGTCCACCTTTCAGCCATACTTCAGAATAAAATTTCCCACCTAGGGTAGTAGCTTCGGCTGAAGGTTTTTTAAAATCATTAGCTAAGAAGGCGAAGTCTGGCTGAGCTACAACCTTAGCGTGATCATAGCCATCCTTCTCTAAGATGGACGTAGCCCTAGGTACCTACGAAGGCACAAAAGTCCCCTCTATCGCTAAGAACTTCTTCAAAAGCTTCGACTTCGTTGTTTATCCATTGAATGACTTCATCAGGATTTCCACGAATAAATTTCTGCTGGGAGGAATATGCTCCAACTTTAGAGCTGATCTTTAAATTTCTAGCGCATTCCATGGATATTTGATAACATTTTCCTTTGGCGGCACGAAGCTCATCGACATTCTTTTGCGCTCTTGACCTTTCAATTTCACATATT
Source organism: Zea mays (assembly GCF_902167145.1). Lineage (NCBI taxonomy): Eukaryota > Viridiplantae > Streptophyta > Magnoliopsida > Poales > Poaceae > Zea > Zea mays. Next base: position 89,928,950 of record NC_050103.1, on the reverse strand, counting down.
TCATGCTTCACCACTTCAACATTGAAGTTCTCAGTTGCTTCGTCAACTTTCTTCTTTAGCTCTTGCATTTTGGCTTCATGAGCTTTGGCTTGAGCAGTAAGCCTGGCTTCCCTAGATTTCAATTTTTTCACTAAGGAGAGTAGGATCTTATCCTTCTAAAGAGCTTCATTTCTTAATGTAATAACTTCTAAACGAAGGTTTCCAAGCGCTATTCGGCAGCTCTCATCCTGTGCATCTTTCTGGGCTTTCAAAGCCTTGCTTAAAATCAAGCCCTAGAAAACAAAGAATGAACACGTAATGACGATAGGAATTACCACAAAAATAGTTTATCGTGACATAAATTGCAAAATGACAAATCAAAGTATACGCACCTTCAGGCTATTGTAGGCTAGGCTATCTACAAGTTGATCCTTGGTCATCGCAGACAAGCCGAGCTCAAGCTTCGGATACCCATGTTATCCATCATTTCTCGGCAAACATTGATCTCCTTATCATCAGGCAGACAGTAGAGGAAATCATCATCGTTATCTCCTTCATATACCAAGGATCCCTGGGGGTACTTCAGCTCTTTAGCATAATGTTCCGTTTCGATGACTTGCTCTGCTGATAGTTGTTTTCCCGAAGCATGTCGAATAATAAAATTCAAATCACTCCTAGAAGGTGCTTTGGGAGCAGGTGCCAAGGGTTTCTCTCGAAGGCTCTCTTTCACAAGATTTTTTGGTACAGTTTCCGAAGGTCTTGCCTCGGCATGAGCAGAAGTACTGGCGGTGATCATCTCTGTGACATCTTTAGTTTTTGCTGCCAGAAGCTTCAGTAGAAGGAGGTGGTGTCTTCACAGATTCTAGAATAGCTTCCAAGACACTAGCCAGCCTCCTCTTCCTTAGAGTTCCTATGGTAGCGGGCAGCTTCGGCAGTGCTGTCACCATCATCTTAGGTTGCTCTGGTACTTTTTCTGCTACATTTTCTAGCTCCGGCTCTTTGGCCGGGTCTATAATGGCTTCAATAGGCATAGCAGGAGCAGTCTCTCTGGCTAGGGGGGTCGTTTCCACCCTTTCAAGTAACTTCAGCAAATCGGTCGTCTCGATGCGCCTGGGTCTATGTGTGAAAACATTGATTTTCTTTAACTTCGACATACCAGTAGATGTTGAGGCAACGACTTTCCTTTTCCTCCCTTGTTTTGGGTGGGATACCAGTAGTCTGGGTAAACGAACCCAATAACATCAAATACTCTATTCAACCTCTTTTTGCCACGAGCGCCGAAGGCAGCCGTCATAGCTTCGTCTTCTGCCCTCGAGCATGCTCCAAGAAGTTCATCACTTATTTCCTCAATAGCGTTTCCAACCAATCATCATTTGGCTCATCAAATTGGTTTCTGAACCGAAAAGTATACTTCAGATAAACCAGGCCACCCTGGCTAGAACCTACGGCGGATTCCTTCGGCATTTCCCATTCGCTTGCAAGAGGCCATACTTTGTAAGCAATATGCTCTTGAACTAAGTCTCTTGTGCCAATATAGGTGCACACTGTATTGAAAGCAGCTTGGCATGCTTGCACGTCATTTCCAAGTGCATTGGACGGCCTTCTGATGCCGAAGTGTGACAATATAGGACGCTGGATAATGCCCTTCACATCCTCCCTCTGATTCAGGTCATTTTTCACATAGAACCATTCCTTTATCTAAGAACCTGGCCACTTCTTCCAAAACGTGGGCATAAGGTAACTTGCCTCAGACCTAGGCACGAAGCTGTAACAACCAAAATTATTATGATATTGTTCCTTTCTGGTTGCCTTCATCTGATAAGACAACTCATGAATATTGCAAAAGCATCTTGCATCTAGTTCCAGTCCTTGGCTCCTCATGGCCAAGATAAAAACTCCCACTCTAATAAGAGCTTTGGGGGGTAATCTGATGAAAGTATATTTCAAATGTCTTCAAAACTTCGACCAGCATCTTATGGAGCAGAAAGCAAAGCCCTGCTTTCATGAAGCTCCTGAAGACTACCACTTCATCCCCTTCTGGCAGGTGAACGGTGTCTTCTCCTCTAGCCCTCACTATAGAAACATCATGAAAGTATTTGCCTTTCATCGCTTCATTTTGACTTAGTCTAATTGTGGATTTCCCAAAAACAATGTGGCTTGGTCTCCACAGCCGATCTTCGGCATTTTCATTCTCACTCTCAATATCGAAGCTTTCACTGTCGCTTGAATCACTAGAAAGTCCAGCTAACATTTTGTTGGTGATCTTCTCTACGTTGGTCGTTTCCATGGCTTCGTAGAAGCCAGCGAGTGTGGGATCATCGCTTTTCTTGTCCTTAGACATTTCGGTGAAGGCCACGGTAGAAAGTCGAAGCTCACAAACAATTACACTCAAAAAACAGGAAAAATAAAATGACAACTACAACACGAAAGCTAGATGGCACGAAAAATATTCTTGGCACAGCCTCCCATATATATACTCAGAGCCCCACAGCTAGGTGGGTCCCACGGTTAAGAATGATTCGCTATTCTAGCGAAGGGAAGGCATTTTTTCGGACCTTCGGATAAAGGCCTTCGTTCACGTCATAGTCTGAATTTGTTACATAAAAACAAATTAATACTGTGAAGGGCTACTGTTGGGGGCCTTCCTCTGAAGGTCCTCAAAAACATAATTAACCAGTTGTTTTCAGCATAAGATATTACAGGGAGCTTCGTCTTCAGGATGCAAGTCTTTTCCTCATGATGAAGGCATACAAGATGAAGATATGATCTAAGGATAATAAGAATAAACGCTGAAGCTATCGTCAGATTGACAGCTTTGGCTCATAATGGAGATGAAGTATGATGATGATGCTGACCGAAGGGGAAAAAGACTACTTAGTCCTTAATGATTTGTATTACGATCATAAGTGAATATTAGGGACATAAATGTACTTTTACTTAGGCTGCGTCCCGTGCCTATAAATAGATGAATAGTAGCACCGTACTGTTCACGCTAGATTGTAATCACTCTCACGTCAGCACCTTCAAGCATGCCCAAGGTATCAATGTAATACATACTCTGTTAATACTCATGTATGGTTAACGGAATGCGAACATGAATGGATCGACGAGTCATACTTGCCATTTCTATATCTTTGTATTCTTATTTATTTATAAGATGATGAAAGGCATGTCCTTCATAACCTTTGTCTGATGATCATTATGTCCATGAGGAGATAAATGCTTCGAAAGACGAAGGTCCTTAATATTAAACAAGTGTGTTGCCTTGTTCTTGATTTACAACATTTGAGAACAAGTGACCAACAAATGGCAGGTTGATTCTGAACAAGCCGAGGGGCTCTTATAAAAATAGCCATGCTGTGAGTGCATAGATCCGTTTGATCAACGATCAACGGCTCAGATTAGAAGAGCTTCCAATCGAACCGGTACACACTTTCAGCCATTGGATCGAGATCGAATGGCCAGTTCATGTAACACCCATGGTGTTACTGTCACAAAAACTTGAGCATAACATCATAAGCATTGGCATATCATGTGTTTGTCACACCTAGAGTGCATTCACTAGGCAAAAATTTCAAACAAAGTTGTATTGATGTAACATTTCATGGGTGAAACCCTAGGGTACAGTACTTAACCCTAGACTGGGATTCAAAGAGTAAACAAAGCCTAATAAGAGAAAACTTCAAAACTCATTAGTAATGGTCATAAAATGTCACCATGAATAGACTTAAGTGGCATCCAAACCCTAGAAATGTCAAAAACCCTAAATAGACCCCTGAAAAACCCTGGACTGAAACCCTAGGGGGTTATCTGTAAAAGTGTGCACATTTTGGACCTAAGTGCAAAAATCATGGAAATAGGGTACCTCATGTCAAATGGTTCACATGTTTGAAGATTTACAAGCCAAAAGGTGTGAATTGGGCTTATTTGCAAAAAGCCATTCAATTCCAATTATAAGGCTAAGTCTGAATTTCAGTGAATGGGATTAACTTTGAAGCCCTGTAATTTCAAAACTATAAGGATTTTGCCCTAGGTCAGCACATCAAATTTGTAGAGCTATGTAAGGGAAACAACTTTGCTATAGGGATTAAGCCTTGGTCACATGAAAAATTTGGAGTAAAATGAGCCCAAAGTCGGGCTGTCAGACTGCCCTAAGTCTGAATTCAGACTGACAGTGAGATTGGATGAACTTAGGGCTCAATTTTAAGCAAGATCCTGTGACTTTTTGAGGGTGCACAATGTAGCAAAGTTAGAGCTGGTCTATTAGGCTACAACTTTGCTGCAGAGCATTGATCTAGTTACAATACAAAATCGGAAGGAAATTCGCCCCAAACATGGTCTGTCAAACTGACTGAAGAAGATTCTGATGGTACAGTGACCAGAAAAATCTATTGGTTCAGTGAACCGGCCGCTGTGACCCCGCGCGTGGATTCACGCTAGTGAGGTGATTCGTGCACACCGGCGCCCGGATAACGTTCCACGGTGAAAAGATCTTCTCCCCCGGATGAGCTTAAGGCACTGTTTGTCCGGCCACTGTGTCCGCTCTACCCCGATCGCCTTGAATCAACCCTCGCCGGAGTTAGACACCTCACGGTCTTGTGCCACGTGCCTCAGCACTTTAACCACGCCGCCGTGACTCGTACTGACCTATCTAGAGATCGCCGGTGAGGTTGCCACGGTTGCGGCCACCAATCGTGTGTGCCAGTACCCCTCTTCCTCTCCGACCGCTAGTGCACAAATCCAAAATTGGAGGCCACCGCTCAAGCACACTATAAATTAAGCACACCGACGGGTCCGTAGGGTAGTCAAGCACCAAGCCATGCCAATTGTTCACCAGAGCTCGCCAATTCCAAATTTCCCCCAAATCTGCTTTGCGCCACCTTGAAAGAGACCTCACCGTGGCTAGCTCGTCTTAGGTCCGCTCGTACCCTCTGCTCTTTCGTTTCAGTGTTCTGGTGTGTCCCTGATGCTCCCCGACCCCGCCAATTGGACTAGGACCCCTTAGATCGCCAGGAACACGTTCGATTGTCCGTGGTACCCGCTGCCACCGTGGACAGAGCGAGTTAGAGCTCCGCTAGTGAAATTAGTTGAGGGGAAACTCTTGTTAAGGCTTGAATTAGGTTCCAGCCGAAGGAGAGCACCAGTTATCGAGTGATCCGGTCGGTATGAGCTTGCCGGAGCTCAGTTCTCCGCCGTTCACCGTCATGGACTGCAGGATGTGAAGAGATGAAAGCGCGGGGGTGTTTTTGCAAGTGTCAGCGAGACAGAGGAACAGTGGGAAGGATTCTTTATAGAAATTTCAAACCGCCAGGGTTCCCTGCGCAAAAATGACCGCACGGGCGCGTCCCTGTATTATGTTTGAGTTGGGCCGGTTGGGTCAGTTTTGGCCCAGCACTGTTAGAAGTTTTTCTTTTTCTTTTTTTGAGAAGCTTTATAAATCCATAAGAAATTATAGAAAAATTCTAAAAATACCAGACCAATTTTACCAGAATCCTAATTTTCTATAGTATTTAATAAAAATAGATTCAGGATGTTTAGTTCCAATAAGGAATTTTGGGATATTTAAAATAGCCAAAACCCATACTTCTGGAATTTTAGAGAGTAATTAATAGTCCCAAAATTCACCAAACTTTTTAGATAAGCTTTAAATATTATTTAGAAGCCTTGGATAAAATTTAGTATGATTTGAACCATGAGTGGTACCTAGAGCCCAAAACCCTAACCCCCTGCCCTATGAACTTCACTATAGACTCTAAAAACCCTAGTTTCACAGAGATCCGTGAAGGAAAGTTATACTCAAAGACCTTAGATAATATACTTTTATTATCTTTGCATTTTCATGAGCATTACATTATATATGGCTATATCTAGAAAATGAGGAGGAAATAGAAGTTGAAGAAGTGAGGACTACACCACCACCACCTGAAGAACCTCAGGTAGGAAACTGCTTCTACTTTGATATCTGTGGAACAGAGCCTGATTCACCTATCACACAAGGCAAGCCCCGGTGCATTTGCCACCTCCTTGCTATTTTAAAATCTTTCTCACTTACTTGATGCATTAGGTGATAGGAGTTATGTGCTAAACCAGTTGCTGCGTTTCCTTCCTTGGATTTGATTACTTCTCCTTAATCCCCTGTTTTACAAAAAGGTTTTTCTTATGCTTAGCTTTGCTCTAGAAAACAAAATGTTTTGTTTTGACAAAAGATGATGCTTCAAAGTGGGTGGGATGTTTTCAAAAATAAAACTTGATGGTGGATCCATCATGGCCATGATGGGTTCAACATCGGAAAAGATGTACCTCTGCCAGGTACCAAACTTTGGGTTTGAAATGATGAAGCTGAGACCGGGCGGGTGACTTGCACGAGAAGAGAGTCTCGGTGTAGTGTCTCCGTCTGAGTCGATTAAGGACCTTGTCGATGTAGGCTTGATGATTAAGGACCCTTTAACTGGTCACATGCCTCATCATGGGTAAGCTTTGCCTCGGGCAGACTGATACCAGAATAAGATAGCACGCAATGGGAGTGGAGAGATGGTGAGAGTAGTGTGTACCCTCCATGGCAAGAGGCTGGATGGTGGTGTATCTGTGCTCTCGGTTGGCGTGAACCAGATCTGGTCTTAAGAACCCCGGTGGCGAGTTGACATATGCAAGGGTTAAGTGCTACATATGTCGTGTGATCGGAGATCCTCAGCTGAGTATTAATCGATTCGGATCGCCGTTACTTCTCAGACATGAAGACATGGTCACTGACCTACACGTAGCATTCCAGTGAATAAGAAGGGTTGTTAAGAAATTGGCTAATATAGGTCAAGTGATTGAACTAGAGTAGAAAGAACTCTAGATGCAGGTAACTTTACTTAACCTGACAAGTAAAACTGGATTTTTAAGGATCCACTATTAGTAAGCATTTCTGCAAACAGAGTCTTTGACTATTGATAAGCCTTACCTTGACTCCCTTAAAAGTCAGCATATCCTTGAGAGTGTTTTATTTTGACGGGTAAGACTTGTGAAAGTACACTTCGTACTCAGGGCTTTGTCCCATGTTGTTTTAGGTGAAGAAGTAGCAAATTTTTGTTGCTTCTGTTCCAAGGTGGTGCCTAAAGAAGAAAAGCAAGACTGAAGCTGCGGGAGGAAGTGTCCTCCACTAAGAAAAACTTTTTACTGTTTATCGGGAGGGGTTTTTGCCTCCCAGGTTATGTAATAATATTACTTCAGCACTCCTATATTTGCTCTAGTCTGTAATAATTCTACTCTTTCTTACTTTAAAATAAAGTAAGTTATTGTAACTGCTTCCACATTTTCGTACCTCCGATGTGTTGTAATGTCTGCGTGACGGGTGAAACGCTCTTGGGCAAGGTAAAGAATTTGGATTTCGAACTTGTCAAGTGATCAGGGGAACCTACAGGGTTGTCTGAAGTCCATTGGACAAGGACAACTGTAGGTGGGCCTAATGACTTGGGAGGTTCTGTCAAAGCTGGTATCGGAGCGAAGCCCATCTCTGCAGATATTATGAGGCATTTTCAAAAAGAATTTTCAAGGACTTATCTAGAAAGTTTCTTTCCTTCTTATCTAACTACCTTCTGAAGTATTTATTTTAAAGACCAGATAGTAGAGTGCAATGTATAGAAGGTTGTGAATCAACTAAGGTTGGTTCTGTAATTACGCATGCATCATGCTAAAAACTATACTAATAAGATTTTCCCCCTATGGAGATATGACACCGTGCATAAGGAAAACTGCGCGCAAGTCTACCGGACCAATTGGCGTGCCTCGCCATCAACTAGTCCAAGGCATGAGGATAGTAGTAGTGGTAGCAATGATCCCATCGAAGATCTGGAAGCTCAGGTAGTACAACTTCAAATGGAGCTGCGTCATAGGAATGATGTATGGGTCGAGGATGGTCAGCGAATAAACAAGTTAAGAACTAACATCTGACATCTGCAAGACCAACTTGTTGAACGAGATTTAGCACTCGATTGGGCTATTAGCTCCCGTTCACTTGCTTGGGCCAAGGAAGCCAAAGCTCGAGCCCATGTGGAGGAGCTTAGCACAGCCGTGGACAACTTGCAGGTGTACTGTAATACACTACATGAGGAAGTTCATGTATTGTATTCACGACTGCACCCTGGCGTACCTGCAGATCCTGTTGGAATGGGAGCCGGATCTTCTAGAACATCGGGTGAAGCCCTTGGTGGGGAACTAGACCTTTTCAGGCCCCCTCCTTCAATGAATCTGGTTGATGAATGGTCCCCTACACCCGACAGTGAAGCTACCAAAAGTGATAAGAAGCCAGAGTAGTGTAGTTTAGATATGATAATGAATAATAGGTAATGTGGTCCTGTTGTAAATTTGAGTCTGTATCATTACCCTTTTAAGTAATGTAAAATGGATGGTGTGCTTTGGTATATTATATTTTCCAAATGTTCTTTGCCTCAGATGCCGTCCAGGACTCGTGGACAGGATGGTGAGGCAACCTCCCGTGGGAGGGAAACTACTCCTAATCCACCACCAGTACCCCCAACCTTGGCTGAGGCTATCGCTGCCTTAGTCAATGCAACAGCCGATAACACCCGCTTTCTTCGGGAAATGGCGGGACAGCAAATGCAACAGCAAGGCGGGCGAGCCTATCTGCAAGGACTTCACGAAACTTCATATGTGGATTTATCAGAAACGCGTACCCCACTATCTGTCAAGGCTGAAGATCCCCTTGAAGCGGACGAGTGGATTTGGGTTATCGAGCAGAAGTTTGGGCTCCTCCGATGCATGGAGACTCAGAAGCCCTTATTTGCGGCGCAGCAGTAGCGAGACCCTGCCAGCACCTGGTGGGGAAATTATGTGGCTATTCAGCCGGCTAGCCATCAAGTTACCTGGGACGAATTTAAACTGGCATTTTGGGAGCACTACATTCCAGAAGGGGTGCTCCATATGAAATAAGAAGAATTTATGAAGCTCAAACAAGGTGGAGATACTGTCACACAGTATCTCAACAAGTTCAACCATTTGTCCCAGTATGCTATTGATCAGGTCAACATTGACCTGAAGAAGAAAAATTGTTTCATGAGGGGCCTTAATGACCGGCTGCAGCGGAAAATGGCCACCTGCCTCGACCTCTCTTACAGCAAGGCTGTCAGTACGACACTGGCAGTCGAAGCCAAATATGCAGGCCTAGGAAAGTCAAAGGGCTATGGAGGTGATAGGTCCAATCAGGGGCCTGAGAAGAGACAAAGGTTGGTGATCTGACCTTTTAATCCAAACCGTTCTTCACCACGTCCACCCTCCTACCCCTTTAAACAACCTGTCTTTATCTGTCCTGCCACTGCCCCCACCTCAACAAATCAGCCGAGTGCCCCTGGTACTCGTTTCCCTACACTCTCGAGTTCATCTTCTGGTTGCTTTAATTGTGGGAAGTCCGAACATTTTATCAAGGACTGCCCATATCCCAAGCAGAACAGGTTAAATAATCAGCAGAGTTCAGGGAGTTCCGCCTAAGGCAAGGGAAACCCGGCGAATAATATAGCGGGCAGAAATATGAAGAAAACTGGGTGAATTTATTATACGCAAGTGGCCACAACACCAGAAGGAGAACCGATCATGATGGGTACGTTTCTCATGGCTAATCACCCTGCAGTTATTCTTTTTAATTCTGGTGCTTCACATACATTCATAAGCAATAAGTTTGTGGAGCAACATTGCATTCCATACAATGAATCAAGGGAAGGGTTTATAATTCATTCGCCTGGGGGACAAATATTCAATAAAGAAGTGGCTTTCCATGTGCCCGTAACATTGGCTGAACGGGACTTTCCTACAAACATGAATGTTCTAAAAGGCCAAGATATAGATGTAATTCTGGGCATGAATTGGTTAGCCCAATATACAGCTATCCTCAACACTGATCTGAGAACCATCAGGTTGAGCTATGGCCAAGAAGAGGTTCTCTTGTCCATTCCCGTAGCTACTGCAGCTAAACCATATGTCAGAGTATATGAAGCCATCATACCGGAGATCCAAGATATTCCGGTAGTATGTGAATTTATGGACGTCTTTCTGGAAGATCTGCCTAGATTGCCTCCAGAAAGAGATGTAGAATTTGTGATTGAGTTGAAGCCCGGTACGGCTCCTATTTCTAGAAGGTCGTACTGAATGCCTCTGAATGAGTTGGCATAACTCAAGACCCAATTACAAGATCTATTAGAAAAGGGATTCATCCGACCAAGCTCATCACCTTGGGGATGTCCAGCCATCTTTGTCAAGAAGAAGGACCAAACACTTCGGATGTGGGTGGATTATAGACCCCTTAATGAGGTCACAATCAAGAATAAGTACCCTCTTCCCCAGATTGACATCCTATTTGACTAGCTTACCGGAGCTCGGGTATTTTCCAAGATTGACCTCAGGTCGGGTTACCATCAGATCCGTATCCAACCCGAAGATATACCCAAGACCGCATTCACTACGTGGTATGGATTATTTGAATATCTGGTTATGTCTTTCGGACTAACAAATGCTCCTGCCCACTTCACATATCTTATGAACTCGGTATTAATGCTCGAGTTGGATAAATTCATGGTGGTGTTCATTGATGATATCTTGATATATTCTAAGAATGAAGAGGAGCATGCTCGGCATTTATGGATCGTGTTAACGTGCTTAAGGGAGCATCAACTATATGCTAAATTCAGTAAATGCGCATTTTGGTTGGAGGAGGTCCAATTTTTGGGACACGTGTTGTCTGCTAACGGGATTGTGGTGGATCCCAGCAAAGTCAAGGATATTCTGGAGTGGAAACCCCTAACCACTGTACATCAAGTCCGAAGTTTCCTTGGACTGGCTGGTTATTACCGTCGATTTATTCCAGATTTTTCCAAGCTTGTGAAACCAATCACAAGTTTATTGAAGTATGATACTAAATTTAATTGGTCTTCAAGATGTAATGAAGCCTTTGAGCAGCTGAAAGTATTATTGACCACTGCTCCGGTATTAGCTCAACCGGACATTGAAAAGCCCTTTGATGTGTATTGTGACGCATCAGGCAGTGGTCTAGGCTGTGTTCTAATGTAAGAGGGCCGAGTGATAGCCTACGCTTCAAGGCAGTTGCGCCGGCATGAGGAGCATTATCCAACTCATGACCTGGAATTAGCTGCTGTGGTTCATGCCCTGAAAATATGGCGTCATTATCTGCTGGGAAATATCTGTCATATCTACATATATCATAAAAGTTTGAAGTACATCTTTACCCATTCAGAGTTGAATATGAGGCAGAGGAGATGGCTTGAGCTGATTAAAGATTATGAATTAAAAATTCATTATCACCCAGGCAAGGCTAATGTAGTGGCAGATGCGTTAAGTCGCAAGGCTTTCTGTCATTGTCTTATAATGAAGACTTCTGACATTATGTTATGCCAAGAAATGGAGAAGTTGAACCTGGGAATGATTCAACATGGAACTTCAAATCACTTGAAGCTTGAGTCGATTCTTCTACAAAGGGTAATTGATGCCCAAAGAAATGATGAGGGTATGAAACACATTCATGAGAAAATAAAGGCCAGTAAAGTCAACTGCTTTAGAAGAGATGATCAAGGTGTTGTATGGTTTAACAACCGCATAGTTGTGCCCAAGAATGATGAGATCCGCCAGCAAATTTTAGATGAAGCACATCTTAGTCGCTATTCTAGTCATCCCGGAAGCACTAAGATGTACCATGATCTAAAACAACATTATTGGTGGACAAAGATAAAGATTGAAATTGCACGCTATGTGGCGAGATGTGACACTTACAGACGTGTCAAAGCCATACATATGAAAACTGCTCGTCCATTGCAATCGTTACCTATCCCAACATGGAAATGGGAGGATATAATGTAATACCCAATTTGTAAATAAAAAGAAAGAGTTGATCTCAATATATGTTTTGCCCTCTACTCATTATAACATGGAAAAAAACTCTTTTGCTTATGAGAATTATTCATGTGACATAGTTTATTTTAAATAAATACCAGATAAAAACATGAACTTATGCATTATGCTGGGATTTCTATGTTTGTGCATTAAACCAAAACCTATAATCAAAATAAATTAGTTTTAGATTTAAATTGTGCTCCGAAGGATATGTGAGCAAAGGAATTGAGGAATGAATTAAAATAATGATAATAATGATAATAATACCACAGAAAATATGGCAAAACATTGGTAGTATTATTTATATTAAAGTACTATTAGGATATGAGAAGTGAAATTCAAATCAACAATTCAAACCTATTTTGAATTATGGGTTTTTGGGCAAATAGAGGAAGAAAAAAAAGAAGAAAGCGCTACCTGGGCTGAAACACCACCGTCGGCCCACTCTACCAGACTTTCTACCCTGCGGCCCACCTTCTTTTTCCACACTCGCCAGCCCAATTTCCCTCCTGCCGCCGTGTGCTGGCTGATACATGGGGCCATGCTGGCAGACCCTTCTTCCCTGGGATTCCAGCGATGGTTGTTGTAACAAGAAAGAGAAAATGGGGGGATCAAGGGTCTCCTGGCGGCTATTTAGACTGAGTTACTCCTGTCATCTGCTCCGCCTAGGCGCTCATGCTCGCCATCGTCGCCTCGTCGGGATGCTGCCTTGTAGTTTCCCGTGGCTCTCATCCGCACCCACATCACCGGGTGCCACCACCATACCGCCAGGAAACCACCAAAGTACTCCTTGTGGCAGGGCAAAGCAAGTAGGGAGTCGTGTCGTCGCGCCATTATGCTCCTGTGGCGGCTCCCCATCATCACAGACCTTCCAGGATGCTCATGGAGGCACGAGGTGGCGACTGTGACCTTGAAGACTCGTCGGAAGTTGGATTTTAGGTGGAGCGCACCGTCATGGGGGTCTGGGTCACCGCACTGCTATCCTCCGGTGAGAATCCCCTCACAGCCTTTACCTTCACCTTCGTGTGATTTAGCATCGAGTGCGGTAGATAGTAGTGCGCTTGGGGCTAGCAATTTGTGGCTGGAGCCAGGGCGCCGTCGCGGTGTTGCATAACACCGTGAGCCCTGCCCAAATCCCAGCACCTCTAACGCTAAACCCACCATTCACATGTTCGCCCTGACCTCCACACCATGTAGCACGTTTTGGATCATAGTCTCATGCTTGGCGGGGGGACTTGGGTGCCTCAGATCTGCGCAGCTGTGGTTGGGGCATGGCGCCGTCGCCCAGCTCGGGAGAGGGAAGAAGATAACGCTGTGGCCATCGATCTGATATTCTACGGTCGAGATTATACCCTAGATACCGATTCGACCGAGTCAATCTGCGGCGTTCGATTCAGATCTGGCGGGTGCTATTCGATCTAGTCATTATTAAATCTGAATCATCCATCGGGGATCCGATGGCCAAGGTCACTCACGGGGTTGAGGGGTGTCGGATCTAATCTGAGCCATCCAAATTGGATCCAACGGCTCATCTCCACCGACACCCCTTCGCAACATATTTTCTTAAAGAGTCCCTAGGATTTGGATAAATCAACCCGCCATCCACAGTAGCATTAACCTGAGTCTATGGGACTTTTGCGATACTAACCTTGGACTTTTTAGTATTTGTTGCTCTGTCCAGAGCTCGTGAAATCAAATAAATAAATTCAGAAATTGATTTTTAATACGCAAATAATTCTAGAAACTTGTATAATTTATATTAAATTCATTCTAACTCCTTTTTGACTCATTACAGTCCCTATAATTTTATAGTATTATTTTTTATCATCTAGTGTCTCTGTTTGGACAAGAAAATCACATTAAAAATTTAGATCCTATTTAATCTTATACAAAACACATAGAATCTCTAAAAATTCATAACTTCCCCGTTTTAATTCCGAATTGATCCGTTCCAGTTGCGTTAGCATCATATAAATATTTACTACGCAGTAGCAACACTTGTTATATGATATCCCCTACTTTTATAAATAGGTAACTAATAGGATTAACTGCCTTAATATTAATTCTCATCTTATGGGTATGATTTGACTAGGTGATCTTTAATCAAATAATGATTTAGATTAAAGTGGAGATAATTATTTATAGAATAACCTCTCATATGATTTACACTGATCAATTTTTAACATAGTGTAATAATTTAATCACATAGATATTCTATAGAATCACAACTCCTTAATCATAACTCCGACCTTAGTAGTTCTCGATCCCGCGATCTCGTAGCAACACGTAGACAATTATTATGCAGTATGTTCTTATGTTTGGTGGGATGTTAATTTTATCTATACCATGTATGTTTGTATTGCTATGACTAGCAGTGCGGTCGCGAGGATCTAAGGAATCACCCTGGTAACTGGAATCTCAAGTGCCAGGCAAGTTGTGCCCTTAATTCACTTTTGTTACCCAATAATGTTCTTTATAATCATTTACCATGCATAGATTTAATTTTGATGGGACCCAATAGGTCACCCTAGTCTGTTTATCCATTTTCCCTTGTTTACCCTTGAATCACTTGGGTAGTTATGCTATTGCTTTACATGGTTTTTGGTTAATATTTCATTATATCCATGTTCCAGTTATTTTGTTATTCTATTTATGTTCATGTCAAGATCATTATATTATTGTTAATTGGAACATGGAGCTTAACTTGAGAAACACGTGCCACCACAAGGGAGGAATGGGACCCCTTAGCTAACTAATTAGGAAAGCTAGTGGAAGACTAACTTACCCGAAAGGGGCAAGGGCAGTAGGGGAGTTGCATGCAAGGAGGTTCTCGGGTTGATTTTGCTGCGATGGCGGTCAGACGAGGGATTCTTGCAAGTGCTCTTCCCATAAACTGCAGCGGGTTTTCGGAAGCTAGTGGAACTTTGTAAAGGCCTCGTAGTGGATCCCTAGCCATTCACCTCGGTAGTGTCTAAGGGTCTAGCTAGACCTGGTGACATGGGAAACATGACTTGTGGGTAAAGGGTACAACCTCTGCAGAGTGTAAAACTGGTATACTAGCCGAGCTCACGGTCAAGAGCAACTCAGGACTCTCTGATGATTAAATTATGAAACTTAAATTCAATTTGTCATATGCATTGCATGGGGTTTATTATTAATTGTGTTCTATTATTTTTATTATGGTTTGGTATTCACTTACATTTAGTAATTGCTAATAAAATTTTGACCAACTTATTAAAAGCAATGCTCAACTTTAACCCCTATTGTTGGTTAGCCTTACACATTACGTGAACTCCCATTTTTGGTGAGTTCATCCCACATTATTTCCCACAACTTGTTGAGTGATGAACATGTGTGAGCTCACCCTTGCTGTCTCACATCCCCCCCCCACAGGTCAAGAACAGGTGCCACTGGATGAGGCGCATGGTGGATGTTGCGCTGTATTTGAGAGAGGTCTAGGTCGTCATCTCCCAGTTGACTTTATGCGCTAAGGATGGATTTTAGATCCTGTTATATTTATCTTTTATTTTGTAAGACTTCTGCTATGTAATAAGTACTCTGATTATATTGTGACATTTATCTCTATACACTCTGTTATTATATATGTTGTCTTCTTTGACGCATGTATGAGACGCACCCGGCTTTGTCCCTTAAAGCACGGGTGTGACATATAAGCATGTACTTTATTGTGGGATTGCCCAGGACAGCAAAAGGGTATGATTCTATTTGGGTTATAATTGATCGGCTTACGAAAATTGCTCATTTTCTACCAGTCAAGACATATTACCCGATCCTCACTTATGCCTAGCTGTATATTGCTCGCATCCTCAGTTTGCACGGTGTTCCGAAGACAATAGTGTTGGATCGTGGACCTCAATTTGTATCCAAATTCTGGGAAGAACTTCACAAATCCTTGGGTACTAAGTTGCTCCATAACTCGGCCTACCATCCCCAAACCAGTGGGCAGACTAAGAGGGTAAATCAGATACTTGAAGATATGTTGCGAGCATGTGTTCTGGAATTCCCACAGAAATGGGATGACTGTTTACCATTAGCGAAGTTTTCATACAATAATAGCTATCAAGAGAGCATCAAAATGGCACCCTTTGAAGCTTTGTATGGACGGCGATGTCGTACTCCGTTAAACTGGTCTGAACCTGGTGAAAGATGTTTCTTCAGGCCTGATATGGTAAAGGAAACTGAAGAGAAGGTTCGATGAATAATACGTAATTTGAAAGAAGCCCAAGCTCGACAGAAGAGTTACGCAGACAAACGACGTAAGCCCTTGTACTTTCAAGTTGAAGATTATGTCTACCTAAAAGTCTCACCAATGAAGGGTATATCATGTTTCGGGGTAAAAGGGAAGCTTGCACCCCAGTACATTGGTCCTTTCCCTGTTCTTGAACAATGTGGACCAGTAGCATATCGGCTCCAATTACTCGAAACATTGTCTGCTATGCATAATGTGTTCCACGTGTCTTAATTGAAGAAGTGTCTTCGGGTTCCTGATTGAACCATTGAAGTAACAGATGTTGCCTTAGAACCAGACTTGACATATTCCAAACATCCTATTTGAGTCTTGGATCAAAAGGACAGAATTACTCGAAGGAGAACTCTCAAGTTTTACAAGATACAGTGGAACCAACACGGAAAATGAAGCTACTTGGCATATCATGTGTTTGTCACACCTAGAGTGCATTCACTAGGCAAAAATTTCAAACAAAGTTGTATTGATGTAACATTTCATGGGTGAAACCCTAGGGTACAGTACTTAACCCTAGACTGGGCTTAAAAGAGTAAACAAAGCCTAATAAGAGAAAACTTCAAAACTCATTAGTAATGGTCATAAAATGTCACCATGAATAGACTTAAGTGGCATCCAAACCCTAGAAGTGTCAAAAACCCTAAATAGACCCCTGAGAAACCATGGACTGAAACCCTAGGGGGTTATCTGTAAAAGTGTGCACATTTTGGACCTAAGTGCAAAAATCATTGAAATATGGTACCTCATGTCAAATGGTTCACATGTTTGAAGATTTACAAGCCAAAAGGTGTGAATTGGGCTTATTTACAAAAAGCCATTCAATTCCTTTTATAAGGCTAAGTGTGAATTTTAGTGAATGGGATTAACTTTGAAGCCTTGTAATTTCAAAACTATAAGGATTTTGCCCTAGGTCAGCATATCAAATTTGTAGAGCTATGTAACGGGAACAACTTTTCTATAGGGATTAAGCCTTCGTCACATGAAAAATTTGGAGTAAAATGAGCCCAAAGTTGGACTGTCAGACTGCCCTAAGTCTGAATTCAGACTGATAGTGAGATTGGATGAACTTAGGGCTTAATTTTAAGCAAGATTCTGTGACTTTTTGTGGGTGCACAATGTAGCAAAGTTAGAGCTGGTCTATTAGGCTACAACTTTGCAGCAGAGCATTGATCTAGTTACCATACAAAATTGGGAGGAAATTCACCCCAAACATGGTCTGTCAGACTGACTGAAGAATATTCTGATGGTACAGTGGCTAGAAAAATCTATTGGCTCAGTGAACCGGCCGCCGGTGACCCCGCGCGTGGATTCATGTCGGTGAGGTGATTCGTGCTCACCGGCGTCCGGATAACGTTCCGCGGTGAAAAGATCTTCTCCCCCCGGATGAGCTTAAGGCACTGTTTATCCGGCCGCCGTGTCCGCTCTACCCCGATCGCCTTGAATCAACCCTCGCCGGAGTTAGACACCTCATGGTCTTGTGCCACGTGCCTCAGCACTTTAACCACGCCGCCGTGACTCATACTGACCTATCCACAGATCGCCGGTGAGGTTGCCACTGTTGCGGCCACCAATCGTATGCGCCATTACCCTTCTTCCTCTCCGACCGCCAGCGCGCCAATCTAAAATTGGAGGCCACCGCTCAAGCACACTATAAATTGAGCACAACGACGGGTCCGTAGGGTCGTCAAGCACCAAGCCACCAAGCCATGCCTCCAATTGTTCACCAGAGCTCGCCAATTCCAAATTTCCCCCAAATCTGCTTTGCGCCCCCGTGAAAGAGACCTCGCTGTGGCTACCTCGTCTCAGGTCCGCTCGTACCCTCTGCTCTTTTGTTTCAGTGTTCTGGTGTGTCCCTGATGCTCCCCGACCCCGCCAATTGGACTAGGACCCCTTAGATCGCCGGGAACGCGTTCGATTGTCCGTGGTACCCGCTGCCACCGTGGACAGAGCGAGTTAGAGCTCCGTTAGTTAAATTAGTTGAGGGGAAACTCTTGTTAAGGCTTGAATTAGGTTCCAGCCGAAGGAGAGCACTGGTCATCGAGTGATCCGACCGGTATGAGCTCGTCGGAGCTCGGTTCTCCGCCGTTCACCGTCATGGACTGCGGGATGTGAAGAGATGAAAGCACAGGGGCGTTTTTGCAAGTGTTAGTGAGACAGAGGAACAGTGGGAAGGATTCTTTATAGAAATTTCAAACCCCCAGAGTTCCCTGCGCAAAAATGACCGCGCGGGTGCGCGCGCGCGGGCGCGTCCCCGTATTATGTTTGAGTTGGGCCAGTTGGGTCAGTTTTGGCCCAACACTGTTAGAAATTTTTCTTTTTCTTTTTTCGAGAAGCTTTAGAAATCCATAAGAAATTATAGAAAAATGCTAAAAATACCAGACCAATTTTACCATAATCCTAATTTTCTATAGTATTTAATAAAAATAGATTCAGAATTTTGGGATATTCAAAATAGCCAAAACCCATACTTCTAGAATTTTAGAGAGTAATTAATAGTCCCAAAATTCACCAAACTTTTTAGATAAGCTTTAAATATTATTTAGAAGCCTTGGATAAAATTTGGTATGATTTGAACCATGAGTGGTACCTAGAGCCCAAAACCCTAACCCCTTGCCCTATGAACTTCACTATAGACTCCAAAAACCCTAGTTTCCCGGAGATCCGTGAAGGGAAGTTATATTCAAACACCTTAAATAATATACTTTTATTATCTTTGCATTTTCATGAGCATTACATTATATATGGCTGTATTTAGAAAATGAGGAGGAAATAGAAGTTGAAGAAGCGAGGACTACACCACCACCACCTGAAGAACCTCAGAAAGGAAACTGCTTCTACTTTGATATCTGTGGAACAGAGCCTGATTCACCTATCACACAAGGCAAGCCCCGGTGCATTTGCCACCTCCTTGCTATTTTAAAATCTTTCTCACTTACTTGATGCATTAGGTGATAGGAGTTGTGTGCCAAACCAGTTGCTGCATTTCCTTCCTTGGATTTGATTACTTCTCCTTAATCTCCTGTTTTACAAAAAGGTTTTTCTTATGCTTAGCTTTGCTCTAGAAAAACAAAATGTTTTGTTTTGACAAAAGATGATGCTTCAAAGTGGGTGGGATGTTTTCAAAATAAAACTTGATGGTGGATCCATCATGGCCATGATGGGTACAACATCAAAAAAGATGTACCTCTGCCAGGTACCAAACTTTGGGTTTGAAATGATGAAGCTGAGACCGGGCGGGTGACTTGCACGAGAAGAGAGTCTCGGTGTAGTGTCTCCATCTGAGTCGATTAAGGACCTTGTCGATGTAGGCTTGATGATCGAGGACCCTTTAACTGGTCACATGTGTCATCATGGGTAAGCTTTTCCTCGGGCAGACTAATACCAGAATAAGATAACACGTAATGGGAGTGGAGAGATGGTGAGAGTAGCATGTACCCTCCATGGCAAGGGGCTGGACGGTGATGTATATGTGCTCTCAGTTGGAGTGAACCTGACATGGTCTTAAGAACCCCGGTGGCGAGTTGACATATGCAAGGGTTAAGTGTTACATATGTCGTGTGATCGGAGATCCTCAGATGAGTATTAATCGATTCGGATCACCGTTACTTCTCGGACATGAAGACTTGGTCACTGACCTACACGTAGCATTCCAGTGAATAAGAAGGGTTGTTAAGAAATTGGCTAATATAGGTCAAGTGATTGAACTAGAGTAGAAAGAACTCTAGATGCAGGTAACTTTACTTAACCTGACAAGTAAAACTGGATTTTTAAGGATCCACTATTAGTAAGCATTTCTGCAAACAGAGTCTTTGACTATTGATAAGCCTTACCTTGACTCCCTTAAAAGCCAGCATATCCTTGAGAGTCTTTTATTTTGACGGGTAATACTTGCGAAAGTACACTTCGTACTCAAGGCTTTGTCCCATGTTGTTTTAGGTGAAGAAGCAACAAATTTTTGTTGCTTCTGTTCCAAGGTGGTGCCTAAAGAAGAAAAGCAAGACTGAAGCTGCGGGAGGAAGTGTCCTCCATTAAGAAAAACTTTTTACTGTTTATCGGGAGGGGTTTTGCCTCCTAGGTTATGTAATAATATTACTTCAGCACTCCTATATTTGCTCTGGTCTGTAATAATTCTACTCTTTCTTACTTTAAAATAAAGTAAGTTATTGTAACTGCTTCCGCATTTTCGAACCTCTGATGTGTTGTAATGTCTACGTGACGGGTGAAACGCTCTTGGGCAAGGTAAAGAATTCGGATACCGAACTTGTCAAGTGATCAGGGGCACCTGCAGGGTTGTCTGAAGTCCATTGGACAAGGACAACTATAGGTGGGCCTAATGACTTGGGAGGTTCTGTCACAGTTCATAAGCCACGAAGTGGTACTCACGACAATAGGTGATCTAGAGATCTACGCACCAGATTTAAAATAGGCTAGATCTAATCACACCCCTCCGATCTAGATCGGACGGATCCTACTACCCCAACCGTACCGGTACCCATACCTAAACCCATGCCCTTGATTAGGGATCCGGTGGCCCAGCTTCCCTCTTCCTCCTCACGCCGACCTGAGACAGCGCCGCCCCTCGACCACGGTGGAGGTCGCGCCAGCGCACGCTCCCCCGGTGCCTTAGCGTCCACTTCTTTAGACCGACAAGATCACAATGAAGCGGGGACCACAAGGAACTCAGTAGGAGCTAGCTTACTAGAAACCGAGCAGCGCGGAGCCCTGGCTACTAATGGTGGCTTGGCGGTGAAGTCCCATGTCCGGCGAGAAATTGCCGTACCCATAGAGCCACCAGAGCCCTAAAATCCTTCTCAGTCATGATCCTTATCCTCAAGGGGACGTCCCTATACAGCTTACGAGGACATGGCGATGGCATGGGTGGGATTCTGACCATGGCACTCGGCGGTGGGCTCCCTATGTGGTTTCTCGATAAGCGAGGAACCCGTGCAGATCCTAGGAGGGCGGCTTGCACACATATAGTCTCGAGCCCCGGAGTCTGCAGAGCGCGGCCGGCGGGGTCGGGTTGTTGCACAGCCCCGATTTTCGGTGAGCTATTGCAATGGCTTCAGTTGGCAAAGAAACCCCCATCGAGGCGGTCCCACCGGGCTACGATACAAGCGTGCGCGCAGCAGAGGAGAGAGGCCAATGTGCGGGACCCACGCGTAAGTGAGTCAGGACGAGAGAGTGGAAATAGGAATGGGCCGACCAGGGGGAATTTGGCCTATACGATGGAAGGAGGGGAAAATGTGGCCCGTGAGTTAAAATGAGGTCTTCTTTTTTTCTATTTTCTATTTTTCTAGTTTTCTTTTTTTAATTCATTTTAAATTCAAATCTAGTTTTGTATTTCAAACTTTAAGTTCAAATGCATAGATCAAAACTCGGCATGTATGCAACATAAAATTTTATTTGACTTATTTATTATCTCATTCATTTAGGGAAATATCCATGGTTATGAAGAATGAGATAAAAATTTATACTAATAATTAAAGATCCCTACATCCAATTTACTTAATACAATAAATTTTATCAACACTATAGAATTTATTATGAAAAATATAAAGATATATCCTTAAGATATTTGTTTAGTTCAGTTCTTTTTAAATAAAATTTCCACAAAAGATAATCTTTGTAGGAGATTTATATTATAAAACATGTTTCATTTAAAACTTTTGGGAGAATCCTCACATTTAGGATTTCACGGTGTTACAACGGTGAAGTCGCCGGAGATGAGGCAGGCGCGGGCTCCATGGGTCTGACGTCGCCAAAGCTGGCCAGGATCGGTGAGGAGGACCCGACGAATTGATGGCAGGGTTCTGGCCATGAGAGTGGGGATGGAAGCGGGTGAACGGTAGAGGGGGAGCTCCGGACGGGTCAGGGTCACTCAGGCGAGCAATATCGGCTACGAGGAGGGGTCATCGGGTGCGCCGAGGCCGACACAAGGTCTGGTGAGGGATGTGGGACGCCTAGGGCCAAAGCGCATGCACGAGGCGGGGCTAAATCGGCCGGACACCGAGCGGGCGTGGCAGACAGGCGCGTAGCGACTCCGGCGAGCACTAATTCACCGCAGAGGGAACAAAATCAGGGCAGGAAAGACGTGGGGATGGTTCCTTGCATCGGGACGGTGCTCGGGGAGCCTTGGCGTGGTGTTTGGAGCTCCAGGTGGTCGGCATGGTAGGCGTAGATCACCGGCGAGCTCAGGAGGCAGCGGCTGAGCGCGAGAGAGGTTGTGAGTAGGTAAAATGAGACAGGGGAGAGAGGCGGGTGCGCGCGGGGCTCAAAAAGAGCTGGGGAATGTGGGGCACGATGTGGCTGGGCTTTTCAGCGTGCATGCGTGGGCGAGGTCAGCGACGGTTGTGGGGAGGACGGAGCTTAGAGGCACAGGCGCGCGGAGGGAAACGACACAACGCAGATGGGTCGGGCCCTCAGCACAGAGAGAGGGAGAGCGCGCGCAGCTGGTGAGGTTGGCACCGATAGTTGGATCCACAGGGCAGATGGAGAGAGGGGGGCACGAGCTAGGCCAAAAGGCCGAGGGAGAGGGGGTTTGAGCTACTTTTCTGTTTTTCTTTTATTGCGAATTTCTAATCCCTTTTCTTTTTATTTTCTCTATTGAATTCAAATCCAACCAAACCACAAATCCAAATTTGAATATTTTAAACATGTGCATCAACCAAAATACAAAGTTTAAGCTCAGCGTAATGCAACAATTCATGTCTCCCCTAGGTTTTAATATACTAAAGAAATAATACATCTCCCAAATAAATAAATAAAACTCTATGAAAAGGAAGAGAAAAGAAATATATAGAGAGGACAAAAGAGGTAACACTTAAATTTGGTAGATATTAAAGAAGAAATTTTATACCCGCAAATTTAGGGTGTTACAAACCTATCCCCCTTAAAAAGAATCTCACCCTTGAGATTCAGGGTTGGCTAGCAAAGAGCTCAGGATACTTGGCTATCAGATCATCCTCTCTTTCCCCGGATGCTTCTTCCTCTGAATGATGGTCCCACTTGAGTTTGCACATTCTAATGGTGCTTCTTCGAGTGACTCTGCTTGCTGTCTCCAGAATCTGAGTTGGCTTCTCGATATATGTTAAATCTTCTTGGACTTCGAGATCCTCGGTTGGCAATTGCTCTTCTGGCACTCGCAAACACTTCTCCAACTTAGACACGTGGAAAACATCATGCATTACGGACAGACTTTCTGGTAGACTGAGTTGGTATGCCACTTCTCCACGTCTTGCCTGAATCTGGTATGGTCCGATGTATCGAGGTGCTAGCTTGCCCTTGACTTCAAACCTGCTTACTCCTATGATTGGTGACACCTTCAGATAAACATAATCTCCCACTTCGAAACTTAGCTCGCTTCTTCTGGTGTCAGCATAACTTCGCTGTCTAGATTGCGCAGTCTTTAGGTTCTCCCGAACCATTCTGATATTTTCTTTGGCTTCAAGCAAAATATATGGACCAAACACCTGCCTTTCGCCGGGTTGGTCCCAGCGTAATGGAGTTCGACAATTCCTCCCATAGAGTGCTTGGAACGGTGACATCTTCAAACTGGCTTGATGGTTGTTGTTGTAGCAGAATTCCGCATAAGGTAGCCTCTTATCCCAACCTAACTTATCTTGCAAAGCACAGGATCTCAACATATCTTCAAGGATCTGGTTGGTTCTTTCAGTCTGACCATCTGTCTGCGGGTAATAAGCTAAACTGAAATTCAGATGCGTGCCCAAGGCTTCATGCAACTATTTCCAAAAGTGAGAAGTGAATTGGGTTCCCCAATCGGACACTATCTTTTTCGGAACACCATTCAAGCTTACAATCCGGGACATGTATAACTCTGCCAACACTGCACTGCTGTAGCTGGTCTTGACTGGTATGAAATGAGCCACCTTTGTTAAGCAGTCCACTAGTACTCATATGAAGTCATAACTGGCTCGAGTGCGAGGAAAACCGACTATAAAGTCCATCCCAATCTCATCCCACTTCCATTGAGGAATGTGCAACGACTGCAACAAACCTGCGGGCCTTTGATGCTCCGCCTTAATTCTTTGACAACTATCACATATGGCAACATATTCCACGATCTCTCTTTTCATACCGTACCACCAGAATCTTTTCTTCAGGTTTTGGTACATCTTCTCGCTTTCAGGGTGTATGGAATAAGTTGTCTCATGGGCTTCCTTGAGAACCAGCTCCCGAATCGACTTGATGTCGGGAACACATAGCCTATCTTTGAACCATGCCACGCCTTCCACGTCTTCTCGAAAGTCTTTACCTTTTTCATCTAGGATTAGCTGCCAAATCTCATTGATCTTCTCATTGTTTTTCTACCCATCCTTGATATCCCGTTCTAAAGTGGGTTCCAACTCAACTATCACTCCCTGGGTACTATTTAGAAATCTGAGACTTAGCCTGTCGAATTCCTTCGCTAGTTCATATGGCATCAGGCGAGCGGCCATCATGTTGACTTGGCTCTTCCTGCTCAAAGCATCTGCAACTATATTTGCTTTGCTCAGATGATAATGCATCTCCAGTTCATAGTCCTTGTGTAACACTATAAAAGCCATCAACTAAAAATAAGAAATTTAGTTATTATGGAAATTTGGGTAATAAATGTTTATTCAAGTGTTTATTATTTATTTGCATTTTATTATTTATTTGCATTTTGAATCATTTTTGATTGCCCATGATTGATTATTGGATGTTTAATAGCAAATTCTTTTCATAGGAAAAATATCCTAGTAAATAACATAATAATTAAATAATATAATTATTATTAGTCTAAAAATAAATATTTTATTTATAAATAGTTTTGGTGAATTTTTATGAATTTTTAAGCTCTTTAAAAATGCATTTCGAAATTTGAAAAAAAACCTCCCTAACCCTAAGGCCCACTAGGGGCCCAACTACTAACCCTAGGCGCCCTAGCTTCTCCTTGTTCCCAGCCGCCGCCGCCCCTACCTTTATCCCTCTCCCCTATTCTCTCTCTTCTCTCACCTCTCTATTCCCTTCCTCTCTCACCCGCACGAACCAGGGAGCCGGCTGAGCCTTGGCCGAGCCGCCCTCCCCGCGGCCGCGCTAAGTCGCGCGCGCGCCAGGAGCCTCGCCGTGGACCAGCGCCCTGCCTCGACCGTGCCCCAGCACTGACCCGCGCCAGGCCGCGATGCCCAGCGGACCGGCCGACCCCGACGCCGCTCGTGGCCGAGGAGCGTGACCCCGACCGACGACCTGCGCGCCCGAAGCGCCATGAAGCCATGCACCATTTCGTTTCCCCGTTAATGGAGCTTAATGCATCCGTTTCTACTCCTTCCCCCATTCCTTCTCTTCCCATTACAAGCAAGAAACGACAGTGCCATTGAAGGCCTCCATGAAGACCCGCCGGCGCCCCCATGACCTCCCTGGCCGACCCTTCCACTCTCCCTCCCTCTCCCTATAAATCTGACGCTCCTCCTCTCTCCCATCCTCCCCTAGCTGAGCTCTCTCTCATTCCTCGCACTCTCTCGCTCGCTGTTCATCGCCGGAGTTCGTCGTTCGTCGTTGGAGTTCGCCATTCGTCGCCGGAGATACGCCACCCGCCATCCGAAGCCGAGCCCCTGCTCTTCTCCACTCGGCCGAAACCCCGTCGAGCCCTCCCCGTCACACGTACGAACCCAAGGTTGAAGACGACCCAAATTAATTTGTATATTTTCGAAACTCTTTTGATCCGATTCATGAAGTGTATATTTGTGTTGTTGTAATATGAATGTGTGTGATCCGAAATTCATATGTATGTACGCTATGAAATTTTTGGTAGATATATGCGATTATTAGTGCACCGTGATTGTTCATGTTAGTCGATGCGATGATTTTTGGATTAGAGAGAAATATGACGAAAAATTTAGTAGTCACACGTTGGTGATAAAAACACTAGATAGGAAATTTCATAGTTAAATTTGGCCACAATAAACTTTAGAAACTATTTGGAGAATTATAATCATAGGTTTATTTTAATGAAATTAGTAAGTGATATAGAATTCATGACCATAAAAACATTATAGGGTTTTAGATGATTTATATCCGATTATTTTATTAATATTTTCTTTTAGAAAGAAAGTAGAAAATACCACTAGTAGTATGGAAAATAGATTTTTACTAGCCAAAATAAACATGTTCGCGAGTATAGCACTTAAATTCTTAGAGTTAGTAAAATAAAAAGATTTATATTGATTTTATATTAATGTTATAAAAAGTCCAATTAGTGGTTTATATTGATTTTTAGAATATTAATGTTAATAGATTCATTTTTAGCTATACTCAATAATTCAAGTTAGAAATAAAAAGAATAAAATCTATAGGTCTATTTATTAGTATTAAAGACAATAATTATCATTTATTTTCATTGATGATGTTAATACATATTAATACTAGTTAAAACTGTATTTGTAGCACCTACTCATAATTTCACCATTTATGACTTGCAATAATAGTCATAAATAAATTAATAAGCATTTACGCGCTAAGACGTATTTATGTGTGTGTTAAGTGCGATGTGTTAATGTGAATGTAATGGTGTATGTTTAAGTAATGGTGCGTGTTTATTTATTGGTGAATGATTTCTTTTGTATGTACGATATGCGAATCGATATTAGAAGCTGACTGTGTGGTAAACGAACTGAATACGTTCGAGGACGACCCACAGGACACACTTGAGCAAGGCAAGTGGATTCTCCCTCTGCATATTCTTTTGGTACCCAATCAATGCATATAATAATATTTACTTTTTGATATACTGCATAATTTGATGGGTTTTACCTAATTATGGATTTCCTAGATTTACCAACTGTGTTCCTTGATTACCTTGGGAAATTATTAAGCTTTGCAAATTTGTGCTACCGCTCAACTTAATAACTTTGATGTCACTCATTAAATTGATATTAATGTTCTGAAATTGAAATTGGCATTATGATATTAACCCGATGGTTAAAACAATATTATTTCATATTAATTGGAACATGGAGTGACCATCCAGGATAACAGTGCAACCACGAGTGCTATCATGACTCTGGCTTTGGTAATTAGCTTTATATGTTTAGTGCCTAGCAACCTTACATGAAATATGGGCAAGAGGGGGAGCGGCAGTGGTGGCAGCTCACGTTAACATGGGGATGTATTCTTGGCTAAGGTACCTCACCCGGAGGGCCTCCACACCGACTTTGGAAACCTTAGCAGGTTGCGTCGTATTAAGTGTATTTTGTGAAAGCCTCATAATGGATCCCTAGCCATTCACCTTGGTAGTGTTTACGGGTCCGATCAACCTAGGCTAGATGGGATACATGGCTTGTGGGTAAACTTGTACCACCTCTACAGAGTGTAAAACTAATATATCAGCCGTGCTCCCGGTTATGAGCAGCCTGGACTCCTCACATGATAATTGAACTTAAAGATGGACATTAAATCGAGATCCGATGATCTGCCAATGGTTTGCTTAAGTGGTTTCACTTAAGTGTTTTTGTTATACTCATATTCCTTTGTTTAAATGGGATACTTGGGGTTCACACTTATTAGTAAGACATGTGTTGTTAATAAAATGTTGACCAACTAAAATGCTTACTGCTCAACCTTAGCCTCACCTTGTTATACCTGCATTAATTTTCCCCCACTTGTTGAGCCCTGACCATAAGTGTCGGGGACCATAATTAGGGGTACCCTCAAGGCCCCTAAATCTCAGCTGGTAACCCCCATCAGCACAAAGCTGCAAAGGCCTGATGGGTGCGATTAAGCCAAGGATCGGTCCATCCAAGGGACATGATCGTGCCTCGCCCGAGCCTAGCCTCGGGCAAGGGAAGCTGACCCCGGAGAACCTACGTCTCGCCCGAGGACCCCCCTCCAGCAACGGGCACACTATCGGCTCGCCCGAGGCCCAGTCTTCACCGAGAAGCAACCTTGGCCACATCGCCACGCCGACCGACCAAATCGTAGGGGAATTTAATGCAAAGGTGGCCTGACACCTTTATCCTGACGCACGCCCTCCAGTCGACAGGGCCGAAGTGACCGCAGTCACTTCGCCGCTCTACTGACCGGTCTAACAAGAGGACAGCGCCGCCTGCGCCGCTTCGACTGCTGAGCCACCCGACAGAGTTAGGCTGACAGCAGCCAAGGCCAGCCTCGGGCGTCATAAGAAACTCCGCCTCGCCCGACCCTAGGGCTCGGGCTCGGGCTCGGCCCCGAAAGACGGCGAACTCCGCTCCGCCCGACCCAGGGCTTGGACACGGGCCCAGCCCCGGAAGACGGCGAACTCCGCTCCGCCCGACCCAGTGCTCGGACTCGAGCTCGGCCCCAGAAGACGGCGAACTCCGCTCCGCCCGACCCAGGGCTCGGACTCGGGCTCGGCCCCGGAAGACGGCGAACTCCGCTCCGCCCGACCCAGGGCTCGGACTCGGGCTCAGCCCCGGAAGACGGCGAACTCCGCTCCGCCCGACCCAGGGCTCGGACTCGGGCTCAGCCCCGGAAGACGATGAACTCCGCCTCGCCCGACCCCAGGGCTCGGACTCGGGCTCAGCCCCGGAAGAAGACGGACTCCGCTTCGCCCGACCCCAGGGCTCAGACTCAGCCCTAGCCTCAGCCGATGGTCTCCGCCTCGCCCGACCCAGGGGCTCGGACTCGACCACGGCCACGGAAGACAGACTCGACCTCGACCTCGGAGGAGCCTCCACCTCGCCCAGCCTAGGGCGCAGACCGACCATGTCGATAGGAGGCGCCATCATTACCCTACCCCGAGCTGACTCAGGCTACGGGGAACAAGACCGGTGTCCCATCTGGCTCGCTCTGCCAGATAGGCAATGATGGCGCCCCGCACAATCCGTGACGACGGCGGCTCTCGGCCCCCTTACGGAAGCAAGAGGACGTCAGCAAGGACTCGACAGCCCCGACAGCTGCCCCTCTCGCCAGGCTCCAACGCTCCTCCGACGGCCACGACACCACACGAACCGGGTGCCAAAACCCCTCCGGCTGCCACGATGGCATGTACTTAGGGCACTAGCTCTCCTTCGCTAGAGACGTAGCACTCTGCTACACCCCCCCATTGTACACCTGGATCCTCTCCTTACGCCTATAAAAGGAAGGACCAGGGCCCTCTTACAGAAGGTTGGCCCGCGCGGGGAAGGACGGGATGGCGCTCGCTCAAGGCCTCTCGCTCCCACTCCCGCGTGGACGCTTGTATCCCCCTACTGCAAGCGCACCCGACTCAGGCGCTGGGCTAACACGAAGGCCGCGGGATCCACACTCTCTTACGCCTGCCTCCCTCCGGCTACCTCCTTTCCCCCTTCGTGTTCCGCCTTGCGTCGACCCATCTGGGCTGGGGCACGCGGCGACAATTCACTCATTGGTCCAGGGACCCCCCGGGTTTCGAAACACCGACAGTTGGCGCGCCAGGTAGGGGCCTGCTGCGTGTTGACGAACAGCTTCTCGTCAAGCTCTAGATGGGCAGTCTCCAGCAACCTTTCCAGCCCGGGACGGTGCTCCATTTCGGGAATCTCGAGTTCATGTCCCTCTACGGCAGCTACGACATGATACTCCTTCCCCCGCCGCGCGACAGCGACAATGGCGGTCGACAACCCGCTCGCCGGCGGGGAAATCGATGACGCCTTCCCCACGCGGTGGAAGGACGACATTCGGGCTTGTCCTGTCCCCTCCCCGCCGACGGAGGAGGAGGCGGGGCAACCAAGGCCAAGCGGGAAGCGGCACCTCGTTGGCTGTCGAGCGAGTCGACGGCGCCGGCGCCCCAACGGAGGGCGCGTCGGGCATCGATCTCGCGTCTGAGACGAAGACGAGCGTCGCCTCCCCGCAACACGCCAATCTCAAGCAAACGCACGACGCCAGCACGCTCGTGAAGGACTTGCTGGGCGTCACCCTTGTACCCGAGACAACGGTGCAGTCAGTCCCAGACGCGACCTCGTCACCGACTATCGACCGAAAGGTACCGACCGATCCCCATCTCGTGTCTTTTGGATTCGGCCTCGACCCACCAAGCGACTCCGCTTCGGTGAGCACTTTCATAGAGGCGAGTCCAAACCCTCTGGGGTATCGTGTGCGGTCACCCTGGGACTGACTGACGGCCGACTCGGCCTACGAGTCCTCGGGGTCCGAGGAAGATGGCGAGCCCGACATCTGTTGGGATTTCTCCGGACTTGGTAACCCCAGTGCCGTGCGGGACTTCATGACCGCATGCGACTACTGCTTTTCCGACTGTTCTGACGGCAGCCGCGGCCTCGACAATGAGGACCGCGACCCAAGTTGTGAATGTTGCCACGTCGATCTAGGGGGTCCCGGCGAAGGCAACCATCTTGGTATGCCGGAGAACAGTGATCCCCCTAGGCCCGTGCCTCACATTGACATCCTTCGGGAGAGAGCTGTGGTCCCCGTCCCGGCGGGGGGTCCTGACCCACAGCTCGAGCAAACCCGTGAGAGGCAGGCCAGGCTCGACGGGGGAGCAGGAACGCTTGTGCCGATCCGCAGGGACGTCGGGCAGGAATGGGCGATCCAACCCCCGGCCGGAGAAGCGCGTCATCTCCCCCACGACATCCAGCACCGCATCGCCGACGACGTCAGGGTGAGGCCGCTGCTGGATTCCAGTGGAGTCGGCCAAAACCTGGCTGCAGCAGCAATGCTCCTCCGCGCGATGCCGGAGCCATCGACTACGGAAGGGCGACGCATCTAGGGAGAGCTCAAGAATCTCCTGGAGGACGCCGCGGTCCGACGGGCCGAAAGCTCTGCCTCCCGAAGGCAGGGTTTCCCCTCGGGACATTGCGCCGCGACTTCCCAATTTACGCGGGAAGCCTCGGTCCACTCCGGGCGCACGCGCAACACAGCGCCTACGGCCCCAGGTCCCCTCGGCAACGAGCGTCATCATCACAGCCGTCGGGCCCACCTCGACGACAGGGCGCGCCGAGGCTACCACCCCAGGCGTGGGGGACGCTACGACAGCGGGGAGGATTGGAGTCCTTCGCCCGAACCACCCGGTTCGCAGGCTTTCAGCCGCGCCATACGACGTGCACCGTTCCCGACCCGGTCCCGAACCCTGACTACTATCACAAAGTACTCGAGGGAGACGAGACCGGAACTGTGGCTCGCGGACTATCGGCTGGCCTGCCAACTGGGTGGAACGGACGATGACAACCTCATCATCCGCAACCTCCCCCTGTTCCTCTCCGACACCGCTCGAGCCTGGTTAGAGCACCTGCCTCTGGGGCAGATCTCCAACTGGGACGACCTGGTCCAAGCCTTCGCCGGCAATTTCCAGGGCACGTACGTGTGCCCTGGGAACTCCTAGGATCTCCGAAGCTGCCGCCAGCAGCCGGGAGAGTCTCTCCGGGACTATATCCGACGATTCTCGAAGCAGCGCACAGAGCTGCCCAACGTCACCGACTCAGATGTCATCGGCGCGTTCCTCGCCGGCACCACCTGCCGCGACCTGGTGAGCAAGCTAGGTCGCAAGACCCCCACCAGGGCGAGCGAGCTGATGGACATCGCCACCAAGTTCGCCTCTGGCCAGGAGGCGGTTGAGGCCATTTTCCGGAAGGACAAGCAGCCCCAGGGCCGCCCACCGGAAGATGCTCCCGAGGCGTCAACTCAGCGCGGTGCCAAGAAGAAGGGCAAGAAGAAGCCGCAAGCGAAACACGATGTCGCCGACGCGGATCTTGTCGCCGCCGCCGAGCACAAGAACCCTCGGAAACCTCCTGGAGGTGCCAACCTCTTCGACAAGATGCTCAAGGAGCCGTGCCCTTATCATCAGGGGCCCGTCAAGCACACCCTCAAGGAGTGTGTTATGCTTCGACGACACTTCCACAAGGCCGGGCCACCCGCGGAGGGTGGCAAGGCCCTCGACAACGCCAAGGAGGAAGATCACAAGGCAGGAGGGTTCCCTGAGATCCGCGACAGCTTCATGATCTACGGTGGGCAAGTGGCGAATGCCTCGGCTCAGCACCACAAGCAAGAGCGCCGGGAGGTCTGCTCGGTAAAGGTGGCGGCGCCAGTCTACCTAGACTAGTCCGACAAGCCCATCACCTTCGACCGGGCCGACCATCCGGACTACGTGCCGAGCCCGGGGAGATACCCACTCATTGTCGACCCCATCATCGGCGACGTCAGGCTCACCAAGGTCCTCATGGACGGAGGCAGCAGCCTCAACATCATCTACGCCGAGACCCTCGGGCTCCTGCGGATCGATCTGTCCTCGGTCCGGATGGGCGCTGCGCCTTTCCACGGGATCGTCCCTGGGAAGCGCGTTCAACCCCTCGGACAACTCGACCTACCCGTCTGCTTCGGGACGCCCTCCAACTTTTGAAAGGAGACCCTCATGTTCGAAGTGGTCGGGTTTCGAGGAACCTACCACGCAGTGCTGGGGAGGCCATGCTACGCCAAGTTCATGGCCGTCCCCAACTACACCTACCTCAAGCTCAAGATGCCGGGCCCCAACGGGGTCATCACCGTCGGGCCCACATACCGACACGCAGACGAATGCGATGTGGAGTGCGTGGAGTACGCCGAGGCCCTCGCCGAATCCGAGGCCCTCATCGCTGACTTGGAGAGCCTCTCTAGGGAGGCGCCCAACGTGAAGCGCCACGCTCGCAACTTCGAACCAGCGGAGACGGTCAAGTCCGTCCCTCTCGACCCCTACAACGACGCCTCCAAGCAGATCCAGATCGGCTCCGAGCTCGACCCCAAATAGGAAGCAGTGCTCGTCGACTTTCTCCACGCGAACGCCGACGTTTTCGCGTGGAGTCCCTCGGACATGCCCGGCATACCGAGGGAAGTCGCCGAGCACTCTCTGGATATTCGAGCTAGGGCCCGACCCGTGAAGCAGCCTCTGCGTCGATTCGATGAAGAAAAGCGTAGAGCCATAGGCGAAGAGATCCACAAGCTACTGGCGGCAGGGTTCATCAAAGAGGTATTCCATCCCGAATGGCTTGCCAACCCTGTGCTAGTAAGAAAGAAAGGGGGGAATGGCGGATGTGTGTAGACTACACTGGTCTAAACAAAGCATGTCCGAAGGTTCCCTACCCTCTGCCTCGCATCGATCAGATCGTGGATTCCACTGCTGGGTGCGAAACCCTGTCTTTCCTTGATGCCTACTCAGGGTATCACCAGATCAAGATGAAAGAGTCCGACCAGCTCGTGACTTCATTCATCACACCCTTCGGCATGTACTGCTATGTTACAATGCCGTTTGGTTTGAGGAATGCGGGGGCGACGTACCAGCGATGCATGAACCATGTGTTTGGCGAACACATCGGCCGAACGGTCGAGGCCTACGTCGATGACATCGTAGTCAAGACGAGGAAGGCCTCCGACCTCCTTTCCGACCTTGAAGCGACGTTTCGATGTCTCAAGGCGAAAGGCGTGAAGCTTAATCCCGAAAAGTGTGTCTTCGGGGTCCCCCGAGGCATGCTCTTGGGGTTCATCGTCTCCGAGCGGGGCATCGAAGCCAACCCGGAGAAGATTGCAGCCATCACCAGCATGGGGCCAATCAAGGACTTGAAAGGCGTATGGAGGGTTATGGGATGCCTCGCGGCTCTGAGCCGCTTCATCTCCCACCTCGGCGAAAGAGGCCTGCCTCTGTACCGCCTCTTAAGGAAAGCTGAGTGCTTCACTTGGACTCCCGAGGCCGAGGAAGCCCTCGGGAACCTGAAGGCGCTCCTCACGAACGCGCCCGTCTTGGTGCCCCCCGCTGCCGGAGAAGCCCTCTTGATCTACGTCGCCGCGACCACTCAGGTGGTTAGCGCCGCGATCGTGGTTGAGAGACGAGAAGAAGGGCATGCACTGCCCGTCCAGAGGCCAGTCTACTTCATCAGTGAGGTACTGTCCGAGACCAAGAT
Organism: Zea mays; assembly: GCF_902167145.1. Lineage (NCBI taxonomy): Eukaryota > Viridiplantae > Streptophyta > Magnoliopsida > Poales > Poaceae > Zea > Zea mays. The sequence goes on along the minus strand of NC_050103.1, from coordinate 89,894,957 downwards.
CCGCTACCCACAAATCCAGAAGCTGTTGTACGCGATGATCCTGACACGGCGGAAGTTGCGACACTACTTCGAGTCTCATCCGGTGACGGTGGTGTCATCCTTCCCCCTGGGAGAGATCATCCAGTCCCAAGAGGCTTCGGGTAGGATTGCGAAGTGGGTGGTGGAGATTATGGGCGAGACGATCTCGTTCGCCCCCCGGAAGGCCATCAAGTCCCAGGTCCTGGCGGACTTCGTGGCTGAATGGGCCGACACCCAGCTCTCGACGGCTCTGATCCAACTGGAGCCTTGGATCATGTTTTTCGATGGGTCGCTGATGAAGACAGGGGCCGGCGCAGGCCTCCTCTTCGTCTCGCCCCTCGGGAAGCACCTACGCTACGTGCTACGCCTCCACTTCCCAGCGTCCAACAATGTGGCGGAGTATGAGGCTCTGGTAAACGGGTTGTGAATCGCCATCGAGCTAGGGGTCCGACGCCTCGACGCTCGCAGTGACTCGCAGCTCGTCATCGACCAAGTCATGAAGAACTCCCACTGCCGCGACCCGAAGATGGAAGCCTACTGCGATGAGGTTCGGCGCCTGGAAGACAAGTTCTACGGGCTCGAGCTCAACCACATCGCCCGACGCTACAACGAGACTGCGGACGAGCTGGCTAAAATAGCCTCGGGACGAACAACAGTTCCCCCGGACGTATTCTCCCGAGACCTGCATCAACCCTTCGTCAAGACCGAGGACACGCCCGAGCCCGAGGCACCTTCGGCTCCGCCCGAGGCACCTTCGGCTCCGCCCGAGGCACCCTCGGCCCAGTCCGAGGTACCCTCGGCACGATCCAAGGTACCCTCGGCTTAGCCCGAGGTACCCTCGACCCTCGAGGGTGAGGCACTACGCGTCGAAGGGGAACCAAGCGAGGTCACGCCTAATCAAAGCTAGCAGACCCCGTACCTGCAATATCTCCACCGAGGGGAGCTGCCCCTCGAGCAAGCCGAAGCTCGGCGGTTGGCGCGGCGCGCCAAGTCTTTCGTCTTGCTGGGGGATGGGAATGAGCTGTACCACCACAGCCCCTCAGGCATCCTCCAGCGATGCATTTCTATCGCCGAAGGCCAGCAGCTCTTGCAAGAAATACACTCGGGGGCTTGCGGCCATCACGCAGCACCTTGAGCCCTCGTTGGAAACGCCTTCCGACAAGGATTCTACTGGCCGACGGCGGTGGCCGACGCTACTAGAATTGTCCGCACCTGCGAAGGGTGTCAGTTCTACGCGAGGCAGACCCACCTGCCCGCTCAAGCTCTGCAGACAATACCCATCACCTGGCCGTTTGCTGTGTGGGGTCTGGACCTTGTTGGCCCCTTGCAGAAGGCACCCGGGGGCTACACGCACCTGTTGGTTGCCATCGACAAATTCTCCAAGTGGATCGAGGTCTGACCCCTAAACAGCATCAGGTCCGAGCAGGCGGTGGCGTTCTTCACCAACATCATCCATCGCTTTGGGGTCCCGAACTCCATCATCACCGACAATGGTACCCAGTTCACCGGCAGAAAGTTCCTGGACTTCTGCGAGGATCACTACATCCGGGTGGACTGGGCTGCCGTGGCTCACCCCATGACGAATGGGCAAGTGGAGCGGGCCAACGGCATGATCCTGCAAGGACTCAAGCCTCGGATCTACAGCGACCTCAACAAGTTCGGCAAGCGGTGGATGAAGGAACTCCCCTCAGTGGTCTGGAGTCTGAGGACAACGCCGAGCCGAGCCACAGGCTTCACACCGTTCTTTCTAGTCTATGGGGCCGAGGCCATCTTGCCCACAGACCTAGAATACGGTTCCCCGAGGGCGAGGGCCTACACCGACCAAAGCAACCAAGCCAACCGAGAAGACTCACTGGACCAGCTGGAGGAGGCTCAGGACATGGCCTTACTACACTCGGCGCGGTACCAGCAGTCCCTGCGACGCTACCACGCCCGAGGGGTTAGGTCCCGAGACCTCCAGGTGGGCGACCTGGTGCTTCGGCTGCGACAAGACGCCCGAGGGCGGCACAAGCTCACGCCTCCCTAGGAAGGCTCGTTCGTCATCGCCAAGGTTCTGAAGCCCGGGACATACAAGCTGGCCAACAGCCAAGGCGAGGTCTACAGCAACGCTTGGAACATCCAACAGCTACGTCGCTTCTACCCTTAAGATGTTTTCAAGTTGCTCGTATACTTCGTTCACACACCAAGTCTGGTCGTCAAGGAAGGGTCAGCCTTGCCTTGGCAAAGCCCGACCCTCCCTCGGGGGCTAGAAGGGGGCAACCCCCTCTGCGTCAAAATTATCCTCGAAAAAAGAAAAAAAAATCTTTTCTGCCAGAATGCTTTTCGTGCTCTTCGACTACTTCAAAAGTTGATCCTGAAAACGGCGGAGTACACGTAAGCAGCCAAGGCTGACCGAGCTGAGGGGCTCCTACGCCTCCGGGATACGGATACCTCACTCATCACCTTCTGCGATAAGTAACTCGCGCTCGGATAAGTGACTCCACGGACCGAACAAGTCTTCATGCTCGAGAAGCTCCTCTGCCGAAATGATTTTTCGGGCCTTCTCGACTGCGTCGGTAACAGAACCCTATGGACGAGTAAGAGCGCACGTAAGCGGTAAGGCCGACCGAGCCGAGGGATTCCTACGCCTCTGGGATACGGATACCTCACTCATCACCTTCCGTGAAAAGCAACTCTCGCCCGCACAAACAATTCTGTTACCGACAAGTGAGTCCGGGTACTCGAAACAAGAGGAAAAGAAACGCAGCTTTACAACACGACGACAGTGTGTTTAGGCCTCGGCGGCCGCAGAAAACATACACACACTACAAGACGACCTGATCCTGCAGGCTCGGACGTCGACAGCCGAAGGGGGCAGCAGCACCCTCGGCATCAACTACACCTTCGGCGGGGTCTGACCTAGCCTCGGACGGCGACGTGGTCGGAGGGTCCCCACTCTGAAGGACGACATCAGCACCACGCCCGGGCCATCGCCGCCAGGGTCTTCTTCGAGAATCCGGCCCGAGCAGGTGGCTCGGCCGGCCACCCGAGGCCTCGGCTAGCTGACCCTCAAAGACATCAGCTCGGCTTATGGCCTCAGCAGCTCAACTCCGGCGTCGGCTCCACCAGTGGACGACCCGGCCAAGCTCTGGCCAACTTCACCTCCTTTTCGAAGCCAACTCTGCCTTCGTCCGTGCTGACACCGCTACCTCCGGCTTCGGCTCATCGAAGAGCAGCCGAGGGGTTCCTGTAACTAAGCAAGAGGGGCCTCGGACAGCAAGGCCGACCGAGCCGAGGGACTCCTACGCCTCCGGGATACGGATACCTCACTCGTCACCTTTGCACGAGGTAACTCACGCTCGGTGAAGCGGTTCAGATAATCAACAAGGCGAGTCTTAGTGCTCGAAATGAAGAAAAAATACGGCTCCGCGCCGAAAATACATACATGTTCAGGCCTCGACAGCCGCAATGAACAAAACACCAGCATTCAAGATGCCAATACAAATGGAACTCCGGTTCCGTCCCCACGGCAGCGGTGATGGCCCCAGGGCGGAAGCCGCTGCAACCTTGCCCTCGCCCGCGCTGACGCTCAAGGGGCGAGGACAAGTACAAAGAGCCGACGAGCCCAACGAACTGGAGCTGACGACACCCGCCGTCGATCGGCCCCGCGTTGTCGAAGTCTGCCCTGCTCGCAGGGCCAGTGAGCGCCCTCTCCCTTGGATGCTGAAGGGGAGGCTGGCCCATGAACCCACGTGGGAGGTAGAGCTCCGGCTCAGCCCGGCTTTCGCCCCAGCGAGGATGACGAACATCCTTGAAGCTGAGGGCGGAACCAAGATCGCAGCCCAGCTTGCTTCTCCCCGTCCAGAAGCTGGGGGTCACCGTCTTGGGTGACCACCGGCGAGGGGATGCGGCTGGGCTGCCTGATGAAAATCCTTGAAGCCGAACGATGGCTGAAAGGTACCAACTTCCACGAAGTTGCGTTCCTCCGACGACAAGACGGAAGGGCTCCTAGCGTCCCCCGCCCGGGGGCTCGGAAGGTGGAAAGACACGATGCATGTGGGGAGCGCGAAGACATGGTTGCCCTCCAAGGGGGTCGCCCCCCTTTTAAAGGCGACTCTCCCTACCTGCGCCCTCAACCGTTGCGGGTCGAATCTTCTCCAACACGCTCCAAGATTCACCCCCATGGCGCGGGGGCTGGGTCCCACACGTCATGCAAGCCGGTCCAGGGGAGAAGAAGCCAAACCGCCGCGCGCGCGCGGTGCATGCAACCACCCGGCGGTTACAAGCACTCCTCCACTTTCGCCCAGACCAGCGGGTGAAAGGGCGGACAGCCATGCAGGCGGCATGCAACCGTGCCAAATGGGCGCACCCCTTCGACTCCAACGAGCCCAGCATGGAGGTCCAGGCCCACGCGTCATGCAACCGACGCGTCGGTTGCTACGTGTGAACAACTGCACCGCCACTCACGCCACTACCGCGCCTCCTCGACTGTAGAGTCAATACCGCGACTCGAGGCAACCCTGCAGTACCAGCCAAGCGCGACAGTCAAACGCGGTCAAAAATGGGCCGGCAGTAATGGCGGTGACAGGCGGGCAGCAGTAGCGGTCACGTCGCCAGCCAAGCTCACGTCCCATCTAGGGGCAGCGGGGAAGCCCTCTCCCATAGCGTGAAGACGACGCGCCCGTGATCCATTCCTCGAACGGCTCGCGCACGCGCAATGGCCGCCCCGCGAACCGCTCGCCCCGTCGCATTAACTTCGCGGCGGGACAGGCGACGTCTCTGGCGGGGGAAGCAAGCGACGCTTCGCCTTCGCCGTAATGACCGCGTCGAAAGAGGTACGCCGTGTCATTCGATTTCGTGTCCTTTCCCTTTTCCTCTTTCTCTCTCTCTCAACAGGGACCGGGAAAGGGGGATACCCCGAAAAGGACCCTTCTCCATGAAGGAAACAGGCTCCGAGCCTCCCTACTGATCAGAGGTTCGAAGGCTGGCCCCTCGGAGGGGTTCAACAGCCGCCTCAGAGCACGTGGGCTCCACACCCACTACTGGTCAGAGGTTCGATGGTCGGCCCTTCAGAGGGTTCAACGGCCGCCTCAGGCCACTCAGGCTCCGCGCCCACTACTGATCAGGGGTTCGTAGGCTGGCCCTCGAAGGGTTCACAGTCGCCTCAGACACAGAGCGAGGGATGACCATGGGTACGTTCGATACATAACCAAGGCTCGGGCTGCGCTCCCGAGGTACCCTAGGTCATTTCCGAGACCAGCGGGAACGATCTTGTAACGGAATCCCATCAGAGGGAGGCATCGAGCCCTCGGACCCCGTCGACAGGGGACCAGGTCCGGCAGATCACCCGCAGGTACTTTTGGGCGCGCCTCTGGGCCTCTAGCCGACCCCTATCAAATGGGGCACGGACGTCCGCTCGGATTACCCGCCAGCATCTCACCGGAGACACCATGTTCGGCGCCACCAGAGGGCAACATGGCGCTTTCCCCCCTCCTCCTTGCGGAAAGGCGACGTAGGGGCGTATGTAAAAAAGTTGAGTCTGTCCCTAACCGTCCTCTCGCCCTATGCAGAGGCTCGGGGGCTGCTCTCGCAAACCCGGCTCCGGCCAAACCGTTGACAGCGTCAACATACCAGCCCGAGAACTTGGGACCCGACCGTGCACTCGGGCTACGGCCAGTTCGCATGAGGGAACAACTAGACCAGCCGAAGTGTTGCGAAGCGCACTAAGACCTCGAAGGAGTAAAACTACTCCTCCGAGGCCTCGGGGGCTACACCCGGCGGGTGCGCTCGCGCGCACCCACCGGAACAGAATGCAACCGAAAAAGGCTGGTCCCCTTGCAAAAAAGTGCGGCAAAAGCCTCCAAGCGAGTATTAGTACTCCCTTGGAGGCTCGGGGGCTACTGTCGGGGACCATAATTAGGGGTACCCTCAAGGCCCCTAAATCTCAGCTGGTAACCCCCAGCAGCACAAAGCTGCAAAGGCCTGATGGGTGCGATTAAGCCAAGGATCGGTCCATTCAAGGGACATGATCGTGCCTCGCCCGAGCCTAGCCTCGGGCAAGGGAAGCCGACCCCGGAGAACCTATGTCTCGCCCGAGGACCCCCCTCCAGCAACGGGCACACTATCGGCTCGCCCGAGGCCCAGTCTTCACCAAGAAGCAACCTTGGCCACATCGCCACGCCGACCGACCAAATCGCAGGGGCATTTAATGCGAAGGTGGCCTGACACCTTTATCCTGACGCATGCCCTCCAGTCGACAGGGCCGAAGTGACCGCAGTCACTTCACCGCTCTACCGACCGGTCTGACAAGAGGACAGCGCCGCCTGCGCCGCTTCGACTGCTGAGCCACCCGACAGAGTTAGGCTGAGAGCAGCCAAGGCCGGCCTCGGGCGTCATAAGAAACTCCGCCTCGCCCGAACCTAGGGCTCGGGCTCGGGCTCGGCCCCGGAAGACGGTGAACTCCGCTCCGCCCGACCCAGGGCTCGGGCACGGCTCAGCCCTGGAAGACGGCGAACTCCGCTCCGCTCGACCCAGGGCTCGGACTCGGGCTCGGCCCCGGAAGACGGCGAACTCCGCTCCGCCCGACCCAGGGCTCGGACTCGGGCTCAGCCCCGGAAGACGGCGAACTCTGCTCCGCCCGACCCAAGGCTCGGACTCGGGCTCAGCCCCGGAAGACGGCGAACTCCGCTCCGCCCGACCCAGGGCTCAGACTCGGGCTCAGCCCCAGAAGACGACGAACTCCGCCTCGCCCTACCCCAGGGCTTGGACTCGGGCTCAACCCCGGAAGAAGACGGACTCCGCTTCGCCCGACCCCAGGGCTCGGACTCAGCCCTGGCCTCAGCCGACGGTCTCCGCCTCGCCTGACCCAGGGGCTCGAACTCGACCACGTCCACGGAAGACAGACTCGACCTCGACCTCGGAGGAGCCTCCACCTCACCCAGCCTAGGGCGCGGACCGACCACGTCGATAGGAGGCGCCATCATTACCCTACCCCGAGCTGACTCAGGCTACGGGGAACAAGACCGGTGTCCCATCTGGCTCGCTCCGCCAGATAGGCAATGATGGCGCCCCGCACACTCCGTGACGACGGTGGCTCTCGGCCCCCTTACGGAAGCAAGAGGACGTCAGCAAGGACTCGACAGCCCCGACAGCTGCCCCTCTCGCCAGGCTCTAGCGCTCCTCCGACGGCCACGACACCACACGAACCGGGTGCCAAAACCCCTCCGGCTGCCACGATGGCATGTACTTAGGGCACTAGCTCTCCTTCGCTAGACACGTAGCACTCTACTACACCCCCCATTGTACACCTGGATCCTCTCCTTACGCCTATAAAAGGAAGGACCAGGGCCCTCTTACAGAAGGTTGGCCCGCGCGGGGAAGGACGGGACGGCGCTCGCTCAAGGCCTCTCGCTCCCACTCCCGCGTGGACGCTTGTATCCCCCTACTGCAAGCGCACCCGACTCAGGCGCTGGGCTAACACAAAGGCCGCGGGATCCACACTCTCTTACGCCTGCCTCCCTCCGGCTACCTCCTTTCCCCCCTTCGCGTTCCGCCTTGCGTCGACCCATCTGGGCTGGGGCACGCGGCGACAATTCACTCGTCGGTCCAGGGACCCCACGGGTTTCGAAACACCGACAATAAGTGAGCTCACCCTTGCTAATATTTTGATTAGAGTGTGATGCTAGAGACTTTGATGGAGATTTTGACGACAATGAATTCTAAAGTCTAACGATGCGCCGGTCATCTTCCTGTGGGAGATTGCCCATGTTATTTAATTATGCCTTACTTTGATGTGATACTTGTTAAAGATACAATGATTCAGATGATGTAATAAAGTATTCTACTCTCTTTACTCCTTTATTGCATTGTCTTTTGATATATTACACTTGTGACGTCAACATATGTGTGGAAATGGATCTTGGCACACATATACTATGTGCTCGGTTCTGCCCCCTGGAACCGGGTGTGACAGAAGTGCTATCAAAGGTATGCTGACCCTAGGTCGTTAGATTAGTTAGAAATGGAAGGCCTAGTTGTTCAAAACTTGCTAATTTCATTCTTATAAAGTATTTTATCAGCCTTACCTCTTTAAAATTTCAACTGAGTTGACATTTCTCTTGTAGATGGTTCGTACTCTCCAAACTACCCATGTCAACACCAGCTACGCCCCTCCGCCTCGGCAAATCCCTGTCTACCCAGTGGTAGTCGAGGAAGTCCCGGTAGATCTCCCTCACATTCGAATGGAGAATGGAGTCATCCTGGAGGACAGCTCGGAGGAACAGCTGCCGACGCCCACCCCGTTGGTAGAGTCACTGGCCTTCGCAGCTAGGTCATCGACATCGACACTGCCTACACCAGCCGTCCAGGCTCCTGCACCCGGAGGCGACGACCCAGATGACTCTGGGGACGACGATGATGAGGATGATGACGACAACAAAGGAGAAGACGAACAAGTCAATGAAGAAGCCAACTACGCCCAGCAAGACTACTTCATAGGGTTTGGGCCTGTTGTCGAACATTACACATCAATGTTCAAGATGGTGCACTTCCCCAACCTGCTACAAGACGTGCTGCACGCGCTAGGCACCTACATCCGCCCCCTGTAGGAAACAAGGCGAGTGAGCGAGCCTCCCCGGGTTTGCTACTACATCACTCGCATCCACGTCAGGGTGATGGATGCAGGGGATAGGGGATTCAGGACTCTGTCTGCTCATGAGTCCCTGACACCACTATCCACCTACGCTGCCTCGGTCAGTGATGCTGCCAGACGGACACTATGGTCTCTCAGCCACACATACCGGCAACAGCTGCAGATCACGAGGTTCAAGCATCTTCCTCTGCGTCTGAGTGGAGGAAGCTAGACTAGCATCGTTCCAGGTGAAGCTGGTGAGGATCGCCTCAACACCCTAGCTGGTGTGGTGGCCGATCTCAACACCGACCTGGACAGTGCCACCCTAGATCTCTCTAGGGTGCACTTGGAGCTGGAGGATGCCCATGCCAGGATTGCAGCCCTGGAAGCCCAACTTCAAGGACGGGATCCGCCTGAAGCCTAGGTCCCCGCCATGGCGTTGTCTTCTCCCCGCAAGAGGCTTCACTATGGGGAGCCCGGATCTGTCACCAGGCTGCTTTAGAAATTTTTAAGTTTATGTTGTAATAAGTTAGCTCTTGCATTAGATGATGAAAACACTCTTTTTAAATTATCTTTATATTAATAACAACCATGTGATGGTGTTGGTTGATATGTTTGAGTTGGATTTTTGTTTGAGTGCAATGGTCTTATGGAATGATGGCCATAAGAGCATATAAAAAACATAAACTTAAGCTATTCCCCTCTAGAATCTGTTTACTCCTCACTCTTCTAAGGATTTCACCTTCTAACCAATCAGATGGTGAACGCTCGCCAAGGACCCAACAACAACAGGAACCAGCGTGGTCAACAGATACCACCACCACCGAACCCCAACATGGAATAGTTCATTGCCACCTAGATGCACCTTCTGCAAGGACTCACTGCAACTATTCAACAGATTCTGCAGAATTAGCTGAATCAACAGCATCAGCAGCAACAGCAGAATGCACCCCCAGCTAGAGATAAACACCGGGATTTTATGAGCCATCACCCGCCAACATTCTCTCATGCGGTTGATCCTTTGGATGCCGATGACTGGCTCAAGGTCATTGGAAAGAAGTTGGACATCACCCAGTGCAACGACCGGGAGAAGGTCTTGAACGCTGTGGCGGAACCACCCGAATTATTCCAGCTTAAGTGCCTAAGTCGCGCCTTAGGGTCCACAACACACTTAAATCAGAATAACCTGTCAGTCCCTCAGATCTAGTCTGATAAAGCCACTTAACCAGGATCAAATACCACAAACTCACTCGAAGGTGAGTCACAGAAGAAATGCAATAAAACAGGAAACCACAATTAAAGTACTAGAGTTATTACATAAATTGGAGTTTTTCAAGTAGCTGATATAAGTTCACAAATAAATTGCAGCGGATAATCGATATCGTCGAAAGTGAGGAATAGGGCAAGGCCTAGCCCACTACTCCTCCTGCTCCTCTCCTGCTGGAGCAGCATCCCACTCAACTGTCCAACCCGGTGGCAGGGTGGTAGGGCAAGTCACACCATCAACCATATCCTGAAGCGTTCCTGCAAAAATTATGCCACAAGTAAGGCTGAGTATACTAATACTCAGCTAGACTTACCCGGTGTGAGAAAACTACTCCTCTACCTCTAGACCATGCAGCTATTTGGCTGAGGGGTTTGGTTTGCCAAAAGCACTAGTTGAGTCTAAAAACAAGTTTTAGCTTTTCAATTTCTAGCATCAATATCTTATCTAAGTTTGCTCCTTCTAAGCATACATGGTAACAAGCATTTAGTACAATCAACAAGTTATCTCATGTAAATCTCATTTCACTTCTTACTCAATGTAGTACAAGGGGTCAAGCAGTCTCATTAGCTGCGAGAAGCAGACGATTCGAATCGAGTTTTGAACCTTGCAAGGTAAACCTAAACACACGACATGTCAGGGCACTCCATCCCCACACACGTCAACCGTCCCCATCGATTCCCCATTAGCAGCCAGGCCTCACCGCCTTGGCATACAATGCTCCACTGACCCCGGCTGCCGCCGTGCAGTGGAGGCACTTGTACCCACCATAGCTAGCATGGGAGACCCAGTCTCAGGTTGCGTGAGGGGTAAAGTCTGCTCCCGGCTTCACTCAGGTACTAGGTTTACCGGTTACCATATTTCCCGACATGTGCTTAGTACGTTCAAACGCTTGACTCAGGTATCCACACATTAATCCTTAGTTCTTTTTTCCCGTCTCGTGGACAAGGCATCCACCCTGGATCCCAGTCCATGGTCCATCATAGATCCCGTTATCAAGATGAATACAATCAATTCCTAACCTCGTGCGAGTGCTAGAAAAATCACTCGACTTCTACCGAGATCCTGATTTTAGCAAAGCAGCTACTCGACCTAGCATACTAGTATTCATCTCAAAAAGGAATCCTAAAATTATGCAACTAGGGGTTTCAAGCAACTCCTACACTTAAGTGCACATTACAAGCCTATAAACATTAAGTGTAGTAAAGTAGCATATATATAACTTAGTTATGCATAAAACTGGGGCTTGCCTTCAATTACTGGGGCTGCGGGGAGATCCTCGATGGCAGTCTCGGGAGCTTGTTCCTGGTCTTCCTCGTGGACAGCTCCTTGCTCAGGGATGAGCACGTACTCTCCATCAGCGAGATTGCAATCTAATGAATGCAATGAGTAAGATACATGCATGGCATGATATGCAATTTAGCAACTAAAATTGGATGGGGAATGATCAATTTAATATGGTGGAGCTTATTCTCACTATTGAAGATTTTTATGATACACTTAGTAAATTAGGGTCAAGTTTGGTTAAGCTAATTGGTAAGTTCATTTTGGTGTTCCACTGATTTCCTTTTAATGTCTTAGTGAGAGCTTGTCAAGATTCCTAACTGAATTTATTGGAGTGAGGTTTATTATTCCCTCTCTTCTTTGTTATTTCTTTTATACTTTAAGGTGGGTTTGAACTACAAGATAACTTAATGAATTTCTAAAAATTCTGCAAAAATTACAGTGGCTTCTCACTGGTGTATAACTCTCTGTCTCAAAATTTGAGGCTTAAAAAGTGAGTGGTCTTCCCTGTATAAAATTATCAAATATTAGGGCAGAGGGGGTGTTTTAAACTACAACTCCCTTTTCACAGTGGGTTATTCTCTAAGACTTATTTTTTCTGGCATTTAGATGCTATAACACGACTTTGTACAAATTGTCAGCCACTAATACTTATCAGTTATTTTATTATGATTTTCTAAAGTTTCTAGCCAAAGGGGTGCTTTCTACTACCACTATATTTGAAAAATATCAAAACAGATTTCAAATTTTTTCTATCTTCTTCTTTATGCAAGAGCAATCATTCTAAATTTTTATAACTTTTTGCTTAAGGGAAGGGTGGTAGGAATTTCTTGAACTAAATGGCCTTTCTAGTTTTATTAGTGCCTAATAAAACATTTCACCTTGAATTTGTTCTGGACTAGGGTTCCCTTTATTTTCCTAGGTTCTTTATTACTTAAGTGGACTAGGAAAAATATTTGCATCCACTGTTCATTATTTTCTAGTACCTTTCTCATTTTCTTAAGTTTTGGGCAAATATGGCTTTTAATAAATAACCTTGTCTAAATCTTCAATACTGAGGTGCTCACTATTTTTAAATAGTGTCTAAGTGGGGTTTACACTTCTACAAATTTTATTAAGTTCAGCATAGAAGCATAACTATTTTTCATTATTTTAACAAGGTTTGGGTAGTTTCCTTATTTAATTCTAAACTCTAAAAATCAATAAAAAAACCATAGAGTTCCGCATTTTTATTTGATAGTCCATAATATTTTGAATCCAGCAAAATTGGTTTGACTAAATTTGGTTAAACATTTCTCAAGATATAAATTTCCTAAGTTCTCTGCTGAATTTAAAAAGAATAAACAGAAATGGATAAAGGAAAAATGGTTTTGCACTGGGGTCCCTGACGAAAGGTTTTAAGTGTATTACAGACAGGTCCTCGGTTCACTATTCACATGAGTCTATGACTCTGCAGAAAACTCCCTAGGGTTTTGTGAAATCGAACCCGCAGTCCTTCCCCTAATGGAATAATGACCGCAGCGAAGGAAAAGGGCGGAGGGGCTTACCGGCGGCGAGGTTGCTCCAGTGAGGGGTCGGGCGAGGTTCAAGGGTCTCTGGCGATCACGTCGAGGTACGGATCATCGGCGATGATGGTCGGAGTAGGTCGGTCCACGTGCGCAGGCGGGGGAGCTCGTGGGCGGCGAGGAATCCGGCCTAACCAGGGCGGTACAATTCAATTGAACGGGTCAGGGAGCTTCACTAGAGGTCAAGGAAGATGTGTGCGTGAGGAATTTGAGAATGGCTCACCGGATTGCTCGGTCTACGTGCGGCCGCGGGCGACCGAAGTCCGACAAAGGCGATCCTGGGTCTCCGGTGAGGTTCTATCGGGTCCGAGGGCTTGGAAAGCTTCACGGGCCACTGGCAAAGCTAACCGAGTGACCAGCACGGCTTGGACATGGCTGGAGTGAGCTGGCCACGGTGGCCGAGGCTCGGGTGGTGATGGCGGGCGGAGGAGAGCTCGCTGGAGCTAAGGGAGCGGTGTTGGCCAGCGAGGGTGAGCGCGGAGTGAGGAGAGGCGTGCCTGGGGGTGGTTTTAAAGGCGTGGGCGAGCACGGCCGAGGGGTGGCTTTGATAAGCGCTCGGGGCGTGCGCGGGCGAGTGCCAGTGCGCTCTCTGGCGTCTGGGCACGGCGTCGACCACGAGGCAGCGCAGAGAGAGGTCATGTTCAAGCGCGGATTGGCTCCAAATCTTTGACATTATGGCCATGATCCCATTGAGAGATCTCTTCCCCTGACATTCCTTTGTCGTTTGTGTGTGCAGGCTTATGGGTTTTGCTAACTGGATCAAGAGATATGGAGGGGTGAAGTTGGGTTTGTCTCACTGCCGAACACTGAGAGAATATCCCGGGTTTGATGTGTCCAGGGCATGCATCCCAATGCCATCTTCAGATATGTGGTAGAGGGGTTAGTTTAGCACATTTTTGTTAATGGGAGCTTAAGGATTTGAGCTAGGGATTAAGGTGAACGCGCTCGATTTTGAGTTAGAGGCTGAAATTCAGAAATCTGAATTTCAAATTTTTCTAGGAAGCCTCCAATTGAATGGCTTGATTGGGGTTTTTAACAAACTATTTTGGCCAAACTTTTATAACCTTTATTGTAGCTTAGTTAGTGTATTTCAACTTTTATAATTGGCCAAAGCCATGATTCCATGTTTTTCATGGTCTTTTTACCCATCCTTTTCTTTCTACTTAAATGACCTAATTAGGGTTGTTCTAGGGTTTTAGCAATTCTTTCCTTTTTGAAGGCTTAATATGTTTTAGGCATGATCCTTAAGATAAAAGACTTAATTTAACCTTTGCTCCTAATTTTTTATGTCCATTACTCAATTTGGTTCACATGTGATAATGGTTTTGAGTTAGCTTAAAGAAGAAACCCTAGGTGACACTGGGGTGTCACAGCCTTCCTCCCTTAAAGAAATCTCGTCCTAAGATTCGGGTCGAAGTCCTCCCGGGTGATGTTGGGGACTTGTTCTCAAATGCTTCGGCTTAAGAACAAGGCAACACAGAAAATGTTAAACGGTAAAGCCCTTCGTCCTTCGAAGCATTATTTCCCTTAGGATATAATGGCTTTCGGACGAAGGTTATGAAGGGTGTACCTTCATAAACACAACATACGAGGATGAAGAATGAACCATATGAAATATAAAGAATAACATAAGTAATTATATGTTATTAACAACTTATTTTTGCATTATTATTATGAAGAAATAGAAATGACATCCAATTACAAATGTACCTTCGGCTTGGAAGGAGATGAAAATACAAATGTGACGCAAAAGCAAATGCCAAGTCCGCGTGCCCAGTACGGGGGTACTGTTCACCTATTTATAGGCACGGGACACAGCCCATATAAAATTACATTCATGCCCTTTACACTTGGTAGTAATTCTATAGTAATCCACCTAGGTCCGAATAGCCTTTTCATCTTTAAGTCGGTTTCTTTTTCCGCTACCACGCCGAAGCTTCCCCGCTCACATCTTCGGCGTTGTATCAACCTTCGTATTACTTTGGGCTTCTCCTACTGTGATATCGACTCGAGTCTGAAGATACCTGTTCACACATTATACTCCAGAAACACTGTTAAATCCTATTTTTGAGGACCTTCGGAAGCCGAAGGCCCCCAACAGTAGCCCCTCGCAATATTAATTTGTTAAAATAATAAATTTAGATTGCGACATGGACGAAGGCCTTAAGCCGAAGGTCCGAAAAAACACCTTCCCTTTGCTAGAATAGCAACATTCACTGACAGGCGGGGTCTTTCAATTTTTAACGCACTGGGCGTATAAATAAGAGCATACCGCGAGCTCATTTGGCACGCTCTCTTGCCATCTGTTCTCGCTCACTCAATTTTTAGCTCTTGCGCACCAAGATTTACTTAGCTTTTTAAGTTTTTAAGCTTCGGCGTTGAAAACAGTTTTTTAGTGTTTCCGAAGATGTCTGAAGATAAGAAGGCTGGTCTCGAGATGAAGCTGAGTCTCTCTGAAGAGAAGAACCTGGGGTTTCTTATAGCAATGTCGAAGACCAACATAGAAAAAATCACCAAAGAGATTTTAGAAGGTTTGTCTGAAGATACTGATGACAGCGACAGTTATGATGTGGATAGTGGTGGTGAAGACTCCGAAGATCGCCCCTGGCGACCAAGCCATTCAGTTTTTGGCAAGTCAGGTATCAAAGAAAATCATCTTGTCAACATGAGGGGAAGATACTTCCGGGATTTATCCATTGTGAGGGTCGACGAAGGAGAGAAAACTTGCCCGACCCCTGAGGAAAATGAAGTCGTAGTGTTCCGAAGCTTTTTGAAAGCTGGACTACAATTTCCCCTGAGCAGCTTTGTCATAGAAGTGCTGAAAATGTTTGAAATCTATCTTCATCAACTTACCCCCGAAGCAATTATAAGGCTGAATATCTTCGTGTGGGCCGTGAGAAGCCAAGGTCTGGAACCTGATGCGAAAAGTTTCTGCAACATACACGAATTATCATACGAGACAAAACCCTGGGGTAAGGAACAGTATCACAATAATTTTGGCTGCTACAGTTTCGTTTCTCGGTCTGGGTCAAGCTGTCCCGTGCCAACCTTTCGGAAGAGATGGCCCGGCGACTGGATGACAGAATGGTTTTATGTGAAAAATGACCTGAAAGCACGGGAAGATATTAAAGGTATAATTATGCGCCCTATTTGGCAAAGTTTCGGCCTGCGAAGGCCGAAGGTTGAGATGAATGAAGCTGCCGAAGAATGCCAGAGAGCCTTTGGAGTTATTTGTTCTTTTATTGGAACGAGAGATTTGGTCCAAGAGCATATTGCCTTCAGAGTATGGTCGCTCGCGGAAAAATGGGAAATGCCGCAAGAGACCATAAAGGAGGCTGACGAAGGTGGACTTATCAGACTGAAGTATACTTTCAAGTTGGGAGATAAATTCGTTGAGCCAGATGATGACTGGCTGAAAAGCATTAAAATTTAAGTGATGAACTACTTGGGGCTTACTCGAAGGCCGAAGATACTGCATTGTCAGCAGCCTTCGGAGGCCGAAAAAAAGAAAAGACTGAACCGAGTGTTTGACGCAATCGGGTTCGTCTACCCTGACTATCGTTATCCCATTCGAGGGCAGAAAAGAAAAGGCGCGACCTCTGCGAAAGAAGAAGCTGCAGCTGCTCCTAGTGAGCCAGCACCGAAAAGAAAAAGGATAAAGGTCCTCACACATCGGCCACGCTATATTGAACCAGCCTCGGTGCCTGAATTCACCGGAGAGACTTCTTCGGCCACCGAGGCTGAACAGCCAACCTTGCTGCCAGAAATCGCAGAAATAGTCGAAGTGCCAACAAGAACAGAATCGGAAGAACCAAAGATTTTGTTATCAGAAACCAAAGAGATGGCCGAAGCGCCATCAACAGAAAAAATGGAAGAAACAAAAGGATCAGCTGAGGGATCAAAAATATCAGAAGTTTTAAGTCCTTCAGCAAATGTTGACACAACAAAAATCCAAAAGAGGCCAGCGGTGACTCCGAAAAGAAAAAGAATGGTCAACGTGCTAGATGTTCTAGAAACAATTAAGTCCTCAAGCATAACTCCGAAGAAGACTGTTGAAACCTCCGAAGCGAAAACTGAGATTTTTGATACTAAAGCTCCAGAGCAAGAAACTGAAGTTGAAGCTGGGCCTTTGGAGCCCACGAAGGTAAAATCCCTGGAAACCGAGGAAGAAAAAGTGACAGAGCCAATTCTTGTTGAAGAAATCAGTGCTGCTGCCCCCGAAGCATCCCCCAAAGTCCCTGATTATATTGTTTGACATGCTTCGGGGAAAAAGTTGTCTAAAAAAGAAAAGCAAGAGGCCTAGCTTTATGCCCAAAAACTAAAATATCCAAAGGGGGCGTTGATATTCAACGGCAGCGGAGAAGAAGACTTCTTGTACTGTCTCCCTGACAGCAAGGAGATTTCTGTCTGCCGGGAGATGAGCAAGAGCTTCGGATTCCCAACACTAGAAGACGGACTCTCGGTGCTGTCGAAAGACGAGTTGGCCGACAGCTTGGCGTACAATAGTTTAAAGGTACAAAATTTGAGACCTTCGTATCGTTTCTTGAAACCAAAAATTTTTTCATTTGCTTAGATTTATTAACGCACACACATTCTTCTTTGCAGGGCCTTATACTTAGCAATGCCCTCAGGGCCCAAAAAGATGCCGAAGATGAAGGATGTGTGATGGCCCTGAGCAACCTTCGTTCCGAAGTAATTGAACTAAGGAAGGAAGGTCTCGAAAAAGACAAAATATTGCATTCATTGATAAGTAGAATAAAAGAAGATGAAGCTACTTTTAAAGGTCAAGCTGAGGCTCAGAAGCGTGAAATTGAAGATCTTCGAAACCAACTAGCCAGAGCTAGAGAAGAACGTATACTTGAAGAAACAAAGCGAGAACTTAGCGACCAATGGGCAAATCATTTAGAAGGAACTGTTGAAGAGCTTCGTGCGTCCAAGAAGAGATGCTATAACAAATCTATAGAATGTGTTAAGAAAATGAAAACTAGCTTCGCCAGCGTTGGCGCATTTTCAAGTGAGGAAAACTTTACGAGAGGCAACCCCGAAGGCCCCATTGAATGGATTAGCCACGAAGCTGAGGCCTTCGAAGAAATTTTAAATAGTCGCGGAGATATATGTGCTTTTTCGGGTGCCAGGGGAATTGCCACCATTTTGGAGAAAAAGGGCTGTGAGCATGTAAAGATTTTAGCGCAATCCGAAGCTACCTTGCCCTTTGAAGATGCAAAGGATCCTTCAGCCGAAGCTAGCATGGTTGGTGGAAAATTTTTTACCGATGTCTGGGACAATGGTGGCCGAGAAATGGCCCGAGAAATTATCCAAAAAAGTGAAAAGGACATCCATGATGCTAGAAAAGTAGCAGAGGCTGCTGAGAAGAGCGTGGAGCCCGAAGGGCAAATAGGTATTAACTAGTGGTTTTTATTGTGTTGTAATTTTTAATTTTAAACTCCGTTCGCAATTTGTAATAGCAATGTAGCTGTATCCTGTCCTCCCTCAGATCCTACTAAAGCGTCTCCGGGTCCTCCCCCGAAAGATGACGATGAAATTAAAAAGATGGCTGAAGCTATCATGGATCAAGTTGTCAATCAACTCCTGAACGAAGCTGCAGAAGTAGTACTTAGGGAAGACTAGGTGCTACTGTAAAAACTTCTGAAATGTAATATGTGTAATATTTTGTAACCCTGAATGTAATAAACTTGTTTTTTATGATTCAATTCTTTACGATGCATGAAATTTTACATACGTACCGTTTTTGAGTCTTTGACGAAAAAACACCTTCCCTTCTTTTCATGCTTCGTGAAGAAGAATTTTCATTTATCGCAACAATACCCATAGTGTTCTGATGAAGAACATCCAAACTTCATGAAAATATTTTCCGAAGCTACATTCCGAAGATCAATATTGTATCCCCTTCTTGTGCCATATGCAGAATGATGTATGATGCTTATGCTATGCAAAATGATGTGATGATGTTATGCTATGAGAAAAGGTATTCGTTCCGAAGCTACACACACATCCCTGCAATAAAATACATAATCTTTTTTGAATCAGCGTTGACTTTTCGCTGTAAGCCTCCCTTAGGAGCTTCTTCGCCTTTTACTTCAGCGGAATCAGCGTTGACTTTTCGCTGTAAGCTCTGCATTCCCTTAGGAACGACTTTGGAGCTTCTTCGCCTTTTACTTTCGGTGGAATCAGCGTTGACTTTTCGCTGTAAGCTCTGCATTCCCTTAGGAACGACTTTGGAGCAAAAAACTTACACTGCGCTCCTTTTGGAACGACTTTTTGTTGCTTCGAAGAATTCATACCGTGTCTTTCTTTTTTTTTAAATAAATTTAATAATCCGAAGGTCCTCCTTGCTATTGCAAATTTTCAAGCTCCGACAACTTAAGCCTGTGTAGAAGATATGTTTTCCTTGTGGCAAACAACAAAACTATTACTTGAAATTTAAAAAGTGTCCTTTATTACACGGAAAATAAAACTGAATGGAAAAGACTGCTGTCAAGGTAGGATATTTGTCAATAGATGTGCTTCGACTCTGGCACAGTGCTATTGACTGTGCGAGCTTCGGATTGTTCTCTGAAGTCCCTTTGATGTGGAGCATACTGGCCCCCTTCTGGCTGTTGACCTTGTTGCAGCGGTGGTGGAGGCGGAGGCTGTTGCCAGGAAGCTTGAGGTTGACTCGCCGAAGCAACAGAAACTGCAGGGTGGTTGCCTACGTATTCTGGGATGTAAGGCGAATGGTACAAAGCAGTATGCATGACCTGCTTCGGCTGAGCTTGTTGTGCTGCAACTTCGGCTATCTCCTTTTGCTTCTGGATGGTAACATGGCACATCCTGGTGGTATGGCCCTTGTTTTCACCACAGAACAAGCAAAATATTCTCCTTGGTTGATCTCCAAATCTTCCGCCGAAGCCCCTGGCGCCTCTGCTTCTTGGAGCTGGTGGCCGGAAGAAGCTTTGTTGTTGCCCCGAAGCCTGTGAGGAGCACTGTGGCCTTTGCTGCTGACTCCCCTTATCATCATTTTGAGTAGAGTTGTGAATTGACCTGACGTGCCTCGGATAAAATCTTCCTCCGAAGCCCCTGGTCATTTCGGAAAACCTGAAAGCCTCCTCCCTTCTTTGGCGAAAATCATTGTCGGCACGAATATACTCGTCCATCTTCTGGAGCAGCTTCTCCAAAGTTTGAGGAGGCTTCCTAGCAAAGTACTGAGCTGAAGGTCCAGGCCAAAGTCCCTTGATCATGGCCTCAATGACAATTTCGTTGGGCACCGTTGGCGCCTGCGCCCTCAAACGCAAGAACCTCCTGACATACGCCTGAAGGTATTCTTCGTGATCCTGGGTGCACTGGAACAGGGCCTGAGCAGTGACCGGCTTCGTCTGAAACCCTTGGAAGCTGGTTAACAACATGTCCTTCAGTTTTTGCCATGAAGTGATCGTTCCTGGTCGAAGGGAGGAATACCAGGTTTGAGCAACACTCCTGACAGCCATAACAAAAGACTTTGCCATGACTGCAGCATTGCCACCATACGAAGATATTGTTGCTTCGTAGCTCATCAAAAACTGCTTCGGGTCTGAATGGCCGTCGAATATGGGAAGCTGGGGCGGCTTGTAAGACGGAGGCCAAGGTGTAGCCTGCAGCTCAGCGGACAGAGGAGAAGCATCATCAAAAACAAAATTTCCATGATGGAAGTTGTCATACCAGTCATCTTCGTTGAGGAAACCCTCCTGATGAAGGTTTTGGTTCTGAGGCCTTCGGTTCTGCTCATCGTGAGTAAGATGGCGAACTTCTTCAGAAGCTTCGTCTATCTGCCTTTGCAGTTCAGCTAGCCTGGCCATCTTTTCCTTCTTCCTCTGCACCTGTTGATGAAGCATCTCCATGTCTCTGATATCTTGGTCTAGCTCATCCCCTTGCAGTGTCGGGCTGACAGCCTTCCTCTTCTGGCTTCGGGCCTCCCGAAGAGAGAGAGTCTCCTGATTGGGGTCCAGCGGTTGCAGAGCTGCAGCCCCAGTTACTGAAGCTTTCTTCGGCGCCATAGCGAAGGTTTATGATCGCCGAAGGTGTTAAAAAACTCAAAGGGTGGTAGTGAGTTCACCGGAGGTGGGCGCCAATGTTGGGGACTTGTTCTCAAATGCTTCGGCTTAAGAACAAGGCAACACAGAAAATGTTAAACGGTAAAGCCCTTCGTCCTTCGAAGCATTATTTCCCTTAGGATATAATGGCTTTCGGACGAAGGTTATGAAGGGTGTACCTTCATAAACACAACATACGAGGATGAAGAATGAACCATATGAAATATAAAGAATAACATAAGTAATTATATGTTATTAACAACTTATTTTTGCATTATTATTATGAAGAAATAGAAATGACATCCAATTACAAATGTACCTTCGGCTTGGAAGGAGATGAAAATACAAATGTGACGCAAAAGCAAATGCCAAGTCCGCGTGCCCAGTACGGGGGTACTGTTCACCTATTTATAGGCACGGGACACAGCCCATATAAAATTACATTCATGCCCTTTACACTTGGTAGTAATTCTATAGTAATCCACCGAGGTCCGAATAGCCTTTTCATCTTTAAGTCGGTTTCTTTTTCCGCTACCACGCCGAAGCTTCCCCGCTCACATCTTCGGCGTTGTATCAACCTTCGTATTACTTTGGGCTTCTCCTACTGTGATATCGACTCGAGTCTGAAGATACCTGTTCACACATTATACTCCAGAAACACTGTTAAATCCTGTTTTTGAGGACCTTCGGAAGCCGAAGGCCCCCAACAGGTGAAGTGAAGGTTAAGGCTTTCTTGATGTGGGTGATTTATTCATTAAGGTTCTTCTTGGTAAACTACTCTTCGAATGTCATCCTCTTTGCAACTTCAGAAGGAAGTCCTTTTAATTTTTGTTTTACACTTAACTCCTTGTATATTAAGATCATTTTTCTTATATTTAGATTCAAAGGGCAGGGGGAGGGGTTGGGCATGATTACGTACCAATTCCCTTAGGTAGACAATCAGGGAAGCTGGAACGCAGAAATTCCTCAGTCTCCTAAGTAGCCTCTTCCTCTGAGTGATTGCTCCATTGGATCTTATACATCTTGATCGATTTAGCCCGAGTTGATCTTTCTTTGCAATCCAAAACCTTGGAAGGGTACTCTTGGTACGATAAATCTGGCTTTATCTCCAATTCTGGTTCTGCTATGATCTTGGTCGGCAATCGAACACACTTCTTCTGTTGGGATACATGGAACACATTGTGGATGGCAGACATTTTTGGAGGTAACTTCAACTTGTATGCCACGGGTCCACATGCTTCTATGATCTCATAAGGTCCAATGTAACGAGGGGCTAACTTGACTTTGATCCCAAACCTCTGCACTCCCTTGGTGGGTGATACCTTCAAATATACGAAATCTCCCACCTCGAACTGGAGAGGTTTCCTTCTCTTATCATGGTAACTCTTCTGCCTAGCCTGAGCAGCTTCTAGATTCTTCCTGATTAGTTTGACCTTCCTTTCGGCTTCTGTCACTAAGTCAGGTCCGAAAACTTCTCTCTCTCCAGGCTGGGACCAATTGAGGGGTGTTCGACACCTTCTTCCATATAGGGCTTCGAAGGGTGCCATCTTCAGGCTAGATTGATAACTGTTGTTATAAGCAAACTCTGCCAAAGAGAGGTGCTTATCCTAGTTCTTTCCACAATCGATCGCACAAGCCCTCAGCATATCCTCAAGGATTTGATTTACCCTCTCGGTCTGACCATCAGTCTGCGGGTGGTAAGCTGAACTTCTAATTAGCTTGGTTCCCAAAGACTCTTGCAGTTGTTCCCAAAATCTGGCAACAAATTGGGCTCCTCGGTCAGAGACAATGGTCCTGGACAATCCATGCAAACACACGATTCGATCAATTTACAGCTCTGCATACTTCTGAGCCTTATCGGTGGTGTGCACAGGAAGAAAATGTGCCACTTTTGTCAATCGGTCCACAATAACCCAAATTGAGTCATGATGACGAGAGGTGTTGGGCAGACCTACAATAAAATCCATGCTGATGTCATCCCATTTCCACGAAGGTATAGATAGGGGTTACAAAGCTCCAGCTGATTTCAAGTGGCTTGCCTTTATCCTCTGACATGTGTCACATTCTGATACATATTGGGCTATCTCCCTCTTCATTCTGGTCCACCAATACAAGGGCTTCATATCATGGTACATTTTGGTGCTCCCTGGATGCATGGAGAATTCGGAGAGATGGGCCTCATCCAAGATTCTCTTCTTGAGATCTTTATCTTTAGGAACCACCAATCTGCTTTCAAACCACAATATACCCTTTCCATCTTGGCGAAAACATTTATACTTTTCTGTCTTCTGATGGAGGTTCTCCTTAATGATTTGTACTCCCTTGTCACTGAGTTGGGCCATAATGATATGGTCTCGCAAAGTTGGCTCAACGGAAATGTGAGACAAAGCACCAGAAGGAATCACTTCAATCTTCATTTTGCTCAACTCATCACATAGGCTGTTGATGCGAGAATCCATCATAACACAGTTGCATTGCAATTTCCGACTCAAGGCATCTGCAACCACATTGGCCTTCCCTGGGTGATAATGTACCTCCAGGTCATATTCCTTGATCAGCTCTAGCCATCTTCTCTGCCTCATGTTGAGATTAGCCTAAGTAAAGATGTACTTAAGGCTCTTATGATCCGTGAAGATGTTGCAGTGGGTTCCCATCAAATAGTGTCTCCACATTTTCAATGCATGGACCACAGCTGCTAACTCCAGGTCATGAGTGGGATAATTTTGCTCATGAGGCCTGAGTGCTCTTGATGCGTAAGCAATGACTCGGTTATCTTGCATCAAGACACAACCTAGTCCAGTGCCAGAGGCATCACAGTACACCTCAAATGGCTTGCTGCTATCGGGTTGCGCTAACACTGGTGTTGTGGTCAGATGATGCCTCAAGGTATGAAAGGCATCTTCGCACTTCTGACCCCAAACAAACTTGGCTTCTTTCTTCAATAATTCAGTTATGGGCTTCGCAATTCGAGAGAAATCCGAAATGAATCTTCAATAATAACCAGCTAATCCCATAAAACTTCAAATCTGACGGCCAGTCGTTGGCGGCTTCCAGTTCATCACCTCTTACACCTTATCAGGATCAATAGCTATGCCTACCTGAGAGATAGTGTGACCCAAGAATTTGATTTCCTTTAGCCAAAAATCACATTTCGACAATTTGGCATAAAGACGGTGCTCTCGCAGACGTTGAAGCACTACACGCAAATGACTGGCATGCTCTTCTTTGTTCTTTGAGTACACCAAGATATCATCGATGAAAACCACTACGAACTTATCCAATTCAGGCATGAAAACAGAATTCATCAGATACATGAAATATGCTGGTGCATTAGTCAGCCCAAATGACATCACCAAAAATTCATATAGCCCATATCTGGTTGAGAAGGCAGTCTTCGGAATATCACTTGCTTGTATCTTGATCTGATGATAGCCAGAGTGAAGGTCTATCTTGGAAAACACTTTGGCTTTGACCAACTAATCGAAAAGAACATCAATAAGAGGCAAAGGATACTTGTTCTTGATAGTCACCGCGTTAAGTGGGCGGTAATCTATGCATAGCCTCAAGCTTTTATCTTTCTTCTTCACAAACAAGGCTGGACATCCCCAAGGCGAAGTACTTGGGCGGATAAAACCCTTGTCTAGCAATTCTTGCAATTGCTTCTTCAATTCTACCAACTTAGCGGGTGGCATCCTGTAAGGCCTCTTGGAAATAGGTGTCGTTCCCGGTTGCAACTCGATGGCGAATTCAATATCCCGGTCCGGTGGCATTCCTGGTAATTCATCAGGAAAAACATCTGCATACTCACAGACCACTAGAATCTTCTTCAGGGGTAACTCCGTCATAGCAAAAGCACATGACTGAGTAGAATCTTGACTGGGCAGAAACAAGGTGAAACTCCCACAGATCAGGGAATTGATTTCAACGATGTGGCTGGCTACATCAAGCACTTCTTGGTGTCTGGTCATCCAATTGGCTCCCAGAATAATATCCACATTCTCCAAACCCAAAACAAGGAGGGTGGTTTTGATAATGTGGCTTCCCAGTTGAATAGGCACACTTTGGTTTAATTGGTTGGTTGCAATTTTACCCCCAGGTGTGGCTATCACGAATGACCCTTTTGCATGATAGAAAGGCAGTTGACATTTAGCACTGAACTTTTGGCTAATGAAACTATGAGATGCACCAGAATCAAACAGAATTAATGCAGGTTGATTATAAACTAAAAAGATACCAGTCATGACGGGGGCTCCCTCAGGTAACTCCTCCAGAGCAGTGAAATTGAGCTTCCCTTGCCTGACTTGCACCTTCTGCTTTCTTCCTTTGCCTTGATTTGGTGCTGGCATCTGCCTCTGCTGATTTCTTGGGCAATTTTTTGGCATAGTGACCCACATTGCCACAAGTGAAGCACTTGTTCCCATTACCCTGGCGGAACTACTGCTGCTGCAGAGGCTGATTGTTCCTTGGAGCAGGGGCTGGAAAATGAGTGGGTGCTGGCTGCTGCTGC
The DNA here is from genome assembly GCF_902167145.1 of Zea mays. Lineage (NCBI taxonomy): Eukaryota > Viridiplantae > Streptophyta > Magnoliopsida > Poales > Poaceae > Zea > Zea mays. The sequence goes on along the minus strand of NC_050103.1, from coordinate 89,869,645 downwards.
TGAGGTGGCCTGATCACCCATCTGCCTGCCTGCTGCTTAAATCCTCTGCTCTGATTGTGGGAAACAATCCTGAACCTCTGGGTCTGAGCGGAGGGTGCTGCCATTGGTGCCTTGCTCTTCTTCTCTGCCCAGTGAGCTACAATACAATCTTCCTGGGAGATGGCCATGTTGACCAACTCATTAAAGCTATTAGCCCGGACAGTGTTGAGATGCTCACGCATCTTGGTATTGAGACCCCTGCGGAAGCGGTCTCTCTTCTTCTCATCGGAATCAACATGATAACCTACGTACTAGCACAGGTCGTTGAAGGCCTGAGCATACTGCAATACCGTGCGGGTTTCTTGATTGAGTGTCAGAAACTCATTCAACTTGCGATCAAGAATTCTAGCTGGGATATGGCGCCCTCTGAAAGCAGTCTTGAATTCCTCCCAAGAAACTTCATGACCAGCAGGTAGCATAGCGTGGAAATGGTCCCACCAAGTCCGAGCAGGTCCGTGAAGCTACTGCGCGGCGAAGCGAGCATTGGTGTCATCAGGGCGTCTCCCGTGAGGAGGGGAAACTTGAACTCCACGACGTGTAACCACACGTCAGCATCCAACAGATCCTCTGCCTTGGTGAACAAGGGTGGCTGCGTACTCAGGAACTCCTGGTAGGTTGCCGCTGTTGGAGGTCGCTGCGGCTGGCCTCCACCATACTACTGAGGGTGGGGCTGGCGCTGCAAAAGCTGTCGCAGAATCTCGTTCTGCTGGGCCATCAGCTCCTGCACTGTGGGAGCTGGAGGAAGTGGCGGGGGAACTTGCTCGTTCTGCCCGCGATGCTGCCTAGCTGCCATCTGAAAATAGAGATTGTCACCATTGTTATCCCAATTCACAATTTTGAACAACATGCTATTATCTCATATGGAAGGAAATTGCCATAATTATAACATTAAGTTCGAATGAAGATAATATGGTTACAACATCCCATCGATCTCAAAAAGTTTTCAAGGGTTACATCAATTAGGGAAAAGTACCCGTAAGCCTAGTCCAAAATCTGTCATTACTAAGCTCGTGTAGGTTTCTATCCTCCTAAAACGTCAAAACGACTGATCAACCCTGAGTAGTGGAAGCGACACTGGATGCGGGCGAAGGGGGCATCACGGAGGCAGTCATACCGGCACCAGGGGCTGGTCCTAACTCCTCAGGAGCCTCTTCTCCCTCACTTCCGGCCTCATTGGCCTCCATCTCCAAGTGATGCATGTCCAGGTGGTCATTAGCTTCTTCAAGTTCCTGCTGCACATCATGGAGCTGGTTCTCCAAGACATCAATGGTGTTGTCTTGGATCTCCACCTGCTGCTCCAAGGTGGCGATGCGCTGGCTCAGCCTCTCCACCTATAGGTCCTTCTCTACCAACTCGGAGGACAAGTCGACCACAAAGTCTTCTCGGCTGTCAAGGGTGAGCTTGTTGGTTTGAGTGAGGTTAGCAAGATGTGCCATAGCGTCGCTCTGCAGGGCCTCAAGGCGGTACAGCGCACTCATGCACTGAATAGTGACCCTCCCAACCAAGTCAGGATACATCGCCCATACGTCCTTCACATGGCTCACACGATTGCACCACATGGGGTCATCCTTCTTTTCAGCAAGGAAGAGTCCTAGTGGGTGCATCACCATCTCTAGGGGATGGTAGCCATAGAAAGTTGTCAGGGTCTTCATAGCTACCGCTTTAGTGGTGTCATCTGTTCTGAATCCAACCGTCTCAGAGTCAAGAGAACGCCAACCCGGCTGAAGGGGATGAGCCTCCAGAGTTAGCCAGACTCGACAACATGGCACTCGATGCTCCTCGTACAACTGCACCGTGTACAAAGGGGGCGTAGGGTAACCGGCGGAGTTAAGCACTTCCCACAGGATGGAAGGAAAGCCATCATGAGAAAGGAAATTAGAGCTGAAACGAGTGTCTCCTCCACTGGCGGGGTAGGTGAGGTCATCTGTGGAAGGGTAGCAGGTGTGAAGATCATGGTGGAAGAAGAAAATAAAAGGAACCTGGGTGTTTTAAAAGGAAACGGGTTAGCTCAAATTTTTACTCCTTTAGCTTTTAGTCTCTTTAGTTTTTTATAATGCATGCATGCTGGAAATAACGTCTCCTCTACGAAAAAGGGGACCTTAGGGCATCCTTTAAAAGCTAGGGACTGGCCCACAGGGCCTACTTATTTAGCCACCTATTTCTCCCACTATTCCTAAGGCCTTTCGTCCTAGGTCTAGCGGTCTAGTCCTGACGATTCACACTAGTTTCTAAGCAATTTTTAGATTTCGAAAATTGGTATTCATGGTTTATTGTTCTTCTCTGTGGTGGTATTTGCTCCGATACCAGCTATGGCGGAACCGCCCGAATTATTCCAGCTTAAGTGCCTAAGTCGCGCCTTAGGGGCCGCAACACACTTAAATCGGAATAACCCATCAGTCCCTTAGATCTAGCCGAATAAAGCCACTTAACCAGGATCAAATACCACAAACTCACTCGAAGGTGAGTCACAGAAGAAATGCAATAAAACAGGAAACCACAATTAAAGTACTGGAGTTATTACATAAATCGGAGTTTTTCAAGTAGCCGATATAAGTTCATAAATAAATTGCAGCGGATAATCGATATCGTCGAAAGCGAGGAATAGGGCAAGGCCTAGCCCACTACTCCTCCTGCTCCTCTCCTGCTGGAGCAGCATCCCACTCGACCGTCCAACCTGGTGGCAGTGTGGTAGGCCAAGTCACACCATCAACCATATCCTGAAGCGTTCTATCAAAAATTATGCCACAAGCAAGGTTGAGTATACTAATACTCAGCTAGACTTACCCGGCGTGAGGAAACTACTCCTCTACCTCTAGACCATGCAGCTGTTTGGCTGAGGGGATTGGTTTGCCAAAAGCACTAGCTGAGTCTAAAAACAACTTTTAGCTTTTCAATTTCTAGCATCAATATCTTAGCTAAGTTTGCTCCTTCTAAGCATACATGGTAACAAGCATTTAGTACAATCAACAAGTTATCTCATGTAAACCTCATTTCACTTCTTACTCAATGTAGTACAAGGGGTCAAGCAGTCTCATTAGCTGCGAGAAGCAGACGATTCGAATCGAGTTTTGAACCTTGCAAGGTAAACCTAAACACACGACATGTCAGGGCACTCCGTCCCCACACACGTCAACCGTCCCCATTGATTCCCCGTTCGCGGCCAGGCCTCACCGCCTTGGCATACAATGCTCCACTGACCCCGGCCGCTGCCGTGCAGTGGCTGCACTTGTACCCACCATAGCTAGCATGGGAGACCCAGTCTCAGGTCGCGTGAGGGGTAAAGTCCACGCCCGGCTTCACTCAGGTACTAGGTTTACCGGTTACCATATTTCCCGACATGTGCTTAGTACGTTCAAACGCTTGACTCAGGTATCCACACATTAATCCTTAGTTCCTTTTCCCGTCTCATGGACAAGGCATCCACCTTGGATCCCAGTCCATGGACCATCATAGATCCCGTTATCAAGATGAATACAATCAATTCCTGACCTCACGCGAGTGCTAGAAAAATCACTCGACTTCTACTGAGATCCTGATTTTAGCAAAGCAGCTACTCGACCTAGCATACTAGTATTCATCTCAAAAACGAATCCTGAATTTATGCAACTAGGGGTTTCAAGCCACTCCTAAACTTAAGTGCTTATTACAAGCCTGTAAACATTAAGTGTAGTAAAGTAGCATATATATAACTTAGTTATGCATAAAACCGGGGCTTGCCTTCAATTGCTGGGGCTGCAGGGAGATCCTCGAAGGCAGTCTCGGGAGCTTGTTCCTGGTCTTCCTCATGGATAGCTCCTTGCTCAGGGATGAGCACGTACTCTCCGTCAGCGAGATTGCAATCTAATGAATGCAATGAGTAAGATACATGCATGGCATGATATGCAATTTAGCAACTAAAATTGGATGGGGAATGATCAATTTAATATGGTGGAGCTTATTCTCACTATTGAAGATTTTTGTGATACACTTAGCAAATTAGGGTCAAGTTTGGTTAAGCTAATTGTTAAGTTCATTTTGGTGTTCCACTGATTTCTTTTTAATGCCTTAGTGAGAGCTTGTCAAGATTCCTAGCTGAATTTATTGGAGTGAGGTTTATTATTCTCGCTCTTCTTTGTTATTTCTTTTATACTTTTAAGGTGGGTTTGAACTACAAGGTAGCTTAATAAATTTCCAAAAATTCTACAAAAATTACAGTGGCTTCTCACTGGTGTATAACTCTCTGTCTAAAATTTGAGGCTTAAAAAGTGAGTGGTCTTCCCTGTATAAAATTATCAAATATTAGGGCACAGGGGGTGTTTTGAACTACAACTCCCTTTTTACAGTGGGTTATTCTCTAAGACTTATTTTTACTGGCATTTAGATGCTATAACATGACTTTGTACAAATTTTCAGCCACTAATACTTATTAGTTATTTTATTATGATTTTCTAAAGTTTCTAGCCAAAGGGGTGCTTTCTACTACCACTATATTTGAAAAATATCAAACAACAGATTTCAAATTTTGATAACTTTTTGCTAAATTTTGATAACATTTTGCTTAAGGGAAGGGTGGTAGGAATTTCTTGAACTAAATGGCCTTTCTAGTTTTATTAGTGCCTAATAAAACATTTCACCTTGAATTTTTTCTGGACTAGGGTTCCCTTTACTTTTCCTAGGTTCTTTATTACTTAAGTGGACTAGGAAAAATATTTGCATCCATTGTTCATTATTTCCTAGTACCTTTCTCATTTTCCTAAATTTTGGGCAAATCTGGCTTTTAATAAATAACCTTGTCTAAATCTTCAATACTGGGGTGCTCACTATTTTTAAACAGTGTCTAAGTGGGGTTTACACTTCGACAAATTTTCTTAAGTTCAGCATAGAAGCATAACTATTTTTCATTATTTTAACAAGGTTTGGGCAGTTTCCTTATTTAATTCTAAACTCTAAAAATCAATACAGAAACCATAGGGTTCGGCATTTTTATTTGATAGTCCATAATATTTTGAATCCAGCAAAATTGATTTGACTAAATTTGGTTAAACATTTGTCAAGATATAAATTTCCTAAGTTCTTTGCTGAATTTAAAAAGAATAAACAGAAATGGATAAAGGAAAAAGGGTTTTGCACTGGGGTCCCTGGCGAAAGGTTTTAAGTGTATTACAGACAGGTCCTCGGTTCACTATTCACATGAGTCTATGACTCTGCAGAAAACCCCCCTAGGGTTTTGCGAAATCGAACCCGCAGTCCTTCCCCTAATGGAACAGTGACCGCGGCGAAGGAAAAGGGCGGAGGGGCTTACCGACGGCGAGGTTGCTCCGGTGAGGGGTCGGGCGAGGTCCGGGGGTCTCTAGCGATCATATCGAGGTACGGATCATCGGCGATGGTGGTCGGAGTAGGTCGGTCCACGTGCGCAGGCGGGGGAGCTCATCGACGACGAGGAATCTGGCCTAACCAGGGCAATACAGTTCAATTGAACGAGTCAGGGAGCTTCACTAGGGGTCAAGGAAGATATGTGCGCGAGGAATTTGAGAATGGCTCACCGGATTGCTCGGTCTACACGCGGCCGCGGGCGACCAAAGTCCGGCGAAGGCGATCCTGGGTCTTCGGTGAGGTTCTGTCGGGTCTGAGGGCTTGGAAAGCTTCATGGGCCACTGGCAAAGCTAAACAAGTGACCGGCGCGGCTTGGATGTGGCTAGAGTGAGCTAGCCGCGGTGGCCGAGGCTCGGGTGGTGATGGCGGGCGAAGGAGACCTCGCCAGAGCTAAGGGAGGGGTGTTGGCTAGTGAGGGTGAGCGCGGAGTGAGGCGAGGCACGCCCGGGGGTGGTTTTAAAGGCACGGGCGAGCACAGCCGAGGGGTGGCTCTGATAAGCGCTTGGGGCGTGCGCGGGCGAGCGCTAGTGTGCGCTCTGGTGTCTGGGCATGGCATCGAGCACGAGGCAGCGCAGAGAGAGGTCATGTTCAAGCGTGGATTGGCTCCAAATATTTGAGATTATGGCCATGATCCCTGTCACACCCGGCTTTAAGGTACAAAGCCAGGTGCATCTCATACATGCGCCAAGAAGACAACATATATAATAACAGAGTGTATAGAGATGAATGTCATAAAACATCAGAGTAATTATTACATAGCAGAAGACTTATTACAAAATAAAAGATAAAAGTAAAACGAACTAAGGATCGTCGGCGCCAATGTCAACTGAGAAACGCCACCTAGATCAGATCATACTCCTCGCCTTGTGGCTCCTCCTGAACCACCTGCTCTTCTCCTGTGGGGGGTGTGAGACAGCAAGGGTGAGCTCACACATGATCATAGCTCAACAAGTCGTGGGGAACCAGTGGACATAAACTCACAAAGGTGTGAGTTCATGTGATGTGTAAGGCTAATCAATGAAAGGGGTTAAAGCTGAGCATTGCTTTTAAGTAGTTGGTCAAAATTTTATTAGCAATTACTAAGTGTAAGTAAATACCAAACCATAGATAAAGTAATAGAACAAAATTAATAATAAACCCATGCAATGCAAATGACAAAATTGAATTTAAGTTCCATAATTTAAACATCAGAGAGTCATGAGCTGCTCATGACCGTGAGCTCGGCTAGTATACCAGTTTTACACTCTGCAGAGGTTGTACCCTTTACCCACAAGTCATGTTACCCATCTACCAAGGGATCGTGACTTCCCATACACCTCTACCGAGGAGGCGAGGTAGGGTAACACTACGAGGCCTTTACAAAGTTCCACTAGCTTCCGAAAACCCGCTACAGTTTATAGGAAGTTCCAATGCAGGGTTCCTGGCTGACCGCCATCGCAGCAAAATCAACCAGGGACCTCCCTACACTGACCACTCCCCTACTGCCTTTGCCCCTTCCGGGTAAGGTAGTCTTCCACTAGCTTTCCTAATTAGTCAGCCAAGGGCGTCCCATTAAACCCTTGTGGTGGCACGTGGTTCTCAAGTTAAGCTCTATGTTCCAATTAACATTAATGAACTTGACATGAACATAAACAGAATAACAAGAATAATTGGAACATAGATATAATAAATGATTATCCCAAAACCATGTAAAGCAATAGCAAACTACCCAGGTGATTCAGGGGTAAACAAGGTAATGAGATAAACAATCTAGGGTGACCTATTGGGTCCCATCAAAATTAACCTATGCATGGATAAGTGATATTAAAGAGCATTATTGGGTAAAAAGTGATCAAGGGCACAACTTGCCTTCAATGAGCTCCTGCTCAGCTACTTCAACCTGCTGCTCACCAGGATCCTCGGTCACGGGTTCTTCTACTCGCCACAATACAAACAAGCACAGGATACAGGGAAAATTAACATTACACCAAGCATGTAAACAAAATACACAGTAATAATCTACATATTAAAATAAAAACCTAGGAACAGGAATCATAATTTTCTGAGTTATAGATTTTAAGTTATGCATTTTCAAAGGTTTTATGTGCTTTAAATAGGATTAAGTGATAAATAAATTTCTTACTGTTTTCATGACATAATAGAGGCTCTAGGTGATAAAGAATAAAATTACAAAAATTTAGAAAGTGGAAGGGATTAATTTGGAGTTCATATGTATTTTCTATGAATTATCAAAGTTCTAGCAATTATTTTGTATTAAAAAGTAATTTCTATAATTAAATAACTGAATTTAAAGAGCTATGGACTGGGCCTCATTTTCTGCAAAGTATAGGGGGCTCGGGGTAAGTATTTCTAGACACAGAGAACAGTTGCGTAAGGATGGCGGGTTGATTTGCTAAAAAGTGAGGGGTTCTTTTATAACTCTGACCCGCGAAGGGGTATCGGTGAATCTGAGCCGTCCGATTACACATGTGCGGCCCAGATTAGATCGCACAACCCTACGAACCGGTACGTAATCTGGTCCACCGGATCCACGACCAACGGTGCCGATTTAAAATAGGTCGATCTGATCCTGACCCTGCGCTTACTATCCGACGGCCGCGATGCCATTTAGCCGAACAGGTATGTCTGACCCGATCCGAGCCGTCCGTGGCCAGATCCACGGCAGAGCGCTTGTCTCCCTCCTCTGGTGACTCAACGCGGCGATGCAGCCCCGCCCGGCGGTGGATCCTTCGCCGGCGCAGCGCCCAGAGGCTCCCATCCACAAATCGACGAGTTCACGCAGTGCCGGAGTGGTCACCGAGGCAAATCCGTTGGGCTATTACCCAATGATTTAGGCAACAGGGGCCGAACCACGGCACTAGTGTATCCGCGGCGGCGGAAATTCCTCCGATGAGAAATTGCGTCTATCGGTCAGATTCCCTTCCCTCCCAGGACGGTCCTACGCGAATATGGGGAGGTTTTGCAGAGAATGAATGTGCTTACCACCGGTGTGGAGCAATGTCCCAAGCTAGCCGTGGCACGAGGAATCCCGTGGTGGTCGTCCCCGCTCGGTGAGAAATTGCCGCGTAGATTCCACCCGCCCTTCACCAATTCGGCGCGCGCACACCCACCAAGACTAGGCGAAGCTCCTCCGCCAGTCGTGGCGGACCGTGGTGTCCGAACACGACGTTGGTGCTGACGGTCAACTATCCCCAATCTCCCAGTGTGTCCTTCCCTGCAATGGTTGCTAGCGGCTTGGAGAGGTGGAGTAATGAAAGAAGAAGGTGCACGGCCACAGGCTTATAGCCTCAACCCGGTGAGCACGAGCCGCAACGGCACCCAGAATCCGCGGGTTAGTTGAGTTCCGGTGCGGATTTGGGGGAGAAGAGGGAATGAGCCTTGCCCGCGTGGGTGTTTGACTGAACAGCGGGTCCCGCGATCCAGAGGGAGGGTGAGAGTGAACGGCTGTCCGGTAGACCCCACGTGTCGGCGCCACCCCCATGAGCTAGGCCAAACGCGTGGAATGGAGTAGAGATGGGCCGAATTCAGGTTCGTTGGCCCATCCAGGTATAGTATTCCTTTTCCTTTTTCTTTTATTTTCTTTTATTTTCTCCTTTCTCCATGCTTTCACAAATTCAAATTTAAATACTAATTTAAATTCAAACTTGTGACTAGTTCATTTTCAAACCATATTTGTGCAATTAAAAGTATTAGGTTTGAGAATATTTATTCAAATATAGTATTCATGTTTTCATATTCCTTCTCTTTTCTAGATTCAAGAATTTCTTTTAGGATTTAATTTTCCCTTTTTGGTCTTTAATATTTTCTTGTTACGAAATGCACACAAAAATAAAATATTCAGCATGATGCATGGATTTAGTAGCATATCTTTTATTAATTGTTCTTGGACATGGTGTTCACATATGATGATGCATGAAGATCAAACTCACATAAAGAGAAAATGTTTCTCTATTGGTATTATTTCTAGCAATTTACAAAGTGGGTGTTACAAATCCTACCCCCCTTAAAAAATAATCTCGTCCTCAAGATTTAAAAAGATCTAGGGAAAAGATGGGGAAAATCTATACGAAGCTCTTCTTCTCTTTCCCAAGTTGCTTCATCTTCACCGTGGTGACTCCATTGGACTTTGCACATCTTTATCACCTTATTCCTCGTGACTCGAGTCAAAGTGTCCAAAATCTTGATCGGGTACTCCGTGTAAGTCAAATCACCTTGAACACTGAGCTCTTCCATTGGTAACTGTTCCTCGGGAACACGGAGACACTTCTTCAGTTGAGATACGTGGAACACATTATGCACGTCCGATAGACTATCCGGTAACTCGAGTTGGTATGCCATCTCCCCAACTCTCCTAAAGATCAAGAATGGTCCAATATAGCGAGGGGACAATTTGCCCTTAACTTTAAATCTCCTCATTCCACGAAGTGGTGACACCTTGAGGTACACATAATCTCCTTCTTCAAATTCCAGTGGCCTCCTTCTATTATCAGCATAACTCTTTTGCCTGGTTTGAGCCACCCTCAAATTCTCTCGAATTATACGAACTTGTTCTTCTGCTTCTTGAATCAGTTCAGGCCCAAAGAACTGTCTCTCTCCAGTCTGATCCCAATACAAAGGAGTCCTGCACTTCCTCCCATATAGAGCTTCAAAAGGTGACATCTTCAGACTGGCCTGGTAACTATTATTATATGAGAACTCAGCATACGGTAGACTTTTATCCTAACTTCCTCCATGCTGAAGGGCACATGCTCTCAACATATCTTCCAATACTTGATTAGTCCTTTCAGTCTGTCCATCAGTCTGAGGGTGATAAGCTGTACTAAAATTCAACTTTGTACTCATGTTCTCATGAAAGCTTCTCCAAAACCTTGAGGTAAACTGTGAACCTCGATCAGACACGATCTTCTTTGGTACTCCATGTAAACACACAATCCGAGCCATATATAACTCTGCTAGCTGAGAACCTTTATAAGTAGTCTTTACAGGAATAAAGTGAGCCACTTTAGTCAATCTATCCACAATCACCCATATAGCATCATATCCTTTCTGGGTGCGAGGCAATCCAGTAATAAAATCCATACCAATCTCTTCCCACTTCCACTCGGGTATCTTTAGTGGATGTAGTAGTCCAGCTGGCCTCTGGTGTTCAGCCTTAACTCTTTGACATACATCGCACATAGCCACATGTGCAGCCACATCTCTTTTCAATCCATACCACCAATACTTCCGTTTCAAATCCTGATACATCTTGGTACTACCAGGATGAATAGAATAATCCGAGTCATGGGCCTCTTTCAATATAGTCTCTCGAAGGCTTTTAATATCAGGAACACACATCCTATCCTTGAACCATACAGTGCCTTGCTCATCTTCCGTGAACTCCGGAACTCGACCTTCAGTAATCAGATCCTTAATCTCTTTTATTTTAGCATCACCAATTTGTCCTTTGCGGATCTCTTGCTCCAAAGTAGGTTCCACATCAATAGTAACTCCTTCAATATGAGCAACTATCCCCAGGTTAAGCCTCCTGAAATCCTCAACAATCTCATCGGGTAGCTGGGCAACAATAGCTGAATGAACATGCTCCTTGCGACTCAAGGCATCTGCAACCAAATTTGCCTTGCCCGGGTGATAGTGAATCTCCAAATCATAATCCTTAATAAGCTCCAACCAACGGCGTTGCCTAAGGTTGAGGTCCTTCTGAGTGAATATATACTTCAGACTCTTATGATCTGTATATACTTGACACTTGGTTCCCATAATGTAATGTCTCCAAATCTTAAGAGCATGCACAACTGCTGCTAGTTCCAAGTCGTGAGTGGGGTAGTTCAATTCATGTTTCCGCAACTGACGAGAAGCATAAGCAATCACATGTCCTTCTTGCATGAGCACACATCCTAAGCCTTGGCCACATGCATCACAATAGATATCAAATCCTTTCTGTAGGTCTGGCATAACCAATACTGGTGGCGACATCAACCTCTTCTTCAATAGATCAAAGCTGTCTTGACACTTCTCGTCCCACTTAAATTCTTTTCCTTTCTCCAAAAGCGAAGTCATAGGTTTAGCAATCTTAGAAAATCCTTCAATAAATCTCCGATAATAGCCTGCTAATCCCAAGAAACTTCGAATCTCAGTAACTGTAGTGGGTACTCTCCACTCCATTATCTCCTTAACCTTAGCAGGATCCACTGCTATTCCTCCATTAGAAATAATATGTCCAAGAAATGGCACCTCGCCAATCCAAAACTCGCACTTGCTGAACTTGGCATATAGCTGATTATCTCGTAGCTTCTGTAGCACCAACCTCAGATGTTCCTCATGATCGTTATCACTCTGAGAATAAATGAGAATATCGTCGATGAATACCACGACGAATCTGTCCAAATACTCCATAAACACCTTGTTCATCAGGTTCATAAAATAAGCTGGTGCATTGGTTAATCCAAACGACATAACAGTAAACTCATATAATCCATATCGAGTCGAGAAAGCCGTCTTGGGAATATCCGATGGTCTAATCCTCATCTGATGGTATCCCGATCGGAGATCAATCTTCGAAAATACTCTTGCACCTCTCATCTGATCAAATAAATCCTCAATACGGGGCAACAGATACTTGTTCTTCACCGTAACATCATTAAGAGATCTATAATCCACACACATCCGCTGCGATCCATCCTTCTTCTGTACAAACAGAACTGGTGCTCCCCAAGGTGAGGAACTCGGACGAATGTACCCAGCATCTTGCAACTCAGTTAACTGCTTCTTAAGTTCCTTCAACTCCTCTACGGACATCCTATATGGCCGTTTAGAAATAGGGGCAGTTCCAGGTAAGAGGTCAATAACAAACTCAACTTCTCTATCAGGTGGCATCCCTGGTAACTCCTCTGGAAAGACATCCGGAAAATCTCTAACCACCCGGATGTTGTCACCAACAAACTCCTCAGGTATAAAGAACATTGCACGCATGGGTGAGGAGGTTACTGCAATATTAACTTGAAATCTTTCTCCTTTAGTGGTAGTGAGTTCTACGGTACCTCTACCACATGCTATAACGGCCTTTGCCTTTCTTAGCCATGACATACCAAGGATCAGATCTATACTGCTTGACTCTAATATTATAGCAGTAGCTCCAAATTCTCTACCCATAATGGTCAATGTCAATCTATGTGTCATTTGATTCGCCTCAACAGGCCCTTTAGGTGTAATTACTATCATGGGTTTTCTCATATTTAGCAGTGGTATTTCATTTGTGTTGGCATATCTAGCAGACATGAATGAATGTGTAGCACCAGAATCAAATAATATGGTTGCAGGAATTGCATTAACATAAAACATACCAAGTACGAGGTCCCCTCCATCCGGAGTAGCATCAACGCTGACTTGATTAACCTTGGCAATAGAATATCCCTTGCCAGAACTTGGTGTTTGCTGCCTGTTCTGAACTGGAGTAGTAGCCATCCTCTGTGGGCAGACATTTGCATAATGACCAGTCTTCCCACACTTGAAACAAGTAGTGCCTGGACTTTGTCCTGAAAACTTCGTCGGGGTGCCAGTGGGGGTAGCCTGTCGAGGAGGTGGAGTCCTCAGTGGTGATTGCTGAACTGGGCGTGGTCCTCCTGGTCGAGTCGGTGTACCCTGTGGTGAACTGTAGCGAGGGCGAACACTGCTGCTTCCTTGTCCTTGAGATATTGCCTTTCTCTTCAAATCTCCCAGCTGAACACGCTTGTGTTCAATAGCAAGAGCCTTATCCAACAGTCTCTGAAACGATGGAAATGTGTGTGCCACTAGAGCATACTGCAGGGGTCCATTAAGTCCTTCAATAAAATGCTCCTGCTTCCTCTCGTCTTCAGCAACTTCTTCAGGGGCATATCTGGATAACTGAATAAACTTGTCGTGGTACTCGCTGACTAACATACTTCCTTGCTTTAGCGATAGAAACTCCTTCTTCTTGATCTTTATCATACCAACTGGAATATGGTAGTTCCTGAATTGTGTACTGAACTCTGCCCAGGTAATAGTATCAGCAGCATCGTGGGCAGCGGTATAAGAATCCCACCAGTCAGCAGCAGGACCCGTCAGACGTCCAGAAGCATATAAAACCTTCTCCCGGTCAGTGCATTGTGCAATATTCAACATCTTCTCAACGGACTTCAGCCAATCATCAGCGTCCAGTGGATCAGGTGAGCTAGCGAATGTAGGTGGCTTATGGCTCATGAACTCCCTATGCTTATCACGGGGTGGAACTGGTGGTGGTGGTGGAGGCAGTGGCACTTGTTGCTGCTGTTGTTGTGCCCTCCTTTCCTAGCGTATCTCATCTCGTTCCTGGCGCAACTCCTGTCGTATATCTTCTCTTTCCTGACGCATCTCCTGGCGTTCTTGCTGCATCTGGGCACGCATATCAGCCATAGTGTCTGCCATTTGCTGCATCACCGCCATCTGAGCAGCAACCAGTGGGTCAACTCCGCCTGGTGGAGGATTAGGAGGATTCATCTCTGCAGGCTGTGGCTGGGGTTGTCTGTATATTCTCCGAGTGTGTCGATTGGGAGGCAAATCAATTCCACCACCCCGCCTGGTATTGACCATCTGAGTTAGATACATATGGTAAGAAAATAGTAGACAAGGCAGGTATTTACAAAGCAGGTTACTTTGGGGAATTTTTGTTAGCTAAGCAGATTAATATTTTACCTACCAAAGCTAATTCAACACATTATGGTGGTACATACTAAGATGTCCATCTATAATAATTCAATCAATCAAAGAAGCAAATCATGCATTTAGCATCAGCACAATCAAACAACATTTTTAAAGAAAATAGTTTTAAATTTTTGTCTTGGGTTCCCTATCTCTTAAAAAGATCATAGTGGTAGGATTCCAAGGTGTGAAATTCATCTTGTCTTAGAGTAGAAAAGATAAGATTAACCAGAGTAGATTAGCAGAAGGTGAGACAAGATCAAGATGAGATAAGTATAGAATGAGTCAGAGTAAGGTAAGTAAGTGAGGGTTGTCCATTTCTATCTAGGTTTCGTCCTACAGTCAACATTTCCTCTGATACCACTTCTGTCACACCCGGCTTTAAGGTACAAAGCCAGGTGCATCTCATACATGCGCCAAGAAGACAACATATATAATAACAGAGTGTATAGAGATGAATGTCATAAAACATTAGAGTAATTATTACATAGCGGAAGACTTATTACAAAATAAAAGATAAAAGTAAAACGAACTAAGGATCGTCGGCGCCAATGTCAACTGAGAAACGCCACCTAGATCAGATCATACTCCTCGCCTTGTGGCTCCTCCTGAACCACCTGCTCTTCTCCTGTGGGGGGGGTGTGAGACAGCAAGGGTGAGCTCACACATGATCATAGCTCAACAAGTCGTGGGGAACCAGTGGACATAAACTCACAAAGGTGTGAGTTCATGTGATGTGTAAGGCTAATCAATGAAAGGGGTTAAAGCTGAGCATTGCTTTTAAGTAGTTGGTCAAAATTTTATTAGCAATTACTAAGTGTAAGTAAATACCAAACCATAGATAAAGTAATAGAACAAAATTAATAATAAACCCATGCAATGCAAATGACAAAATTGAATTTAAGTTCCATAATTTAAACATCAGAGAGTCCTGAGCTGCTCATGACCGTGAGCTCGGCTAGTATACCAGTTTTACACTCTGCAGAGGTTGTACCCTTTACCCACAAGTCATGTTACCCATCTACCAAGGGATCACGACTTCCCATACACCTCTACCGAGGAGGCGAGGCAGGGTAACACTACGAGGCCTTTACAAAGTTCCACTAGCTTCCGAAAACCCGCTACAGTTTATAGGAAGTTCCAATGCAGGGTTCCTGGCTGACCGCCATCGCAGCAAAATCAACCAGGGACCTCCCTACACTGACCACTCCCCTACTGCCCTTGCCCCTTCCGGGTAAGGTAGTCTTCCACTAGCTTTCCTAATTAGTCAGCCAAGGGCGTCCCATTAAACCCTTGTGGTGGCACATGGTTCTCAAGTTAAGCTCTATGTTCCAATTAACATTAATGAACTTGACATGAACATAAACAGAATAACAAGAATAATTGGAACATAGATATAATAAATGATTATCCCAAAACCATGTAAAGCAATAGCAAACTACCCAGGTGATTCAGGGGTAAACAAGGTAATGAGATAAACAATCTAGGGTGACCTATTGGGTCCCATCAAAATTAACCTATGCATGGATAAGTGATATTAAAGAGCATTATTGGGTAAAAAGTGATCAAGGGCACAACTTGCCTTCAATGAGCTCCTGCTCAGCTACTTCAACCTGCTGCTCACCAGGATCCTCGGTCACGGGCTCTTCTACTCGCCACAATACAAACAAGCACAGGATACAGGGAAAATTAACATTACACCAAGCATGTAAACAAAATACACAGTAATAATCTACATATTAAAATAAAAACCTAGGAACAGGAATCATAATTTTCTGAGTTATAGATTTTAAGTTATGCATTTTCAAAGGTTTTATGTGCTTTAAATAGGATTAAGTGATAAATAAATTTCTTACTGTTTTCATGACATAACAGAGGCTCTAGGTGATAAAGAATAAAATTACAAAAATTTAGAAAGTGGAAGGGATTAATTTGGAGTTCATATGTATTTTCTATGAATTATCAAAGTTCTAGCAATTATTTTGTATTAAAAAGTAATTTCTATAATTAAATAACTGAATTTAAAGAGCTATGGATTGGGCCTCATTTTCTGCAAAGTATAGGGGGCTCGGGGTAAGTATTTCTAGACACAGAGAACAGTTGCGTAAGGATGGCGGGTTGATTTGCTAAAAAGTGAGGGGTTCTTTTATAACTCTGACCCGCGAAGGGGTATCGGTGAATCTGAGTCGTCCGATTACACATGTGCGGCCCAGATTAGATCGCACAACCCTACGAACCGGTACGTAATCTGGTCCACCGGATCCACGACCAACGGTGCCGATTTAAAATAGGTCGATCTGATCCTGACCTTGCGCTTACTATCCGACGGCCGCGATGCCATTTAGCCGAACAGGTATGTCTGACCCGATCCGAGCCGTCCGTGGCCAGATCCACGGCAGAGCGCTTGTCTCCCTCCTCTGGTGACTCAACGCGGCGATGCAGCCCCGCCCGGCGGTGGATCCTTCGCCGGCGCAGCGCCCAGAGGCTCCCATCCACAAATCGACGAGTTCACGCAGTGCCTGAGTGGTCACCGAGGCAAATCCGTTGGGCTATTACCCAATGATTTAGGCAACAGGGGCCGAACCACGGCACTAGTGTATCCGCGGCGGCGGAAATTCCTTCGATGAGAAATTGCGTCTATCGGTCAGATTCCCTTCCCTCCCAGGACGGTCCTACGTGAATATGGGGAGGTTTTGCAGAGAATGAATGTGCTTACCACCGGTGTGGAGCAATGTCCCAAGCTAGCCGCGGCACGAGGAATCCCGTGGTGGTCGTCCCCGCTCGGTGAGAAATTGCCGCGTAGATTCCACCCGCCCTTCACCAATTCGGCGCGCGCACACCCACCAAGACTAGGCGAAGCTCCTCCGCCAGTCGTGGCGGACCGTGGTGTCCGAACACGACGTTGGTGCTGACGGTCAACTATCCCCAATCTCCTAGTGTGTCCTTCCCTGCAATGGTTGCTAGCGGCTTGGAGAGGTGGAGTAATGAAAGAAGAAGGTGCACGGCCACAGGCTTATAGCCTCAACCCGGTGAGCACGAGCCGCAACGGCACCCAGAATCCGCGGGTTAGTTGAGTTCCGGTGCGGATTTGGGGGAGAAGAGGGAATGAGCCTTGCCCGCGTGGGTGTTTGACTGAACAGCGGGTCCCGCGATCCAGAGGGAGGGTGAGAGTGAACGGCTGTCCGGTAGACCCCACGTGTCGGCGCCACCCCCATGAGCTAGGCAAAACGCGTGGAATGGAGTAGAGATGGGCTGAATTCAGGTTCGTTGGCCCATCCAGGTATAGTATTCCTTTTCCTTTTTCTTTTATTTTCTTTTATTTTCTCCTTTCTCCATGCTTTCACAAATTCAAATTTAAATACTAATTTAAATTCAAACTTGTGACTAGTTCATTTTCAAACCATATTTGTGCAATTAAAAGTATTAGGTTTGAGAATATTTATTCAAATATAGTATTCATGTTTTCATATTCCTTCTCTTTTCTAGATTCAAGAATTTCTTTTAGGATTTAATTTTCCCTTTTTGGTCTTTAATATTTTCTTGTTACGAAATGCACACAAAAATAAAATATTCAGCATGATGCATGGATTTAGTAGCATATCTTTTATTAATTGTTCTTGGACATGGTGTTCACATATGATGATGCATGAAGATCAAACTCACATAAAGAGAAAATGTTTCTCTATTGGTATTATTTCTAGCAATTTACAAAGTGGGTGTTACAATCCCGTTGAGAGATCTCTTCCCATGACATTCCTTTGTCGTTTGTGTGTGGAGGCTTATGGGTTTTGCTGACTGGATCAAGAGATATGGAGGGGTGAAATTGGGTTTGTCTCACTGCCGAACACTAAGAGAAGATCCCAGGTTTGACGTGTCCAGGGCACGCGTCCCAATGCCATCTTCAGATATGTGGTAGAGGGGTTAGTTTAGCACATTTTTGTTAATGGGAGCTTAAGGATTTAAGCTAGGGATTAAGGTGAACGCGCTCGGTTTTGAGTTAGAGGCTGAAATTCAGAAATCTGAATTTCAGATTTTTCTAGGAAGCATCCAATTGAATGGCTTGATTGGGGTTTTTAACAAACTATTTTGGCCAAACTTTTATAACCTTTATTGTAGCTTAGTTAGTGTATTTCAACTTTTATAATTGGCCTAAGCCACGATTCCATGTTTTTCATGGTCTTTTTACCCATCCTTTCCTTTCTACTTAAATGACCTAATTAGGGTTGTTCTAGGGTTTTTAGCAATTCTTTCCTTTTTGAAGGCTTAATATGTTTTAGGCATGATCCTTAAGATAAAAGACTTAATTTAACCTTTGCTCCTAATTTTTTATGTCCATTACTCAATTTTGTTCACATGTGATAATGGTTTGAGTTAGCTTAAAGAAGAAACCCTAGGTGACATTGGGGTGTCACATACGCCTCGGAAGACTCAAGGGAGCCACGTCCGATTGGTAGGTTGCCTTCACAGCGGCACACCCCAATGCGGATACAATAACCTGGCAGGAGTTCCAAGTGAACTTCCGCGCTCATCATATTCCCTCGGGAATTATGAAGCTGAAGGAGTTTCTTTCCCTTACTCAAGGGAATATGTATGTCAGTGAGTATCGTGATCGCTTCACTCAGCTTTCACGCTACGCACTAGAAGAAGTGGATACAGATAAGAAGCGCCAGCAAGAGCGTTTCCTAGAAGGATTGATTGGACATCTGAACTACCAACTTTAGAGTCATACCTTCCCCAATTTCCAGACTCTGCTGAACAAGGCAATTGGCCTTGAAAGTAAAAGAAGGGAATTGTCTGACCATAAAAGGAAGTTCTAAGGTCAGTCCAGCAGGAACACCCGCCCGAACAACGCTCAAGGTTCGTAGTTCCGCTCTGGAAATCACGGTGGAAATAATTATCAAGTGCAATGCTCTGGACAACAAGGCCAAAGGAATAATCAAAGCTAGAACCAGCAGAGGAACAACTCTCAGACCAACCAGAGGTCTGGTGGGAGTTCATAGAATCGTCAAGGTGGCGCCGTGAACACGCAGGCCAGAAGCAACAACGCACCAGTCCAACCCAATGGCTGCTTCAAGTGTGGTGA
The DNA here is from genome assembly GCF_902167145.1 of Zea mays. Taxonomy (NCBI): domain Eukaryota; kingdom Viridiplantae; phylum Streptophyta; class Magnoliopsida; order Poales; family Poaceae; genus Zea; species Zea mays. The sequence goes on along the minus strand of NC_050103.1, from coordinate 89,850,474 downwards.
GCATGGCCATTATGCTAACAACTGCCCAAGGCGCAACTAGCAGACACCTCAGAAAAGCAATAATCAGAGGAATGACCAGAACACCCCTGCTCGTGGATCTGCTCAGAACAAAGCTCTGTAGAACCAAAGTAGAGGAAGGGTCAATCACGTCACAGCGGAATCAGTGCTTGAGGATGCCGATGTGGTGTATGGTATGTTCCTTATCAACTCCATACCTGCATCAGTTTTATTTGACTCTAGAGCATCACATTCAATTATAACTGAGTCATTTGTGGAAAAACATAACATACCCAAGTACACCCCTTAAGAAGATGTTACACATTAGTTCACTAGGAGGTAACATGAAGGCCACACATTCATGCCTCCATGTTAATCTCAAGATTCAAGTAATAGATTTTTCAGTCAACCTAGTGGTCTTAGGATCCAACAGTATTGATGTAGTTCTTGGATGCGACTGGTTGAAGAGTTGTGATGGAGTGATAAAATGTGCCAACGGAACAATTACGTTAACAAGTCTGCAAGGCGAAAGAATCCAAGTTAGCACAGACATGTCGACAGATGCAAAAGGGAAGACAATGATAAATCACTTGGAAGAAAAGCCCTTGGAAAATATCAAGATAGTGTGTGAATACCCAGACATATTTCCAGAGGAATTACCAGGTATGCCACCTGATCGTGATATAAAGTTTTCTATTGAATTATTACCCGGAACTGCACCTATCTCGAAAAGACCTTATAGAATGGATGTCAAAGATTTAGTAGAACTGAAGAAACAAATAGAAGAATTACTAGAAAAAGGTTTCATTCGCCCAAGTTCATCCCCTTGGGGAGCCCCAGTTCTATTTGTGAGCAAGAAAGATGGTTCGAGGAGAATATGTGTTGATTATAGAAGTTTGAATGAAGTAACCATCAAGAATAAATACCCATTACCTCGAATTGAAGATTTATTTGATCAGATGGAGGGAGCTAAGTTATTCTCGAAGATAGATCTAAGGTCGGGATATCATCAGTTAAAGATTCGAGCAGAAGATGTACCCAAGACAGCCTTCACGACGAGATATGGATTATATGAGTTTTTGGTCATGTCGTTCGGACTGACTAATGCACCGGCATACTTTATGAACTTGATGAATAAAGTATTCATGGAATATCTGGATCAGTTTGTGGTCGTATTCATTGACGACATACAGATATATTCTCCAAATGAAGAAACACATGAAGATCATCTAAGGCTAGTCCTACAAAAGCTTCGTGACAACCAATTATATGCAAAGTTCTCGAAGTGTGATTTTTGGTTGAAGGAATTTGCTTTCTTAGGGCATATTGTTACTGATGGTGGAATTAAAGTGGACCCAGGAAAGATAAGTGAGATACTAAATTGGAAGCAACCAAAGGATGCGTCCAAGATCAGAAGTTTTCTTGGATTGGCAGGATGCTACAGAAGATTTATTGAAGGTTTTTCCAAGTTAGTGAAACCGCTTACCTCACTACTGGATAAAGGTAAAGAGTTCAAGTGGGATGAAGCGTGCCAGAATTGTTTTGAGGAACTCAAGAAAAGGTTAACCACTGCACCAATTTTAGTAATGCCAGACATTCACAAGGGATTTGATGTGTATTGCGATGCATCACACCTTGGACTGGGATGTGTGCTAATGCAAGAAGGAAAGGTAATAGCTTATGCATCAAGACAGTTGAGAAAGCATGAGAAGAATTACCCTATGCATGATTTGGAACTAGCTACCGTAGTGCATGCTTTGAAAATTTGGAGACACTATATGATTGGAAACAAGTGCAAAATCTTCACAGATCACAAAAGCTTGAAATATATATTCACTCAGAAAGAACTCAACCTGAGACAAAGAAGATGGCTTGAGTTGATTAAAGACTATGATTTGGAAATACAATATCACCCAGGAAAAGCAAATGTCACTACTCATTTAAGCCGTAAGGGTCAAGTGAACAACATCACTACTCATTTGATGTCACAAGAATTGTGCTGGGAAATGGAACAACTCAACCTTGGATTGCTCAATAATGTATAAGCAACGGTTATGGCAGTTGAATCTACTTTGGAAGAAGAGATTCGCAAAGGACAAGAGTCCGATGAGAAAATTAAGGAAATTAAAACTTTGATTGGTTTGGGAAAAGCCCCAGATTTCACGGAAGATGAACAAGGTACAGTATGGTTTAAAAAGAGAATCTATGTACCGGAAATCGAACACCTACGCCAACTTATTTTGAGAGAAGCTCATGATTCGGCTTACTCTATTCACCCTGGGAGTACAAAGATGTACCAGGATCTAAAGGAAAAATATTGGTGGTACGGTTTGAAAAGAGATGTTGCTACTCATGTTGCATTGTGTGACGTGTGTCAGCGAGTTAAAGCCGAACACCAAAGACCAGCAGGATTGCTACAACCTCTCAAGGTACTGGAATGGAAATGGGAAGAAATCGGTATGGATTTCATAGTTGGACTACCCCGTACTCGGGATGGCTATGATTCAATATGGGTCATAGTAGACAGGTTGACTAAAGTAGCACACTTTATACCTATGAAGACAACTTACTCAGGAGCCCAGTTAGCAGAGTTATACATGTCGAGTATTGTTTGTCTACATGGAGTACCGAAGAAGATCGTATCAGATCGAGGAACCCAGGTTACCTCGCGCTTTTGGAAAAGACTACATGAGTCCATGGATACCAAGCTAAACTTTAGTTTAGCTTATCATCCGCAAACGGATGGGCAAACGAAAAGAACAAACCAAGTGTTGGAAGATATGCTACGAGCTTCCGCTCTAAAGCATGGTAGAAGCTAGGATAAAAGTTTGCTTTATGCAGAATTCTCGTATAATAATAGTTATCAAGCAAGTCTAAAAATAGCACCATTTAAAGCACTTTATGGACGAAAGTGTAGAACACCGCTTTATTGGAATCAGACTGGAGAAAGTCAAGTATCTGGTCCATAAATTCTTCAAGAAGTGGAAAAGCAAGTGCAGATTATTAGAGGAAATTTGAAGACAGCACAGTCAAGACAGAAAAGCTATGCTGATAATAGAAGAAGAGAGTTGATATTCGAAGTAGGAGACTTCGTATACCTTAAAGTTTCACCAATGAGAGGAATGAAAAGATTTAAGGTTAAGGGAAAACTATCTCCTTGCTATATTGGCCCATTCAAGATTTTGGAAAGAAAAGGTGAAGTAGCCTACCAGTTAGAGCTACCCGATAGTTTATCGGACGTGCATGACGTATTTCACGTGTCACAACTCAAGAAGTGCTTGAGAGTACTGGAGGAACAGTTACCCATGGAAGAACTGAATGTCAATGAGGATTTGACTTATTCGGAGTACCTAGTCAGAATTCTGGAAACATCTTGCAGAATTACACGGAGTAAAGTCATTAACATGTGCAAGGTTCAGTGGAGTCATCATTCGGAAGATGAGGCCACTTGGGAAAGAGAAGATGAACTCAGAGCAGAATTCCCCCAGTTATTCTCGGAAGTTTCTTAATCTCGAGGACGAGATTCTTTTAAGAGGGGTAGGTTTGTAACACTATAAAAGCCATCAACTAAAAATAAGAAATTTAGTTATTATGAAAATTAGGGTAATAAATTTTTATTCAAGTGTTTATTATTTATTTGTATTTTATTATTTATTTGCATTTTGAATCATTTTTTATTGCGCATGATTGATTATTGGATGTTTCATAGCAAATTCTTTTCATAGGAAAAATATCCTAGTAAATAACATAATAATTAAATAATATAATAATTATTAGTCTAAAAATAAATATTTTATTTATAAATAGTTTTGGTGGATTTTTATGAATTTTTGAGCTCTTTAAAAATGCATTTCGAAATTTGAAAAAAAAACCTCCCTAACCCTAAGGCCCACTAGGGGCCCAACTACTAACCCTAGGCGCCCTGGCTTCTCCCTGTTCCCAGTCGCCGCCGCCCCTACCTTTCTCCCTCTCCCCTATTCTCTCTCTTCTCTCACCTCTCTCTTCCCTTCCTCTCTCACCCGCACGAACCAGGGAGCCGGCCGAGCCCTGGCCGAGCCGCCCTCCCCGTGGCCGCGCCATGTCGCGCGCGCCAGGAGCCCTGCCGCGGACCAGCGCCCTGCCTCGACCGTGCCCCAGCACCGACCCACGCTAGGCAGCGACGCCCAGCGGACCGGCCGACCCCGACGCCGCCCGTGGTCGAGGAGCGCGACCCCGACTGACGACCTGCGCGCCCGAAGCGCCATGAAGCCACATGTCGTTTCATTTCCCCGTTAATGGAGCTTAATGCATCCGTTTCTACTCCTTCCCCCCATTCCTCCTCTTCCCATTACGAGCAGGAAACGGCAACGCCATTGAAGGCCTCCATGAAGACGCGCTGGTGCCCCCATGACCTCCCTGGCCGACCCTTCCACTCTCCCACCCTCTCCCAATAAATCTGACGCTCCTCCTCTCTCTCATCCTCCCCTACCTGAGCTCTCTCTCATTCCTCGCACTCTCTCGCTCACCGTTCGTCGCTGGAGTTCGCCGTTCATCGCCGGAGCTACGCCACCCGCCATCCGAAGCCGAGCCCCTGCTCTTCTCCGCCCGGCCGAAACCCTGTTGAGCCCTCCCCGTCACACGTACGAACCCAAGGTTGAAGACAACCTAAATTAATTTGTGTATTTTTGAAATTCTTTTGATTCGATTCATGAAGTGTATATTTGTCTTGTTGTAATATGAACTTGTGTGATCCGAAATTCATACGTATGTGCGCTATGGAATTTTTGGTAGATATATGCGATTAATAGTGCACTGTGATTGTTCATGTTAGTCGATGCGATGATTTTTGGATTAGAGAGAAATATGACGAAAAAATTAGTAGTCACACGTTGGTGATAAAAACACTAGATATGAAATTTTGTAGTTAAATTTGGTCACAATGAACTTTAGAAACTATTTGAAGAATTATAATCATAGGTTTATTTTAATGGAATTAGTAAGTGGTATAGAATTCATGACCATAAAAACATTATAGGATTTTAGATGATTTATATATGATTATTTTATTAATATTTTCTTTTAGAAAGAAAGGAGAAAATACCACTAGTAGTATGAAAAATATACTTTTACTAGCCAAAATAAACGTGTTCGCGAGTATAGCACTTAAATTCTTAAAGTTAGTAAAATACTCGTTTATGTCAAAATAACCCCGCTTATATTATAAAAAGTCCAATTAGTGGTTTATATTGATTTTTAGAATATTAATGTTAATAGATTCATTTTAGCTATACTCAATAATTCAAGTTAGAAATAAAAAGAATAAAATCTATAGGTCTATTTATTAGTATTAAAGACAATAATTATCATTTATTTTCATTGATGATGTTAATACATATTAATACTAGTTAAAACTGTATTTATAGCACCTACTCATAATTTCACCATTTATGACTCGCAATAATAGTCATAAATGAATTAATAAGCATTTACGCGCTAAGACGTATTTATGTGTGTGTTAAGTGCGATGTGTTAATGTGAATGTAATGGTGTATGTTTATGTAATGGTGCGTGTTTATTTATTGGTGAATGATTTCTTTTGTATGTACGATATGTGAATCGATATTAGAAGCTGACTGTGTGGTAGACGAACTGAATACGTTCGAGGACGACTCGTAGGACACGCTTGAGCAAGGCAAGTGGATTCTCTCTCTGCATACTCTTTTTGTACTCAATCAATGCATATAATAATATTTACTTTTTGATATACTACATAATTTGATGGGTTTTACCTAATTAAGTATTTCCTAGATTTACTAACTGTGTTCCTTGATTACCCTGGGAAATTATTAAGCTTTGCAAATTTGTACTACCGCTCAACTTAATAATTTTGATGTCACTCATTAAATTGATATTAATGTTCCAAAATTGAAATTGGCATTATGATATTAACCCGATGGTTAAAACAATATTATTTCATATTAATTAGAACATAGAGTGACCACCCAGGATAATAGTGCAACCACGAGTGCTATCATGGCTCTGGCTTTGGTAATTAGCTTTATATGCTTAGTTCCTAGCAACCTTACCTGAAATATGAGCAAGAGGGGGAGCGGCAGTGGTGGTAGCTCATGTTAACATGGGGACGTATTCTTGGCTAAGGTACCTCACCCAGAGGGCCTCCACACCGACTATGGAAACCTTAGCGGATTGATTCGTATTAAGTGTATTTTATGAAAGCCTCATAATGGATCCGTAGCCATTCACCTTGGTAGTGTTTACGGGTCCGATCAACCGAGGCTAGATGGGATACATGGCTTGTGGGTAAAGTTGTACCACCTCTGCAGAGTGTAAAACTGATATATCAGCCGTGCTCCCGGTTATGAGCAGTCTGGACTCCTCACATGATAATTGAACTTAAAGATGGACATTAAATCGAGATCCGATGATCTGCCAATGGTTTGCTTAAGTGGTTTCACTTAAGTGTTTTTGTTATACTCATATTCCTTTGTTTAAATGGGATACTTGGGATTCACACTTATTAGTAAGACAAGTGTTGTTAATAAAATGTTGACCAACTAAAATGCTTACTGCTCAACCTTAGCCTCACCTTGTTATACCTGTATTAATTTTTCCCCCACTTGCTGAGCCCCGACCATAAGTGAGCTCACCCTTGCTAATATTTTGATCAGAGGGTGATGCTGGAGACTTTGATGGAGATTTTGACGACAATGAATTCTAAAGTCTAACGATGCGCCGGTCATCTTCCCGTGGGAGATTGCCCATGTTATTTAATTCCGCCTTACTTTGATGTGATACTTGTTAAGGATACAATGATTCAGATGATGTAATAAAGTATTATACTCTCTTTACGCCTTTATTGCATTGTCTTTTGTTATATTACACTTGTGACGTCAACATATGTGTGTGAAATGGATCTTGGCACACATATGCTATGTGCTCGGTTATGCCCCCTGGAACCGGGTGTGACACCTTGATCAGTTCCAGCCATCTTCGCTGCTTCATGTTTAGTTCTGACTGGATGAATATATACTTAAGACTCTTGTAGTCTGTGTAAACATCACACTTCTGCCCATACAGATAGTGCCTCCGGATCTTCAATGCATGAACCACTGCCATCAATTCTAGGTCATGTGTGGGATAATTTCTCTCATGAATTTTCAGCTGTCGGGATGAGTACGCCACCACTCTCCATTTTTGCATTAGCACACCCCCAGACCAGTGTATGAAGCATCACAATACATTGAGAATGGCTTGTGAACATCAGGTAGGATCGACACAGGTGCTGTAGTCAACTTCCTCTTCAATGCTTCAAAGGACTCTTAACACTATGGGGTCCACTTGAACTCAACTTCTTTGCCAGCAGGGCTCTCATCGGTCTGACAATTTTAGACAAACCTTCAATGAAACGCCGATAGTATCCAGCCATTCCAATGAATTTCTTGATCCCACGGACATCTCTCGGTGCTTTCTAGTCCAGAATATCTGCCACCTTATTTGGGTCAACAGCTAACCCGTCTCGGTTTATGATGTGACCTAATAACAGGACTTCGCTGATCCAGAACTCATGTTTGCTCAACTTAGCTTACAACTGATGATCCCGTAATCGTTGCAATACCATCTTCAAATGCTCCTCATGTTCTTCCTCATTCTGAGAATATATAAGGATATCATCGATAAATAGCACTACAAACTTGTTCAGATAATCCATGAACACACTATTCATCAGATACATGAACAAAGCTGGCCCATTGGTTAGACCAAATGAAGAGTTGTAGTTGAATGTTTATGAAACTTAGTTGAGACGTGTTATATTTGTGAACACTTCGACACAGAAAGTTATAAAACCTTCTAAAACTTTTATGTCATACTTATATCGTAAAAATATGTGTCCATGCCAAATTTCATAAATTTTTACCAAATTTACATATTATTTCACAATTTCTATAAATAGGTATATAGTAATTCACTTAATCGATATAAAATAGTACATTTGTTAAGAAAAATAAATTTGCCATTGCAATATGAATGAATACCATATATGAATGTCTGTACCAAAATTTAAATAAAATAATGAAGAAATTAATCTATATATAATGTAAAGTGGAGAGTTATAGTTGAAGGTTTATGAAACTTAGTTTACATGTGTTTTATTTGTGAACACTTTGACACAAAAAAGTTAAAAAATCTTATGAAACTTTTATTTCATACTTTAATCATCAAGACATGTGTCCAAATTTTTGTCCACATTTACATATTATTTTATAATTTCTATAAAAATGTATGCAACAATTCACTTAATTGGTATAAAATAGTAAATGTGCTAAGAAATAAAATTTGCTATTCCAAAATGAATGAATGTCATATATGAATGCGCGTATAAAAACTTAAATAAAAATAATAAAGAAATTATGTATACCAAATGTATTTATATTTTGAATGATGTGCGTATAATGTGCGTATCATATAGTGTAAAGTGGAGAGTTATATATTTGAATGATGAAGCTTAGTTGAATATTATATTTTTAAACAAATTATGTATACCAAATGTATTTATATTTTAGACTCTAAATATTTTCTTTATATCATGTATAATTTGTGTATTTGTATTTTGGACTCTAAAAATCTCAATAATCTAATTTAATTACAATTAGTCTTTCTAAACATTAATAAAATTTATCATTGTGTATCACTAGTTATATAAGATTAACATAATTATTTATTAACTATATGTATGTTTTTAAATATTTTAAATAGTGTAGGTCATTTTTAGTACATTATTAAATTTAAAATAATTTGTAATTAGTAACTTGGTATAAAAACAAGTTTTAAATGGTTTCATCAAAAACTTTTTCTTCACATATATGGATAGTATCGGATATTTCACGGTTCTATCAAATACGAATCTAAAAACAAATTCATATACATCGACTTAACATTCATATTAAACTCGAATACGAAGACATATATCTATATTAGCATTTTATTCGAATACGGATAATTTGGATATAGGGGGGCGGGGGGGGGGGGGGGGGGAATCCAAACTCAGCTGCTGATGCATGTATGACAACAACATCCATAAGTTTTACTCGGAACGGAAAATAGGGGGACAGGATGAAAACAAAAGGAAAACCCTGCCCTGATTCTGCCTTCACCTATCCCTACGCTCGTACTCCTCTACCGGTTCTGAACTCCGCTAAACCGCTACTCACTCACATTGTCACAAGTCACAAACCCGGCTAAATTACAGGCGGACCGAAAGCCCTCAAGGAAAAAAAAAAAACACAGGTTCGACGGCGACGTGAAGTCGGGCAGGTCCTCAGCCCTGCGCCTCGATGGGCGACATCATCGCAGAGAACCGGCGCTTCTGGATGCGCGGCGGAAGGTGCTTGTTGTACCGCTTCGGCCCGACCGTCCACGGCAGGAACACACCGGTGCCGCTGCGGCTCATCCACTTGCTGATGTTGCCGCCTCCGGTGCCCAACGAGGCCATCACCATGGGCCTCGCAGGCGCTGCGGCCACCATCATGACGGGCGCTCGCATGGCCATGCCCCAGGCCGCGGGCGCCAGCACGGTCTGCGGGGTCGGGGCATAACCGATGATGGCGCCGCTGACCGGGGGCTTCTGCGTCATGCACGCGGGCGCCGGCACCTGGGAGGCCGTGGCTGGCTGCGGCTGCCAGGGCGTCAAGGCCTTGGTGGGGGACGGGAGTGGGCTCAGATCCACCGGCGTCGATGGCCTCACCCTTGCAAACGTGATGCTCACGCGCCGGTTGGACGACGTGCACACCACGTGGCGCGCCATGTCGGCACTGTTCCCACGCATCACCAATAGGGACCTACATACAGGTTTTTGGAGCGCAATTCCATGACCATGAATGAGCCTTGTGTTCCATCTTACTAGACAGTATGACTACATAAATAATGCAATTGTTAAGCTTACCCTTGCTTTAGTGAGAGTGTGAGAGGTCCCTTGTAGTTGCCGTTGCTGTCAGTGACAAGTGACCTGCCAAATGCCATCGTAGTTTCAGACAGCAGAAGAGTGCAAATGGGGTTGTCCAGATGGGGAGGCTTGAAGTAGGGCTGCGAATGTTCATCCTGCAAAACAGATTAACTGACTTGTGAGAGCCTAAAAATGGCACTTGCCCAAGGAAAGGATATTTGCTGTTTTTTAAACTGAGCTATCTATCCATGCCCTATAGAGAACACATATGTCCAAGTAACAATTTCTTAGCGTTAATAACAAATTTGTGTCAGTAGTTTAAAAAATAAAACCAAAATTTCTAGTTATACAAATTGTCTTGTTGTGATCCTATGAATCAATTCAATTGAAACCTTAGATTCATACTAGAGCCATGATGACCAAGTCCGAGTAACCTCTTTTAGATTCTTAGGACCGTTTGCTTTAGATTCTTTATTATCTCCTTCACATCTTTTTTCTTCGGTTTGTCAACCCTGTAATCTCACCCCAGTTTTCGTTACTCATTAAATCAAATGTAAAGTTGTCACAGTTTATTAACCCTGTAATCTCACCGCCCACCTAAAAAAAGTTTTTTCTACTCGCCAAATCAAATGTAAAGTTGACAGTATCAGAGAAATATTTTTTGATTCTGCTTTTACCCGGTCCCACAATTGGCGAATGGTAGGTTCACTAGAGAATAGTTAACAGGTTGTTTTAGGAGATACATAAAATGAATTTAAATTTAAACCACAACCATTATGTTATAGTTCTAAAATTCTTTATTTTTCTAAACATATGGTGAATGGCCGTAGTTATGAAAGAGACCAACTTTATTCAGCTTGGGTGAAAGGTACAAGATCTGCATAGATATAGATATTAGGGGATGTTTAGTTTCTAGGGACTAATTTTTAGGCTCTGTTCCAATCCCACTAGATAAACTTTAGCACCTTTTTTAGCTACTTTTAGCTATTTAGTGATCTAAACAGGAGAGCTAATGGTTGTGTGATAAAATTTAACACCTATTATCTCATAAGCTGCTCAAGGGTTGCTAAAAGTAGCTAAACGTGGGTCAGAGAACTCCATTTTCCACCCATACCCTCCAACCTCATTCCCTCTCTCCGCATTAGGGCATATGTGTCTTTTTATTCCAATGTGCTAAATTTTATTAGAGTAGTCCAAACACCCTAAGGAGTTGAAGTTTAGCACTTCAATTTATATGGCTAAAATTTAGTAGGAAGCTAAAATTTATCCTGTGAGATTGAAACTGGGCCTTAGTCCCTGCATTTTATTCTATTTTAGTCCCTAAATTACCAAATACAAAAACTAAAACTCCATTTTAGTTTATGTATTTAGCACTTTATTGACTAAAATTGAATAAAATAGAGGGCCTAAAAAATTAGTCCCTAAAAACCAAACACCCCCTTATTACTAATACACGTGAAAGAGCATTCGATTTCATCGAGTGTGCTGTCATGTTTATGTACATAGTAATAAAACATCGACATCTACCTCATCGAAGAAGTTGATGATGACACTGTTTGGTTTCCTGCTTTCTGGTATTAAACGCCAAAGAACAAGGTGGTCAATGACAGCCTGCAGGACAAGGGGGATTGGTTCTGTGTGACCTGTCGACAAGGAGAAAAGGGGGGACATTCGTGACACCATTCAAAAGGCATTCCAATGTCTTTAGATGCTATAGTTATACAAATATGCCATGCACAAAAAGCATATTCTTGCCAGTGTAAGGAAGTTGAAGAAAATGAGGCACTGAGTCTTCGGAACATACAATTAGCTTCCTCTGTGGTAGGTTGAAATAACGGGACACCAAGCTGTATGATCTCCCTCTTGTTTCCTTTCATCTGCTTGTTGAAGAATATGAAAGTCTCACCTAAATTTGAAAAGAAACAGATATATAATAAGCACCGGACTGGACAAGGAAATTGCACCAAGGCAATATTGCAATGAACGCGTAAACAGTCACATTTCAAGAGATAAAATAGATGAACACACTGACCAGAGCTAAGAAAAAATTAGTGGTCTTCAAGTTCAGGTAGCTTACATGGATGTGATGATTTCAGCCAGAACGCAATGGAAGAGTGCCCAGTTTGTGGGTTCTATCTTCTATGTCAATTCTTAAGGAGGGGGGTCAGCATAGTCAGGAACTTAAGAGGTCAGTTGAGGTCTTACTAGGATCAACATTTTGTTGTGCACGACTTTGGACGGACGTTACCATGGCTTGGCACGACCTATTCCGATAAAAAAGGAGTGATCTAATACACCACTAGTATTCAATTATATATTCAGTTCAAAGGTGTTTCTTTCATTAAGAGAGGTAAACTTCATGTTAGCTGAAGATAAGGAAATACATGTCAAATCAGTCAGCGTCTTAGTCACTAGGTTGATATTTACTTTTGTATGTTAGATTCATGTACTAATGTACCCAGGAAGATACTCCTAGATCAGTACTATTAATCTAGTTATAAATTCCAACATCTTATATTTTTCTGTTTCTATGCTATGGGGGAGAAAATTGCTAAGAACCAGATCTATGAACTAGTTAGCATAAAATTATGTAAGACAAAAAAATAAGCAATGATAGAAAAGGTAATGAATGATAGCCTGAACTAGGACCACAGTAAGATGCTATGCATAAAGCATTTTGGTATCTGAAAGCATCAACTGACAGATTTTTTCCTTTTGGACAAATAACCACATGTTAGCTATGGAAACTAATACAAGTAAGCAAACACAATGAGAAAATAATACTAATTTTTTTAGACATATAGGTAAACTTCATGGACGAGAGAACTTCTGAAGCGATAGGAACACAACTTACCTGAAAGTTCTCCATTTCTGCCAGCCTGACGAATTTCATTGATGAAATCTGCAACCTTCATGATCTCCGATGTTGTAAAAACATCTTCATATATCTTCAAGCCTTTCACGACATTAACCTGGTTTTAGCACAAGATCATGAACATCAGTAAAAAAAAGAGTGTAGTCAGAAGAAATGAATTTTAAGATGAATAGAAGTGCTACTACTTCCTACAGCATCTCCTAGTCCTGTACAGAAAGATTGCCGAGTGGTGTGAAGTTGGAACTCGCCATGTGCCCCTTCACGGATTCCTTGGCCACGAAACCTTTCTGGATCTTGATCCTCTCAGGACGGGCAATGCACTCCTCGTGGTCAGAGCAGATGGGATAGCTCTCTGGTAGGATGTGTTCCCCTTGAGATCCTTGATCAGTATGATCTGCTAAGTAATATATATCTCAGAGGCTACCCAACCATTGTTGGATATATATACTACGACTTGCAACCAAAAAAAAAGACACCAAATTCTTCAACAAAGCTTATGTCATTTGGGACATAACATCCTTATTGCTGGGTATCAAAACTTTTGTACTTTGGAGAAAGGAAGAAAAATAAATTAAAACGCTTACAGATACAGGTGCTCGAGGGAGAAAAAAAGCAAATCCAAGAGAACACAAACATTTCAGCAACAGCAGCGTTTGAACAAAGCTTGGAACACGATGGCATGATTAGGGGGCAAGGTCCCTCGATCAGCAACAACAGGTCCAGTCTATCACGCGTTCAAATTCTCACATATCGTTCTGTCACATATGCTGCTTTTATCACCCGTTAGATCTTCAAAATATCCATCATAACCCATGAAGAAATGATTTCGTTTTGGTTGAATCTCAAACTGCTGCACCCTTTTGGTGTCACTTTTACGTACTACAGCATGAATGGAGAGAAAAAAAAAGGTGCCTTCCGTGATATAATAATATGATAAAGAGGAGAGTTTAGATGAAAGAACTGACAATCCATATAGATAAAAACATTGTAGAAACAGTATAAACCGGTACGGATTAAAGCCGAATGAGCTGGAAGGCTGGAACACAGAACACGAGCATTGTAGTGTACTATATATGTAGGTGCACGCATCGAATGAAACCAGGGACCACCAGCAGCAGTATACATGTTCAATTATTGGGCAAGGGACAGAGGTATAAAAGATGATACTCAAGTAACCCGCTCTACTTATATCACTCTCTCCTTTTATTTCTAGCTTCGCAATGGTCCATCGCACGCACAAGAAACACAAGAATTGTTTTTCGTCTACACTCTTTTAAAAAAAGAAAGTCAGAGATTGACTGAAATCTTCTAAAATCGAGAGACGAGCTGAGAAAAAGGCAAGCTGACTAACAACAGCAGCATGTGGACAAAGCTTGGAACACGATGTCATCATCAATTGACAGCGCGTACACAAACTACGCTGTTGTAGAACCATTAGAATCCTTTGGAACGCGGGAATTTTTTAAATCTCAGAAAACTTCACAGAAATCAGTCCGTTTTTATTAAAAAACATAGAGATTTCCCGCGTTCTAAAGTCGCCCTTAACCAATTCCACGGCACAGCTCAATCGCGCATGAGCTCCAAAAAGTTCTCCGATCGTATACCTACCCCTGACGGCCGCGCTAGCGGCTGAAGTCTCGACGGGAGCCGTCACGGTCCACCTGGCATACGGAGACAAGAAGTTCTTTCGCGGAACCCCTCTACCCAGCAGACGGGACCCCTCACAGTACAATCGGCTGATTGGCCAGGGTCCCACTCCCCGAGACAGTAGCCCACGGAGACCACGTGTGCGGCCCGGGCTGCCGGCCGACCCGATACGCGCGGCACCAGATCCAGCCTCCTGGCACCCGGAACCCGATCTGGGGCCAGGTGGTCGGTGTCCCTTGGTGCGGGTTGTGTGGGTCCATTAACTCGACTCACTCGAGCGTCAGAGGCACGCCACTGGGGAGCTGGAGTTCAAGGCTGGCGTCAGTGTGGCACTCATCGTCACCGACCGACCGACCGACCGCTCCAAGTGAGTCACAAGTTCCGTCGAGGCCAACCCTGCCATGTCCGACGCCGATCGATCTGAGAGCTGACACATGGGCAGCAATATTCTAAGGCCACGCGCAATTTGCAGACACGACAAGAGCCAATCGCAGCACTGAGCAGACTCACCAGGCTGGTGTGCCCAACTGCAACGATGCATTCGAGGCCGTTGGCCGCCCTCGGCCAGACCAGACGGGTCGGGCGGAGACGCTCGAGCGCCCGTAGGCCGTAGCTGCACTGCACGTTTATTTAATATATAAACTACTTCTCCAACATTAAGTGGCGACGCAGCTGCAGTAAACGCATCGCCTAATTGCAAAAGGCCGCCGTACAACCAGTCTGCCATCGGCCTGCGGCCTTCTCCGCGGGACCAGGGACAGGCCAAAGCCCAAAAGGGTGCCCGAGGTGAGGACTGGGGCCGCATGGAGGCGTAGCAAAGCCGAAAAGAGAGAAGGTCGTCGGAGCGTCGGAGGAAAAGCGGTAGGGTTTTGCGATCCTACTTCCTAGCGACCCCGTGATCCCCTTTCACGGGTACTGCTTTCTCCGCCGCCGCCACGACCGACGGCCAGGATTGACTGAGAGGATGGACATGGACACGAAAAAATATATCAGACCACGCGCTCCAATTTTGCACTAGCCTCCAGAAGAAATGGACCCGTGCGGCATCTACATTCCCATTTCACATGAACCAACGCTCCTGTGCAGCTTTAGCAATAATGTCATGATTAAGCGTAATCTGGAAGCCTGTTAATCTCGTGAATCGAAAACATAAAATAAAACTCCCAAAAAGAAGACATTATTTGATATTTTTTATACTAGTGCCATCGTCCCGCCGTTTTACAGTTAGTTAGTTAGGCCCGGAAAGGAGTTTAGTAATAAGAAAAAAATACTTGCGGGAAAGTCACATCTGGCTACCAGATCCAAGAGTTCACGAAGCGGCCGAAATTTATTTGATAATTTTGGAAACTCTAATCTACTAGTGCGGACGTCGAGCTAAAGGAAACGACGACGGATTCTGCATGTCCGAATGCCGGAGGCCGGAACATGAACGGGATGCAGCAGGCAAAGGTAATTAATTGACGCGAGCACGGGAGAATTTAATTTTCGGGTTAGCGTGATTGTACTTACGTCCGTCTGGGACGGTGTCGTCTTCCGTAGAGGGGGCCTTCCGCTCCGACGAATCTCCCGAGGAGTCAGCCCCCGCGTCCGCCTCCTCGTGACACTCCAAGGCGGGGTTGATGACGGTGCCGTCAGCCTCCTCGGCCTCCGGAGCCGGATCCTGGTGTATAGGATCCTGCTGGTGCTCCGGCCTGGGTTCGGGCTCCGCCTCAGAGGGGAGGTCTTCCATGGGATCGTGGATCACCGTGGACGCGACCTCCTCCTCCGAGTAGCAGCAGGGCCCCGCGGCGGCGCGGGCGGCCGCGACGCGGCGCAGCTCGGCGTTGACGTCCGTGACGGGGTAGAACTTCTGCATGTGGAGGACGGGGAACCAGTTGGCGCGTCGGCGGTGGAGCGCGGCGAAGACGGGGTCGTACTCGGCCCCGCCGCCGCCGCCGATCTGCGCCAGGTGTCCGCACAGCGCGTCGATCATCGCGTTCGCGGCCGCGAACTCGCCGCGGAACCACCCGATCACCGCGTCCATGGCCGCCACCTCGGGCGCCGCGGGACCGCCAGCCGCCGCGGCCGAGCCCACCGGCGACCCCGGCATGCCGGCCGCCGTCGTCATCGCTCCCGCGATCGCCAGTCCAAGCTCGTCACCGCCCTGCCTCTCTCTCTCTCCCCCGAATTCCCTACGCCTCTCGTCTCTGCCTCCCCACCTCTCTTCTAGACTTCTAGTAATGGCGTTGGCCCTGGCAAAACAGAGGAAGACGGTGTGTGGGGCTCTGGCTCACCCGGGCGCTCGTACTTATAAATGCCTCGGCGGGTGCCCGTGGCCAGGGCCAGCCCCAATCGGGTGACGTAGCGGCGAGTCGGGAAGCGCGGATCCGGCGTCGAGGCTGAATTGCCGTTAAGGGCCAGGTCGCTTTTGTGCCTGCGACCTACGGGGGGTCGGACCGGACGGGCAACGGGGGTAGTAGGGGGCGCGTGCGGACCGCGCTCGCCACCCACCGGCCGGGCCGCCGGGGCTCAGAGGCAGAGGGTGGCAGCGTCGCCCTACCGGACCTGATATTGGGACGCATGCCGTGCGGTGCGGCACGGAACGTTCTTCGTGGGCGCAGTCTTCTGGACCACGCATGATCCTGGTCGTGCGCTTCAGAGCGGCACGGGCATGTCCGGTTTCTTTTCGAGAAAGAAGCTAGCGATGTATCGTGCACTGTGGATATGTTCCAAATGACGTGGAGAAGGGCGTTGAAGAAGTGGAGATGACAATTTTTGTAACGCGCATAGAGACAATTCAATCTTTGGGACGTTATTCAGCGAACCGGAGAAAAAAGTTATTGGACCCAGCAACTAGATTACATGATCTCGTAGGTGCCGTTCTTCAAATACTATATGTGTTTGTGATGATTGTGTTGTATTTTTTGAGGATATAACATGAAATTAAGGTTGATTGTTATATTGTTCAAGATCACTTAGCATG
The DNA here is from genome assembly GCF_902167145.1 of Zea mays. Classification (NCBI taxonomy): domain Eukaryota; kingdom Viridiplantae; phylum Streptophyta; class Magnoliopsida; order Poales; family Poaceae; genus Zea; species Zea mays. The sequence continues at coordinate 89,833,053 of NC_050103.1, read as the reverse complement.
TGATCGGTTGCGAGACAGATCAGCTGAGAATGGGGTGAACCTGGTTTGAGGGATGAAATGATCTCTAGTCATGTTTGGTTGGAGGGATAGAGCGATCACTATTTGTTGTTTGGTTTGAGAAAGTATATGATCAACATTTGGATTAAAAAAAATGCAAATTGTAGAACATCGTGGCATGGTCATAAGTACTTTGGGCATGAGCTGTAGTTTTTGGAAATTTAGCTTAAAAGCTGGCTTTTTTCTGACTTTTGGCTTGTAGCTATTGACTTCTTTTATATTTTTTGTTTGGCTTCTAGTTGTTGACTTTTGATATTGAATACGATGAGAAGGGGCATGCCTTTCCAACCACCACCCTTGTAGACTTTGATATCACTGCCCTCGAGGGGAATAACATGCCCACCACGGCACCACCTATAGAAGGAACCGCATGCCCATCCTCGATGCAACGCACACGTTTGAAGTCTTATATGTAGTGATGCACAATTTGGAGGAGCTATAAAGGGATGCGAGGCTAAATCAATTACAGATTGCACATCTCCTGCATCACTACAGTTTTTGTAACGCCAATTTTTGTAACGCGCATAGAGACAATTCAATCTTTGGGACGTTATTCAGTGAACCAGAAAAAAAGTTATTGGAGCCACAAACTAGATTACTTGATCTCGTAGGCTCCGTTCTTCAAATATTATATATGTTTGTGATGATTGTGTTGTATTTTTTCAGGATATAACATAAAATTAAGGTTGATCGTTATATTGTTCATGATCACTTAGCATGTGATCGGTTGCGAGACAAGCCAGTTGAGGATGGTGTGGACCTTGGTTTGAGGGATGAAATGATCCCTAGTCATGTTTGGTTGGAGGGATGGACGATCACTATTTGTTGTTTAGTTTGATGAAGTATATGACCAATAATTTGGATTAATAAAATATGTAAATTATACAACATCGTGGCATGGCCATAACTACTTTGGGCATGGCATAACTACTTTGGGCATGACCTGTAGTTTTTGGATCTTTAGCTTAAAAGTTGTTTTTTTTACTTTTGGCTTGTAGCTATTGACTTTTGGTTAATATTTTTTGCAATATTTTTTTGGCTTTTAGTTGTTGACTTTTGTTATTGAATACGACGAGAAGGTGTGTGCCTTTCCGACAGAGAATGACGAGAAGGGGTGTGCCTTTCCAACCACTGCCCCTGTAGACTTTGATATCACTACCACCGAGGGGAATAACATACCCCCCACCTATAGAAGAAACCGCATGTCCATCCCCGATGCAGCTCACATGTTTGAGGTCTTATATGTAGTGATGCACAATTTGGAGGAGCTACAAAGGGGTGCGAGGATAAATCAACTGCATATTGCAAATCTCCTGCATCATGGGTACATCCTATAGCCACAAAACGGCTAACACCTACCGATAAAGCACCTTTCCCTGCTGGCTCCATCATGATGTCCGTCGGGTGCTCGATCGGCTCGTCCTCGACATAGAGTATGGTTAGAATATGAAATTATACGATCAACCTTTTCGACAAATAACAAGAATGCTAATTGTAGAACATTATGGCATGATCATAACTACTTTGTGCCTAAACTATAGTTTTTAGACATTAAGCTTAAAACTGTCTTTTTTAACTTTTGGCTTCTACATATTGATTTTTATAATCTTTTTTGCAATATTTTCTTTTATTTTATAGTTTTTTACTTTTGCTATTGAGTTTTAAAAAAAATCGCTTTTGGGCACATGAGAAGGCAAAACAGATTCTTTGCAGTGCCACATGTTTGTTTGGCACTATTTACATGCTACATTGTTGCATATCTATTTGACAATGTCTATGAGACACTATTTACACACTACAAGACCCCTAGGTTGGCTCCACTTGCTATAACACTACTTTACCCTTCCAAGACAGCTTGCCCTCGAGCTATGTTAATGATCATGGTTGTAGATGACGATATTACCATGGAGACTCAGGGATTAGAAGGATACCATCTGGATGATAAAGTTGCATGTGTACAACCACTTGGATCTCAGCGCGTGTCGAGACTTGTGAGTGGTTCCAACAATGACCAGCGGAGATGCTTTCGCGTAGGGTGATGACGGAATATGGTGACACTATGCAGTGCGTGCATATAAGGGACCTCATGCCTTTTCATCGTCGAATGGTTGTTGGTCCATGCCACATAGGAAAGAGAGGATGGCTTCCGATAGAGAATGATGATAAGGATTGTGCCATTTCCAACTACCACTGCTGTTGGCTTTGAGTATGTTGCTCGCTAGGGGAACAACATGCCTGCCACCCATAGGGGGAAGCACGTGCCCAATATCTCCGATGCAGTGGACACGATTAAGGTCCTCCGTTGTGATATCCTGGCCCTAGAGGATGACGATATCCTCGTCCAAGGCTTAATAAAATTAATAGAGTACTCATATAACAAGGTGCATCTTCTTTTTTTGGAATCCTATCTCGAAAGAACCTCCAAGTTAAGCGTGCTTGTCTTGGAGCAATTTGGGATGGGTGACCGACCATGAAGTTTTCTCGAGTGCGCATGATTGAGGACAAAGTGCACACAAAAGACTCGTGATGGTCTGTGGGGACAATATATGATCCTATAGAGCTGCCAGCAGTAAGTGCTGCTGGTCCGGGAGTGAACGGGGTGTTACAAGTGGTACCAGAGCCGATCCTCGCGGTTTCACGGGTGTGTGTGGGTTAAGGGTTCGGGTATATGGCGCATGGCGCATGTGGCCCCGGAGTGGTCACATGGCATGGCATATGACGTCACTGGACACACATACGTGGCCAAGAAGGGAGGTTCCTAGATTGGGGTTCACCGACGAGGACGTCGGTCTTCTAAGGGGGATGGAATGTGATATCCTGGCCCTAGGGGATGGCGATATCCTGGCCCAAGGCTTAAAAAAATTAATAGAGTATTCATATAACAAGGTGCATCTTCTTTTTCAAAATTCTATCTCGAAAGAACCTCCAAGTTAAGCGTGCTTGGCTTGGAGCAATTTGGGATGGGTGACCGACCGAAAAGTTTTCTGGGGTGTGCATGAGTGAGGATAAAGTGCGCACAAAATACTCGTGTTGGTCTGTGGAGACAATATATGATCCTAGAGAGCTGCCAGCAGTAAGTACCGCCGGTCCGGGAGTGGACAGGGTATTACATTCGTGCAGTGGTGCACAATTTGGAAGAGCTACAAAGGGGTGTGTCGATGTTTCGAATCAGCACCAATGAGTAAATGTGTTTATGCACATTTTAGATCTGGATGGTGTGCTCTGTGGACGCAAGATTTATATTTGTCGGCGCTTCGGACCCGCGAGGTCCGTCAACCAACCAGTGAATTTGTTGTTGCGTGCCCCTGCCCAGATGGGTTGATGCAAGATGGAACACAAGAGGGAAATGAGGCTTATGTTATCCTGCACTGGGGTGCTCGTAGTAGGGGTTACAAGCGTCGCGAGAGAGCGAGAGAGAGAGAGTCCCTGCGTGCGTCCGTCTTCGCCTATCTCGTCTGCCCCGCCTCCCTCTATGTCGACGTGCCCCGTCATCAACGTGTGTCCATGTGAACGTGTGCCAACGTCCCCCCCTCTCCTCCCCATAGGAAGGCCCTGGACATCCCCTTTTATAGATACAAGGAGATGCCCAGCTGTACAATGGGGGTGTAGCTATGTGCTAACGTGGCTGGCGGAGTAGTGCCTTGAGCCCTATACATGCGCTAACGTGGCCGTCGGAGAAGTGCCTTGAGCCCTGTGGAAGCAAAGCTGGCGGTGCGGCATGGATCCTGCTGACGTTTCCTTGCTTCCGTAGGAGGTTGAGAGCAATCGACGTCATGGGCGCACGCGGGGAACCATCATTACCTGTTACCGGAGTAACCTTAGATGGGACACCGGTCTTGTTCCTTCATAGCCTAAGGCAGCTAGCTAGGAGTAGGGTAATGATGCATCCCCTGTAGCGTAGTCGGTCCGAGACTGAGGTTGGACGAGGCAGAGACTTCTCTTGAGGCCGAGGCCGAGGTCGGGCGAGGATGTGACTCCTCTCGAGGCTGAGGCTGAGGCCGAAGCCTGAGGTCGGGCGAGGCGGAGACCTTCTCCCGAGGCCGAGGCTGAGGCCGAGGCCTGGGGTCGGGCGAGGCGGAGACCTTCTCCTGAGGCCGAGGCTGAGGCCGAGGCCTGAGGTCGGGCGAGGTGGAGCTCCCTGTTGCGCCCGAGGCCGAACTCGTGGGAGATCGTGACTTAGCTTTACCTGGTGGTTGGCACAGTAGCCGGAGCGGGGCGTACAGTGTTGTTTTCCTATCAGAACGGTCAGTAAAGGGGCGAAGTGACTGCGGTCACTTCGACCTTGCCGACTGAGGCACGCGTGTTAGGATAAGGTGTCAGGCGATCCCCGCATTAAATGCGCATGTGATACTGTCGGTTGGTAGGGCGATCTGGCCGAGGTCGTTGCACGGCAAAGTCTGCCCAAGCTGGGCTTCAGGCAAGCCAAGGGTGCGCTCACTGCCTGAGGAGGCCCTCGGGCGAGGCGTGAATCCGCCCGGGACTACTGTTCCCGCTCGAGGCCGAGGCTGGGCTCGGATGAGGTTGCGTCCCTTGGTAGACGAGGCCCTGACTTGAACCGCGCTTTATCAGCTGTTTATGGTTTGTTCTGAAGATGTTTTCCAGCCGCGTTTAGGAGTATTGGGGGTACCCCTGATTACGGTACCCGACAGTAGCCCCCGAGCCTCTAAGGGAGTGTGGGCACTCGCTTGGAGGTTCTGCCGGATTTTTGCAAGGGGACGCGCACCTGTCGGGTGTAGCCCCCGAGGCCTTGAAGGAGTGGTTTGACTCCTCTGAGGTCTTAATTCTTTTTGCGATGCCTCGGTCCGCCTTGTTGTTCCCTCATGCGGCCTGGCCGTAGCCCGGGTGCACGGTCAGGCTCCGAGTTTTCACGCTGGTTTGTTGACGTGGTCAACGGTTCGATCGTAGCCTGGTGCGAGAGCAGCCCCCGAGCCTCTGCATGTAGCGAGAGGACGATCAAGGACCGTCTCTACTTCTATTGTACGCCCCTTCGTCGCCTTTCCGCAAGGAGGAAGGGGGGAAAGCGCCATGTTACCCTTGGAGGGCACCGAACATGGTGTTTCCACTGAGTTGCTAGCGGGTGATCCGAGTGGACGCCCGAACCCCGTTTGATAAGGGTCGGCTAGTGGCCCAGAGGCGCGCTCCAAAAGTACCTGTAGGTGATTTGCCGGACCTGTACCCATTCAATAGGGTCCGAGGGCTCGATGCCTCCCTCCGGTGGGATTCCGTTACAAATCGTTCCCACTGGTCTTGGAAATGTCCTAGGGTACCTCGGGAGCGTAGCCCGAGCCTCGGCCATGTAACAGATGTACCTAGGGTCATCCCTGACTCTGCGTGCTCTGGGGCGGCTGTCGAACCCTTCCGAGGGGCCAGCCTTCGAACCCCTGATCAGTAATGGGCTCGGAGCCCGAGTGCTCTGGGGCGGTTGCCGAACCCCGGAGGGCGCAACCTTCGAACCCCTGATCAGTAGGAGGGCTCGGGGCCCGTTTCCTTCACTGAGAAGGATCCTTTTCGGAATATCCCCTTTTCCGGTCCCTGTGGCAAGAGAGAGAGGAAAAGGATATGAATTTAAATAATGTGGCACACCTTTTTTGACGCGGCCATCATGACGGAGGTGAAACGGCGCCCGCTTCTCCTGCCGGAGGTGTCGCTTGCCCTGCCCAGGAGTTAATGCGACGGGACGGGCGATTCGCGGGGCGTCTGTTGCTCGTGCGCGAGTCGTTCGAGGAACGGAACACGGGCGCGTCGTCTTTACTCTGTGGGAGAGGGCTCCCCTGCCGCTTCAGGTGAGGATGCGAGCCTGTAGGTGATTGGACCGCTGCTTCCGCCCGTCTGTTTCTGCAATTACTGTCGGTCCGCTTTTGGCCATATCGACCGTCGCGCCTATCCCCGCGGCTGACTGACCCGTGATCGTTGCACTCAATTGGCACTATTGGGTCACGCGCAGGGCTGCCTCGAGTCGCGGCACTGGTTCTGCAGTCGAGGAGACGCGACATTGGCGCGAGTGGCGGTGCGGTTTCCTTGCACGTAGTAACCGGTGCGCCGGTTACATGACATGTGGGCCCGGGCCTCCATGCTGGACCGCCGGATGCGACGAAGCCGAAAGGGTGCACAACCGTGGTGCGGTTGCATGCTTTCTGCGTGGCGGTCCGCCATTTCGACCGCTGGTTTCGGCGAGGATGAGGGAATGCTTATAACCGCGGGGCGGTTACATGCTTCGCGTGCGGCGGTTTGCCTTCTTCACGTTTCGGGACAGCTCGCATGACGTGTAGGACCCAGCCCCCATGTCGTAGGGTGGGAACCCTGGTGCACGTCGGTGGAGACTTTGCTCGTGATGCTTGGAGGTGCGAGTGAGGAGATCTGCCTTTAAAAAGGGGTCGACCCCCCGGGCGGTAGCCATGCCTTCACACTCCTCGCATTCCTCGTGCCCTTCCACCTTCCGAGCCCCCAGATGGGGTGCACCTGTGTTGCCTTCTTTTTGCTGGTGTTTGAGGAGTGTGACCCTGCGGGGGTTGGTGCTCTTTAGCCATTGCTCGGCTTCAAGGATTTTCATCATGCAGCCCGGCTGTAGTCCCTCACCAATGGTCATCCGTAGGGATGATCACCAGCCTTGTGGTGGGGAGAAGCAAGCCGGGCTGCGGCCTCTGCCCCACCCTCAGCTTCAAGGATGTTCATCATCCATGCTAGGGAGGAGGGTGCGCCGAGTTGGGGCTCGCCTCCGCGTGGGCAGCGGCCCGCTCCTTCCCTTAGTGTTCGGGGGAGAAGGGCGTTCGCCGTCCGTGGAGCTGGCAGCTGCCGCGTGTCTGGCTCCCCGGCCTGAGCGGCTCTGGCGCTGCTTCCGGTGCCACCTCCAACCGCTGGGGCGGAGCGTGGATGCCCGTCCGCCGCACGGGTGTCGGTCGCGCCTTACGCGGGCCGGCCACGTCTAGGTCCTCCTTGCGCCGTCGGCTGCACCAGGGGGTCGCACAACACGTTGTACACCGCGAGGGAGGTACTCGTGTTCTGGGACAGCCTCGGTGAGGACGGGAGTGAGGACCTACCGGTGCGCTTTGGGGCGGCCGCCGTTCACCGGTGCGGTGTTGGTGGGCAGGTGGCCGCTGTCGTCAGTGCTGAGGGGGTGGTCGCCATAGGTGAGGCTCCCCCTCCGCCGACGAGACCGTCAGTGCCACCTGTGCCCCGGACCTTCGGCTCTTTGGCTTTAATGGCTGGTTCTTGTCCCCCGTGAGGGGACGTGAACGAGGGCCTTTCAGCTGTAGCGTTTGCCCTGAGGCCATCGCTGCTGCTGTCTAGCCGCCCGAGGCGGAGGTCGTTGTCGCGCTGCTGGTGCAGTGGTCGCCAGCGAGCCACCTGGAGTTTGTTATCCCGTAGGCCTTCCGGTGTGGAGGTTGTTCATTCCTGCGGGAATGGACCGGAGTCCCATTTGTAATGCTACCCTCTTGAGAGTGAGATGTAATAGCTTTAAGTACTAAGACATCTGCTGTAGGTCGGGACAACCGCCGAGGGCGCTGCCGACGTCTAAGTCTAGGTACCATTGTTACCCCAAGTACGTGTGTTTGTTCTTTGTGGCTGCTGAGGCCTGAACATTTGGGTATAAAGCCGTGTTTCTTTCCTCTTGTTTCGAGCATTAGGACTTGTTCGTCGGTAGCAGAATCACTTATCCGAGCGTGAGCTACCTTTCATGGAAGGTGACGAGTGAGGTATCCGTATCCCGGAGGCATAGGAGTCCCTCGGCTCGGTCGGCCTTGCCGTTCAAGGTCTCTCTCGCTCGTCATTAGGATTCCACTATCGATGCAGTCGAAAGGCACGAAAGTCGTTTTGGCGGAAAACTTTTCCGAGGAAAGATTTGACGCAGAGGGGGCTTCCCCCTTTCTAGACCCGAGGCAACCGCTCGGGCCGGGACCCTTGCGGAGGGTCTGGCTGTGGTCGTCGAGTCTGCCTGGTCTGCCCGAGCCATGGCCTCACAGCAGCGTGACCGGGCCGAAGTTATGTTTTGCCCGCTCTGTGACTTTGTTTATGTCTCCATTCTTCTTCTTGCATCTGAAGAATTTTGTTCAACTGTCTGCAGAGTTCGAGACGGCTCTTGACGAGTCCGTCAAGAACTGCAAGGCGCTTGTCGAGGCGGCTGAGCAGAAGGAGGTTGACCGTGTGGCCATGTCTGAGGCTATCTCGGCCTTTTGTCAGGCCTTCGGCCTCGACGGCGTCTCCTCAGGTAGCTCCCCCCAGAGTCATCTACGGGCCTTGGGTGGCCATGTGCGCAACAGACTCCGCGGGGAGCTGCACCACGACGTTAGGCGGGCCTTCGTCGTGCTCGCATCCCACTATGACGTGGATCTGGAGCGGGTCAGCGAGGGGTACTGCTTACCCGACGAAGAGGAGACTGCCTTAGCCGAGGTCTAGAGGCTTGACGCGGCTGTCGAGGGCCCAAGCGCGGCGCTGGCTTCCTCCTTTGAGGTGGAGATCCTTCCGCCCGTGTCGCCGTCCGAGGCCGAGCCAGATTCTGCCGAGGGTGGAAATGACGCCGAGCGTGCGGCTCCTCCCCCTGCCGATGTCTGAGCATGAACGACTTGAAACATTTTTAAGGGTAGAAGCGACGTAGCTGTTGGATGTTCCAAGCATTGCTGTAGACCTCGCCTTGATCGTTGGCCAGCTTGTATGTCCCGGGCTTCAAAATCTTGGCGATGATGAAGGGCCCTTCCCAGGGAGGAGTAAGCTTGTGGCGCCCTCGGGCGTCTTGTCGCAGCCGAAGTACCAAGTCTCCCACTTGGAAGTCTCGGGGCCGAACCCTTCGGGCGTGGTAGCGTCGTAGAGTCTGCTGATACCACGCCGAGTGTAGTAAGGCCATGTCCCGAGCTTCTTCCAGCTGGTCCAATGAATCTTCTCGGCTGGTCTGGTTGCTTTGGTCGTCGTAAGCCTTTGTCCTCGGGGAACCGTATTCCAAGTCTGTGGGTAAGATGGCCTCGGCCCCATAGACTAGAAAGAACGGTGAGAAACCCGTGGCCCGGCTCGGCGTCGTCCTCAGACTCCAAACCACCGAGGGTAGTTCTTTTATCCACCGCTTGCCGAACTTGTTGAGGTCGTTGTAGATCCTCGGCTTTAGTCCCTGCAAAATCATACCATTGGCGCGCTCCACCTACCCATTTGTCATTGGGTGAGCCACGGTGGCCCAATCCACACGGATGTGGTGGCCTTCGCAGAAGTCCAGGAACTTCTTCCCAGTGAACTACATGCCATTATCGGTCATGATGGAGTTTGGGACCCCAAAGCGATGGATGATATTTGTGAAGAACGCCACCGCCTGCTCGGACCCGATGCTGGTTAAGGGTCGGACCTCGATCCACTTGAAGAATTTGTCGATGGCGACCAGCAGGTGCTTGAAGCCCCCGGGTGCCTTCTGCAAGGGACCGACGAGGTCCAGATCCCATACGGCAAACGGCCAAGTGATGGGTATTGTTTGCAGGGTCTGAGCGGGCAGGTGCGTCTGTCTCGCGTAGAACTGACACCCTCGGCAGGAGCGTACAATCCTAGTGGCGTCGGCCACCACGGTCGGCCAGTAGAAACCTTGTCGAAAAGCGTTTCCCATGAGGGTCCGAGGTGCTGCATGGTGACCGCAAGCCCCCGAGTGTATTTCTTGTAACAGCTCTTGTCCCTGGGCGACGGATATGCATCGTTGGAGAATGCCTAAGGGGCTGCGGTGGTATAACTCTTTTTCGTCACCCAGCAAAACGAACGGCTTGGCACGCCGAGCCAGTCGCCGAGCTTCGGCCTTGTCGAGGGGCAGCTCTCCTCGGAGGAGATATTGCAGGTACGGGGTCTGCCAGTTTTGGTTTGGCACAACCCCATTCTGCTCTCCCTCGATGCGCAATGCCTCACCCTCGGCGGTCGAGGGTACCCCGGGCTGGGCTGAGGTATCATCGGGTTCGGACGCGTCGTCGAGTTTGACGGATGGTTGATATATGTCCCTGGAGAAGACGTCCGGGGGAACCGTCGTCTGCCCCGAGGCTATTTTCGCCAGCTCATCCGCGGTCTCGTTGTACCGTCGAGCAACATGGTTGAGTTCCAGCCCGTGGAACTTATCTTCCAAGCACTGAACTTCGTCGCAATATGTGACGGAACCTCCCAAGTAATTAGGCCCACCTACAGTTGTCCTTGTCCAACGGACATCAGACAACCCTGTAGGTGCCCCTGAACTACTTGACAAGTTCGGTATCCTTCCTTACCTTACCAGGAACGTCTCACCCATCTTGTAGACATTACAGAACATCGGAGATAAAGAAATGCGGAAGCGAATTACATAAACTTTACATTTATTTTAAAAGTAAGCTTGAGTTATATTATTACAGACCAGCCTAAAAGTGAGTGCATAGGAGTAATATTATACAAACCAGGGAGGCAAAAACTCCTCCCGAGAAGACAAAAGCAAAAGATCCTAGGTGGAGGACCGAGTCCTCCCGCACTTCAGTCTTGATTTTCTTCTTTTGGAACCACCTTGGCACAGAAGCAGCAAAAGTCTGCTACTTCCTCACCTAAAAACAACGAAGGGATAAACCCTGAGTATGGAATACTCAGCAAGTCTTACCCGACTAAAGAAAAGACTCTCAAGGGTATGCTGGTTATATGGGAGTCAAGGTAAGGCTTTTCAATATTCAAAGACTCTGTTTTTGCAGAAATGCTTACTAAAGTGGATCCTTAAAAATCCAGTTTTATTTGTCAAGTTAAGTGAAATTACCTGCACTAGAGTTCTTTCTACCCTAGTTCAATCACTGGTCCTGCACTAGCCAATTTCTTAACAAGAGCCCATCGTCTTTAGTGGAATGCTACGTGTAAGTCAGTGGCCAAGTCTCCATAACCGCGGAGGTACGGCGATCCGAATCGATTATACTCAGCTGAGGATCTCCGATCACACGACATATGTAGCACTTAATCCTTGCATATGTGTCACACCCGGTTTTAGAAGGCAAACCGAATGCGAACCATGTACGTGCCAGGATCAGTTATTCACGTACACAGCAGTTACATAATATGGACATCATCACACAGTGCTCAAAATAGTATTAATAAGGGAAATAGTCGATTACATCATACGTCTGAGACGTCCATATAGTTCTTACAATAAATCAAAGTGCGGAAAAGAAACATAGATAACGCGGCCTTCACAGGCAGCCGACTGGGGGTTGCCGCTAACCCACACCTAGAACTCGTCGTAATCTTGGAACTCCTGGAAGTCTCCTTCCACAGCTTCATCTTCGCCTGAGCAGTGGTTGCAATGCTGACAACCTGGGGGGGGTTTGGTGTGTAGAGCAAGGGTGAGTACACATCAACATACTCAGCAAGTATCCTGTTTGGCTGTAGTGGACTAGCTTTATGTGGGGATAAGTCAAGCGGTTGCTTTTAGTTGGTCAGGTTATTATTTACTAGTAGAGAGCCAGGTTTTAACATTAACCCAAGTTATTAGCCCATTGTATCCTTTCCAAACGGAAAGAATACCACTTACCAATACCATAATCATAACCGGAACCATCAATCTCATAACCATCTGTACCACAATGTCTCTGATCAAGTATCACTAATCACTGGAGCTCCCTTGGCCGCTCATAACCGCGAGCACGGCTGATATATCAGTTTCATAACACTCTGCAGAGGTTGTGCACTTTACCCACAAGCCGTGATTCCCTCTCTAGCCCGGGCTTGCAAGACCCTTATTCACTCCCGAGGTGAATGGCCAGGGATTCACTACGAAGCCTTTACAAAGATTCCCCGGGGCTGTAGCCACCCGTTAGGTTTCCTAAATGCACCGCACTCCTCCCCAAGGGGCGAACCCAAACTTGGCAGAGCGAGCCGCATATACCGAGCCCCATTGACGGCACGACGGCTAAGTGAACTACACCCCGGATCCTCTAATTATTCAGCTAAGGGCACCCCATTCCACCCTTATGGTTGCACTGTTTTCCCGGGCGGTCATCCATAGAACAGGTCCTTACGGAGAGGCACTCGAGAAACCGCTCGAGCCCCCTTGAAAACCACAAGTATAATCATAAAGAATAACGGGAAAACAGCGTATCATAGATAATCACATCATGTTCATTGATTAAAGTTGAGCAATAGCATCAAACTAAGCAGTAATAATCCGACCCAAATAGGTAAACAAGGACATGGATAACAAAAGCTAGTCAATCCTTAGGTATAAAGGTGTAATGCGGGAGGTGAATTAAAGAATGAATAGGACAGAGATAGGTCAAAGGACACTTGCCTCCACCAACCGACTGCTGCTCAGGGGCTTCTCCTGCGAATTCCTCGGGCTCTTCGACCGGATCGTTCTCTATGCGAGCGCAAACATACATACATCCATCCACATATTTAATACAAAAGAACAGTACACCATACAAGATAACAAATAAAGTGAATATGCATCAAGTATGACATTCGATAACGCATTTGTTATGGTTAGAAAGAAACGGGAAAGGTCTCGCAGGGGGTTAAATCTTATGCACTAATGACACAATTGGTTTTTAACAAAATAATTCTGTTATATATATTTATATATACTAATGGAAACATAATCACTTTTAGTTGATCAACATTGCACAGGGTAAACAATTAACTACGTGAATCAATAACATAACGGAATTTTAAATTAAACTTCCTATTTTCCCATAGCATGAACAGTGATTAGCCTACTTAAAATACAGTAATTATGATCACAGAAAGTAAATAAAATAAAATATAAAAAAAATAAAAAAAACAGAGGGGGGGGGGGGGGGCGGTTGAACCGGCCCTAGGGGCGGTTGAACCGGCCCGGGGGCAGGCGGCCGAGCTGGGGCGGCCGAGCGCGGGGGGGGGGGGGGGGGGGGGGGGGCGGCCGAGCTGGGGCCGAGGCCGGCTGAACCGGGGCCGAGGCCGGCTGAACCGGCCCGGGACAGGGGGGGCGCGACCAGGGGCCAGGGCGGGCGGCGGGCGCGGCCAGGGGGCCGAGCGGGCGGCGGACGCGGCCAGGGGGCCGAGCGGGCGGCGGGCGCGGCCAGGGAGCCGAGCGGGCGGGGCTGGGGGCGGCCGGGCGGCCGGGCGGCGCGGTCGGGCGGCCGGGCGCGGCCAAGGGCCAGCGGCCAAGGGGAGAAGGAGGGGAGGGGGAAGGAGAGAGGAGGGAGAAGGGGGAGGGGAGGGGGCTCACCGGCGAGGGGGGTGGCCGACGGCGAGGGCGCGCAGCCGGGGTCGGGGCAGCGGCGGCGGCTAGGGCAGGGAGGTGGGTGGGGGCGGCGGCTTGGGTGGGGAGGGAGAGAGGGAGAGAATGAGGGAGAGGGAGAGGGGATTTGGGGAAAAAGAGGGGGGGTGGGGGCGGCTGGGCCTGCTTTGGGCCCAAGAGGGGGGGGCGCAGGGGCTTGGGCCGGCCGGGGTCGGCCCACGGCGCGGGAGAGAGAGAAAAAGAGGAGAGAAAAAGAGAGGGAGAAAAAAAGAAAGAAAAGATCTTCTCCACATTTTCGAAATCCGATCTTTCTACATGAATGCAATTGCGCTTTCAAAGCAATCAAAAGAAATGCAGGGTTCGGCATGGTGCATCAAACAACATAAGGTATTTAGGGTTTTTCTTACACGGGAAATCCAAACCGAATCCCGCTAGAACTTTGGAAAAGGTCAAGGTTTAGCGAGGGGAAAAAGAAAAAGAAAAGGTAACGCCCGAATTTTGGCGAGTAAAGAAAAGAAAAAAATTCAACTGCAAAATTCGGGGCGTTACAAACCTATCCCCCTTAAAAGAATCTCGCCCTCGAGATTCAGGGTTGGCTAGCAAAGAGCTCAGGGTACTTAGCCATCAGATCATCTTCACGCTCCCAGGTTGCTTCTTCCTCAGAGTGGTGATTCCATCTGACTTTGCACATTCTGACGGTCTTCCTTCGGGTGACTCTATCTGCAACCTCAAGGATCTGAGCTGGCTTCTCAACGTAGGTCAAGTCCTCCTGGACTTCAAGACCTTCCACTGGCAACTGCTCTTCTGGCACACGCAAGCACTTCTTCAACTGAGACACATGAAAGACATCATGCACAGCAGACAAATTCTCTGGCAGGCTGAGCTGATAGGCCACTTCTCCACGTCTTGCAAGAATCTGATACGGACCAATGTAGCGGGGTGCCAGCTTGCCTTTGACTCCGAATCTTCTGACTCCTCTGATCGGTGACACTTTCAGATAGACAAAGTCTCCGACTTCGAAACTCAGCTCTCTTCTTCTTGTGTCTGCATAGCTTCGCTGCCTTGATTGCGCTATCTTCAGATTCTCTCGGACCATCTTGATGTTCTCTTCGGCTTCAAGCAAAATATCTGGCCCAAACACTTGCTTTTCTCCAGGCTGATCCCATTGCAACGGAGTTCTGCAACTCCTTCCATACAGCGCTTGAAACGGTGACATCTTCAAACTGGCCTGATAACTGTTGTTATAGGAAAACTCCGCATAAGGCAATCTCTTGTCCCATCCGGACTGATCTTGCAACGCACAGGCTCTTAACATGTCTTCGAGAATTTGATTGGTTCTTTCGGTCTGGCCATCTGTCTGCGGGTGATAAGCTGAACTGAAATTCAGATGCGTGCCCAAGGCTTCATGCAACTGCTGCCAGAAATGAGAGGTGAACTGCGTTCCTCTGTCTGACACTATCTTCTTTGGCACACCATGAAGACAAACGATCCGAGACATATACAATTCTGCCAATACTGCACTGTTGTAGTTGGTCTTGACAGGTATGAAGTGGGCTGACTTGGTCAAGCGGTCCACTACTACCCAAATGGAATCGTAGCCGGCTCGAGTGCGAGGCAATCCGACTATGAAATCCATACCAATTTCATCCCATTTCCACTGAGGGATCTGCAACGGTTGCAACAATCCAGCAGGTCTCTGGTGTTCTGCCTTAATTCTTCGACAACTATCGCACATAGCCACATGCTCTGCGATTTCTCTTTTCATTCCGTACCACCAGAATTTCTTCTTCAGATCCTGATACATCTTCTCACTGCCAGGGTGAATCGAATAAGCTGTCTCATGAGCTTCCTTAAGAATCAACTCCCGAATAGACTGGACATTGGGAACACACAAGCGATCTTTGAACCATATCACGCCTTCTGCATCTTCTCGAAAATCTTTGCCTTTGCCTTCTAGAATCAGTCGCCGGATCTCACTGATTTTCTCATCATTCTTCTGCGCTTCTTTGATTTCGCGCTCCAAGGTAGGTTCCAACTCAACTGTGACTCCTCGCGAATTGTTCAGAAATCCGAGACTCAACCTGTCAAACTCCTTGGCCAACTCATAAGGCATCGGACGAGCGACCATCAGATTGACTTGACTCTTTCTGCTCAAAGCATCTGCCACTACGTTTGCTTTGCCTGGATGGTAATGAATCTCCAACTCATAGTCTTTAATCAACTCTAACCATCTTCGTTGCCTCATGTTCAATTCTGACTGAGTGAATATGTACTTCAGACTCTTGTGGTCTGTGTAAACATCGCATTTCTGTCCATACAGATAGTGCCTCCATGTCTTCAGTGCGTGAACCACTGCTGCCAACTCTAGATCATGGATTGGGTAGTTCTTCTCATGAACCTTCAGCTGTCGGGACGAGTAAGCCACAACTCTTCCCTCTTGCATCAACACACATCCCAAACCTGTGTAACAAGCATCGCAATACACCGAGAAGGGCTTGTGCACATCAGGCAAGACTAGGACGGGCGCTGTAGTCAACTTCTCTTTCAGCGCTTCAAAGGCCTCTTGGCATTTCTGGGTCCACTTGAACTCAACCTTGTTGCCTAGCAACGCTGTCATTGGCTTCGCAATCTTCGAAAACCCTTCAATGAATCGCCGATAATATCCGGCCATCCCAATGAAGCTCTTGATTCCTGTAGCATCTGTTGGCGCTTTCCAGTTTAGAATGTCTGCCACTTTCTTCGGATCCACAGCCAATCCTTCCTTGTTGATTATGTGACCCAAGAACAGGACTTCACTGATCCAGAACTCACACTTGCTCAACTTTGCATACAACCGGTGCTCTCGCAATCTCTGCAATACCATCCTCAAATGGTCTGCATGCTCTTCTTCACTTTGAGAATAAACCAGAATGTCATCAATGAATACCACCACAAACTTATCAAGGTAATCCATGAATACACTGTTCATCAAGTTCATAAAGAACGCTGGCGCATTGGTCAAACCAAAAGACATCACTGTGAACTCGTATAAACCATACTTGGTAATGAATGCCGTCTTCGGAATGTCCGAAGGTCGGATCCTGAGCTGATGATAACCTGACCTTAGATCAATCTTGGAGAACACACTGGCTCCTCTCAACTGGTCGAACAGATCTTCTATTCTGGGCAAAGGATACTTGTTCTTGATCGTGACTTCATTCAAAGCTCGATAATCAATACACATCCTCTTGGTGCCATCTTTCTTTTCTACGAACAAGACAGGAGCGGCCCAAGGCGAGGTGCTTGGCCGAATGTAACCTTTCTCTGACAGCTCATCAATCTGCTTCTTAAGCTCAACCAACTCTGGTCCAGATATTCTGTAAGCTCTCTTAGAGATGGGGGCGGTTCCAGGAAGAAGCTCTATAGCAAATTCAACTTTCCGCTCTGGTGGCATACCCGGTAAATCCTTTGGAAACACATCTGGGAATTCAGACACAACCTTGATACTCTCAATTGGATCTGCTTCACTGCTATCGACAGCCATCTGATAACAACTTCCTTTCTTCGGCTCAGGTGGGACTAACTCGGTCACCACTTCCTCTCCTAGTGGGGACACTAACTTGATTGTCCTTTTATCACAACTGATAACTGCCTGATACTTATCTAGCCAATTCATCCCTAGGATGACATCTATTCCCTGAGTACCCATTACTATAAGGTTGGCGGGAAACGCTATCCCCCTTATTTCCACACTTACATTCAAACAAATGCTATCGGCTCGAATTCTACCACCAGCTGAGTCAATTTGAATGGGGGTTAACATGGTAGTAGTTGGAAGATTATGTGCTTCTACCCATGATGCAGTAATGAAAGAATGCGTTGCTCCAGTATCAAATAACACTTCTGCAATATGGGAGTCGACTGGGAACATACCTACTGTCATGTCGGGGGTCTCCTGAACTGCTTCAGCCTCCAAGTGATTCAATCTTCCATGATTATAGCGCTGTTGAGAGCGATTGCCTGCTCCAGGCTGAGACGCATTCTGCTTTGCTGGGGCATTGGGGCCTGACTGCTGCTGGGCTGCCTTCTTCGGACATTGCATCACCCAATGGCCTTGCTCTCCACAGTGGAAACATGCCCTGTTTCCAACCTGAGCTGGTGCTGCCTGACTGTTCTGCTGATTTGTTGGGGCAGGAAGACGAGGTGCTTGCTGATTCTGCTTCTGAAACTGACCTCCTGACTGATTGCTCTGACGGTTCTGGTACTGATTCTGAGGGTACTGCCTTTGAAACTGCTGATACTGCTGACGCTGCTGATGCTGCTGAGGTGGACGCTGGTTCTGCCTGAACTGCTGAGGTTGATTGCCTGAGAAACGGGGACGGCTGCTGCTTCCAGGCTGGGGTCCACTGATCTTGCGCTTACGATCTTCCATCTCCTTGCGCTTTCTCTCTGTCATGATTGCTCTGTCAATCAGGTGCTGGAATGTCGGGAAGGTGTGGTTCATCAGCTGATACTGCAGAGGGTCAACCAAGCCTCTCAGGAAACGGTACTGTCGCTTGGCGTCGGTGTTGACATCTTCAGGAGCATAGCGAGACAATTGCAGAAACCTGTCCCGATACTCACTGACAGACGATGACCCTTGCTTAAGGGCCAGGAACTCCTCCTTCTTCACTGTCATCAGACCTGCAGGCACATGGTACTGACGAAAGCTACATCTGAATTCTTCCCAGGTGATGGTGTCGGGGTTGGCATGGGTGGCGAGGTAAGACTCCCACCATGACTGGGCTGCTCCTCTCAACAGACGGGGACCATACAGAACTTTCTCCCTGTCATCGCACTGAGCGGTATGCAACTCCCGCTCCACAGTGCGCAGCCAATCTTCAGCATCCATGGGGTCAGAAGAGTGAGCGAACGTTGGTGGATGACCTCTCATGAATTCAGCACGCTTGTCTCTAGGCATCTGAGGCATCCGAGGCTGGGGTGGTGCTTGCTGCTGTTGCTGCTGCTGCTGCTGCTGAATGGCGGCCAGAGTCTGACCGATGGCTTGAACTGCCTGAGTCTGCATCAGAAACATCTGCTCAATCGACATCGGGGGCGGGGGCGGCAGGTGCTGCTGCTGGGGCACCTCATCCTGCGGAGCGGCTCGCTCCTGCTGAGCACGCCTTCCTCCTCTACGCCTGTTCTCTGACATCTGCAGAACGCAACCACACATCAGAACTGATCTGGCAAAGCTTGCAGCATAAGAAAAGAGTATAGAATTCTCCAACAGCACTGAACAGATGAGCATCTTCACTGATCTCCAACACAGACCACACAGCTTCTCAGATAAAGAGGAAAGGAGAATAATGGGTTTCCCAACTATATAACTAACTTTATTGACATAGTATGTAAACCAAAATGCAGGGGATACCCACACTCTGGTGACAATCATTACAAAGATCCAAACCAAACATAGTTCATCATGACAAACATAAATGCACAGGATATAGCAAACTACCCTGTCTAACTAAAACTAACTAAGACCGAGACTAACGCTAAGACTGAAGCTTCCATGTATATATTTATTTCGTATTAATTACAAGATCCAACTCTAACGATCTATGGTTCTAGATTTATCTTGGTCTTGCAGGCGGGATTGCCATAAGACTGGTGTCCACGCTGAGGTGAGCGGTACGGGTGCTGAGTCCCAACGGGAGCGGGGGAACCACCGTCCAGGAAACGACGTTCCGCGCGCTCAGCCCGCAGCAGGGCGATCTCAGCACGAGCCCTACTCAGCTCATCTAGTGCATGGTCCAGCTCCGTGTTTAGCACGGCGGCTAGGTTGACTGTGCTGCTCAACCTAGGATTGCCCTCACCGACAGGTGAGACAATCACGCCTCCTGTGCTGCCAGATGAACGGCGGGGGTAATACTTCAGGTCAAGACCGTCAGCTGCCCCACCGAAAACCGAGCAGTAGTGCGAAAGCGCACGCCGTGCAGCATCTTGCATGGCTGCCTCAGCTGAGTCCCGCTCAGAGATAGAATAGTGCTCTGAACAGGCCTCTGCACCCTGGAGACTGTCCTCCGGGCAGCGCACCAAGCAAGTCGCCTCCCAGCGGTCCGGGTAGACCCCGCGACTATGCTGGTAGACCACACAGCGATACTCGACGGACCAAGTATGCCGGTCAAATGCCCGACGTAGCAGGGTGTCGAGCGCATCGTGGAAGTGACACCCGCGAGCAGCGTCGCGAGTGATGGGTCGAGCAACCCATCCTTCCGGCTCAGAGTTAGCAGAGAAATCGGTGTTGTGGCTCGAGCTGTCGTCGCCATCTCCGTCGTCTGGGTCTCCTCCAGCAGCTACTCCAGAGGCTGGGGCGCCCAGTGGTGGTGCAGGGGGCGGCTCCAGAGAAAGCACAGGGGAGCAGCTCCTCACAGACTCTATCTCCTGGTGGAGCGAGAGGGAAGAGCTCTGCTGCTCCTGTCGTCGACGTTCCTGCTCCTCACGCAGGCGGTGGTGTAGTCTCTCCAAGTGGCTGGACTGTCCGGCCACGGGACGGCGAAGCGGACGCTCAGCAAGGCGGGAGGGTAAGAAGGGGATGACTGACTTTCGTGCAGTGTGTCTAAGTCGAGCCATCTACAAAAGACATCGCAAGCAAAAGGGTGAGAACAGAATTAATATGACCAGCAAGTAATGAATCATAAATAGATGAAGGATTAGAATAAAACATGATTTTCAGCAAGGTATTATATATAGTAGAACATAGGTTTGGTCAGTAGGACCAACTTTTGAAGGGATATCAAAGTCAAGGAAGAGACAGAGGTCTATAATCCTTAGAACGACCATTCTACTCTAGGTTAGCGGTCCTACAGTCAGCACGGCTTTGATACCACTTATGTCACACCCGGTTTTAGAAGGCAAACCGAATGCGAACCATGTACGTGCCAGGATCAGTTATTCACGTACACAGCAGTTACATAATATGGACATCATCACACAGTGCTCAAAATAGTATTAATAAGGGAAATAGTCGATTACATCATACGTCTGAGACGTCCATATAGTTCTTACAATAAATCAAAGTGCGGAAAAGAAACGTAGATAACGCGGCCTTCACAGGCAGCCGACTGGGGGTTGCCGCTAACCCACACCTAGAACTCGTCGTAATCTTGGAACTCCTGGAAGTCTCCTTCCACAGCTTCATCTTCGCCTGAGCAGTGGTTGCAATGCTGACAACCTGGGGGGGGGGGTTTGGTGTGTAGAGCAAGGGTGAGTACACATCAACATACTCAGCAAGTATCCTGTTTGGCTGTAGTGGACTAGCTTTATGTGGGGATAAGTCAAGCGGTTGCTTTTAGTTGGTCAGGTTATTATTTACTAGTAGAGAGCCAGGTTTTAACATTAACCCAAGTTATTAGCCCATTGTATCCTTTCCAAACGGAAAGAATACCACTTACCAATACCATAATCATAACCGGAACCATCAATCTCATAACCATCTGTACCACAATGTCTCTGATCAAGTATCACTAATCACTGGAGCTCCCTTGGCCGCTCATAACCGCGAGCACGGCTGATATATCAGTTTCATAACACTCTGCAGAGGTTGTGCACTTTACCCACAAGCCGTGATTCCCTCTCTAGCCCGGGCTTGCAAGACCCTTATTCACTCCCGAGGTGAATGGCCAGGGATTCACTACGAAGCCTTTACAAAGATTCCCCGGGGCTGTAGCCACCCGTTAGGTTTCCTAAATGCACCGCACTCCTCCCCAAGGGGCGAACCCAAACTTGGCAGAGCGAGCCGCATACACCGAGCCCCATTGACGGCACGACGGCTAAGTGAACTACACCCCGGATCCTCTAATTATTCAGCTAAGGGCACCCCATTCCACCCTTATGGTTGCACTGTTTTCCCGGGCGGTCATCCATAGAACAGGTCCTTACGGAGAGGCACTCGAGAAACCGCTCGAGCCCCCTTGAAAACCACAAGTATAATCATAAAGAATAACGGGAAAACAGCGTATCATAGATAATCACATCATGTTCATTGATTAAAGTTGAGCAATAGCATCAAACTAAGCAGTAATAATCCGACCCAAATAGGTAAACAAGGACATGGATAACAAAAGCTAGTCAATCCTTAGGTATAAAGGTGTAATGCGGGAGGTGAATTAAAGAATGAATAGGACAGAGATAGGTCAAAGGACACTTGCCTCCACCAACCGACTGCTGCTCAGGGGCTTCTCCTGCGAATTCCTCGGGCTCTTCGACCGGATCGTTCTCTATGCGAGCGCAAACATACATACATCCATCCACATATTTAATACAAAAGAACAGTACACCATACAAGATAACAAATAAAGTGAATATGCATCAAGTATGACATTCGATAACGCATTTGTTATGGTTAGAAAGAAACGGGAAAGGTCTCGCAGGGGGTTAAATCTTATGCACTAATGACACAATTGGTTTTTAACAAAATAATTCTGTTATATATATTTATATATACTAATGGAAACATAATCACTTTTAGTTGATCAACATTGCACAGGGTAAACAATTAACTACGTGAATCAATAACATAACGGAATTTTAAATTAAACTTCCTATTTTCCCATAGCATGAACAGTGATTAGCCTACTTAAAATACAGTAATTATGATCACAGAAAGTAAATAAAATAAAATAAAAAAAATAAAAAAAACAGAGGGGGGGGGGGGCGGTTGAACCGGCCCTAGGGGCGGTTGAACCGGCCCGGGGGCAGGCGGCCGAGCTGGGGCGGCCGAGCGCGGGGGGGGGGGGGGGGGGGGGGGGCGGCCGAGCTGGGGCCGAGGCCGGCTGAACCGGGGCCGAGGCCGGCTGAACCGGCCCGGGACAGGGGGGGGCGCGACCAGGGGCCAGGGCGGGCGGCGGGCGCGGCCAGGGGGCCGAGCGGGCGGCGGACGCGGCCAGGGGGCCGAGCGGGCGGCGGGCGCGGCCAGGGAGCCGAGCGGGCGGGGCTGGGGGCGGCCGGGCGGCCGGGCGGCGCGGTCGGGCGGCCGGGCGCGGCCAAGGGCCAGCGGCCAAGGGGAGAAGGAGGGGAGGGGGAAGGAGAGAGGAGGGAGAAGGGGGAGGGGAGGGGGCTCACCGGCGAGGGGGGTGGCCGACGGCGAGGGCGCGCAGCCGGGGTCGGGGCAGCGGCGGCGGCTAGGGCAGGGAGGTGGGTGGGGGCGGCGGCTTGGGTGGGGAGGGAGAGAGGGAGAGAATGAGGGAGAGGGAGAGGGGATTTGGGGAAAAAGAGGGGGGGGTGGGGGCGGCTGGGCCTGCTTTGGGCCCAAGAGGGGGGGGGGCGCAGGGGCTTGGGCCGGCCGGGGTCGGCCCACGGCGCGGGAGAGAGAGAAAAAGAGGAGAGAAAAAGAGAGGGAGAAAAAAAAGAAAGAAAAGATCTTCTCCACATTTTCGAAATCCGATCTTTCTACATGAATGCAATTGCGCTTTCAAAGCAATCAAAAGAAATGCAGGGTTCGGCATGGTGCATCAAACAACATAAGGTATTTAGGGTTTTTCTTACACGGGAAATCCAAACCGAATCCCGCTAGAACTTTGGAAAAGGTCAAGGTTTAGCGAGGGGAAAAAGAAAAAGAAAAGGTAACGCCCGAATTTTGGCGAGTAAAGAAAAGAAAAAAATTCAACTGCAAAATTCGGGGCGTTACAATATGTCATCCCGCCACCGGGGTTCTTAAGACCGGATCAGGTTCACGCAAACCGAGAGCACAGATACACCACCGTCCAGCCTCTTGCCACGGAGGGTACACGCTACTCTCGCCACCGCTCCACTCCCATTTCGTGGTATCTTATTCCGGCCTTAGTCTGCCCGAGGCAAGGCTTACCCATGACGAGGCATGTGACCAGTTAAAGGGTCCTCGGTCAGCAGGCCTACATCGAGACAGTCCTTAATTGACTCAGACGGAGACACTACACCGAGACTCTCTTTCTCGTGCAAGTCACCCGCCCGGTCTCAGCTTAATCTTTTTAACCCAAAAACTTGGTACCTGACAGAGGTACATCTTTTCCGATGTTGGACCCATCATGGCCATGATGGATCCACCATCAAGTTTTGTTTTCGAAAACATCCCGACCACTTTTGCCAAACATCTTTTGTAAAACAAATCCTTTTGTTTTTCTAAAGCAATACTAAGCATAGTAAAACCTTTTTTGTAAAAACAGGGTTTTAAGGAGGGGTAATCAAAATCAAGGAAGGTAATGCAGGAATTGTTTAACAATCAACTCCTATAACTTAATGCAGCAAGCAAGTGAGAAAGATTTTAAAAACATCAAGGGAGGTGGCAAATGCACCGGGGCTTGCCTTCGTTAACAGGCGATTCAGGCTCGGATCCACAAATGTTGAAGTAGAAACTATTCCCGGCCTGAGGGTCCAAAGGTGGTTGTACTTGCTCTTCAGTGACTTCTATCTCTTCTTCTCGTTCTAATCATAATCATACGTATATATAAGAATGGATGCCATGGGATGCTCATGAGGATGCAAAGACAACATAAACTTATTATTTATGTCTTGAATACAACTTGCCTTCACGGAGTTCCGGGAACTTAAGGTTTCCGGAGTCGGTAAAGGAGTTCATAGGGTAGGGGGGGGGGTGTTTTGGGGTTTGGTGATCAAACAAAGTCCAAATCAATTCAAACTCTACCCAAGGCTTCTAAATATTATATAACACTCATATAAAAATTTTGGGCATTTTAGGATTTATCAATTATTTTCTAAAAATCTATAACCAAGACTTTTAACTATTTTAATTACTCTAACATTTCTTACTTTCACTAAAAATCACCAACTTATTTTTATTAAATACTATGGAAAATAACAAACCTAGGAAAATTAGTTTCACAATTTTAGCATTTTTCTACACATTTTTAAAGTTTGCTAGAAATAGAAAAAAAAGAAAACGATGAACAGGCTTGGGCCGAAACCAGCCCAGGTCGGCCCAACAGCAGCAGAATCGCGCCCGCGCCCGCGCGCGCGATGGCGGCTTTGCAGAAAAGCCCTCGAGGTTTTATCTAACAGGAAGCGGGTTCGGTTACTATTTCCTGGGGTCACTGACATTTCACAAAAAGGTCCCCTGGTTTCTGTCTATTCTGTGCTTCACGTCCTCGACGGCGTTCAAGCGCGGCCGTGCTCCAGCGAGCAACTACGCCGGCCGATTGAGGCTAAGACCGGTGCTAATCTTTGGCTGAGACCAAATCCGAGTTCCCATGAACGTTTTCCCCAACTTAATTGCACTATTGGTGGACTAGGGAGCTCCGGCCACGATGGCCGTAAGCACAACGGCAACATGATCGTGTTCCCAGCGATGGGCGCCGGTCTAGCTCGATTCAATGGTTCGGTAAGCATCACGGAGATGGAAGGGTGCTCAAACGAAATAGCAGAGGACCGGGGCTGACCTGTGGAGGGCTGCCCACGGTGGGCTCGATTCACGGCGGCGGAAAACCGATTTGGGGGCAACGCGAAATTCAGGCGAGATGGTGGGCGATCGAGTATGGGGACGGGTGCTAGAGCTTCACAATTTCATGGCGTAACTAGCCCTGCCCTCAATTTATAGGCTCCGAGAGCGGTGGCTCTCAATTTGACCGCGATGCGTCGACGGCCGGAGAGGAGGAAGAAGCACTAGCTTCGCGGGTACGTGGCCAACGACGTGGCAGTAACTCCGGTGAGCCACGGAGGGTTCAGAGAAGGTCATGGCGACACGGTGAAAGTGTAGAGCCACGCGGCACCCGGCCGAGAGGCGGCGGTCGACGGCGAGTACTCACCGCCAGCCGCAAAGTCGAAGGAAGACAGGGGGGGTTCGTCGGAGTGGTGGCCAGCTCACTGGTGACGAGGACCTTACCGCGACAGACTTATCTAGTGACCGCCGAGCACGAATCACAGTGACGACGATCGACGGTGACGGCTATCGGCGACGAGCACGGGGAAGATCTTTTTCAGTTACCGGTTACTGTACCATGGGAAGACCCCATCAGTTAGCCTGACAGAGCAAGTTCAGAGCAGTATTTCTCCAAATTTTACACTGCAACTTTGTCAATACTCTGTACCAAAGTTGTAGTGCTACATACCAGCTACAACTCAACTATAGGACTTGATCACATTTGAGCACTGGATCATGCTCAAAACCTAGCTTGAAGTCGAGGTCAGTTCACTGCTAGTCTGAAAATTCAGACATAACAGCCTGACAGCCCAACTTTAGGCTTGGTTTTCTCTAAATTCTTCTTAACAACTAAGCTCACAACCTTAAGCAAAGTTGTTCTCCTATAATGGGTCTTCAACTTTGATGTGGTGACCTAGGGTAAAAACCCTATACTTTGTAAGTTACAAAGCCCCAAAGTTGAGCCCATTCACTGATTTTCAGACTTAGAGCAAAACTCAAATGAGGTCCATTTTGCATTTAGGTCCAAAACCTTGGGTTTTGCTTTCAAGTCCATATTTTTGTGAACCTAAGGACTTAAGAAACCTATTTGGCTTGGTTTTTGCACTTTAGCCCAAAAGTGGGCTAATTTTGCACAGAAGCCCCTAGGGTTTGGTTTAGGGTTTTCCAGGGTTCCAATTAGGGTTTCTGGCATCCCAGGGGTATAAATGTGATTCAACTTAGTGTTTGGGGATATTTTATGACTTTTCTCACAAGCCCTAAAGTTTTTCTCAACTTGGTTAAGTTTTACCCCTTTAACCACTAGTTAGAGTTAAGTTCTTTAACCAGGGTCCTAATTTGTAAAACTTTAAAACAATACAACTTGTTTGAAATTTTTGCCTAGTGAATGCACTCTAGGTGTATCAAACATATGCAATGCCAATGCTATGATGCCATGCTCAAGTTTTAGTTATAGTAACACCAGGGGTGTTACACAATAGGCCTCCATTTTTCGATCGCGGTAGTGGGAGTTTTTCATGACTTGGTCAATGACAAGCTGCGAGCCGCCCCGAGCATCGAGGCGCCGAACCCCTAGCTCGACGACGATGCGCAACCCATTAACCAAAGCCTCATACTCGGCCACGTTATTTGACGCCGGAAAATGGAGGCGCAGCACGTAGCGCACATGTTCCCCGAGGGGTGAGATGAAGAGCAGGCCAACACCTGCTCCTGTTTTCATCAGCGACCCATCGAAATACATGGTCCAAAGCTCGGGCTGGATTGGAGCTGTCGGCAATTGGGTGTCGACCCATTCAGCCAGGAAGTCCGCCAAGACTTGAGATTTTATGGCCTTCCGAGGGGCAAATGAAAGTGTTTCGCCCATGAGCTCCACTACCCATTTTGCTATCCTACCCGAGGCCTCTCGGCACTGGATGATCTCTCCCAGGGGGAAGGATGACACCACAGTCACCGGATGAGACTCAAAGTAGTGTCGCAACTTTCGCCGTGTCAGAATTACTGCGTACAGTAGCTTCTGGATTTGTGGGTAGCAGATCTTGGTCTCGGATAGCACCTCACTGATGAAGTAGACCGGCCTCTGGACGAGCAGTGCATGCCCTTCTTCTCGTCTCTTGACTACGATCGCGGCGCTGACCACCTGAGTGGTTGCGGCTACGTAGACCAAGAGGGCTTCTCCCGCAGCGGGGGGCACCAAGATGGGCGCATTAGTAAGGAGTGCCTTTAAGTTTCCGAGGGCTTCCTCGGCCTCAGGGGTCCAAGTGAAACGCTCGGCCTTCCTCAAGAGGCGGTACAAGGGTAATCCTTTCTTGCCAAGGCGCGAGCTGAAGCGGCTCAGAGCCGCAAGGCATCCCATGACCCTTTGTACTCCTTTTAAATCCTTGATGGGTCTCATGTTGGTGATGGCCGCGATTTTCTCCGGGTTGGCCTCGATGCCTCGCTCGGAGACGATGAACCCTAGGAGCATGCCTCGGGGGACTCCGAAGACACACTTCTCGGGATTGAGTTTTACGCCTTTTGCGCGCAGGCACCAGAATGTTACTTCGAGGTCGGAGAGGAGATTAGAGGCTTTTCTTGTCTTGATAACGATGTCATCGACGTAAGCCTCGACCGTTCTGCCGATGTGCTCTCCGAACACATGGTTCATGCACCTTTGGTTGGTTGCACCTGCATTCCTCAAGCCAAATGGCATAGTAGTATAACAATACATGCCAAAAGGTGTGATAAAAGAAGTCGTGAGCTGGTCGGAATCTTTCATCTTGATTTGGTGATAACCTGAATAGGCGTCGAGGAATGACAGGGTTTTGCACCCAGCAGTGGAGTCCACAATTTGATCGATGCGAGGCAGAGGGTAGGGAACTTTTGGACATGCTTTGTTTAAACCAGTATAGTCTATGCACATCCTCCATTTCCCACCTTTTTTCTTTATAAGCACAGGGTTAGCTAACCATTCTGGATGGAATACCTTTTTGATGAACCCTGCAGCCATCAGCTTGTGGACCTCCTCGTCTATGGCCCTGCGCTTTTCTTCATCAAAACGACGCAGGTGCTGCTTCACGGGTCGGGCACCGGCTCGGATGTCCAGCGAGTGCTCGACGACATCCCTCGGTATGCCTGGCATGTCCAAGGGACTCCACGCAAAAATTTCGGCATTTGCGCGGAGAAAGTCGACGGGCACTGCTTCCTATTTGGGGTCGAGCTCGGAGCCGACCCTGACTTTCTTGCCGGCGTCGTTGCTGGGGTCGAGGGCGATGGACTTGACCGCCTCGGCCGATTCGAAGTTGCCGGCGCGACGCTTCGCATCAGGCGCCTCCTTGGAGAGGCAATCCAGGTCGGCGATGAGGGCCTTGGACTCGGCGATGCCCTCAGCGTACTCCACGCATTCCATGTCGCACTCGTAAGCGTGGCGATACGTGGATCCGATGGTGATGGTCCTGTGGGGGCCTGGCATCTTGAGCTTGAGGTACGTGTAGATGGGGACGACCATGAACTTGGCGTAGCACGGTCTTCCCAGCACCGCGTGGTAGGTCCCTCGAAACCCGACCACTTCGAAAGTGAGGGTTTCCTTTCGGAAGTTGGAGGGAGTTCCGAAGCAGACGAGCAAGTCAAGTTGCCCAAGGGGCAGGACGCGCTTACCGAGGACGATCCCATGCAAAGGCGCTGCACCGACCCGGATTATGGACAAATCGATCCCCAAGAGCCCTAGGGTCTCGACATAGATGATGTTGAGGCTGCTGCCTCCATCCATGAGGACCTTGGTGAGCCTAGCGTTGCCGATGACGGGGTCGACGACGAGCGGGTACCTTCCTGGGCTCGATACGCAGTCGGGGTGGTCGCCTTGGTCGAAGGTGATGGGCTTGTCAGACTAGTCTTGGTAGACCGACGCCGCTACCTTCATCGAGCAGACCTCCCGGCGCTCCTGCTTGCGGTGCCGAGCCGAGGCGTTCGCCACTTGCCCACCGTAGATCATGAAGCAGTTGTGGACCTCCGGGAACTCCTCATCCTTGTCGCCCCCTTTTTGTTGTTGCCTTGGTCCTTGCCACCTTCTGTCGAGGGTCCAGCCTTGATGAAGTAATGCCGGAGCATGTTGCACTCCTCAAGGGTGTGCTTGACGAGACCCCTGTGATAGGGGCACAACTCCTTGAGCATCTTGTCGAACGTGTTGGCCCCTCCGGGAGGCTTTTGAGGGTTCCTGTGCTCGATAGCAGCGACAAGATCCGCGTCAGCGACGTCGCGTTTTGCTTGCGCCTTCATCTTGGCCTTCTTTTTCGTGCCACGCTGGGCGGACGCCTCGAGGGCGTCTTCCTTCTGTCTTCCCTGGGGCTGCTTGTCCTTCCGGAAGATGGCTTCGACCGCCTCCTGACCAGAGGCGAACTTGGTGGCGATGTCCATCATTTCGCTCGCCTGGGTGGGAGTCTTGCGACCCAGTTTGCTCACCAGGTCTCGGCAGGTGGTGCCGGCGAGGAATGCCCCGATGACGTCCGAGTCAGTGATGTTGGGCAGCTCGATGCGCTGCTTCGAAAACCGCCGGATGTACTCTCGCAGGGATTCCCCTGGCTGCTGGCGGTAGCTTCGGAGATCCCATGAGTTCCCAGGGCGCACGTACGTACCTTGGAAGTTTCCAGCGAAGGCCTTGACTAGGTCGTCCCAGTCGGAGATATGCGCAGGAGGTAGATGCTCCAGCCATGCCCGGGCAGCGTCGGAGAGGAAAAGGGGGAGGTTGCAGATGATGAGGTTATCGTCGTCCGTCCCTCCCAACTGGCATGCCAGCCGGTAATCTGCGAGCCACAACTCCGGCCTTGTCTCTCCTGAGTACTTGGTGATGGTAGTCGGGGCTCGGAACCGGGCCGGGAACGGCGCCCGTCGTATGGCCCGTCTGAAGACTCGCGGACCTGGTGGTTCGGGCGAGGGGCTCCGGTCCTCCTCACTGTCGTAGCGTCCTCCACGCCTGGGGTGGTAGCCTCGGTGCGCCCTTTCCTCGAGGCGGGCTCGACGGTCGCGGCGGTGTTGTTCGTTGCCGAGGCGATCCGAGGCTGCGGGCGTCCCGTCCTGTGTGCGCTTGGTGCGGACCAAGGCCTCTCGTATGCGTCGGGAGGGTGTTGCGCGATGCTCCGAGGGGCACCCTTGCCTTCGGGAGGCAGAGCTCTCGGCTCGTCGGACTGCGTCATCTTCCAGGAGATCCTTGAGTTCGCCCTGGATATGCCGCCCCTCGATGGTGGATGGCTCTGGCATCGTTCGAAGCAGCATCGCTGTTGCAGCTAGATTCTGGCCGACCCCGCTGAAGGCCGGGGGCAGCCCTGCCCTGGCACCGTCAACGATACGGCGCTGGACATCCTGGGCCCGATGACGTGCTCCTTCGGCAAGTGCTTGGCCTGCCCACTCCTGCTCGATGTTTTGTCGGAGCTGCACAAGCCGCCCCACTTCTTCGTCGAGCTTGGCCTGCATCTTGCGGAATTGCTCGAGCTGTGTGTCCTGACCCCCCGCAGGGACTGGGACCACAGCTAGCTCCCGCGGGATGTCAACGTGAGACGCAGGCACAGGGGTGTTGTCATCTTTCGGTATGCCGAGGTGGTTGTCTTCGCCGTGATCCCCCTGATCGATGTGGAAACACTCGCGACTTGGGTCGTAACCCTCGTCGCCGAGGCTGTGGCCATCGTCAGAGCAGCCGGAGAGGCAGTAGTCACATGCGGACATGAAGTCTCGCATGGCAATGGGATCACGGAGCCCAGAGAAATCCCAACCGAAGTCGGAGTCGTCCTCTTCCTCGGAACCCGTGTGTCCATAGGTTGAGACGGCTGTCAGTCGGTCCCAGGTTGACCACATATGGTACCCTAGAAGGTTAGGATATGCCCTCGCAAAAGCGCTCACCGAAGTGGGGTCGCTTGGTGGATCAAAGCTGAATCTAAAAGGGACAAGGCGGAAAACGGACGGTACCTTTTGATCAATGGACGGTCGTGAAGTTGCGTCGGGGACGGACTGCACCGTTATCTCAGGTACGAGGCTAACGCCCAGCAAGTCCTTCGCGAGGGTGCTGGCGTCGTCAGTCCGCTTGGGGTTGGCACGTTGCGGGGAAGCGACACCTGTCGTTGTCTCAAGTGCAAGGATAACACCCGACATGTCCCCCGCAGGGGTGTCGGCGTCGTCGACTCGCTCTGGTCCGACAGCTGACGAGGTGTCGCCTCCTGCCTGGCCACGGTTGCCCCGTCTCCTCCTCCTCCGACGAGGAGGGTGGCGGGGCAAACCCGGGTGTTCCTCGTCTGCCACGGTGGGAAGTCGTCGTCGAGTTCACCGCCGCCGGGCGAGCCTACGATCGTTGTTGCTGTCGCGCTGCGAGGGGAGGAGTACCATGTCGTAGCTGCCGTCGCGGGACATGAACTCGAGACTCCCGAAGCGGAGCACCGTCCCCGGCTGAAGAGGCTGCTGAAGGCTACCCATCTGGAACTCAATGGGAAAATATTCATAAACACGCAGCGAGCCCCTACCTGGCGCGCCAACTGTCGGCGTTTCGGACCCGCGAGGTCCGTCAACCAACGAGTGAATTTGTTGTTGCGTGCCCCTGCCCAGATGGGTTGATGCAAGATGGAACACAAGAGGGAAATGAGGCTTATGTTATCCTGCACCAGGGTGCTCATAGTAGGGGTTACAAGCGTCGCGAGAGAGCAAGGGCGAGAGCGAGAGAGAGAGAGTCCCTGCGTGCATCCGTCTCCTCCTATCTCGTCTGCCCCGCCTCCCTCTATGTCGACGTGCCCTGTCGTCAACGTGTGTCCATGTGAACGTGTGCCAACGTCCCCCCCTCTCCTCCTCGTAGGAAGGCCCTGGACATCCCCTTTTATAGATACAAGGAGATGCCCAGCTGTACAATGGGGGTGTAGCTATGTGCTAATGTGGCTGGCGGAGAAGTGCCTTGAGCCCTGTACATGCGCTAACGTGGCCGTCGGAGAAGTGCCTTGAGCCCTGTGGAAGCACAGTGGCGGTGCGGCATGGATCCTGTTGACGTTTCCTTGCTTCCGTAGGAGGTTGAGAGCAATCAACGTCATGGGCGCACACGGGGAACCATCATTACCTGTTACTGGAGTAACCTTAGATGGGACACCGTTCTTGTTCCTTCATAGCCTGAGGCAGCTAGCTAGGAGTAGGGTAATGATGCATCCCTTGTAGAGTAGTCGGTCCGAGGCTGAGGTCGGGCGAGTTGGAGACTTCTCCTGAGGCCAAGGCCTGGGGTCGGGCGAGGCAGAGACCTTCTCCCGAGGCCGAGGCTGAGGTCGAGGCCTGAGGTCGAGCAAGGATGTGACTCCTCCCGAGGCCGAGGCTGAGGCTGAGGCTGAGGCTGAGGTCTGGGGTCGGGCGAGGCGGAGACCTTCTCCCGAGGCCGAGGCTGAGGTCGAGGCCTGAGGTCGGGCGAGGCGGAGCTCCCTGTTGCGCCCAAGGCCGAACTCGTGGGAGATCGTGACTCAGCTTTACCCTGGTGGTTGGCACAGTAGCCGGAGTGGGGCGTACAGTGCTGTTTTCCTGTCAGAACGGTCAGTAAAGGGGCAAAGTGACTGCAGTCACTTCGACCTTGCCGACTGAGGCACGCGTGTCAGGATAAGGTGTCAGGCGATCCCCGCATTAAATGCGCATGCGATACGGTCGGTTGGTAGGGCGATCCGGCCGAGGTCGCTGCACAGCAAAGTCTGCCCAATCTAGGCTTCAGGCGAGCTGAGGGTGCGCTCATTGCCTGAGGAGGCCCTCGAGCGAGGCGTGAATCCGCCCGGGACTACTGTTCCCGCCCGAGGCCGAGGCTGGGCTCGGATGAGGTTGCGTCCCTTGGTAGACGAGGCCCTGACTTGAACCGCGCTTTATCAGCTGTTTATGGTTTGTTCTGAAGATGTTTTCCAGCCGCGTTTAGGAGTATTGGGGGTACCCCTAATTATGGTACCCGACAATATTGGTTCGGGCAGAGCGTCCCTACTTATAGTCTTCGGTGGCTTGCGCTACCGACACCTTGTTGGCGAGACAGAGATTCCTCCTGAGGCCATGGTCGGCCTGCGCCTGGACACGCAGACGTGCTAGGAGCAGTCAAAGTAATATCAGGAATGGTCTCCTGTGGGATTCACAGGGGAGTTGGTGGCATTTAATGTGCTACTTCCAGCGCATTTGGCCGAGAATGAGCTCGAGCGAGGCAGAGTTTCCTCTTGAGGCCAAGGCTGCCTTCGGGCGAGGCAGAGTTCTCTCCCAAGGCTGAGGCTATGCCTAGATGTCGCATGTCCCATCCGGAGTTGTTGAGAACAGTGACTGGAGCAAGAGAGTTGTGCCTGGTATTCGCGGGCGTGCTCATTGTAGATGGTGAAAGTAGATGGGATCGCGGTCCCATCACCTTCTGTTGATTGTGGTGTCATTGGTGGAGCAGGTATTCATATTGGTTGCATTTAATGCGCACGTCTTGCGGTTCTCGAGAACTTTGGCCGAGGTCGGGCTCGAGGCCAACCTTCATCCGAGATGCCCTTGGGCGAGGCAGATTTTTGCTTCCTGTAATGGGGGTCCCTTGAGTGAGTCGAGGATCCAAGCGGGCGCAACCTTCATTCTAGGATGGGCTCAAGCGAGGTGTAGTTTTGAGCAACCATTGAGCAGGGTCTCGAACAAATCGTGATTTGACCCTGTGTGACCTCGAGGAGTGCGTTTTTTGGTATATGATTTCCTGGTACTTAGGTATTAGGTATGCTTAGGGGCATAATCCGGGTACCCCTAATTATGATACCCGACACTGTGACTCGTTGTATCCCCTTGAGATCATTGATTAGCCCCATGTTTGCAATGGCGGTAATCTACTCGAGGTTAGCCTCGATGACCCGCTTAGAGACCAGGAAATCCAACAACTACCTCCCGGGACGCCAAAGACACACTTTTTAGGGTTAATTTTAATACCATTTGTCTTCAGTTTATCGAATGCCTTCCCTAGGTCGAACATGAGGCCACCGGCCCGCTTGGTCTTGACAACGATGTCATCAAAGTAGGCCTCAGGACCCCTCCGATGAGGTCGCCAAAACACTTGATCATGCACCGCTGATACGTGGCCATGACAATCTTCAAACCAAAAGACATGGTTACAAAACAGTATGCTCCAAATGGGATGATGAAGGACATGGCGGGTTGGTCAGACTCCATCTGATGATAACCAAATTAACCATAAGTGAGCCACGAGCCTAGGTCTCATAGGTCATAAGTGGGGCTCTGGCCTAGGGTGCATAGGCTATAAATGGGAGGAGGACCGGCTCCTTCGCATGCCTTGGCTGGGTGCCAGGGGCTGTTAATGCAGTCGGTCATTAATGGCAGGACAACCCGTTGGTCAGACGTGGAATCCACTCGAGTGGGTTCCTAACGGTTTGACCCCTCCTCAGGGTTCGGCCTCACCTGGCCCCCAAGCTCGGCACCTTTGGGCCATCCGAGGGCGGGTCCTTCCAAGGCGGACCTCTCCTCGACCTCCCTTCTAACTCATGGACCCCTTGGGTCCGGAGGATTCGATCCTTGACAGGTGTGAGGTTGAATGAAATACAGATCGCGTATCTCCTGCATCCTTTGGTGTGTTTGGAGGCCATGGGGTAGTGTCTTGCAACCATATCATATATAATTCCTAGTGGGTATGCATCTTCCATGTTGGCTCCATCATGATGTCTAACTGCTGCTTGATCTACTCAACCTCATCTTGGATATATGTTGGACACCGGTTATGATGGTAATGTTGGTCGCTGGTTATAGAGATTCTAGGGCTTTCGTACATCCCTAGAGAGATGTGACCAGATGGGAAAAGTTAGTCAACACCTTGGTTATTGGATCCTGCAATGGTTCATTGGAACATGGCATCTCTGATACGAGATGTTATGACAGTGGCTAGGTGTTGGGGGTATGCTTCGTAGCCGAAGATCCTGAAGAAAGAAACACCTTCAACAGATCCTCTCAAAAGCAGTGATGAAGCTATCACCTATAAAGCTTCAATATAGTGACATGTCTCAAGACGAAGGAGTTAACCGACTTAAAGATGAAATGACCAATAAACCCATGATAGTTTGTGTCATGACTGTAATCGATTGTAAAGGGCATAAATGTAATTTTACACAGGTTGCGCCCTGTGCCTATAAATAGATGAACAATACCCCCGTATTGTTCACAAAAAAAAATCTTGTAATCGCTTGCATGCGACACTTGGATCATTGCCTTCTGTCAAGATGAAGGTATAAATGTGATTAAATGTTATGTTTTAATATTTGAATTTATATAATGAAATACATGAATAAGTTTATGTGTTTTTATATATTATTTCTTCATGTCATATATTTTATTTCATCTTTCATTATTTCACAATCACGAAGGTATGACCTTCGTGATTTTTGCTCATGACTTTCGTCTGAAGCTCATTATATCCTCGGGGAGATAATGCTTCAATGGACGAAGGTCAATAACATTTAATATTTTATGTTCCCTTGTTCTTAATTCGAAGCATTTGAGAACAATTTCCCAACATTGGCGCCCACCTCCGGTGAACTCACTTCCACTTTCTGAGCTGATGGCTTCGTTCAACAACCAAGCTGAAGCTGCTTCGGCTACGAAGCTGGTGATCCCGATAACAGGCGGTTCATGTTCAGAGCCAGCCAACAAGAAGCAGAAGAAGGAGGCTCAGAGAAGGGTACAACATGTCAGGGTGCAGGGACCCTTCATCAAGTCGAAATGGTCCCACATCCCAATTACCTTCTCCCAGCAGGACCTTCAGCTCAAGGATTACCCTCACAATGATGCTATGGTCATTTCTTGTGTCATCAAGGGATTTCTGGTCCACAATGTTTTGGTTGATACGGACAGTGCATCAGATATTATATTTGCCAAGGCCTTCAGACAGATGCAAGAGCCAGAGGATAAGATTCATGATGCTACACACCCTCTTTGTGGCTTCGGAGGAAGGTAGATCGTAGCACTCGGCAAGATCACGATGCCAGTGACCTTCGGATTTGTCAACAATACAAGGACTGAGCAAGTTGTGTTTGATATTGTCGACATGGAGTACCCCTACAATGCAATCATTGGTCATGGGACACTCAATGCTTTTGAAGCAATTCTTCATCCAGCATATCTATGCATGAAGATACCTTCGGATCAAGGGCCTATTGCTATTCATGGAAGTCAGGAAGCTGCCAGAAAGGCTGAAGGAAACTGGACAGATTCAAAATCAATCCATAATATAGATGGAGCCGAAGCTTGTGAGCAGTATAAGTACAGAAGGGAGAAGGCTGCTTCGGCCGATCAGTCGAAGCCCATGCTTCTATGTGAAGATATAGCAGAGCAGAAGGTATTACTGGGATCTCAATTATCTGAGGAGCAGGAGAAAACTATAATAAGGTTTTTGTTCAACAACAAAGATGTCTTCGCATGGTCAGCCAACGATCTCTGTGGTGTCAACAGGGACGTCATTGAACATTCGCTCAATGTCGATCCATCCTTTAGACCCAGAAAACAGAGGCTTCAGAAAATGTCTGATGACAAAGCTGAAGGTGCTCGGAATGAAGTGAAGAGACTTCTTAGTGCTGGAGTCATCAGAGAAGTAAAATACCCAGAATGGCTAGCCAACACTGTTATGGTGAAGAAGGCCAATGGTAAATGGAGAATGTGCATTGATTTTACTGATCTCAACAAGGCCTATCCAAAGGATGAGTTCCCATTACCAAGAATAGATTCTCTAGTAGATGCAGCAGCTTTGTCAGAGCTCATGAGTCTACTAGATTGTTATTCAGGCTACCATCAAATCTGGATGAAGAAGGAAGATGAGCCAAAAACCAGCTTCATAACCCCCAGTGGTACATATTGCTATCTTCGGATGCCTGAGGGGCTCAAGAATGCTGGAGGAAGCTTCAGTTGAATGACAGCCAAAGTCCTTCACTCTCAAATAGGCAGAAATGTACTAACATATGTTGATGATATCATAGTAAAGAGCACGAAGCAGGAAAATCAAATTGTTGATCTACATGAAACATTTGCTAATTTTAGGCAAGCTGGCCTTAAATTAAATCCAGAAAAATGTGTCTTCGGAGTAAAGAAAGGAAAATTCCTTGGTTGTCTAGTTTCAACGAAAGGGATTGAAGCTAATCCGAACAAAATCGAAGCTATTCTTCGGATGGAGCCGCCAAGCACAAAGAAGGGGGCTCAACGGCTGACAGGAAGACTGACATCTTTGAATCGATTCATATCTAGATCAGCAGAGAGAAATTTACCATTCTTTGAAGTGCTGAAGTCGGCTGAAGTTTTTCAATGGGGATCAGCTCAGCAGAAAGCCTTTGAAGAGCTAAAGCAATACCTGATAGATCTAACAACGCTAACTCCACCCACGCCAAGGGCTCCTCTGCTATTGTATGTGGCAGCTTCGCACTCTGCAGTAAGTGCGACGCTTGTACATGAGAAGCTTGAAGGACAAACTAAAAAGCAAGTCCTAGTATATTTTGTCTCCGAAGTATTAAGCTTATCAAAGAAAAATTACACAGAATTGGAGAAAGTGTTGTATGCTGTATTAGTGGCCTCTAGGAAGCTTCAGCATTATTTTCAAGCTTACCATATAATTGTTCCCTCGTAACAGCCTCTGAAGGACATTATGAGGAACAGAGAAGCTACTAGAAGGGTTGGAAAGTGGGCTGCGGAGCTCAATGAATTCACCATTACTACGTGCACAGATATTCAATTCAATCCCAGGCGCTAGTAGACTTCATCGCTGACTGGATGCCAGGGCCTCACGAAGAAGGGACAAGCAAAGATACTGAAGCTTGGACGGTGTTCTGCGATGGTTCTTGGGGAACCTTCGGTGCAGGAGCAGCTGCGGTTCTAGTGGCACCTTCAAAAGTCAAAACATGTTTTGCAGTCAAGCTGGATTTCAGTTGCACAAATAATATTGCTGAGTACGAAGCACTTCTATTGTGGCTTTGGAAACTAAGGGCAATGGGAATAAGAAGGGCCATCCTAAAGACCGATTCTCAAGTTATTGCTGGCCATGTGGATAAGAGCAGCAAGGCACGAGATCTGAAGCTTGAAAAATATCTAGATGCAGTCCGAAGGTTGGAAGCTTTCTTCGAAGGTTTTTCCGTCAAGAATATTCCAAGAGGTGAAAATGAGCATGCAGATTTGCTAGCCAAATCAGCGGCTCGGGGGCTCCCCTACCCTCCGAAGTATTTTTTGAAGCAATAAAAGCACCTTCGGTTGAGCTCATGGAGAGAGCAGTGCTTACTATTTCTCCAATACACAGTGAAGACTGGAGAACTGAAATAATATCTTTCCTTCAAGGCAATTGTATTTCAAGTGATGAAGCTTACAACAAAAGAATGGAGGCAAGAACAAGACCATATGTGATAATAGAAGGGGAATTGTATAAACATGGAGTTTGTTCACCACTCCTCAAATGTTTATCAAGAACCGAAGGTATGGAATTAATGAAAGAGATACATGCAGGTCTGTGTGGATCTCACATTGGATCTAGGCCCTTGTTGGGAAAAGTTTTTCGACAAGGATTTTATTGGCCGAAGGCAGCTTCGGATGCAGCAGAATTAGTCCAAAAATGTGAAGGCTGTCAAAAATGTGCAAGAGACCAGAAGCAATCTTCATCTCTCACTCAGTTAATACAGCCCACTTGGTCGTTGCAAAGGTGGGGCCTCGATTTACTAGGCCCACTTTCACTAGCACAAGGAAATCTAAAATATGTTGTGGCGGCGGTAGAGTATTTTTCCAAGTGGATTGAGGCGAAGCCTTTAGCCACAATAACTTCGGTCACTGTCCAAAAATTTTTTTGGCAAAATATTGTTTGTCGCTTCGTAGTGCCGAAGGCTATTACTGTGGACAATGGGACACAATTTGAGGCTAAAGCTTTCAAAGATTCTGTGAACAAATTGGCACGAAGATTCATTTTGCATCGGTCAGACATCCAGAGTCAAATGGACTTGTTGAAAGAGCTAATGGCATTAAAATGACGGGAATAATGAAGTTAATCTTCAATCAGCCCAGAGGAAAGTGGCCAGATGAATTGATCAAAGTGGTGTGGAGCCACAACACAACAATATCAAGGTCAACAGGCTTTACACCATTCAAATTACTGTTTGGTGACGAAGCAATAACCCCAGAAGAAGCTATGGTAGGATCAATAAGAACAGTGGCTTCGACAGAGGACGAAGCTGATTGTTCTGTGGTAAAAGATGCTATAGAAGGGATCAGGCTTCAGGCCGTCGAGAACATCAATAAATATCAAGCAGAAACAATAAAGTGGCGTGACAGAAAAGTTCGGCTAAAGAATGTTAAGCCAGGGCATTTGGTGCTTCGGAGAGTTGCCAACCCAGATACAGTAGGCAAGCTACAGTTGAAGTGGGAAGGACCTTTTCTAGTAGTATCTTCGTCAAGACCCGACTCTTACAGACTGAAGGATATGGACGACAACGATATTCCTAGATCTTGGAATGCGGATGAGCTTCGGTGATATTATGTTTAGCTTGATGTAACCTTTTTATTTTTCCTATGGCACCCTTTTCCTTTCCGAAGGGGGAGAAAGGTTTTTAATGGGGCCATAGCATGTAATTTCCCTTTTTCTTATTCAGCTCTACGAGAGCAAAATCCCCCAAAAATGTAAATGTAAAAACTGAGCATGCACCATCGAGTGCAGGTAGAAAGAAAAAATAGGGAGAAGCTCGAAAGTCATCCCTAAGGGGATGGAGAGCACGACAAAGCTACAAAAAGTCGTTCCTAAGGGAGCGCAGCATAAGTTTTCTGCTCAAAAGTCGTTCCAAAGGGAATGCAGAGCTTACAGCGAAAAGTCAACGCTAATTCTGCCGAAATATAAGGCGAAGCACAAAAAGTCAACGTGATACCGCCGAAATAGAAGGCGAAGAAGTTCAAAAGACGTTCCTAAGAGGATGCAGAACTTACAGCGAAAAGTCAGCGCTGATACACCGAAAAATAAGCGGTGAAGCCGAAAAATAAGTGACAAAGAGACTCCAGTCATTCCCAAGGGAATGAAGGCTATGGTTGTAGCTTCGTATGTGTGTTTGGACATTCATTTGCACGACACATTACATCATACATTTGCATTCATAAACATTCATTTAGACATACATAGGATCATCATCATCATAACATACAGACACAGGCGGATGCTTCGGCTCTAAAAATAAGGCTTCGACAAAAAGAGAAAAAGAAGCAGTTTTATGCTTCGTTGTGTACGAAAAGAAGGAAAGGTGTATTTCGCCTTCGGCTCAAAAAATGCTAGTTTCGTCCATAGCAAAGCAATTCAATGCAAGTACAAGTTTTGTTCACATCGAAGCACTTCATACGTTGATGGAAAGGTAAAAATATATTACAAGGTATGGATAGAATTTACAGAGTAAAATCTAATTCTTAGATTATAATATTCTTTACAAAGGTTATTACAAGAGTTCTTAGAGTTTTTTCCACAGCTATCTATTCAAGCTTCATCATTATCTATTAAGCTTTGGCTTTGTGCTCTTCAGCTTCGTCAATTTGCTCCTCAGCTTCATCATCCTGTACATATTAAAGTATTATAAGGAAAATTCAAGTTTAAAGAAAAAGGTAAGCACAAGGTATGATTTTGTTACCGGCTTAAGATGACTTCGAGCTTCGTCACTAGCTATGCTTCGTCCACCCTTTGTCCATACTAGTTTTATAAATTTGTTTCCTATGCTTCGGGCAAGACTGGGAATATCAACCAGATCTGCTGGTGATAAACTAAAGTTGGGTCTATTGACAACCTTTCCATGTGTGCAACCAGATTTCAGGAAGGCGACAACTGTGCCCTGAGAAGCTACCAGGGCACAGAAATCACCATGTCCGACTATAATTTCATCAAGGTCATCAATTTCACCCTCGATATGTTCGAAGGCCCCTGGCAAGTCTTGAGTCGAAGGACTAAATTTTTCACAGCTGGCTCCAACCGAATTGAAGATCTGCTTCAGCCATTGTACACATCGGCTACTGAACTCCAGACATTTGTTTTGAAGCTCTGACAATGATTTTTGCAGATTCGAACTTTTCTCAACCTCAGTCTTAAATTTGGCATTTAACTTCTGCTTCTCCTGTTCGAAGCTTTCTGACTCCGAGAGAAGCTCCGTATTTAACTTTGCAATTTTAGTTTCAGCTTCTACCAATAAACCTTCTGTTGTCTGAAGCTCGAAATCCTTCTTTTCAAGAGCAGCTGCTTGATCTTTTAATTTGCTTTCTAAACCCTCAATTATAACTTCATGTTTTTTATCTTCAAGATCTTGTTGCATTCTCAAAGCTTTACTCAACAGCATACTCTATGCACAAGCAACCTTCGTTAGAAAACACCTTCGTTGTTCAAAAACAACAAAAAGTCGAAGAAAAGTTTTTACCTTGAAATTAAATAGAATAAACTACCGACAAGATGCTGTCGTCGGTAGCGGCTTATGTCAGTCTCAAGCTTCGGGAAACCAATACTCTTTGACAGAGTACCGATAACCTGCGCTCCGATTTGATCTCGGACGCAGCCCAATTTTTCATCGTCACCACCGAAGAGTAGTGCCCCTGGTTGATACCCGTAGGATATGGCGTATTCTCTCAACTCTTCTTTCTCAGCCTCCGACAATTCTTGCCCAATTAAGTTTTGAAAGTTAAAGTTTTCTTCTTCCAAAGCTTCTTCAGCTATTTCCTTCTCCTTCTCAGGTACTGTAGCCATGGCTTCTTCAGCGGCTGCGACAGCTTCTTTTGTGGCCATGTCCAGAAGTATCTTATCAATGTTAGAAAATGTGCTTTCTAAATGTACATCTTCGGCTATGGCAGCTTCGGCAGCTGCAGCTTCAGTAGGTGCAGCTTTGGTAGTTGTTGCGCTCTCAACAGCTGGTGCCTTCAAAGCCGAAGTTGTTGGTGGTGTCCCTTCAATAACTTCTGTCACTATAACAATTCTTCGTTTTTTCGGCCCAGCTGCTTTCTTCATTATCAAGGGCTCCTTTTCCTTCTGAAAAAGCTTCGTCAGATGTGGCCCCAGTGGACTTAGCTTGATAGGAAAAGATTCAGTCATTACCTTTAAGATTTCCTCTACGTCGGTGGTAGAAGGTGTTGCAGCAGTTTCTTCTTCTATATCAGTTGCCTTCTGCTTCGGAGCCACAACCTTTCTTTTCTTCGAAGCATCTGTCTTCGGCTCAGGCCTCAGATTTCTCTTTTTCAGTTTTTCTTCATCATCTTTCACCAATTTAGCATCTTCTTTATTCAGGACGCTGGCAACTCTCTTTCTCTTCTATCCTTCGGCGCCTCGGTCCAGTCGCTCATAGTCAGGATACTCAAAGTTCAGAGCATCCATTACCCGGTTTAACCTTCGAGTTCGGACGAGTGCCGAAGTCTGCAGTCATTAGTTGATCTTCTTTTTTAGAATAATTGCCAAGAATGTCGTTGCACATAACTTCAATTGTGTCTAACTATTCTTGGCAAGGTACTTTGAAATGTTTCTTGAATTTATAATAGTAGGGCAGCCGAATAAGTTCCCCCTTTTTCTTTTCTCCCTTGAGCTTCGGCATGTCCCACTCTTTCAAAGTTGGGAACACTCTAAAAGCCAAGAATTCTTGCACCAGATCCCTAGTGCCAATATGCTCCGCAATAACTCGAAATCCGCCCAGTGCAATTTGGCTTGGACTCTTCGGTGTCATGTTGCACTGGGGCCTGGTTTCTCCGAAGATTAATTCCAGTGGACTTTAG
The DNA here is from genome assembly GCF_902167145.1 of Zea mays. NCBI lineage: Eukaryota > Viridiplantae > Streptophyta > Magnoliopsida > Poales > Poaceae > Zea > Zea mays. The sequence continues at coordinate 89,790,742 of NC_050103.1, read as the reverse complement.
ACCAGTTTCTCCTTTTCTTCATCAACTTTGACGTAAAACCATTCAGTCTTCCAGCCAACTGGCCACTTGGTACGATAGCTGATAACTGGAAACTTTGTATTTTTGCGATAAGCAAAATTGTACCAGCTGAAGTTTTCATGCAGCCCATCTTCTCTAGCTTTTGTTTGATAATGAAGCTCATGTACTCGGCAGAAGCCTTCGGCAAATGGTTCTACCGCCTAGCTTCGGAGGGCCCAGATGTAAATACTAAGCCTAACGATGGCGTTAGGAGTTAGTTGATGAAGATAAATCCCAAACTTCTTCAAAACATCAGCAATCATCCCATTCAAAGGAAATCTTAATCCTGCTTTAAAGAAGCTTTTGAACACTACCACCTCATCCTTTTCCGGCTTCGGAGTAATTTCCTCTCCGCCAAAATGAACCAGCCCCTTTTTTTGCTTCACTGAAATAGCCCAACTTCATCAGCTTAGACATATCACCTTCGGTAATGGTGGATTTCCCAAACTCCAGGTGGCTGGGTTTAGATGGCACGATGCTGTAATCATCTTCAGATTCAATTTCCTCAGCATCAACCTGCTCAGCTTCAGCGGAAGGTGCATCCTCCGATACTACCAGCCCTGACCGTTTCATCAATTCAGAGATTGGAGCGGTTTCTGCACCTTCGGCTTCCTCTCCGTCGCGAGTAAACCTAGTTGTTGAGCATACCCTAGCCATCTGATGATTGAATTTCTTGATTTTTTATGAAGTTGAAATTTTTTAACTTTGCCGAAGCTCTTTCTTGTTATGAAGCTTGAGCAAAATGAATAGCTTCGGTTGAGGACGCAATAAGCAAGCTTTGGCTATGGTCAAATTTTTGGCAGCAAAACAGTGCAATAGCAATGAATGCTATGGTAACTTCACACCTACCAGTCTATTTATATAGTGCCGCAGGTGGGAAGGTAAATCGTCAAGTCTTCCGCACCGGACAAACAGCCGCCCACATCCACTGAACGGTGGGCCACAGAGCCCGAGAAGGTGAATCGCTAGGACGCGCGTAACTGCTGCATGGTGGGGCTAGCTCGCGCTCAGATTATTTTAATCGTTTCTCGGCAACGAGCTCAGGGAAGGTGTTTTCGGATCTTCGGAATCCCGAAGCCTAAGAGACTTTTTCACGGATCAAGCTCGTTACGAAAAACGATCTAGCACCGCGAAGGGGCTACTGTTGGGGGTATGCTTCGTAGCCGAAGATCCTAAAGAAAGAAACACCTTCAGCAGATCCTCTCAAAAGCAGTGATGAAGCTATCACCTATAAAGCTTCGGTATAGTGACATGTCTCAAGACGAAGTAGTGAACCGACTTAAAGATGAAATGACCAATAAACCCATGATAGTTTGTGTCATGACTGTAATCGATTGTAAAGGGCATAAATGTAATTTCACACAGGCTGCGCCCTGTGCCTATAAATAGATGAACAATACCCCCGTACTATTCACAGAAAAAATCTTGTAATCGCTTGCACGCGACACTTGGATCATTGCCTTCTGTCAAGACGAAGGTATAAATGTGATTAAATGTTATGTTTTAATATTTGAATTTATATAATGAAATACATGAATAAGTTTATGTGTTTTTATATATTATTTCTTCATGCCATACATTTTATTTCATCTTTCATTATTTCACAATCACGAAGGTATGACATTCGTGATTTTTGCTCATGACTTTCGTCCAAAGCTCATTATATCCTCGGAGAGATAATGCTTCAATGGACGAAGGTCAATAACATTTAATATTTTATGTTGCCTTGTTCTTAATTCGAAGCATTTGAGAACAAGTTCCCAACACTAGGGTTTGCTGAGCGCAAGGGGGTGAGCGAGGGTCTTGCCCCTAGTTGAGGCAAGAGAGAAGAGTTCTTCTAATTCTTGTTGATTAGATTGATACTTCTCCTCTCCTTATATAGAGAGGCTTAATTGACCCCTAAGAAAATTAACTAACCAAATCAATCTAAGTTATCTCTTTCCTTATCTTCACTAAACAAATATTTTTCTTATCCTATCTAACTAAATCAATCTAACTTACCTTTTCTTATTGAAAGGGAAATAGTCTCAAACATTTCCTATAATCGATTTTGGTGTTTGACGACCATCACAAACCTTTTGGACTAACTAGTTTGCCTAGTTGATCATTTCACAGGTGCATAAGTTCATCTACAACCATTCTAACTCGACTATCCGGAATACCATAGATTATTCCGGACAGGAGAAGCTTTTTGGAAAAAAAACACCTAAGGGCGGACCGTCCGATCCCTTGCGGCGGACCGTCCGCGACACCAGGGTGACCCTCGAACAGAAACACTGCATAAACGCAAGACAACATTACGGACCGTCCGATGGAGAAGCGAGCACCGTCCGAGACCAAGCGTGGACCGTCTGGCCTCAGGCGCGGACCGTCCGGTCGGTGAAGAACCAGAAAAACCCGAAACTGACGGGTTCAGTAAAATGAATTATAAGCGTCCTCGCGGACCATCCGGGGTGCACGACCAGACCGTCCGTGACTGCGGTACCTGACATCTGACGACACATTTAATGCATAGTAGTCGTTGATATAGCCGTTACTGCTGTCCGTTGCGATTTTAGCCGTTGATGTGCAGGGGCGGACCATCCGGACCAGGGGCGCGAATCGTCCGCGGTCGACAGAAAGGGAGCAACGGCTAGGAAGTGCTTGGGGACTATAAATACATCCCCAACCACCTCCATCCAATTCACCCAAGCACTCCAATCTTTCACATTCAATACAAGAGCTAGCAATCCATTCCAAGACACAATCAAAGCTTCCAATTTCTCCAAGTTCCACAATTGAGACAAGTGATCATTAGTGATTAGCGACTTGAGAGAGAGAGAGTGATCCGTGTGTTATTTGTCGCTCTTGTTGCTTGGTTTTCGCAATCGTGCTTTCTTTATCCCTTTCTCAACCTTCTAAGTGAATTGTAAAGCTTGCAAGAGACACCTAATTGTGTGGTGATCCTTGCGGGGTCTTAGTGATCTATGAGATTAAGAAGAAGCACTCAACTGGTCTATGTGACCGATTGAGAGAGGGAAAGGGTTGAAATAGACCCGGTCTTTGTGACCTCCTCAACGGGGATAAGGTTCTTTGGAACCGAACCTCGGTAAAACAAATCACCATGTTCATCCTCTTTATTTCTTGGTTGATTTGTTTTCGCTCTCTTTGCGACTTGAGATTAACTCTAACGCTAACTCCCGACCTTAGTGCGTGTTTAAGTTTATAATTTTCAGATTCCACCTATACACCCCCCTCTAGGTGACTTTCAATTGGTATCAAAGTCCGATACTTCATTTAGAGTCTAACCACTCGAAGTGATGTCGGGAGGCTCCGCCAAGAGGGAGATGGAAACTGGCGATAAGGCCACAAGCCACGCGAAGGCTCCATCAAGGGAGTCTGGCACCAAAGGAAGGGAGGAATCACCTCCCCGTGTCAAGTCGCACCAGAGTGGTGACAAGAAGAAGATGAAGAAAGTGGTCTAGTACGAGACCGATTCTTCGTCGACCTCCACCTCCGGATCCAACACCGCGTCCATCACTTCTAAGCGCCATGAGCGCAAGAAGTTTAGTAAGATCTCCTTATGCTATCCCCGTATTTCAAAGCGCGCTCTTTTACTTTCCGTCCCATTAGGCAAACCACCGGTTATTTATGGTGAAGATTATTCTATGTGGAGTGTTAAAGTGAAAGGTCATTTAACCTCACTCCATGAAAGCATATGGGATGTTGTTGAGTATGGAGCGCAGGTACCGCAGGTGTGGGATAAAGACTATGACTCGGACGAAGTCACCCAAATACGGCATTTTAACTCCCAAGCAACTACTGTACTCCTTGCCTCTTTATGTCGAGAGGAGTATAACAAAGTGCATGGGTTAGAGACCGCCAAAGATATTTGGGACGTCCTCAAGACCGCACACGAAGGGGACAAGGTGACCAAAATCACCAAAAGGGAGACGATCGAAGGAGAGCTCGGTCGATTCGTCCTCAACCATGGGGAAGAGCCGCAAGCCATGTACAACCGGCTAAAGACCATGGTAAATCAAGTGCGCAACCTCGGGGGCACCAAATGGGATGACCATGAAATGGTCAAGGTTATTCTAAGATCACTTGTTTTTCGCAATCCTACGCAAGTTCAATTAATTCGTGGTGATCCTAGATATAAGCTAATGTCTCCCGAGGAGGTTATAGGAAAGTTTGTGAGCTTTAAATTGATGATTAAAGGCTCCAAACATATCGTCAACTTGGAGCAAGGCGGCACCTCCACACCCGAGGTGCAACAACGGAGGAGAAGAAAGAAGAGTCTACATCAAGTAGGCTCCCCATCGACGCCTCCAAGCTCGACAACGAGGAGATGGCGCTCATCATCAAGAGCTTCCGTCAAATCCTCAAGCAAAGAAGGGGGAAGGACTATAGACCCCGCTCCAAAAGGGTGTGCTACAAATGTGGTAAGCCCGGTCATTTTATCGCTAAATTCCCTATGTGTAGTGATAGTGACAGGGACAACGATAAGAAGGGGAGGAAGAAGGAAAATAAGAAGTACTACAAGAAGAAGGGCCACGATGCCCACGTGTGTCGGGAATGGGACTCCGATGGGAGCTCCACCGACTCCTCCGACAAGGACGCCACCAACATCACCGTCAACAAGGGTCTTCTCTTCCCCAACGTCGGCCACAAGTGTCTCATGGCAAAGGACGGCAAAAGGAAGAAGGTAAAATCTAGAGCCTCTACAAAATATACAACATCTAGTGATGAGGGTAGCTCTAGCGAAGATGAAGATAATTTGCTTACCCTTTTTGCCAACCTTAACATGCAACAGAAAGAAAAATTAAATGAATTGATAGGTGCTATTCATGAGAAGGATGAACTCTTGGATAGCCAAGAGGAATTCCTTATTAAGGAAAATAAAAAGCATGTTAAGGTGAAGAATGCTTATGCTTAGGAAATAGAGAAAAATGAAAATTTGACTAAGGAGCTTAGCATGTACCATGATTCAATTACCAATCTTAGAAATGAAAATGCTAGTTTAATTGCTAAGATTGAAAAATTGAATGAATCTATTTCTAGCCTTAGTACTGAGAATGCTAGCTTAATTTCCAAGGCTAAGGATTTAAATGTTTGCAATGATTCGATTTCCTGTCTTAGAGATGAAAATGTCATATTACATGCTAAGATAGAAGAATTAAAATTATGCAAACCCTCTACATCTACTATTGATCATGTCACTATTTGTACTATATGTAGAGATGTTAATATTGATGCTATTCATGATCACCTTGCTTTAATTAAACAACAAAATGATCATATAGCTCAATTAACTAGTAAAATCAATGAGCATGAGATAGAAAATGAAAAATTTAAATTTGCTAGAAGCATGCTCTATAATGGGAGACGCCCTGGCATTAAAGATGGCATTGGTTTCCAACAAGAAAGCAATGTCAAGCTTAAGGCCCCTAAAAGATTGTCTAATTTTGTTAATGGTAAGGCTCCCATGGTTCAGGATAACGAGGGCTATATTTTATATCCTGTTGGTTATCTCGAACACAAAATTAGGAGAATTCATGCTAGAAAATCTCATTCCGTTTCCCATCATGCTTTTATGTATAAGAATGAGACATCTAGCTCTAGGCAATCAACCCATGTTAAATTGCCTAAAAAGAAAACTCCTACTACATCAAATGAACCTAATGTTTCATTTAAGACTTTTGATGCTTCTTATGTGCTTACTAACAAATCAGGCAAAGTAGTTGCCAAATATGTTGGGGGCAAACACAAGGGCTCCAAGACTTGTGTTTGGGTACCCAAGGTGCTTGTTTCTAATGTGAAAGGACCCAAGACCGTTTGGGTACCTAAGAACAAGACCTAAATTGTTTTGCAGGGATATGCATCCGGGGGCTCAAGTTGGATAATTGATAGCGGATGCACAAACCACATGACAGGGGAAAAAAAGATGTTCTCCTCCTACGAGAAAAACGAAGATTCCCAAATGTCACACCCGGTTTTAGAAGGCAAACCGAATGCGAACCATGTACGTGCCAGGATCAGTTATTCACGTACACAGCAGTTACATAACATGGACATCATCACACAGTGCTCAAATAGTATTAAAAAGGGAAATAATAGTCGATTACATCATACGTCTGAGACGTCCATATAGTCCTTATAATAAATCAAAGTGCGGAAAAGAAACGTAGGTAAACGCGGCCTTCACAGGCAGCCGACTGGGGGTTGCCGCTAACCCACGCCTAGAACTCGTCGTAGTCTTGGAACTCCTGGAAGTCTCCTTCCACAGCTTCATCTTCTCCTGAGCAGTGGTTGCAATGCTGACAACCTGGGGATGGGGGGGTTTGGTGTGTAGAGCAAGGGTGAGTACACATCAACATACTCAGCAAGTATCCTGTTTGGCTGTAGTGGACTAGCTTTATGTGGGGATAAGTCAAGCAGTTGCTTTTAGTTGGTCAGGTTATTATTTACTAATAGAAAGCCAGGTTTTAGCTTTAACCCAAGTTATTAGCCCGAAGTACCCTTTCCAAACGGAAAGAATACCACTTACCAGCACCATAGTCATAACCAAAACCATCGATCTCATAGCCACCTGTACCATAATGTCTCTGATCAAGTACCACTAATCCCTGGAGCTCCCTTGGCCGCTCATAACCGTGAGCACGGCTGATATATCAGTTTTCAAACACTCTGCAGAGGTTGTGCACTTTACCCACAAGCCGTGATTCCCTTTCTGCCCGGAGAGAGCTACTCCCCATTGACCACTACCTAGGTGGCCTAGCAGGGCATCACTACATAGCCTTTACAAAGATTCCCCGGGACTGTAGCCACCCGTTAGGTTTCCTAAATGCACCGCACTCCTCCCCAAGGGGCGAACCCAAACTTGGCAGAGCGAGCCGCATACACCGATCCCCATTGACGGCACGACGGCTAAGTGAACTACACCCCGGGTCCTCTAATTACTCAGCTAAGGGCATCCCATTCCACCCTCATGGTTGCACTGTTTTCGCGGGCGGTCATCCATAGAACAGGTCCTTACGGAGAGGCACTCGAGAAACCGCTCGAGCCCCCTTGAAGACCACAAGTATAACATCATCATAAGAGAAGGGAAAACAGCGTATCATAGATAATCTCATCATGTTCATTGATTAGAGTTTGAGCGATAGCATAAAGCTAAACAATAATAATCCAACCCAAATAGGTAAACAAGGACATGGATAACAAAGCTAGTCAATCCTTAGGCATAAATGTGTAAAGCGGGAGGTGAATTAAAGAATGAATAGGACAGAGATAGGTCAAGGGACACTTGCCTCCACCAACCGACTGCTGCTCAGGGGCTTCTCCTGCGAGTTCCTCGGGTTCTTCGACCGGATCGTTCTCTATGCGAGCGCAAACACACATACATCCACATATTTAATACAAAAGAACAGTACACCATACAATAGAATGCAGTAAGTAAACAGACGTTCCACGCGGGCTCGCAGTTACAGTTAAGAGAGAAAGAGAACATGACAGTCGAGAAACGGTCACGTTACATGATTATAAATTACCCACTCGCTTAATGGAAGGAAATTTAATGTAGACACTATGTTTAGCGTAAAGTAAAGTCATGTTTCATGTCTAATCATTATAAGCAGGTGAAGATAAATAAAAAGGATTGTCGCGCGGCGAGACGCGTGACATAGCACTCTAAAACAAACTAAGAAGTTAACGACTCGTCGCGCGACCGAGCACGCAACGAGACACTTCGCATTAGTTATGAGGAGACGTTAAGCGTCGCGCGACGAAACGCACGACGGCATACGTCGACTAAACTGAGTCTAAAGTGGAACGTCGCGTGAATACGCGCGCGACGTTACACCTTAAACAACCTGAAATTAAAATGGATCGTCGCGCGACGAAGCGCATGGCGCAACACATAGATAGAATCTGAAATTAGACAAATCCGTCGCGCGGTGAAGCGCGCGACGCAGCACGCTAACTAACGGAGTTTGACATTAACTACCAACCAAAAATAATCACTGCGAGCGCGGGTTGCGCACGCGGGAACGCGAGGCCACGCCGAGGGCCAGGACGACGCGCGCAGGGGGTCGAGGCCGCACCGGGGCCGAGCCGCTGGGGGCCACGACGGGGGCCGGAGGCCGCGCCGAGGGCCGCGCCGGGCGAGCAGGGGGCGGGGGCCGCGCGCCGGCGAGCAGGGGCGGGCGGGATCGCCGCCGCGGGTCGGGGGAGGGGCGGGGGGCGCCGCCGCGGGGCCGGGCAGGGGGCGGGCGAGCGCCGCCGCGGGTCGGGGAGGGGCGGGCGAGCGCCGTCGTGCAGGCCGGGGAGGCGAGGGACGCCGCCACGCGTGGGGGGGGGAGGGGCGGGGCCGGTCGCGCCGCCGACGAGCGGGGAAGGGCAGGGGCGCGCGCGAGCAGGGAAAAAAAGGGGGGCGCGCGCGGGGGAGGAAGAAGAGGAGGGAGAGGGAGAGAGAGATGAGAAGGGGAGGGGAGGGGAGCTCACCTCGGGGTCCAAAATCCGGTGATCGCCGTCTCCAAATCCTAGGGCACCACCGGGAGAGAGAGGTAGAAGAGGGAGAGGGGAGGTTGTTGCGCGGGAGATCCAAATGAGAGAGAGAGAGAAGGGGGGTGTGGGCGCCAGGGGCACGCAGGGCCGGGCCGGACCAGGCCGGGCCGGGCTGGGCTGGGTTGGGCCGGGCCACTTCGCGGATCGAAAACCCATGACGTGCACGACCACTAAACGGAATTAAATCGCGAATCGAAATCCGGAACGGAACGAGACGAACACTCAACATCAGACAAAGAAATGTGCTTCGGCATGATGCAACACCCATGACACTTAGGTTTTTGGTTTATACATGACACGAACACCTGTCGCTATACTGGTTTGAAATTGGGAAGAAGGAGCAAAACGGGGAAAGAGAAAAAAGAGTAACGCCCGAATTTAGTGAGAGAAAAGAAGAAAAATTCTACCCCCAAATTCAGGGTGTTACAAACCTATCCCCCTTAAAAGAATCTCGCCCTCGAGATTCAGGGTTGGCTAGCAAAGAGCTCAGGGTATTTAGCCATCAGATCATCTTCACGCTCCCAGGTTGCTTCTTCCTCAGAGTGATGGTTCCATCTGACCTTGCACATTCTGATGGTCTTCCTTCGGGTGACTCTGTCTGCAACCTCAAGGATTTGCACTGGCTTCTCAACGTAGGTCAAGTCCTCTTGGACTTCAAGACCTTCCACTGGCAACTGCTCTTCTGGCACACGCAAGCACTTCTTCAACTGAGACACATGAAAGACATCATGCACAACAGACAAATTCTCTGGCAGACTGAGCTGATATGCCACTTCTCCACGCCTTGAGAGAATTTGGTACGGACCAATGTAGCGGGGTGCTAGCTTGCCTTTGACTCCGAACCTTTTGACTCCTCTGATCGGTGACACTTTCAGATAGACAAAGTCTCCGACTTCGAAACTCATCTCTCTTCTTCTTGTGTCTGCATAGCTTCGCTGTCTTGATTGCGCTATCTTCAGATTCTCTCGGACCATCTTGATGTTCTCTTCGGCTTCAAGCAAAATGTCTGGCCCAAACACCTGCTTTTCTCCAGGCTGATCCCATTGCAACGGAGTTCTACAACTCCTCCCATAGAGCGCTTGAAATGGTGACATCTTCAAACTGGCCTAGTAGCTGTTGTTATAGGAAAACTCCGCATAAGGCAATCTCTTGTCCCATCCGGACTGATCTTGCAACGCACAGGATCTCAACATGTCTTCAAGAATTTGATTGGTCCTTTCGGTCTGACCATCTGTCTGCGGATGATAAGCTGAACTGAAATTCAGATGTGTGCCCAAGGCCTCATGCAACTGCTGCAAGAAATGAGAGGTGAACTGTGTTCCTCTGTCTGACACTATCTTCTTTGGCACACCATGAAGACAAACGATCCGAGACATATACAACTCTGCCAATACTGCACTGCTGTAGTTGGTCTTGACAGGTATGAAGTGGGCTGACTTGGTCAAACGGTCCACTACTACCCAAATGGAATCGTAGCCGGCTCGAGTACGAGGCAATCCGGCTATGAAATCCATACCGATTTCATCCCATTTCCACTGAGGGATCTGCAACGGTTGCAACAATCCAGCTGGTCTCTGGTGCTCTGCCTTAATTCTTCGACAACTATCGCACGTAGCCACATGCTCTGCGATTTCCCTCTTCATTCCGTACCACCAGAATTTCTTCTTCAGATCCTGATACATCTTCTCACTGCCAGGGTGAATCGACTAGGCTGTCTCACGAGCTTCCTTGAGGATCAACTCCCGAATGGATTGGACATTGGGAACACACAAGCGGTGTTTGAACCATATCACACCTTCTGCATCTTCTCGAAATTCTTTGCCTTTGCCTTCTAGAATCAGTCGCCGGATCTCACTGATCTTCTCATCATTCTTCTGCGCTTCTTTGATTTCGCGCTCCAAGGTAGGTTCCAACTCGACTGTGACTCCTCGCGAATTGTTCAGAAATCCGAGACTCAACCTGTCGAACTCCTTGGCCAACTCGTAAGGCATCGGACGAGCGACCATCAAATTGACTTGACTCTTCCTGCTCAAAGCATCTGCCACTACGTTTGCTTTGCCTGGATGGTAATGAATCTCCAACTCATAATCTTTGATCAACTCTAACCATCTTCGTTGCCTCATGTTCAACTCTGACTGAGTGAATATGTACTTCAGACTCTTGTGATCTGTGTAAACATCACATTTCTGTCCATACAGGTAGTGCCTCCATGTCTTCAGTGCGTGAACCACTGCTGCCAACTCTAGATCATGGATTGGGTAGTTCTTCTCATGAACCTTCAGCTGTCGTGACGAGTAAGCCACAACTCTTCCCTCTTGCATCAACACACATCCCAAACCTGTGTAACAAGCATCACAATACACCGAGAAGGGCTTGTGCACATCAGGCAAGACTAGGACAGGCGCTGTTGTCAACTTTTCTTTCAGCGCTTCGAAGGCCTCTTGACATTTCTGGGTCCATTTGAACTCAACCTTGTTGCCTAGCAACGCTGTCATTGGTTTCGCAATCTTTGAAAACCCTTCAATGAATCGCCGATAATATCCGGCCATTCCAATGAAACTCTTGATTCCTCGAGTATCTGTTGGCGCTTTCCAGTTCAAAATGTCTGCCACTTTCTTCGGATCCACATCCAATCCTTCTTTGTTGATTATGTGACCCAAGGATAGGACTTCATGGATCTAGAATTCACACTTGCTCAACTTTGCATACAACTGGTGCTCTCGCAATCTCTGCAATACCATCCTCAAATGACTTGCATGCTCTTCTTCGCTTTGAGAATAAATCAGAATGTCATCAATGAATACCACCACAAACTTATCGAGATAATCCATGAATACACTGTTCATCAGATTCATGAAAAAGGCTGGTGCATTGGTCAAACCAAAAGACATCACTGTGAACTCATACAACCCATACTTGGAAATGAATGACGTCTTCGGAATGTCCGAAGGTCGGATCCTGAGCTGATGATAACCTGACCTCAGATCAATCTTAGAGAACACACTGGCTCCTCTCAACTGGTCGAACAAATCTTCTATTCTGGGCAAAGGGTACTTGTTCTTGATCGTGACTTCATTCAAAGCTCGGTAATCGATGCACATCCTCTTGGTGCCATCTTTCTTCTCCACGAACAAGACAGGAGCGGCCCAAGGCGAGGTGCTTGGCCGGATGTAACCTTTCTCTGACAGCTCATCAATTTGCTTCTTAAGCTCAACCAACTCTGGTCCAGATATTCTGTAAGCTCTCTTGAAGATAGGGGCAGTTCCAGGAAGAAGCTCTATAGCAAACTCAACTTTCCGCTCTGGTGGCATACCCGGTAAGTCCTTTGGAAACACATCTGGGAACTCGGACACAACCTTGATACTCTCAATTGGGTCTGCTTCACTGCTATCGACAGCTATCTGATAACAACTTCCTTTCTTTGGCTCAGGCGAGACTAACTCGGTCACCACTTCCTCTCCTAGTGGGGACACCAACTTGATGGTCCTTTTATCACAACTGATAACTGCCTGATACTTATCTAGCCAATTCATCCCTATGATGACATCTATTCCCTGGGTACCCATTACTATAAGGTTAGCGGGAAACGCTATCCCCCTTATTTCCACACATACATTCAAACAAATGCTATCGGCTCGAACTCTACCACCGGCTGAGTCAATTTGAATGGGGGTTGACATGGTAGTAATTGGAAGATTATGTGCTTCTACCCATAATGCAGTAATGAAAGAATGTGTTGCTCCAGTATCAAATAACACTTCTGCAATATGGGAGTCGACTGGGAACATACCTACTATCATGCCGGGGGTCTCCTGAACTGCTTCAGCCTCCAAGTGGTTCAGCCTTCCATGATTATAGCGCGGCTGAGAGCGACTGCCTGCTCCAGGCTGAGACACGTTCTGCTTGGCTGGGGCATTGGGGCCTGACTGCTGCTGGGCTGCCTTCTTCGGACATTGCATCACCCAGTGGCCTTGCTCTCCATAGTGGAAACATGCTCTGTTTCCAACCTGAGCTGGTGCTGCCTGATTGTTCTGCTGGGTTGCTGGGGCAGGAAGACGAGGTGTCTGCTGATTCTGCCTCTGAAACTGACCTCCTGACTGATTGCTCTGACGGTTCTGATACTGGTGCTGAGGATACTGCCTTTGGAATTGCTGCTGCTGCTGAGGTGGACGCTGGTTCTGCCTGAACTCCTGAGATTGATTGCCTGAGAAACGAGGACGATTGCTGCTTCCAGGCTGGGGTCCACTGATCTTGCGCTTACGATCTTCCATTTCCTTACGCTTCCTTTCTGTCATGATTGCTCTGTCAATCAGGTGCTGGAATGTCGGGAAGGTGTGATTCATCAGCTAATACTGAAGAGGGTCAACCAAGCCTCTCAGGAAACGGTACTGTCGCTTGGCGTCGGTGTTGACATCTTCAGGAGCATAGCGAGACAATTGCAGAAACCTGTCCCGGTACTCACTGACAGACAATGGCCCTTGCTTGAGGGCCAAGAACTCCTCCTTCTTCACTGTCATCAGACCTGCAGGAACATGGTACTGACGGAAGCTTCCTCTGAACTCTTCCTAGGTGATGGCGTTGGGGTGGGCATGGGTGGCGAGGTAAGACTCCCACCATGACTGGGCTGCTCCTCTCAACAGACGGGGACCATACAGGATTTTCTCCCTATCATCGCACTGGGCGGTATGTAACTCCCGCTCCATAGTGCGCAGCCAGTCTTCAGCATCCATGGGGTCAGAAGAGTGAGCGAACGTTGGTGGATGACCTCTCATGAATTCAGCACGCTTGTCTCTGGGCATCTAAGGCTGAGGTGGTGCTTGCTGCTGTTGCTGCTGCTGCTGAATGGCGGTCAAGGTCTGACCGATGGCTTGGACTGCCTGAGTCTGCATCAGAAACATCTGCTCGATCGACATTGGAGGCGGGGGCGGCAGGTGCTGTTGCTGGGGCACCTCCTCCTGCTGAGCGGCTCGCTCCTGCTGAGCACGCCTTCCTCCTCTGCGCCTGTTCTCTGACATCTACAGAATGCAACCACACATCAGAACTGATCTGGCAAATCTTGCAGCATAAGAAAAGAGTATAGAATCCTTCAACAGCACTGAACAGATGAGCATCTTCACTGATCCCCAACACAGACCACACAGCTTCTCAGATAAAGAGGAAAGTGGAATAAAAGGTTTCCCAACTATATGGCTAACTCCATTAACATATAACAGGTAAACCAAAATGCAGGGGATACCCACACTCTGGTGACAGTCATTACAAAGATCCAAACCAAACATAGTTCATCATGACAAACATAAATGCACAGGATATAGCAAACTACCCTGTCTAACTAAGACTAACTAAGACCGAGACTAACGCTAAGACTGTAGCTTCTATGTATGTATATATTTTGTATTAATTACAAGATCCAACTCTAACGATCTATGGTTCTAGATTTATCTTGGTCTTGCAGTCGGGATTGCCATAAGACTGGCGTCCACGCCAAGGTGAGCGGTACGGGTGCTGAGTCCCGACGGGAGCGGGGGAACCATCGTCCAGGTGACGACGTTCCGCGCGCTCAGCCCGCAGCAGGGCGATCTCAGCACGAGCCCTACTCAGCTCGTCTAGTGCATGGTCCACCTCCGTGTTTAGCACGGCGGCTAGGTTGACTGTGCTGCTCAACCTAGGATTGTCCTCACCGACAGGTGAAACAATCACGCCTCCTGTGCTGCCGGATGGACGGCCGGGGTAATACTTCAGGTCAAGACCGTCAGCTACCCCACCGAGAACCGAGCAGTAGTGCGAAAGCGCACGTCGTGCAGCATCTTGCATGGCCGCCTCAGCCGAGTCCCGCTCAGAGAGAGAATAGTGCTCTGAGTAGGCCTCTGCACCCTGGAGACTGTTCTCCGGACGGCGCACCAAGCAGGTCGCCTCCCAGCGGTCCGGGTAGACCCCGCGACTGTGCTGGTAGACCACACAGCGATACTCGATGGACCAAGTACACCGGTTAAGTGCCCGACGTAGCAGGGTGTCGAGCGCATCGTGGAAGTGACACCCGCGAGCAGCGTCGCGAGTGATGGGTCGAGCAACCCATCCTTCCGGCTCCTGGTCAGCAGAGAAGTCGGTGTCGTGGCTCGAGCTGTCGTTGCCACCTCCGTCGTCTGGGTCTCCTCCAGCAGCTACTCCAGAAGCTGGGGCGCCCAGTGATGGTGCAGGGGGCGCCTCCAGGGGAAGCACGGGGGAGCAGCTCCTCACGGACTCTATCTCCTGTTGGAGCGAGAAGGAAGAGCCCTGCTGCTCCTGTCGTCGACGTTCCTGCTCCTCATGAAGGCGGTGGTGCAGTCTCTCCAAGTGGCTGGACTGCCCAGCCACGGGACGGCGAAGCGGACGCTCAGCAAGGCGGGAGGGTAAGAAGGGGATGACGGACTTTCGTGCAGTGTGTCTAAGTCGAGCCATCTACAAAAGACATCACAAGCAAAAGGGTGAGGACAGAATCAATATGACCAGCAAGTAATGAACCATAAATAAATGAAGGATTAGGATAAACATAATTTTTCAGCAAGGTATAATATATAGTAGAACATTGGTTTGGTCGGTATGACCAACTTTTGAAGGGATATCAAAGTCAAGGCAGAGACAGAGGTCTATAGTCCTTAGAACGACCATTCTATTCTAGGTTAGCGGTCCTACAGTCAGCACGGCTTTGATACCACTTATGTCACACCCGGTTTTAGAAGGCAAACCGAATGTGAACCATGTACGTGCCAGGATCAATTATTCACGTACACAGCAGTTACATAACATGGACATCATCACACAGTGCTCAAATAGTATTAAAAAGGGAAATAATAGTCGATTACATCATACGTCTGAGACGTCCATATAGTCCTTACAATAAATCAAAGTGCGGAAAAGAAACGTAGGTAAACGCGGCCTTCACAGGCAGCCGACTGGGGGTTGCCGCTAACCCACGCCTAGAACTCGTCGTAGTCTTGGAACTCCTGGAAGTCTCCTTCCACAGCTTCATCTTCTCCTGAGCAGTGGTTGCAATGCTGACAACCTGGGGATGGGGGGGTTTGGTGTGTAGAGCAAGGGTGAGTACACATCAACATACTCAGCAAGTATCCTGTTTGGCTGTAGTGGACTAGCTTTATGTGGGGATAAGTCAAGCAGTTGCTTTTAGTTGGTCAGGTTATTATTTACTAATAGAAAGCCAGGTTTTAGCTTTAACCCAAGTTATTAGCCCGAAGTACCCTTTCCAAACGGAAAGAATACCACTTACCAGCACCATAGTCATAACCAAAACCATCGATCTCATAGCCACCTGTACCATAATGTCTCTGATCAAGTACCACTAATCCCTGGAGCTCCCTTGGCCGCTCATAACCGTGAGCACGGCTGATATATCAGTTTTCAAACACTCTGCAGAGGTTGTGCACTTTACCCACAAGCCGTGATTCCCTTTCTGCCCGGAGAGAGCTACTCCCCATTGACCACTACCTAGGTGGCCTAGCAGGGCATCACTACATAGCCTTTACAAAGATTCCCCGGGACTGTAGCCACCCGTTAGGTTTCCTAAATGCACCGCACTCCTCCCCAAGGGGCGAACCCAAACTTGGCAGAGCGAGCCGCATACACCGATCCCCATTGACGGCACGACGGCTAAGTGAACTACACCCCGGGTCCTCTAATTACTCAGCTAAGGGCATCCCATTCCACCCTCATGGTTGCACTGTTTTCGCGGGCGGTCATCCATAGAACAGGTCCTTACGGAGAGGCACTCGAGAAACCGCTCGAGCCCCCTTGAAGACCACAAGTATAACATCATCATAAGAGAAGGGAAAACAGCGTATCATAGATAATCTCATTGTTGGGGACTTGTTCTCAAATGCTATGAATTAAGAACAAGGCAACATAGAATGTTAAATGATACTGTCCTTCGTCCGCGAAGCATTATACCTTTGAGGATAATGGATCTTAGACGAAGGTTGATAAGCGTCTTATTACGAAGTTGAACCTTCGTAATAAATTTTCAATAAACGTTGTAGAATAATGCAAAGTAAAAAGTAAGAATGAATAAATGATCCACAGATGCATTATATAATATTCACTTAATATATTGAATCATAAAATACAATGATACCTATGCCTTGACAAAGGTTGTATTCCGAGAAATGCGATTGCAAAATGTCAGAAAATCCGTGAACAGTAACGGAATACTGTTCACTATTTATAGGCACAGGACGCAGCCTGTGAGGAATTACAAGTATGCCCCTTATAAGAACTTACAACGTTGACTCAGACCTTTATGGACTAAAAGGTCATTCTATCTTTAAGTCGGTTTGTAATGCCGAAGCTCTGCGAAAAGGCACCTTCGGCTATCTTGTGCGAACAGCTTCATCCGAGGATCACTTCTTTCTATAAGACCTTCGGCGACGAAGCATAGACCCAACAGTAGCCCCTTTCGCGGTGCTAGATCGTTTTTCGTAACGAGCTTGATCCGTGAAAAAAGTTTCTTAAGCTTCAGAGCGCCGAAGGTCTCAAAAAACACCTTCCCTGAGCTCGTTGTCGAGAAACGATTGGATTTCCCTGCGCGCAGCGGCCCCACCTTGCAGAGTTACTGTTCGGTCACTGCGGTCCACCGTACAGCGAGTGCGAGCGGGTGTCCGCCTGGTGTAAAACTCCTGGCGCTTCACCTTCTTACCTGCGGCACTATATAAACAGACGAGTAGGTGTGAAGTTACCACAGCATTTACTGTTATTTGCACTGTTTTGCTGCCAAAATTTTTAACCATCGCCGAAGCTTGTTTGTCAGATTTGAACGAAGCTCCATCTTGAAGCCTGCTTCGGAGAAAAAAGTATCAAAGTTTCACAAGTTCATAATTAAATGGCCAGAGTTCGCTCTACAGCTAGGGTTGAGCGTGAGGGGGACGAAACTGAAGCTTCGGAGACTGTGCCCATCTCCGAAGCGATGCAGCGCTCCGGACTGGTGACTGCGGAAGAAATGCCTGCTGCCGAAGCAAACCCGACAGCTGCCGAAGGAGAAGGGAACATTGAAGAAACCGACTCCGAAGATGACTACCGTATTGCCATGCCCAGCAAACCCAGCCACCTAGACTTCGGAAAATCGACTGTTTCAAAGGTTGATCTCGCCAAGATGGTGAAAGCAGGTTTTTTCAGTGAAGATCAGAAGAAGCTACTTCGCTTCGGGGGAGAAGGGACCACCCCGAAGCCAGAGAAGGACGAGGTTGTCATCTTCAAAAGCTTTTTAAAGGCTGGGCTAAGATTCCCTGTTCACGAGATTGTTGCGGAGATATTGAAGAGGTTTGGCATCTACCTTTACCAGTTAACTCCTAACGCTATCGTTAGGCTTAGCGTTTATATTTGGGCCCTCCGAAGCCAAGCAGTGGATTGCTACAATTTTGCCTACCGGAAAACCGCAAAGTTTCCTGTAATCAGCTACCGAAGCAAATGGCCGGCAGGCTGGAAATCAGAATGGTTCTATGTCAAGGTTGATGAGGACAAGGAGAAGCTTGTGCAAAGTCCACTCGAGCTAACTTTCGGAGAAACCCGACCCCACTGCAACATGACACCAGAGGGTCAAACTCAACGGGCAATGGATGAATTCAGAATCATTGCAGAGCATATTGGTACCAGGGATCTGGTTCAAGAATTCTTAGCATTCAAAGTCTTCCCTACTCTGAAAAAATGGGAAATGCCAAAGTTAAAGGGGGAGAAGAAGGAAGGGGATCTTGTCCGGCTTCCTTACCACTTCAAATTCAAGAAATATTTTAAGAAGCCCTGCCAAGAGTGGCTGGATACAGTTGAGGTGATGTGTAATGAAATTCTTGGAAATTATTCGAAAAAAGAAGATCAACTGATGACAGCAGCCTTCGGCACCCGTCCGAAGCGAAGGCTGGACCGAGTGCTTGATGCACTGGGTTTCGAATATCCTGATTATGCGCAGCTGAACAAGGGTGCTGAGGGCCAGAGAAGAAAAAGAGCGGCCGAAGCTTTAAACAAGGATGAAGAACAACCACCAAAAAAGAAGAAAATTGTCAAGAGAAAAATATCAACTCCAAAGCGAAAACTATCCGAACAAGAGGGGACCTCCACACCACCTTCTACTAGCGACGTGGAGGAAATTCTAAAGGTAATGACTGAACCCATGCCCACGAAGCTAAGTCCATTAGGGCCTCGACTGACGAAGCTTTTTCAAAAGGTGGCGGAGCCGGAAAAAACGAAGATAGCCAAAGCGAAAAGGCAAAGAATTATTGCCGTAACAGAAGTTATTGACAAGACGCCACCGAGGGCGTCAATTCAGAAAACACCAGCTGTTGAGGGCACAGAAAATGTCGAAGTCGCACCTTCGGAGGTCGCGGCTACCGAAGCCGCTACAGCCGAAGATGTAAACTTAGAATCTACTATTGAAGACATCAACAAAATTTTAACAGACATGGCTGCAGAAGAAGCTGCCACCACTGCTGAAGAAACCATGGCCACAGTGCCTGGGAAAGGGAAAGAAATAGCCGAAGACACTTCGGACGACGAAGCCTACTCATTTCAAAATTTAGTCGGGCAAAAACTGTCGAAGGCCGAAAAAGAAGAGCTTAAGGAATACGCCAAATCTTGCGGATACAAGCCAGGAGCTCTTCTATTTGGAGGCATTGATGATGAAAAACTGGGCTGCATCCGGGACTCAGCTGGGGCTAAGGTCATCGGTACTCTATCAAAGAGTATCGGTTTTCCGAAACTAGAGACAGACATCAGCCGCTACCGACGACAACATATCGTCGGCAGCTTATTTTATTCAAATTTCAAGGTAAACATCCTTCTCTCTAACTTCTATTGTTTTTTAATAATGGCAATATTCTTTAACGAAGGTTGTTTATTTGCAGAGCATGCTTCTAAGCAAAGCTTTGAGGATGCAGCAAGATCTAGAAGATAAGAAGCACGAAGCTATAATTGAAAATTTAGAGAGCAAGATAAAAGAACAATCAGCTATTATTGAAAAGAAAGACTTCGAACTTCAATCAACCGAAGGCTTGCTGGCAGAGACTGAAGCCAAAGTAGCAGAATTGAATTCGAAGCTTCTCTGCCAATCAAAACAATTTGAACAAGAGAAGCTAGAACTTGATTCGAAACTTGAAGCCGAAGTCCAAGCCAACTCAAATTTGAAGAAATCATTAACAAGCCTTCAGGATAAATGTTTGAATTTTAGCAACAATTGTATCCAACAACTAAAGAAGATCTTTTACTCAGTTGGAGCCAGCAGCGGGAAATTTACCCCTTCGGATGAAGATTTACCAAAAGCCTTCGATCATATCGAAGCTGAAATTGAAGAACTTGACGAAGTTATAGCTGGGCACGGTGACTTCTGTGCCTGGGTAGCTTCTCGGGGTACTGCTGCAGCATTCCTGAAGGCTGGCTGCGAGCATGGAAAGATTGTCAACAGGCCCAACTTCGCCCTGTCTCCATCAATTCTCGACGACATTCCTGACCTCGCCCGGAGCATCTCAAATAGATTCATAAAAATGATATGGACAAAAGGCGGGCGAGAGAAGGCTGGGGACGAAGCTCGAAGTCATCTTGAACCAGTAAGAAATCATACTTTGTACTTACCTTCTCCTTCACACTTGATTTTTACTCGGGATACCTTGATTCATGTAGGATGACGAAGCTGAAGGTGATACTTAAAGGATATGCCGCCGAAGCAGAAACCTGACGAAGATTAATAGGAGTAGACTAGAAAAAACTCAGGAGAATTTGTAACAACTTTTTGTAAATACAATTAATCTATTCTCAAGGAACTTTGTTCATACCTTGTAATATATTCTTACCCTTTTATTGAGACGCTTTGATGTGGACGAAATCAGTATTTTGAGCCGAAGGCGAAAAAACACCTTCCCTTCTTTTCGTACACAACGAAGCATAAAAGACCATTTCTTCTTTTTGCCAAAGCTTTTCTTTTTTGTACATGACGAAACATAAAAGACCGCTTCTTCCTCTTGCCGAAGCTTTTTCTTTTTTGTACATAACGGAACATAAAAGACCACTTCTTCCTTTTGCCGAAGCAACCACTTAGGAACACAAATGCTATGAATGAATGCTTATGAATGCAAATGCTATGATGTAATGTGCGAATGAATGTCCAAAGCATATAACCGAAGCCACACTCAACCATTATTTCCTTGGAATCAACCACACATCAGCTCTGCATTCCCTTAGGAACGACTTTGGAGCTTCCTCGTCTTTTACTTAGACGGTATAAACTCTGCATTCCCTTAGGAACGTCTTTGGAGTTTCTTCGCCTTTTACTTAGGCGGTATAAGCTCTGCATTCCCTTAGGAACGTCTTTGGAGCTTCTTCGTCTTTTACTTAGACGGTATAAACTCTGCATTCCCTTAGGAACGTCTTTGGAGTTTCTTCGCCTTTTACTTAGGCGGTACCAGCGTTGACTTTTCGCTGAGAGCTCTGCATCCCCTTAGGGACGTCTTTGGAGCTTCTTCTCTTTTTTCTTTTTCAGTTTCTGCACTCGATGGTGCGTTCTCAGCTGTTACATTTACATTTTTTGGGGGATTTTGCTCTTATAAGACTAAAAAAGGAAATTACACATGATGGCCCCATTAAAAACCTTTCTCCCCCTTCGGAAAGGAAAAGGGTGCCATGAAAAAGAAAAGAAAAAACATAAAAAATTACATCATGTTATACATAGTATCGCCAAAGCTCATCCGCATTCCAAGGCCTTGGAATTTCGTTGCCATCCATGTCCTTCAATCTGTACGATCCAGGCCTTGACGAAGATACTACTAAGAATGGTCCTTCCCATTTCAACTGTAGCTTACCCACTGTATCTGGGTTAGCCACTCTCCGAAGCACCAAGTGTCCCGGCTCAATATTTTTTAGCCGGACTTTTCTATCTCGCCATTTAACTGTTTCAGCCTGATATTTATTGATATTCTCCACGGCCTGAAGCCTGATCCCTTCTAAAGCATCCTTTTCCACAAGGCAAGCATCTTCGGGACCTGATTCTGCCGAAGCTACTACTCTTATTGATCCAGCTTTTGCTTCCTCCGGAGTTATTGCTTCGTCACCGAATAATAATTTGAATGGGGTAAAGCCTGTAGACCTTGATGTTGTTGTATTGTGGCTCCACACCACTTTGATTAACTGATCTGGCCACTTTCCCCTGGGTTGATTGAAGATTAACTTCATTATTCCTGTCATTATAATGCCGTTGGCCCTTTCAACGAGCCCATTTGACTCCGGATGCCTGACTGATGCAAAATGGATCTTCGTTCCAATTTGATCACAGAAATTTCTGAAAGCTTCGGAGTCAAACTGCGTTCCATTATCTACAGTGATTGCCTTCGGTACCCCGAAGCGACAGACAATATTCTGCCAGAAAAACTTTTGGACAGTGGCCGAAGTTATTGTGGCCAATGGCTTCGCCTCAATCCACTTGGAAAAATACTCCACAGCCACTATAACATATTTTAGATTCCCTTGAGCCGGTGGTAATGGACCCAACAAGTCAAGGCCCCACCTTTGCAATGGCCAGATGGGTTGTATCAGCTGTGTCAAAGACGAAGGTTGTTTTTGATCTCTTGCACATTTCTGACAACCTTCGCACTTTTGCACTAACTCCGCCGCATCCGAAGCTGCCTTCGGCCAATAAAACCCTTGGCGGAAGACTTTCCCAAGTAATGGCCTGGATCCGATGTGGGATCCACACAGGCCTGCATGTATCTCTTTCATCAACTCTATACCTTCGGCTCTAGATAAGCACTTGAGCAGCGGAGTGCAAACTCCATGTTTGTATAATTCCCCTTCTATCATGACATACGGACGAGCTCTTGCCTCTATTCTTTTATTGTAAGCTTCGTCATCTGAAAGGAACTTACCCTGAAGGTAAGAGATTATTTCAGTTCTCCAATCTTCGCTGTAAACAGGAGATATGTTGAGGACTGCTCTTTCAAGGAGCTCCACTGAAGGTGCCTTTATTGTTTCGAAGAACACATCCGAAGGTAACGGCAGCCCCTGTGCCGCAGACTTAGCTAGCAAATCAGCATGCTCATTTTGTCCTCGAGGAATATTCTTGACAGAGAATCCTTCGAAGGATGCTTCGATCCTTCGGACCGTATCTAGATATTTTTCAAGCTTCGGATCTTTAGCCTTGCAACTTTTGTCAACATGACCCGAAACCACCTGGGAATCAGTTTTAAGAATTGCCCTTCTGATTCCCATTGCCTTTAATTTCCGAAGGCCCAGAAGCAGGGCTTCGTACTCAGCAATATTGTTCGTGCAGCTGAAATCAAGTCTTGCTGCATAACAAGTTTTGACCTTGGATGGTGAAACCAACACAGCAGCTGCACCTGCTCCGAAGATTCCCCAAGAGCCATCACAAAACACTGTCCACACTTCGGCATCTTTATTTGCTTCTTCATCCTGAGCCCCTGGCGTCCAGTCGGCAATGAAATCTGCCAATGCTTGAGACTGGATCGAAGATCTATGCACATAATCAATGTAAAATTCGTTGAGCTCTGCAGCCCATTTCCCAATCCGTCCAGTAGCTTCTCTATTTCTCATTATATCCTTCAACGGCTGCGAAGAAGGAACAATGATATTGTATGCCTGAAAATAATGCCGAAGCTTCCTGGATGCCATTAAAACGGCATATAATACCTTCTCCAGCTCTGTATAATTTTTCTTTGAGACACTAAGGACCTCAGATACAAAATACACTGGAACTTGCTTCTTGAGCTGGCCATAAAGCTTCTCCTGGACAAGCGCCGCACTTACTGCTGAGTGCGAAGCTGCCACATATAACAACAGAGGAGCCCCTGGCGTTGGCGGAGTTAATGTTGTGAGATCTATCAAGTATTGCTTCAACTCTTCGAAGGCTTTTTGTTGACTTGGGCCCCATTGAAAGACTTCGGCTGACTTCAGCACCTCGAAAAATGGTAAGTTTCTTTCTGCTGATCTGGATATAAATCTGTTGAGAGATGCCAGCCTTCCTGTCAATCTTTGGGCCCCTTTTCTTGTAGTTGGTGGCTCCATTCGAAGTATAGCTTCGATTTTATTTGGATTAGCTTCGATTCCCTTTGTTGAAACCAAGCATCCAAGAAATTTACCCTTCTTTACTCCGAAGACACATTTCTCTGGATTCAGCTTCAAACCAGCTTGTCTGAAGCTGGCGAAGGTCTCCTGCAGATCAACAATATGATTTTCCTGCTTCGTGCTTTTGACGATAATGTCATCAACATAGGTCAACACATTTCTGCCTATTTGAGACTGAAGAACCTTCGCAGTCATTCTGCTGAAACTTCCTCCAGCGTTTTTGAGCCCCTCAGGCATCCGAAGATAGCAATACGTGCCACTTGGAGTTATGAAGCTAGTTTTCGGCTCATCTTCCTTTTTCATCCAGATTTGATGATATCCTGAGTAACAGTCCAAGAGACTCATGAGCTCTGAAGAAGCTGCTGCATCGACTAGAGAGTCTATCCTTGGCAACGGGAATTCGTCCTTCGGACAAGCCTTGTTGAGATCTGTGAAATCGATACACATTCTCCACTTGCCATTGGCCTTCTTCACCATAACAGTGTTAGCTAGCCACTCTGGATACTTCACTTCTCTGATAACTCCTGCACTGAGGAGTCTTTTTACTTCATTGCGAGCCCCTTCGGCCTTGTCATCAGACATTTTCCGAAGCCTCTGCTTTCGGGGTCTGAAGGATGGGTCAACATTGAGCGAATGTTCAATAACATCCCGATTTACTCCACAGAGATCATTAGCCGACCATGCAAAAACATCTTTGTTGTTGAATAAAAACCTTATCAAGGTTTTCTCCTGGTCTTCAGATAATTGCGAGCCCAACAACACCTTCTGCTCTGCTATGTCCTCACACAATAGCATGGGCTTCGGCTGATCTGCTGAAGCTGCCTTCTCCCTTCTGAATTTGTACTGTTCACAAGCTTCAGTTCCATCTATATTATGGATTGCCTTGGAGTCGGTCCAGCTTCCTTCGGCCCTTCTAGCAGCTTCCTGGCTTCCATGGATAGCAATAGGCCCTTGGTCCGAAGGTATCTTCATGCAAAGATAGGCAGGATGAAGGATTGCTTCGAAGGCATTAAGAGTACCACGACCAATAATTGCATTGTAAGGATATTCCATGTCAACAATGTCAAACACAACTTGCTCAGTTCTAGTGTTGTTGATGAATCCGAAGGTTACTGACATGGTGATCTTGCCCAGTGCTACAATCTGTCTTCCTCCGAAGCCACAAAGAGGATGTGTAGCATCATGAATCTTATCTTCTGGCTCTTGCATTTGTCTGAAGGCTTTAGCAAATATGATGTCAGCTGCACTGCCTGTATCGACCAAGACATTGTGAACCAGAAATCCTTTGATAACACAAGAGATAACCATGGCATCGTTGTGTGGGTAATCTTTGAGCTGAAGGTCCTCTTGAGAGAAGGTAATAGGAATGTGAGACCATCTTGATTTGATGAAGGGTCCTTGCACCCCAACATGCTGTACTCTTCTCTGCGCTTCCTTCTTCTGCTTCTTGTTAGCTGGCTCTGAGGACGAGCCACCTGTGATCGGGAGCACCAGCTTCGGGTCCGAAGCAACTCCAGCTTGATTGTTGAACGAAGCCATCAGCTCAGAAAAGTGGAAGTGAGTTCACCGGAGGTGGGCGCCAATGTTGGGGACTTGTTCTCAAATGCTATGAATTAAGAACAAGGCAACATAGAATGTTAAATGATACTGTCCTTCGTCCGTGAAGCATTATACCTTTGAGGATAATGGATCTTAGACGAAGGTTGATAAGCGTCTTATTACGAAGTTGAACCTTCGTAATAAATTTTCAATAAACGTTGTAGAATAATGCAAAGTAAAAAGTAAGAATGAATAAATGATCCACAGATGCATTATATAATATTCACTTAATATATTGAATCATAAAATACAATGATACCTATGCCTTGACAAAGGTTGTATTCCGAGAAATGCGATTGCAAAATGTCAGAAAATCCGTGAACAGTAACGGAATACTGTTCACTATTTATAGGCACAGGACGCAGCCTGTGAGGAATTACAAGTATGCCCCTTATAAGAACTTACAACGTTGACTCAGACCTTTATGGACTAAAAGGTCATTCTATCTTTAAGTCGGTTTGTAATGCCGAAGCTCTGCGAAAAGGCACCTTCGGCTATCTTGTGCGAACAGCTTCATCCGAGGATCACTTCTTTCTATAAGACCTTCGGCGACGAAGCATAGACCCAACACTCATCATGTTCATTGATTAGAGTTTGAGCGATAGCATAAAGCTAAACAATAATAATCCAACCCAAATAGGTAAACAAGGACATGGATAACAAAGCTAGTCAATCCTTAGGCATAAATGTGTAAAGCGGGAGGTGAATTAAAGAATGAATAGGACAGAGATAGGTCAAGGGACACTTGCCTCCACCAACCGACTGCTGCTCAGGGGCTTCTCCTGCAAGTTTCTCGGGTTCTTCGACCGGATCGTTCTCTATGCGAGCGCAAACACACATACATCCACATATTTAATACAAAAGAACAGTACACCATACAATAGAATGCAGTAAGTAAACAGACGTTCCACGCGGGCTCGCAGTTACAGTTAAGAGAGAAAGAGAACAAGACAGTCGAGAAACGGTCACGTTACATGATTATAAATTACCCACTAGCTTAATGGAAGGAAATTTAATGTAGACACTATGTTTAGCGTAAAGTAAAGTCATGTTTCATGTCTAATCATTATAAGCAGGTGAAGATAAATAAAAAGGATTGTCGCGCGGCGAGACGCGCGATATAGCACTCTAAAACAAATTAAGAAGTTAACGACTCGTCGCGCGACCGAGCACGCAACGAGACACTTCGCATTAGTTATGAGGAGACGTTAAGCGTCGCACGACGAAACGCACGATGGCATACGTCGACTAAACTGAGTCTAAAGTGGAACGTCGCGTGAATACGCGCGCGGCGTTACACCTTAAACAACCTGAAATTAAAATGGATCGTCGCGCGACGAAGCGCACGGCGCAACACATACATAGAATCTGAAATTAGACAAATCCGTCGCGCGGCGAAGCGCGCGACGCAGCACGCTAACTAACGGAGTTTGACATTAACTACCAACCAAAAATAATCACCGCGAGCGCGGGTTGCGCACGCGGGAACGCGTTAGCAACAAACCGGGAACGCGAGGCCACGCCGAGGGCCAGGACGACGCGCGCAGGGGGTCGAGGCCGCACCGGGGCAGGGGCCGCGCCGGGGGCCGGAGGCCGCGCCGAGGGCCGCGCCGGGCGCGCAGGGGGCGGGGGCCGCGCGCCGGCGAGCAGGGGTGGGCGGGATCGCTGTCGCGGGCCAGGGGAGGGGCGGGGTCGCCGCCGCGGGTCGGGGGAGGGGCGGGGGGCGCCGCCGCGGGTCGGGGAGGGGCGGGCGAGCGCCGCCGCGTGGGCCGGGGAGGCGGGGGACGCCGCCGCGCGGGGGGGGGGGGGAGGGGCGGGGCCGGCCGCGCCGCTGGCGAGCGGGGAAGGGCAGGGGCGCGCGCGAGCAGGGAAAAAAAGGGGGGCGCGCGCGGGGGAGGAAGAAGAGGAGGGAGAGGGAGAGAGAGGAGAAGGGGAGGGGAGGGGAGCTCACCTCGGGGTCCAAAATCCGGTGATCGCCGTCTCCAAATCCTAGGGCACCACGGGGAGAGAGAGGTGGAAGAGGGAGAGGGGAGGTTGTTGCGCGGGAGATCCAAATGAGAGAGAGAGAGAGAAGGGGGCGCATGGGGGGTGTGGGCGCCAGGGGCGCGCAGGGCCGGGCCGGACCGGGCCGGGCTGGGCTGGGTTGGGCCGGGCCACTTCGCGGATCGAAAACCCACGACGTGCACGACCACTAAACGGAATTAAATAGCGAATCGAAATCCGGAACGGAACGAGGCGAACACTCAACATCAGACAAAGAAATGTGCTTCGGCATGATGCAACACCCATGACACTTAGGTTTTTGGTTTATACATGACACGGACACCTGTCGCTATACTGGTTTGAAATTGGGAAGAAGGAGCAAAACGGGGAAAGAGAAAAAAGAGTAACGCCCGAATTTGGCGAGAGAAAAGAAGAAAAATTCTACCCCAAATTCAGGGCGTTACACCAAAGATCCATCACATTCGGGGATGGAAATCAAGGTTTGGTCAAAGGACTTAGTAAAATTGCTATATCACCTGACCATTCTATTTCCAATGTTTTTCTTGTAGATTCTTTAGATTACAATTTGCTTTATGTTTCTCAATTATGTAAAATGGGCTACAACTGTCTTTTTACGGATATAGGTGTTACTGTCTTTAGAAGAAGTGATGATTCAGTAGCATTTAAGGGAGTATTAGAGGGTCAGCTATACTTAGTTGATTTTAATAGAGCTGAACTCGATACTTGGTTAATTGCTAAGACTAATATGGGTTGGCTCTGGCATCGCCGACTAGCCCATGTTGGGATGAAGAATCTTCACAAGCTTCTAAAGGGAGAACACATATTGGGACTAACAAATGTTCATTTTGAGAAAGACAGGGTTTGTAGCGCATGTCAAGTAGGAAAGCAAGTTGGCTCCCATCATCCTCACAAGAACATCATGACGACCGACAGGCCGCTTGAGCTACTCCACATGGATTTATTCGGCACGATCGCTTACATAAGCATCGGCGGGAGTAAGTATTGTCTTGTAATTGTGGATGATTATTCTCGCTTCACTTGGGTATTCTTTTTGCAGGAAAAATCTCAAACCCAAGAGACCTTAAAGGGATTCTTGAGACGAGCTCAAAATGAGTTCGGATTAAGGATCAAAAAGATAAGAAGCGACAACGGGATGGAGTTCAAGAACTCACAAATAGAAGGTTTTCTTGAGGAGGAGGGCATTAAGCACGAGTTCTCTTCTCCCTACACACCCCAACAAAATGGTGTAGTGGAGAGGAAGAATAGAACTCTACTGGACATGGCAAGGACCATGCTTGATGAGTACAAGACTCCAGACCGATTTTGGGATGAGGCGATTAACACCGCCTGAATCCTCAAGAAGACATCTTATGAACTCCTCACCGGTAAAAAGCCCAATGTTTCATATTTTAGAGTCTTTAGTAGCAAATGTTTTATTCTTATTAAAAGAAGTAGAAAATCTAAATTTTCTCCTAAGGTTGTAGAAGGCTTTTTACTAGGATATGATTCAAACACAAGGGCATATAGAGTCTTCAAGAAATCCACTGGATTAGTTGAGGTTTCTTGTGACATTGTGTTTGATGAGACTAATGGCTCCCAAGTGGAGCAAGTTGATCTTGATGAATTAGATGATGAAGAGGCTCCGTGCATCGCGCTTAGGAACATGTCCATTGGGGATGTGTGTCCTATAGAATCCGAAGAGCCTCCACAAGCACAAGATCAACCATCATCTTCCATGCAAGTATCTCCACCAACTCAAGATGAGGATCAGGCTCAAGACAATGAATATGAAGGTCAAGAGGATGAGCCACCTCAAGAGGAGGACAAGGATCAAGGGGGAGATGAAGTTGATCAAGACAAGGAAGATGATCAGGGTCAAAGACCGCCACACCCAAGAGTCCACCAAGCGATTCAAAGAGATCACCCCGTGAACTCAATTCTCGGTGACATTCATAAGGGGGTAACAACTCGATTTCGAGTTGCTCATTTTTGTGAAAACATTACTCTTTTGTGTCCTCTATTGAGCCATACAGGGTGGAGGATGCACTAAGAGATTCAGATTGGGTGCTGGCAATGCAAGAGGAGCTCAACAACTTCACGCGGAATGAGGTATGACATTTAGTTCCACATCCTAACCAAAATTTTGTAGGAACCAAGTGGTTATTCCGTAACAAGCAAGATGAGCATGGTGTGGTGACAAGGAACAAAGCCCGACTTGTGGCCAAGGGATATTCACAAGTCGAAGGTTTGGACTTTGGTGAAACTTATGCAACCGTAGCTAGGCTTCAGTCAATTCGTATATTACTTGCCTATGCTACTTACCATGGCTTTAAGCTTTATCAAATGGACGTGAAAAGTGCCTTCCTCAATGGACCAATCAAGGAAGAGGTCTATGTTGAGCAAACTCCCGGCTTTGAAGATAGTGAGTATCCTAACCATGTTTACAAACTCTCAAAGGCGCTTTATGGGCTCAAGCAAGCCCCAAGAGCATGGTATGAATGCCTGCGAGATTTTCTTATCACTAATGGCTTCAAAGTCGGCAAAGCTGATCCTACTCTCTTTACTAAAACTATTGCAAAAGATTTGTTTGTATGCCAAATTTATGTTGATTATATCATATTTGGGTCTACTAAAAAATCCACTTGTGAAGAGGTTAGTAGGATCATGATTCAAAAATTCGAGATGTCAATGATGGGGGAGTTGAAGTATTTCCTAGGATTTCAAGTCAAGCAACTCCAAGAGGGCACCTTCATCAGCCAAACAAAGTACATTCAAGACATACTTAACAAGTTTAGAATGAAGGATGCCAAGTCCATCAAGACACCAATGGGAACTAATGGGCATCTCGACCTCAACACGGGAGGTAAATCCGTAGATCAAAAGGTATACTAGACGATGATAGGATCTTTACTCTATTTATGTGCATCTCGATCGGATATTATGCTTTCCGTATGCATGTGTGCAAGGTTCCAAGCCGACCCTAAGGAAGTTCACCTTAGAGCCGTGAAAAGAATCATGAGATATTTAGTTTACACTCCTAAGTTTGGACTTTGGTACCCCAAGGGATCCACTTTTGACTTAATAGGATATTCAGATGCCGATTGGGCAGGGTGTAAAATTGAGAGAAAGAGCACATCAGGGACTTGTCAGTTTCTAGGGAGATCCCTGGTGTCTTGGGCTTCAAAGAAACAAAACTCAGTAGCTCTTTCTATCGTCGAAGCCGAGTATATTGCCGCAGGCCATTGTTGTGCACAATTACTTTGGATGAGGCAAACCCTCAGGGACTATGGCTACAAATTGAGCAAAGTCCCTCTCCTATGTGACAATGAGAGTGCAATCCACATGGCGGATAATCCCGTTGAGCACAGCCGCACTAAGCACATAGACATTCGGTATCACTTTCTGAGGGATCACCAACAAAGGGGGGATATTGAGATAGCTTATGTTAGCACCAAAGAACAATTAGCCGATATCTTTACCAAGCCTTTAGATGAGAAAACCTTTAGCAAACTTAGGAATGAGCTAAATATTCTTGGTTCTCAGAACTTTGATTGAAACATTGCACACATAGCTCATTTATACCTCTAATCATATCTCTTTCATTATGGTACAAATGCATATTTCTTATTATTTATGTACCAAGGGTACAACTAATGTATTTCCAAGTATATTTCTATACTAAGTTGTAGATTGAAAGGGAAATGGAGTATTCGACGAAGACAAGGCTTTCACTCCACTCTACCACTATCTTTTATCCTTCGTCGTCACTCCTCATCACTCTCAATTAGTATAATCTTCACTATTATTTCTTATACCAATGGGGAGAAAGTAAAAGGGCTCTCCAAGTCTCCGTTTTTTGGTGATTAATGCCAAAGGGGGAGAAAGTATTAAGCCCAAAGCAAAAGGGCTGCACCACCACCTAATTTTAAATTGTGTTTCGAATTTTTTATTGGTATATTTCAAATTGGTATGTGTTATTTTAAATTGGTATATTTAGGAAGATAGATTCTCAAAATGCGTATCTTAATTCTGAATATATTTCCAATTGGTATCTATCAAAACCCTCTTGAAAACTAAGAGGAGAATTTCATTCAGGGGGAGTTTTTATTAAGTCAAAGGAAAAGCATTTGAAACAGGGGGAGAAATTTCAAATCCTGAAAATGCTTCTTGCAATCTTATTCATATACCTTTGACTATTTGCAAAAAGTCTTTGAAACGATTTTCCAAAAGAATTTGCAAAAACAAAACAAGTGGTGCAAATGTGGTCCAAAATGTTAAATATATCAAATCAAATTTATCTGCTTAGAAATGCCTTCATTTCAAAATAACTTATGCACATCTGTCAAAATGCAAACTAGTTACATTTCTATACTTTGTGTTTGCTTTGGTTTGTGTTGGCATTAATCACCAAAAAGGGGGAGATTGAAAGGGAAATAGTCTCAAACATTTCCTATAATCGATTTTGGTGTTTGACGACCATCACAAACCTTTTGGACTAACCAGTTTGCCTAGTTGATCATTTCACAGGTGCATAAGTTCATCTACAACCATTCTAACTCGACTGTCTGGAATACCGTAAATTATTCCGGACTGGAGAAGCTTTTTGGAAAAAACATCTAAGGGCTTACGATCCGGACCCTTGCGGCGGACCGTCCACCAGGGTGACCCTAGGACAGGAACACTGCATAAACGCAAGACAACATTACAGACCGTCCGATGGAGAAGCGAGCACCGTCCGAGACCAAGCGTGGACCGTCCGGCCTCAGGCGTGGACCGTCCGGTCGGTGAAGAACCAGAAAAACCCGAAAGTGACGGGTTCGGTAAAATGAATTATAAGCGTCCTCGCGGACCGTCTGGGGTGCAGGACCGGACCATCCACGACTGCGGTACCTGACATCTGACGACACATTTAATGCATAGTAGCCGTTGATATAGACGTTACTGCTGTCCATTGCGATTTTAGCCGTTGATGTGCAGGGGTGGACCGTCCGGACCAGGGGCGCGGACCGTCCGCGGTCGCCAGAAAGGGAGCAACGGCTAGGAAGTGGTTGGAGCTATAAATACAACCCAACCACCTCCATTCACTTCACCCAAGCACTCCAATCTTTCACATTCAATACAAGAGCTAGCAATCCATTCCAAGACACAATCAAAGCTTCCCTCTCCAAGTTCCACAATTGAGATAAGTGATCATTAGTGATTAGCAACTTGAGAGAGAGAGAGAGAGTGATCCGTGTGTTATTTGTCGCTCTTGTTGCTTGGTTTTTGCAATCGTGCCTTCTTCATCCCTTTCTCAACCTTCTAAGTGAATTGTAAAGCTTGCAAGAGACACCTAATTGTGTGGTGATCCTTGCGGGGTGTTAGTGACCCGTGAGATTAAGAAGAAGCACTCAACCGGTCTAAGTGACCGATTGAGAGAGGGAAAGAGTTGAAATAGACCCGGTCTTTGTGACCTCCTCAACGGGGACTAGGTTCTTTGGAACCGAACCTTGGTAAAACAAATCATCGTGTTCATCTGCTTTATTTCTTGGTTGATTTGTTTTCCCTCTCTTTGCGACTTGAGATTAACTCTAACGCTAACCCCCGACCTTAGTGCGTGTTTAAGTTTATAATTTTCAGATTCCGCCTATCCACCTCCTCTAGGCGACTTTCACTTATCCTAACTAAACCAATATAATTGTTCGGCATCGTTCATAAGACACTTGTTTATGCGTTATAGTGCCATTTGTATGTTTGACATTGTTTACATGCTATAGTATCATGTGGGCCCTTGGGCTGGTCCACTTGCCATAACAACTATGCATTGTGGTGGGTGTGTTATAACTTTTGTTTCAGTTGTTTATATATGAACAAAGATTAATTTTAGTTGAGACATGATTAGAGGGTTGAAATACAAGACCAATCAAGAAGAATTATGTAAGAAAGGGGATTGTAGCATATTATGGACTGATCCTAACTGCTCATTTTCCTAGCACTAAGAGTTGAACAAAAAAACTTTACTGCAAGAAGAAATCATTAACAAAAGCTGGACTAGAATGTTCCTATCAGTTTAAGTTACCTAGTCTATATGGAACTACCTCAAGGCTCAAGCACCAATGGTCCATGTACCATCTTTCTATAGGACCCATCTGATAAGAACATGGTATTTGAACAGCATGACTTCACCTGTCATTAACCTGGCCCTCTAGATAGGCAGAATTTTCTCCTAGTAGTCATGGCAATGACATGACACTGAATTCAAAAACTTCTTGATACGACCATGCCATTAAGCAACATGTTACAACCCCCAAGTCAAGCTACATAAACTCAAGTACAACCAACATCACCACCAGCCCAACTCTTTGATGGACCAATTACACATAGCCGAGCTAAGAAGCTACAGCAAGAGGTGCACGCGCTACTTTATGAATTTCAATTAAACACTAATGAGAACTTTATGCTACCTAACTCGTGTATGTTGATATTTCTTAGGTTCATCAAAGAGGAAGGACAAAACATATCAAGGGCGAATCAGAAAGAAGAGCTATGTTCGAGTCAGTCGAGCGTAACAGAATCATCTAGAAGACACAATCATATCTTTTTATTCCGAAAAGCTATGAAGGCCCATAATTACTTTTTGGAAATCTCTTGAAGTCTAGTTTCCAATTCTTCTAAGGCCGACTTAATAAAATCTACCAGAAAGGCGGACGACCTATTTTAGTGCTAACTGTCAGAAGGTCAACAGTCTGTTTGATGACCAAGTTTTGTATTAAACTGCATCATTCTATGAAGTTTCATTAAGCATGTTATACATGGTGAGAAAGTTTATCAAGTCATCTTTCCAATGCATCTAGCCCCACGTCATTTGGAGATTCCTAGGAAAAGTTATTATCAAAATACCAAAGGCTGTGCAGAAGTCAAACAGCCACACAGAATTCAACTCTACATATCTCTCGAAGAGGCCCCTTCACATTAGCACGTTAAAATACTTTCTTTTCGTGTTTATACCTCTCTAATGCTGGTTGATGCTAGTATAAATACCCCCTATGTCTATGATATAAGGCAACTTTGGATAATCTAAAAACAGAACCTTTTTGTTTAGCTGTGTGCTAACAAATATTGAGAGTGATCACTACCCCTTTGCTCTTGTGAATTCCTTCGCGGGATTGCAGAAGCGGCGGCTTCATCCACTCCCAAGTGGTGCTCCTACTCCCTTCGAGGTCTCCTCGATTGATTATAGGATGTGTTGGTTGGTTCTTTGAGAGTGTGGTTGGGCGAATCCTCGATCCAGGTTGCCGATTAAAGATGATGGTTGGCTTCGAGTTTTATTTGTCAGGTTCCACTAGTTATCGCTGCTTGCAGCAAGTTATCTTGGCTTTTTCGAAGCTAGTTATCTGAGGATTGATCCTACGTTGTGAAGATTGGGCATCATGACGCATCGTATGGTATCAAAGCCTCAGTTGCCATGGTAGGATTCTTTACCCTTAGCTACATCTTTTTTTTGTATTCGTCCTATCCACCAAAAAGCCATAAAATATTTTGCTATAGCCCTTTGTTTCGATCTGTTATTCTAGTGAGTTTTGTTAAGTTTAAGTCCTTAGAGTCTTTGTTTAGTTGCTGGTCATTCTCTCCTTTGTGTTTCCTTTGAGCTTCTTATATATATATATATATGAAAATATCCACAAAAAGAAAAAACTAAAACCCCTTATCATTTCCTTCGCGTTAACTTCGATCCTATCTAAGCTATAGCTACTGGTTTAGTTTTTTATAGTTATTATAAAGTGTGCAATATCATATCTGATCTCTGTGTTTAAGTGTCAAAAAAAGAGAAGGAAGAAAGGTACTAAAAATGTTGAGGAAGGTTGTGAAATAAAAGTAGAACAATCAGTTTGTTTATGTGCACAAGTGCTGAAAGTTTCATCAGGTTGTTCAACTAGTTTGCTATTGTCTTTTGGTGCAAAATTTTGGTTGGGTCTGATCGCAACATTTGCATTCCAATCATATTCCTTGTTTGCATCAAATATGAAATTTGTTTGCATGTGTGTTTGATCTACTTGCATCACTCGTATCTTGTGGTCAGCACTAGGTAGGGAACTTCTAGTTGGATGGTTATTTAACTCTACAACAACTAGGATTCAGATTGCATTCCTTGTTTATTCCCACCAAGCTTCACATACAAGCCATCGTAATCAGATATCTGGTCTTGTATTCGCTTAACCATCACTTTCTTGTTACCACCACACATTTTTTCTTGCAACCCGCAGGGACCTCATAAGAGCTTTGGTTGGTAAGAGTGGTGAGGTTGTAAGATTCTATAGCTTTATATTCCACCTATATTTGTTGCCTTGTCACCACTAATTTCACTGGAAGATGGTTTCCAACGCTGAGATTGAAGAATGTGTCACCATGATACAATTCAATGAGCTCAAACAAAGCATAGAAGACAAGCAAGATTGGTTGGAACAAGATCTTTAGGCACTTATGGCTGAAATCAGAGGTCGTCGCCGACCCCTGATGGTGCAAGAAACCATGATGAAGATGGGGAAGAAGGTGAAGGAAATTATTCTAGAAGAGCAAGTGAACATGGGAGGAGGAATCAAGGTGTTGCACGTGGTAGAGGAAGAGGGCGGAATCGAAGAAATGATGACAATTAAGAACCTGAATTTGGGATGACGATGATCAGTCCCAACATTGCTATGGTCGTCGTCATCATAGAGGAGTCAACCAAGAAGAGAGATTTGGGAAACTTAAGTTTACCATGCAAAAATTTGATGGTAGATCTGATCCTAAAGATTATTTCACATGGGAATTGAAGGTGGAGAAAATCTTTCGCCTACATAATTATTTAGAGGAGAAGAAACTTGCAATGACATCTCTTGAGTTTGAAGGATATGCTCTGATTTGGTGGGAGCAACTTCTTCGTGATCGTGAAGTAGATGGAGAGGACCCTATTGTTACTTGGCAACAGATAAAGCGAGAAATGAGAATTCATTTTGTGCTGAAGCATTATCGACGTGATCTTTTTGATAAATTGTAGAATTTGAGGCAAGGAAGTTTCTCTGTTGAGGTGTATTATAAGGAGATGGAGAAGGCCATGATTAGAGTCAATGTGTATGAAGACGAAGAGCAAACCATTGCACATTTCATGGCTGGGTTACGCCGCAACATTCAGCGCATTGTTGAGTTTTAGTTGTACCGACGTCTTATTGATTTGGTACATCAAGCCACCAAAGCTGAACGCCAGCTGCAGCAAGATACTAAGAGAATCAAGCCCTTATCATATGGTGCATGAACCATTATTGGAGGAAGCAAATCAATCTCAAGGTTTACTGTTGCATCCTCAGCGACAAAAGGTTCAACTGGAGGCTTGCGATCCAATATTCAAGGCAATTCTAGTGGAAAGAACAATGCTGCTCCAAGCACATGTTATAAACCAGCAGCATCCACTTCTACATCATTGGGTTCAACAGCCAAGAGTAGTGGTATTCAGTGCTTCAAGTGTGGAGGTCGTGGTCATGTCATAAAGGAGTGTCCAAATAATCGTGTGATCATTGTGAATGATGATGGAGAATATACATCAGCTAGTGAAGAGGAAGCTAAAGCAAGAAATGTAGATGACACTCATAAAATTGAGAAACATAATGTATGTGAATTTGAGCATGGTACTGCTCTTGTGGTTACACAAATCTTGAGAGTTCAAATGAAAGAAGCTGAAATTGGACAGCGCCATATCTTTTTCAAACGCGAGCAAAAGTTCAAGACAAAGTAGTAAAGGTGATCATTGATGGAGGGAGCTGCCATAATATTGTAAGTCGTGATCTGGTTGGAAAGCTTGGTTTGAAGTTGTAGCGACTCCCTCATCCATACCATGTCCAATGGTTGAATGAATCGGGAGATATCAAGATTGGTAATAAGGTGAAAGTTCCATTCAAGATTGGAGAGTATGTTGACACAGTGGAGTGCGATGTTGCACCCATGTCTATGTGTCACTTGCTGCTGGGAAGACCTTGGCAATATGACCGATATTCTCAGCATTGTGGAAGAACAAATCAGTACACACTAGATCTGAAAGGGAAAAAGTTTGTACTCAAGCCTATGACCCCTCAACAAATCATGGCTGAACACTTACAAAAGAAAACTGAAATTAGTGCTGCAAGTAGAGGAGGAGAAGAGCAAAAGAAATTGAGTGTCATCCACAATTCGGTGAGTGAGTGCTACAAGCCAAATTCAAGAGATAAAAAGAAAGAGGGAGAACATCTAGTTATGCTAGCCACAAAATCTAAGCTGAGAGAAGTGAGGAACAACCCATATCAAGTGCTCTTTGTACTTGTGAGCAAAGATGTTTTGATTTCTCCTAACGACATAACATCTCTTCCTAGTGTTGTGGCTGATCTTTTGCAGGACTTTGAAGATGTGTTTCCATAAGAAACACCGGCTGGACTACCTCCAATTCGTGGGATTGAGCATCAAATTGATCTCATTCTAGGGGCTGCACCTCCTAACCGTCCACCATATCGAACCAATCCTGAAGAAACTAAGGAAATACAAAGGCAAGTGCAAGAACTTGATAAAGGTTTTGTTCGTGAAAGTTTAAGCCCTTGTGTTGTTCCTGTGATTTTAGTACCTAAGAAAGATGGATCTTGGAGGATGTGTGTTGATTGTAGAGCTATAAATAATATTACCGTTCGCTATCGCCATCCTATTCCACGACTAGATGATATACTTGATGAATTAAGTGGTTCCACAATTTTTACTAAAATTGATTTGAGACGTGGATACCATCAAATAAGAATGAAAACTGGAGATGAATGGAAAACTGCATTTAAAACAAAATTTGGGTTGTATGAATGGTTAGTGATGCCATGTGGTTTGACAAATGCTCCTAGTACTTTTATGATATTAATGAACCAAGTCTTAAGAACTTTCATTGGAAAATTTGTTGTTGTCTACTTCGATGATATTCTAATTTACAACAAATCTTTTGATGAACATGTGAACCACATTCGGGAAGTTTTAGATGAGCTTAGAAAGGAGAAATTATTTACTAATCCTAAGAAGTGCAGTTTTTGCACAGACCATGTTGTGTTTCTTGGCTTTGTTGTTTCAGTAAAAGGAATAGAGGTGGATGAATCCAAGGTGAAAGCAATCAAGGATTGGCCAGCTCCAACGAATGTAAGTCTAGTAAGAAGTTTCCATGGTCTTGCTGGTTTTTATAGAAGATTTGCGTGAGATTTCAGTACAATTGCTTCCCTTTAAATGAATTGACAAAGAAAGGTGTTGATTTTAAATGGGGAAACTCACAAGAATATGCTTTTCAAGAATTGAAGAAATGTTTGACTGAAGCACCTGTACTTATTCTTCCTAATTTCACTCAAACTTTTGAAGTAGAATGTGATGCTAGTGGGATTGGGATAGGAGGAGTTTTAATGCAACAAGGAAAACCTATAACATACTTTAGTGAAAAATTGGGAGGTGCACAATTAAATTATTCTGTGTGTGACAAAGAATTGTATGCTTTGGTCCGAGTGCTTGAAACATGGCAACACTACTTATGGCCAAAAGAGTTTGAAGTATTTGAAAGGGCAAGCCAAACTGAACTGTCATCATGCCAAATGGGTTGAGTTCATCGAAACATTTCCATAAAGGTAAGGACAATGTGGTCGCTGATGCTTTGTCTCGAAGGAATGTGTTGTTGAATGAACTAGAGGTAAAAGCTTTGGGTCTTGAAAATTTGAAAGAAATGTATAATGATGATCCTGAATTTTCAGAACCATACAATCATTGTAAAGATGGAAAAGGTTTGGGAAAATATCACATACATGATGGATTTTTTGTTTAGAGCTAACAAACTTTGTGTACCAAATTCTTCGGTTAGATTGCTTTTATTACAAGAGTCACATAGAGGAGGTATAACAAGTCATTTTGGACAAAAGAAGATTTACGAACTGCTCAGTGATCATTTCTATTGGCCCAAGATGAGGAGAGACGTCATCAGATTTGTGGAGCGTTGCGTCACCTATCACAAAGCTAAGTCAAAACTGAACCCTCATGGTTTATATACTCCTTTACCCGCTCCTAAAATTCCTTGGGAAGACATAAGCATGGATTTTATTTTAGGGCTGCGTAGGACTCAAAAAAAGAGAGATTGTATTTTTGTTGTGGTTGATAGATTTTCAAAAATGGCTCATGTTATTCCATGCAACAAGAGAGACGATGCTTCACATGTTGCTAATTTGTTTTTTAGAGAAATCTTGAGGCTACATGGGATGCCCTAGACCATCGTATCTAACCATGACGTCAAGTTTGTGAGCTATTTTTGGAAAACATTGTGGGCAAAGCTTAGGACTAAACTTTTGTTCTCCACCACATGCCACCCTCAAACTGATGGACAAACTGAAGTGGTGAATCGTACATTGTCAATGCTACTGCGAACAATGGTAAAGAAGAACTTAAAGGATTGGGAGGAATATTTGCCACACGTGGAGTTTGCTTATAGCAGAGCAGTACATTCTACAACTATTTTTTGCCCCTTCAAAATTGTATATGGGTTCAAACCTATTGCTCCGGTAGATTTGTTGCCCCTTCCATTGCAGAAAAGAACCAATATGGAAGCTTCCAAGCGTGCTGCATATTTAAAAAAGATACATGATAAGACCAAGGAAGCAATTAAGCTCAAAGCAGTGCGCAAGGCTGCAAGCATGAACACACATAGGAAGAAAGTGTTATTTGAATCGGGGGACTTGGTTTGGATTCACTTGCGCAAGGAGCGTTTTCCTGATCAGCGCAAATCCAAATTGATGCCACGAGGGGATGGTCCATTTTGTGTTCTTGCCAAGACCAATGATAATGCATACAAGATAGATCTTCCATCAAGCTATGGCATGAGCAACACGTTAAATGTTGCTAACCTCTTACCATTTATGAGTGAAGACACTATGAAAGTCACCTAGAGGGGGTGAATAGGTGAAAACTAAAAATTATAAACTTTGAACACGCACTACACCCAGGGTTAGGGTTAGAAATAAATTCGGAGTGTGGAAGATTGTTCCTCTTGCTATGATTTGCTCAATCAATGCGGATAACTTTGGGAGCCAACTCAAAGCAAGAGAACTTTAGAGAGAGAGGAGAGGGGAGAAACAAATCGAGTGATGAAGATCAACACAAATGAACATAGAGATTTGTTTCCCGAAGTTCGGTTCCAAAGAACCTACTCCTCGTTGAGGAGGCCACAAAGGTTGGGTCTATTCCAACCCTTTCCCTCTCTCAATCAATCACTTAGACCGGTCGAGTGCTTCTCCTTAATCACACGGGTCACTAAGACCCTGCAAGGATCACCACATGATTAGGTGTCTCTTGCTAGCTTTACAAAGCACTTTGAAAGATTAGAGTGAGAAGAAGAAAGCAATCCAAGCAACAAGAGCAACAAAAGAACCACAAAACACACTCTCTCAAGTCACTAAGCACTTGATTTGATTTTGGAGCTTGGAGAGGATTGAATGATTTGATTGTGTCTTTGGAGTGTATTCTTTGCTCTTGTATTGAATGAGAAGTGTGAGAGGCTTGGATGGCTTGAATGGAGGTGGTTGGGGGGTATTTATAGCCTCCAACCACCGTGACCCACCAGGCCACCATGAATCGTCACTCGCCCTCGCCCTAACCACGACACAGACGGAGACGGCCCCCCATACAGGCTGCTAGGGTTTGGAACTTTGATAGCCGCAACCGCCGCACAGCCATCACTCGCCGTCTCACCCAGTCGCCCTCGGCCGTTGGCTCCTTGCCCGCTCGCCGAGTTGCCGTCGTCGTCGAGGCCCGACTGCCCGAGCCGGTGGTCACCGCCGACTGCTCGAGTGCACTTTGCACCGACCGCCAAGTGCCCGACAGCGACGACCAAGCGCAAGCGCCGAGCTCTAGCCGAGGCCCGAGGCCGTCGGTTCCCGTCAATAGCGCCCACCGTCCGCCGCTGAGACACCGAGTGCCGAGCACCCCAGCGCCTAGTAGGCAGCATCGACTGCACCTGCA
The DNA here is from genome assembly GCF_902167145.1 of Zea mays. NCBI lineage: Eukaryota > Viridiplantae > Streptophyta > Magnoliopsida > Poales > Poaceae > Zea > Zea mays. The sequence goes on along the minus strand of NC_050103.1, from coordinate 89,749,435 downwards.
CTACACCGACAGCACCGTAGCAGACTAGCAGGTATGCACTCTCTGTTGTTCATTGTTATTCAAAATGGCACATTGTTATTCACAGTTATTCAAAAGTGACACTTTGTTATTCAGTATTATTCATTGTCATTGCTAAGTGACACATTTGTTATTCACTTTCATGGTATTCTTTGTAGATTGCTAAGTGATGGAATCCTTAACAGTCCATTCAACTGCGCAAGGGAAAGGGAGGAGCGAAAGAGATGAGACTGATTCAGAGAGCAACTCCTTTGACAAGAATGATGAAATGTCTGAGGATGAGATGATGGTGCTAGGTGGGAAAGATGTCGATGTTGTTAGAGTTGATGAATCTGATGGTTGTGGAGATGTGAATAGAGTCAAGAAAAGGCGTAAAGGGGTGAATAAACCAGTTAAGGTTGAGGGGGGCTGCAAAGGCAAATCCAAGGTTTGGGAGGTTTTTGATAAGGTGAATGTGACAAACCCGGTCGATAAGGAGAATCCATTACTAAAGGCAAAGTGCAAATATTGTAAAAAGCTTTATAGTTATGCACATGGGTCAACAACAACGACATTGTTGAGGCATATGAAGAACTATGACAAGTATCAAAAGCATATCGAACAAAAGCTTGATCAGTCTCTATTGAACTTTGCTCCTTCAATGACAGGTGAATCTGGATCTGGTCTCCCTACTATCTCATCACCTAAAGATTATAATCATGAGCAAGTAAAAAAAACTAATTGCCAAAATGATCATAGTTCACGAGTACCCATTTAGAATGGTTGAGCACACATGGTTTAATATTCTCATGAAGTATATGAATCCGTTGTATGAATTTGTTGGTAGGAAGACCATAAGAGCTGAATGTTTAAAGATTTATGAGTCTAAAAAGGAATCATTAGCAAAGGTCCTTAAAGGTGTGGATTTCATTTCCTTAACCACTTATTTGTGGACATCTAATCAAACATTGTCCTATATGTGTTTGGTTGCACATTACATTGATAAAGATTGGAAAATGCAATATCGTGTGCTGAATATTTTTTAGACCCTCCACACAAAGGATATGTGATAGGACAGTCTGCTTATGAATGTGTTACTGCATGGAAAATTGAAGATAAGATTGTTTCCTTCACTCTAGATAATGCTGCAAACAATGATAGTGCTATACGGGGTTTGAGGGCTAGATTTGCAGCTAGACACGGGAATGCTTTCATTGCAAAATACTTTCATGTCCGTTGTTGTGCACACATCATCAATTTGGTTGTCAATGATGGAATAACTGTATTAGCTTCTTTGATAGAAAACTTAAGGTTAACAGTCAAGTACCTTAAAAAGTCTCCATCTCGCATGCATAAGTTTGTAGCGATATGTAGATCTCTTGCATTGCAAATTGGAGAAGGGATGAGACTTGATGTGTCAGCTAGGTGGGGTTCAACATACAAGATGGTATAGCTTACAAAGGAGCTATTAAGACATATGTTGATTTTGATTTGAACTATAAGTGGGAACCTACAACTGAAGAATGGGATTTGTTTGTTGCAATTGAGCCAATTCTAGCCTCTCTGGCTAAAGTAACCACTGCATTGTCTGCTTCTTCTTACCCCACTGTAAACCTATTCTATCCTCACATTGTGGATGTCAAAATTGCATTGAGATCAACAATGGGTTCTACTAATTTAAATATGAGAAAAATGGGTAATGCAATGATGGAGAAATTCAATAAGTATTGGGAAGAAAAGAACAATGTTATGGTCATTGCTACTATCCTAGATCCAAGGTATAAGATGAGATATATTGAGTGGTGCTTTCGTAAGATTTTTGATACATACCAAGTTGGTATTGAGATAGAATAAGTTAGAGGTGAATTAGAAAAGTTGTTTGAAGACTATGAGATGCAACATAGAGAGAGAAAAGCTGCTCAAAGCAAGCCTAGTGCATCTTCATCCTTGACCACAGATTGATCATGCAGTTTGCCTTCTGCTTCATGTGAGTTTTAGTCATACTTATCGTCTACTGAAGCGAACCCATCAAAGAGTGCGTTGCTCATCTATTTGGATGAAACAAATGTGAGTTTAGCTAACAAGGAGTTTGATTTGCTTAAATGGTGGAAGGTTAACTCACATAGATTTCCAGTGGTGTCGAGGATGGCAAAGAAGTTCTTAACTGTTCCAGCAACCTCTGTGTCTTTTGAGTCTACTTTTAGCGCTAGTGGTCGAACTCTAGATGACTATCATAGCTCTCTAAGCCCTTCTACGGTGAAGGCATTGATATGCTCCTCTAGTTGGATTCGAGGTGCACATGATGGGAGTTTTACATATGTGGTATGTATTGGTACTATGCTATTCTTGTATTGCTTTATTATAGTAGGTTTCTTTAAGCCACTCAATCAAATTACTCTATTTATTTTTAGGAGCAAGAGGACGATGTCGAAAAGATTTTATTTCCAAAAAGTTTGGTGGAGAGCAACTAGATTATCCTTTTGTAAGTTTGTATTATGCTTAGCTAGTTGAATGGTTATTTTATTTAAAAGTGTCCATTCAATACTTATTTTAAGTTGACTTTGCATTTGGATATACCTAGTTATCTTTTTCTATTGTGATATCTATCAAAATAGAGTTGGAGACTTGGAGTAGGGCTGATGTTTTTTTGTAATGGATTGTTGGATGGTTTATTGGTGTGAATTGTGAAATGGTAATGGCATATGAAAATAAAATTCTAGAACTGGAGTGGAGTCTACATGGTGGCTGAACGGCCTGGACCTACACGCTTGGACAGGCTGGTGGCTGCAACTGCAAGCCTGCATGCCTACTGCCTGCATCTTCATGGACATCATGGTTCTCATATTTGTATTTATTTATGTTCTATTTCTGGTGGACAACATGGATGAACTGTTCTGCAATCTACTTTTTAGTTTTTGGATGAAGAAATGCAACTATGCAAATGCAAGTATCTGTATTAGGTGCAATGATGAACTGAACTTGTTCCATGTTTAGACAATATATTCTGGCATGCTGCTAAGAATCATGGAGACTTGAAACTTCTTATTTTGTATTATTGTGTTGTTGGATGCATCATACATATATTTCATTAGTTGGATGCATAACTGCGAGTATCAAGTGCAACTGATGAACTATTAATGTTATATTTCCTATAATCTAGAATTCTGGACTCCATTAATATTCTAGCTCGCGAGCCTATAACGAGCCGAGCCGAGCCTCTGCTCCCAACTCGCATGGAGCCGAGCCGAGCCCGTTGGCTAAGTTGACCATTGTTCTGTTGGCTCATCGGATAGTCCGGTGGCACACCGGATAGTCCGTAAATTTTAGTGGAGTTGCTTTGAGAAAACCTGAGAGAGGCCAGTTCGCGAGGACTGCAGCCTGGGGCACCGGACAGTGTCCGGTGCGCCACAGACTGCGCCAAGACTTGTATGCTCCAAACTTTGTAGAGTTCTCCAAATCAATTTGTTGCCTGTTAATTGTGAACTTTCTGTACCTGATAAAAACATTCACTAGGCAAACTAGTTAGTCCATGTGGTTTGTGATGGACGTCAAACACCAAAATTGATTATAGGAAATGTTGAGGCTATTTCCCTTTCAATATCCCCTTTTTTGGTGACTGATGCCAACACAAACCAAAGCAAATGTAAAGTGTAAGAATGTAATTAGTTTGCAATTTTTACAGATGTGCATAAGTTGCTTTGAATTGAACCAATTGAAAGTAATTCTAAGTGTACATGGTTGCTTTCTTCTAGTTTAACTTTTTGGACCACATTTGCACCACTCAGGTTGTTTTTGCAAATCTTTTGGAAAAGTCCTTTCAATTTCTTTTGCAAATAGCCAATGGTATAATAATATGATTTCTAAAAGCATTTTTCAAGACTTTGAATATTCTCCCCATGTTTCAAATGCTTTTCCTTTGACTAAATAAAAGCTCCCCCTAAATACGTCCTCCCCTTAGCTATCAAGAGGGTTTTGCAGTTTGAATATTTTCTCCCCATTTTGAAACAGTTTTTAGAAAACATGGTGTTGCGGTCCTTTTGCTTTGGGCTTAATAATTTCTCCCCCTTTGGCATTAAGCGCCAAAAACGAAGAAACCTTAGAGGCCTATTATTTTCTCCCCCTTTGTAAAAAGATATGAGTGAAAATACATGAGTAGGGCAAAGGATAAATGATACCGACAGAGTCGTAGTTGAAGCCTTGCCTTTGCCGAATGCTCCATTTCCCTTTCAATCTAAGACTAAGGATAGAAATACACTTGGAAACACATTAGTCTTAGCTTTGGCACAATAAGAATTAGAAATATGCATTTGTACCAAATGAAAGAGATATGATCAAAGGTATATAAATGAGCAATGTGTGCAAGATTTCAATCTAAGTTCCGAGAATCTAAGATGTTTAGCTCATTCCTAAGCTTGCTAAAGGTCTTTTCATCTAGGGGTTTGGTAAATATATCGACTAATTGGTTGTGGGTACTAACATAAGCAATTTCGATATCCCCCTTTTGTTGGTGATCTCTCAAAAAGTGATATCGGATGTCTATGTGCTTAGTGCGGCTGTGTTCAACGGGATTATCCGCCATGCGGTTTGCACTCTCATTATCAGATAGGAGAGGGACATTGCTCAATTTTTATCCATAGTCCCTAAGAGTTTGCCTCATCCAGAGTAATTGTGCACAACAATGTCCTGCGGCAATATACTCGGCTTCGGCGATGGATAGAGCTACTGAGTTTTGTTTCTTTGAATCCCAAGACACCAGAGATCTCCCTAGAAACTGATAAGTCCCTGATGTGCTCTTTCTGTTAATTTTACATCCGGCATAATCGGCATCAGAATACCTAATTAAATCAAATATAGATCCCTTGGGGTACCATAGCCCAAACTTAGGAGTGTAAACAAAAATACCTCATGATTCTTTTCACGGCCCTAAGGTGAACTTCCTTAGGATTTGCCTAAAACCTTGCACATATGTATACTGAAAGCATAATATCTGGTCGTGAAGCACATAAATAGAGTAAAGAACCTATCATCGACCGGTATACCTTTTGATCTACAGATTTACCTCTCGTGGCGAGGTCAAGATGCCCATTGGTTCCCATGGGAGTCTTGATGGATTTGGCATTCTTCATTTCAAACTTCTTGAGTGTATCTTGAATGTACTTAGTTTGGCAAATGAAGGAGCCCTCTTGGAGTTGCTTGGAATCCAAGGAAATACTTCAACTCCCCCATCATAGACATCTCGAATTTCTGTATCTTAATCCTACTAAACTCTTCACAAGATGACTTGTTAGTAGACCCAAATATAATATCATCAACATAAATTTGGCATATCAACAAGTGTTTAACAAATCTTTTAGTGAAGAGAGTAGGATCAGCTTTACCAACTTTGAAGACATTAGTGTTAAGAAAGTCTCTCAGGAATTCATACCATGCTCTAGGGGCTTGCTTGAGCCCATAAAGCGCATGTGAGGGCTTATAAACATGTGAAGGATACTCACTATCTTCAAAGCCGGGAGGTTGCTCAACATATACCTCTTCCTTGATAGGGCCATTGAGGAAGGCACTTTTCACGTCCATTTGATACAACTTAAAGCCATGGTAATTAGCATAGGCAAGTAAAATACGAATTGACTCAAGCCTAGCTACGGGTGCATATGTTTCATCGAAATCCAAACCTTCAACTTGTGAATATCCTTTGGCAACAAGTCAAGCTTTGTTCCTAGTCACCACACCATGCTCATCTTGTTTGTTGCGGAATACCCATTTGGTACCTACAACATTTTGGTTAGGACGTGGAACTAAATGTCATACCTCATTCCTCGTGAAGTTGTTGAGCTCCTTTTGCATTGCCACCACCCAGTTCGGATCTCTAAGTGAATCCTCTATCTTGTATGGCTCAATAGAAGACATAGAAGAGTAATGTTCACAAGAATGAGCAACTCGAGAACGAGTGGTTACCCCCTTGTGAATGTCACCAAGTATGGAGTTGACGGGGTGATCTCTTTGAATTGCTTGGTGGACTCTTGGGTGCGGTGGTCTTTGATCTTGAATCTCTTGATCATCTTTATTGTCTTCATTATCTTCATCTCCCCCTTGATCAATGTCCTCCTTTTGAGGTGGCTCATCGTCTTGATCTTGATCCTCTTCATCATGAGTCACGTCCTCATCTTGGGTTGGTGGAGATGCTTGAGTGGAAGATGATGGTTGATCTTGTGCTTGTGGAGCCTCTTCGGATTCTTTTGGACACACATCCCCAATGGACATGTTCCTTAGCGCGACACATGGAGCCTCTTCATCATCTAATTCATCAAGATCAACTTGCTCTACTTGAGAGCCATTAGTCTCATCAAACACAATGTCACAAGAAACTTCAACTAATCCAGTGGACTTGTTGAAGACTCTATATGCCCTTGTGTTTGAGTCATAACCAAGTAAAAAGCATTATACTGCTTTAGGAGCAAATTTAGAATATCTACCTCTCTTAATAAGAATAAAGCATTTGCTCCCAAAAACTCTAAAATAAGAAACATTGAGCTTTTTACTAGTGAGGAGTTTATACGATGTTTTCTTGAGGATTCGGTGAATGTAGAGTCGGTTGATGGAGTACCAAGCGGTGCTAATCGCCTCCACCCAAAACCGATCTGGTGTCTTATACTCAACAAGCATGGTCCTTGCCATATCCAACAGAGTTCTATTCTTACTCTCCACAACACTGTTTTGTTGAGGTGTGTAGGGAGAAGAGAACTCATGCTTGATGCCCTCCTCCTCAAGAAATCCTTCAATTTGGGAGTTCTTGAACTCCGTTCCATTGTCGCTTCTAACCTTCTTGATTCTCATTCCGAACTCATTTTGAGCCCGTCTTAAGAATCTCTTCAAGGTCTCTTGGGTTTGAGATTTTTCCAGCAAAAAGAATACCCAAGTGAAGCAAGAATAATCATCCACAATAATAAGGCAATACTTACTCTTGTCGATGCTTAAGTAAGTGATTGGGCCGAATAGATCCATGTGAAGTTGCTCAAGCAGTCTATCGATCGTCATGATGTTCTTGTGTGGATGATGAGCTCCAACCTGCTTCCCTGCTTGACATGTGCTACAAATCCTGTCTTTCTCAAAATGAACATTTGTTAGTCCTAAAATGTGCTCTCCTTTTAGAAGTTTGTGAAGATTCTTCATCCCAACATGAGCAAGTCGGCGATGACCGAGCCAACCTATATTAGTCTTAGCAATTAAGCAAGTGTCTAGTTCAGCATTGTTATCATTAAAATCAACTAAATATAGCTGACTATCTAACACTCCCTTAAAAGCTACTGAATCATCACTTATTCTAAAGATAATAACACCAACATCAGTATAAAGACAGTTATAACCCATTTTGCATAATTGAGAAACAGAAAGCAAGTTGTAATCTAAAGAATCTACAAGAAAAACATTGCAAATGGAATGGTCAGGGGATATAGCAATTTTACCCAAACCTTTGACCAAACCTTGATTCTCATCCCCGAATGTAATCGCTCTTTGGGGATCATCATTTTTCTCATATGAGGAGAACATCATTTTATCTCCTGTCATGTGGTTTGTGCACCCGCTATCGATTATCCAACTTGTCCCGCCGGATGCATAAACCTACAAAACAAATTTAGGCCTTGTTCTTAGGTACCCAAACAGTCTTGTGTCCTTTCACATTAGAAACAAGCACCTTGGGTACCCAAACACAAGTCTTGGGACTTTTGTGTTTGCCCCCAACATATTTGGCAACTACCTTACCTGATTTGTTGATTAGTACAAAAGATGCATCAAAAGTTTTGAATCAAATGCTATGTTCATTTGATGCATTTGCAATTTTTCTTTTAAGCATTTTAATATAAGTTGAATGCCTAGAGCTAGAAGCCTCATTACTATACATATAAGCATGATGAGAAATAGTATGAGTTTTTCTAGCATGAATTTTCCTAATTTTATGCTCAGGATAGTTCTCAGGATATAAAATGTAACCCTCTCTATCCTAAACCATGGGAGTCTTACCCTTAACATAATTAGATAGTCTGTTCTGGGGGGCATTAAGCTTGATGTTGCTTTGGCTCTCTTGTTGGAAACCAATGTCATCCTTAATGCCAGGGCGTCTCCCATTGTAAAGCATGCTACGAGCAAATTTAAATTTTTCATTTTCTAACTCATGCTCGACAATTTTATCATTTAACTTAGCTATGTGATCATTTTGTTCTTTAATCATGGAAAGGTGATCATTCATAGCATCAATATTAACATCTCTATATTTAGTGCAAATGGTGACATGCTCAATAGTAGTTGTAGAAACATTGCAAACATTCAATTCTTCAATCTTAGCAATTAAACTAGCATTTTCAGTTCTAAGACAAGAAATTGAATCATTGCAAATGTTAAGCTCTTTAGACAAGTTTTCACATTTTTCCACTTCAAGAGCATAAGCATTTTTCAACTTAACAAATTTTTATTTTCCTTAACGAGCAAGTCCTCTTGGCTTTCCAAGATATCATCCTTCTCGTTAATGGTTTCTATCAATTCATTTATCTTTTTCTTTTGATCCTTGGTAAGGTTTGCAAAAAGAGAAGTTAAATCATCATTATCGTCACTAGAGCTACCCTCATCATCGGATGTAGTATATTTGGGGGTATCTCTAGAATGTACCTTCTTCTTTTTGCTCTCCTTAGCCATGAGGCATTTGTGGTCGATGTTGGGGAAGAGAAGCCCTTTGTTGACGACAATGTTGGAGGCGTCCTCGTCGGAGGAGTCAGTGGAGCTCTCGTCGGAGTCCCATTTCCACCCCACGTGCACCTCGCCACCCTTCTTGTTGTAATATCTTTTCTTCTCCATCTTTTTCTTCCCTTTCTTGTTGTCATCCCTGTCATTGTCACTTATATATGGACATTTTGCAATAAAGTGACTGGATTTACCACACCTGTAGCACACCCTCTTGGAACGGGGTTTGTAGTCCTTCCCCTTCCTTTGTTTGAGGATTTGTCGAAAGCTCTTGATGATAAGAGCCATCTACTTGTTGTCAAGCTTGGAGGCGTCGATTGGGAGTCTACTTGGTGTAGACTCTTCCTTCTTCTCTTCCGTTGCTTTGAATGCAGCGGGTTGCACCTCGGGTGTGGAGGTGGTGCCTTGCTCCAAGTTGACAATGTGTTTGGAGTATTTGATCATAAGTTCAAAGCTCACAAACTTGCCAATAACTTCCTCGAGAGTCATCTGTTTATATCTAGGATCTCCACGGATTAATTGCACTTCAGTGGGATTACGAAAAACAAGAGATCTAAGAATAACCTTGACCATTTTATGGTCATCCCACTTGGTGCTCCCAAGGTTGCGCACTTGGTTGACCATCGTCTCCAGTCGGTTGTACATTACTTGTGTCTCCTCTCCTTTATTGAGGAAGAATCGGTCGAGTTCTCCCTCGATCGTTTCGCGCTTGGTGATTTTGGTCACCTCGTCCCCTTCATGCGCCGTTTTGAGGACGTCCCAAATTTCTTTGGCATTTTTCAACCCTTGCACCTTATTGTACTCCTCTCGACACAAGGAAGCGAGGAGTATAGAAGTTGCTTGGGAGTTAAAATGCCTTATTTGGGTGGCCTCATCGGAGTCGTAGTCCTCGTCGTCCACCTGTGGTGCCTGCGCTCCAAATTCAACAATATCCCATATGCTTTTGTGGAGTGAGGTTAGATGGTGCCTCATTTTATCACTCCACATATAATAATCCTCACCATCAAAATATGGTGGTTTTCCAAGGGGTACGGAAAGTAAAGGAGCACGTTTAGGAATGAGAGGATAGCGAAGAGGCATCTTACTATACTTCTTACGCTCTTGGCGCATCGAAGTGGTGAAAGGGAAATATGCCCTTGGGCAATTTCTATAAGTATTTTGGTGATTAGATGCCCAACACATATTCCTTAAGTCCTAATGTGCCAAAGGTTGAAAAGTGCAAATCAAAGCATGAGGTATGTTTCTAGACTTAGTACATTTGTTTTTTGAATACTAATAAGGTTATCTAAGTGCTAGAAACAGCAAGAAAATCTTGGCTCTATGCAGCCAATCCTCAGCTCGGTCTGGCACACCGGACTGTTCGGTGGTGCACCGGACTGTCCGGTGGTGCACCGGACAGTGTCCGGTGCGCAAGGCTGGTCCGCGTGAACTAGCCGCTCTCGGGATTCGACGGGGGCGTACAGCTATAATTCACCGGACTGTTCGGTGGTGCACCGGACTGTCCGGTGAGCCAATGGTCGCTAGCGCCAACGGTCGGTCGCGCAATCCGCGGGTGACGTGTGGCCCGCAGCAACGGTCGGTTGGGCACACCGGACTATCCGGTGTGCACCGGACAGTGTCCGGTGCGCCAACCGACCCCGAGGACCAACGATCGGATGCGCCAGAAAAAGAAGAGATCGCGCACCGGATAGCTACAGTGACTGTCCGGTGGTGCACCGGACTGTCCGGTGCACCACCCGACAGAAGGCAAGTTTGGCCTTCCAAGTTGGCCTCCAACGGCTCCTAGCTGCCTTGGGGCTATAAAAGGGACCCCTAGGCGCATGGAGGAGGTACACAAGCTTACAAGAAACATTCTAAGACTCCCAGACTCTAACTCCACGCATTTGATTCTTTGTGTTAGCGATTTGAGCTCCAATAGAGTTGTGAACTCCGTGTGTTGTACTTCGAGCTCAATTTGTGACTTGTGTGTGTGGTTGTGCTGTGGATTTGAGTCTTATGTGTGTTGCTCTCCCCTCCCTTACTTCTGTGCTTCTTTTGTGATCATCATTGTAAGGGCGAGAGGCTCCAAGTTGTGGAGATTCCTCGCAAACGGGAGAAAGACTATAAGGAAGAAAGTCGTGGTATTCAAGTTGATCATTGGACCGCTTGAAAGGGTCTGAGTGCAACCCTCGTCCATTGGGACGCCACAACGTGGAAGTAGGCAAGTGTTACTTGGCCGAACCATGGGATAAAAATAGTGTGTCTTGTGTTGATCTCTCTGTGATTGTTTGTGTTCACAAGAACTCGCTTCAAGCTACTTACCCGTACTAACACTCATAACTAAGTTTTGTGGCTATTAGTGTTTGATTTTTACAGGATCACCTATTCACCCCCCCTCTAGGTGCTCTCAATTGGTATCAGAGTCATACTCTTCATCTAAGGGACTAACTGCCCGAAGAGATAGATCCTAAGGGAAAGGGGATGGTGGTCAACGACAAGGAGAAGGAGTCAACCTTCAACGAGCCAAGAGATGACAAGCCCACTGACTCAGGCTCGAGTCACAAGAAGAAGGACGGGAAGAAGAAGAGGCGCATCAAGAAGATCATCTACTACGACAACGATGCATCTTCTTCTTCACCAAGAGACGACGATGATGACGACTCTTCATCGAAAAAGAGAACGGTTAATCAAAACTACTCTTTTGACTATTCTCGCATGCCATACAATTCGAATGCACATTTACTTTCTATTCCTCTAGGAAAACCTCCACACTTTGATGAAGAGGACTACTCATTTTGGAGTCATAAAATGTGTAGTCATCTATTTTCTCTCCATCCTATCATTTGGGAAATAGTGGAAAATGGAATGCATTTCGATAGTATGGATAACCCTGTGATTATTAATGAGCAAATCCATAAGAATTCCCAAGCTACTACTGTGTTGTTAGCATCTCTTTGTAGGGACGAGTATAATAAAGTAAGTGGCTTGGACAACGCCAAGCAAATCTAGGACACCCTCAAGATCTCACATGAGGGAAATGATGCTACAATGATCACCAAAATGGAACTGGTGGAAGGCGAGCTAGGGAGATTCACCATGATCAGGGGAGAAGAGCCAACACAAACCTACAACAGGCTCAAGACCCTGGTCAACAAAATTAGAAGCTATGGAAGCATGAGATGGATGGATCACGACGTCGTCCGACTCATGCTCAGGTCCTTTACAGTTATTGACTCCCATCTTGTGAACCTTATCTGTGAAAATCCCAGGTACACAAAGATGACGCCCGAGGAGATACTCGGAAAATTTGTAAGCGGGCGCATGATGGTTAAGGAGGCAAGGTATGTAGATGACGCCTTAAATGGCCCTCTGCCCGTCTACGAGCCGCAGCCCGTTGCGCTCAAGGCAACTAGCAGCAAGGAGGCACTACCAAGCAAAGTAGCTCAAGTGGAGGCTGCCGGCCTCAACGAAGATGAGATGGCGCTTATCATCAAGCGCTTCAAGACCGCACTTAAAGGACGCAAGGAGTACCCCAACAAGAACAAAACAAAGGGAAAGCGCTCCTGCTTCAAATGCGGTAAGACTGGTCACTTTATTGCAAATTGTCCCGATAATGATAGTGACCAGGGACAAGAAAAGAGCGGGAAGAGGGAGAAAAATAAGAGCTACAGGAAGGAAAAGGGCGAAACGCACCTTGGAAAGGAATGGGACTCAGACTGCTCCTCTTCCAACTCCGACGACGAAGGACTCACTGCCGCGGCCTTCAACAAGTCTTCTCTCTTCCCCAACGAACGCCATACATGTCTTATGGCCAAGGAAAAGAAGGTACATGTTCGAGATACCCCTAAGTACACTACTTCTAGCGATGATGATTCTTTCGATGATGAAGTAGATTACTATAGTTTATTTAAAGGTTTAGATAGAGCTAAAATAGAAAAAATTAATGAATTAATTGATGATCTAAATGAAAAGGATAGATTGTTAGAAAAACAAGAGGATATTTTATATGAGAAACATGACAAATTTGTTAGTGTGCAAGAATCCCTTGCCTTAGAAATTAAGAGAAATGAAATGTTATCCTCTTAATTGTCTGTTTGCCATGAATCGGTCTCTAGTTTAAAAAACATAAATGATGAACTAAATGCTAAGCTAGAGGAAGTCAACAATACTAGTTCATGTGTAGAGCATGTTGTTATATGTAATAGATGTAAGGATTTTGATGTTGATTCTTGTGATGAACACCTTATTTCTATTACCAAATTAAATGACGAGGTGGCAAGTATTAATGCTCAACTTAAGACTTGCAAAATTAATTTTGATAAATTAAAATTTGCTAGGGATGCCTACACCGTTGGTAGACACCCCTCAATTAAGGATGGGCTTGGTTTTCGAAAGGAAGCCAAGAACTTAACAAGCCAAAGGGTTCCCATTCCCAACAAGGAGAAAGGGAAGGCTCCTATGGTTAGTAATCCTCAAAGGAACAATGCCTTTATTTATGATAGGAAAATTGCTAATCGTGCTCATAGGAGCTATGATCATGATGCTTTTAATTCACATGCTATGTTTTCCTCTAGTTCTACTTTTGTTCATGGTAGAAGTAGGCCCAGGAGAAATCATGTTGTGCATCATGTGCCTAGGAAAATGTGCAATGAATCTACTACTGTTTTCCATGCTTGCAACACTTCTTTTGTTCTTTCATGTAAGAATGCAAAAGTAGTGGCTAGGAAATTTGGATCCAAATGCAAGGGAGACAAAACCTACATATGGGTTCCAAAAACTATTGTGACTAACCTTGTAGGACCCAACAAGAGTTGGGTACCTAAAACCCAAGCTTAAATTCCTTGCAGGTTTATGCATCCGGGGGCTCAAGCTGGATTATCGACAGCGGATGCACAAACCACATGACGGGGGAGAAGAAGATGTTCACCTCCTACGTCAAAAACAAGGATTCCCAGGATACAGTTATCTTTGGAGATGGGAATCAAGGCAAGGTCAAGGGTTTGGGAAAGATAGCCATCACCAACGAGCACTCCATATCAAATGTATTTCTAGTAGAGTCGCTTGGTTACAACCTTCTGTCTGTAAGTCAATTGTGTCACATGGGTTACAATTGTCTTTTTACAAATGTTGATGTATCTGTCTTTAGAAGGAGTGATGGTTCACTAGCTTTTAAGGGTGTACTAGACGGCAAACTCTACTTAGTTTATTTTTTGAAAGAGGAGGCCGATCTAGATGCATGCTTAATAGCTAAGACTAGTATGGGCTGGTTGTGGCATCGCCGTCTAGCACATGTTGTGATGAAGAACCTTCATAAACTTCTAAAGGGAGAACATGTGTTAGGACTAACCAATGTTTGTTTCGAGAAAGATAGGCCTTGTGCAGCATGTCAAGCAGGGAAACAGGTGGGAAGCACTCATCATAGCAAGAATGTCATGACAACATCAAGACCACTGGAGCTTCTTCACATGGACCTCTTCGGACCCGTTGCCTACCTTAGCATCGAGGGAAGTAAGTATGGTCTAGTAATTGTTGATGATTTTTCCCGCTTCACTTGGGTATTCTTTTTGCAGGATAAATCAAAAACCCAAGGGACCCTAAAGTGCTTTCTAAGGAGGGCTCAAAACGAATTTGAGCTCAAGGTGAAAAAGATAAGAAGCGACAATGGGTCCGAGTTCAAGAATCTGCAAGTGAAGGAGTATCTTGAGGAAGAAGGCGTCAAGCACGAGTTCTCCGCTCCCTACACACCACAGCAAAATGGTGTGGTAGAGAGGAAGAACAGGACGCTTATCGACATGGCGAGAACGATGCTTGGAGAATTCAAGGCGACCGAGCGGTTTTGGTCGGAAGCTGTGAACACAGCTTGCCACGCCATAAACCGGCTCTACCTACATCGCCTTCTCAAGAAGACCTCGTATGAACTCCTTACCGGTAACAAACCCAATGTTTCTTACTTTCGTGAATTTGGGAGCAAATGTTACATTCTGGTGAAGAAAGGTAGACATTCTAAATTTGCTCCCAAGGCAATAGAAGGGTTTTTACTAGGGTATGACTCAAATACAAAGGCGTATAGAGTCTTCAACAAATCATCGGGTTTGGTTGAAGTCTCTAACGACGTTGTATTTGATGAAACTAATGGCTCTCCAAGAGAGCAAGTTGATCTTGATGACATAGATGAAGATGATGTTCCAACGGCCGCAATGCGCACGATGGCGATAGGTGATGTGCGACCACAGGAACAAGAGGAACAACAGGAACAAGATCAACCATCTTCCTCTACAATGGTGCATCCCCCAACTCAAGATGATGGACAGGTTCCTCAAGAAGAGGCGCGTCATCAAGGGGGAGCACAAGAAGAACAAGTGATGGAGGAAGAAGCACCACGGGTCCCTCCAACTCAAGTCCGAGCGACAATCCAACGACATCACCCCGTTGACCAGATTCTGGGTGACATAAGCAAGGGAGTAACTACTCGCTCAAGATTAGCTAACTTTTATGAGCATTACTCATTTGTCTCTTCTATTGAGCCTTTCAGGGTAGAAGAGGCCTTGCAGGATCTGGACTGGGTGTTGGCCATGCAGGAAGAGCTCAACAACTTCAAGAGGAATGAAGTTTGGAGCCTAGTGCCACGTCCAAAACAAAATGTTGGGGGAACCAAGTGGGTGTTCTGTAACAAGCAAGACGAGCACTGGGTGGTGACAAGAAACAAGGCTCGACTTGTGGCAAAGGTTATGCCCAAGTCGCAGGTTTGGATTTCGAGGAGACTTTTGCTCCTGTGGCTAGGCTAGAGTCTATTCGAATTTTATTAGCCTATGCTGCTCACCACTCCTTCAGGTTGTTTCAAATGGATGTAAAGAGCGCTTTCCTCAACGGGCCAATCAAGGAGGAGGTATACGTGGAACAACCCCCTGGCTTTGAGGATGACAGGTACCCTGACCATGTGTTCAAGCTCTCTAAGGCGCTTTATGGACTTAAGCAAGCCCCAAGAGCATGGTATGAATGCCTTAGAGACTTCTTAATTGCTAATGCTTTCAAGGTTGGGAAAGTCGATCCCACTCTTTTTACTAAGACTTGTGATGGTGATCTTTTTGTGTGCCAAATTTATGTCGATGACATAATATTTGGTTCTACTAATCAAAAGTCTTGTGAGGAGTTTAGCAGGGTGATGACACAAAAGTTCGAGATGTCGATGATGGGCGAGTTGACCTACTTCCTTGGGTTCCAAGTGAAGCAACTCAAGGACGGTACCTTCATCTCCCAAATGAAGTACACTCAAGACCTTCTAAAGAGGTTTGGGATGAAGGACGCCAAGCCCGCGAAGACACCGATGGGAACTGATGGACATGTTGACCTCAACAAAGGAGGTAAGTCCGTTGATCAAAAGGCATACCGGTCCATGATAGGTTCATTGCTTTATTTATGTGCTAGTAGACCGGACAATATGTTAAGTGTATGCATGTGTCCTAGATTTCAATCTGACCCCAAGGAATGTCACCTTGTGGTCGTTAAGCGAATTCTTAGATATTTAGTTTTTATGCCTTGCTTCGGGATCTGGTATCCAAAGGGGTCTACCTTTGACTTGATTAGATATTCAGACTCTGATTCTGCCGGGTGCAAGGTTGATAGGAAGAGCACATCAGGGACATGTCAATTTCTAGGAAGGTCCCTGGTGTCCTGGAGTTCAAAGAAACAAACATCTGTTGCCCTATCCACCGCTGAAGCCGAGTATGTTGCCGCAGGATAGTGTTGCGCGCAACTACTTTGGATGAGGCAAACCCTCCGGGACTTTGTCTACAATCTGAGCAAAGTCCCACTCCTATGTGACAATGAGAGTGCTATCCGCATGGCGTATAATCTTGTTGAACACAGCCGCACCAAGCACATAGACATCCGTCATCACTTCCTGAGAGACCACCTGCAAAAGGGAGATATCGAGGTGTACCATATTAGCACCGAGAACCAGCTAGCTGATATCTTCACCAAGCCATTGGATGAGAAAACTTTTTGCAGGTTGCGTAGTGAGCTAAATGTCTTAGATTCGCGTAACTTGGATTGATCTATAGCATACATGTGTTTTATGCCTTTGATCATGTTACTTTGAAGCATTTACATTACTCGTCGTATACTTGTGGTGATCAAGTTGTACATAACCTCCCCGGACCTCACAAGTCCATATGCAAATGGTGCACATATTTAGGGGGAGATGTGCTACAACTTGACCCTTTGAGACTAACCTTTGTGTTTGGGTATACTTGATGTAGTCTCTAAAGTGCATTGAAAGGGAAAGGTGAACTTGGACAATGCAAAGACTTCCACTGCACTCCGGTATTAGTGTACTCACCTCCAAGTTCATAATTATGCTCTCATTGCCTTTTTACTCTCAATTGACATTTTTGGTGAGGCAATAGGGTTAAAGGGCAAAAAATGATCCCGTTTTGGTGCTTAATGCCAAAGGGGGAGAAATTAAGGCCAAAGCAAATGGATCAGCCAACCACTTGTGAATTTTGAAAACAATAGAGTTAGAACTTTTGATTTGTCCAAAATACTCTTATTGCAAAATTTGGTCTCTTGTGGGGGAGAATTTTGATTATGGGAAAAGGGGGAGTTTTTTACACTTGATCAAATTCACTCTTGGATTATCTCCTTTTGTGACCAAACAAGTGTGTTTGACTTAAAGATAGAAAAATGAATTTGATTTGCAAAAACAAACCAAGTGGTGGCAAAGAATGATCCAAATATGTCAAATCTTGTGCAAAAATGATTTGGTCCTCATTTGCATTGATGTTACACTTATTTTGGTTGCTTTTTGATGTGTTGGCATAAATCACCAAAAAGGGGGAGATTGAAAGGGAAATATGCCCTTGGGCAATTTTTGTAAGTATTTTGGTGATTAGATGCCCAACACATATTCCTTAAGTCCAAATGTGCCAAAGGTTGAAAAGTGCAAATCAAAGCATGAGGTATGTTTCTAGCTTAGTACATTTGTTTTTGAATACTAATGAGGTTATCTAAGTGCTAGAAACAGCAAGAAAAGCCTGGCTCTATGCAGCCAATCCTCAGCTCGGTCTGGCACACCGGACTGTCCGGTGGTGCACCTGACAGTGTCTGGTGCGCCAGGCTGGTCCGCGTGAACTAGCCGCTCTCCGGATTCGACGGCGGCGTACGGCTATAATTCACCGGACTGTCCGGTGGTGCACCGGACTGTCCGGTGAGCCAACGGTCGCCAGCGCCAACGGTCGGTCGCGCAATCCGCGGGCGACGCGTGGCCCGCAGCAACGGTCGGTTGGGCACACCAGAATGTCCGGTGCGCCAACCGACCCCGAGGACCAACGGTCGGATGCGCTAGAAAAGGAAGGAGATCGCGCACCGGACAGCTACAGTGACTGTCCGGTGGTGCACCGGACTGTCCGGTGCACCACTCGACAGAAGGTGAGTTTGGCCTTCCAAGTTGGCCTCCAACGGCTCCTAGCTGCCTTGGGGCTATAAAAGGGACCCCTAGGCGCATGGAGGAGGTACACAAGCTTACAAGAAACATTCTAAGACACCCAGACTCCGACTCCACGCATTTGATTCTTTGTGTTAGCGATTTGAGCTCCAATTGAGTTGCGAACTCCGTGTGTTGTACTTCGAGCTCAATTTGTGACTTGTGTGCGTGGTTGTGCTGTGGATTTGAGTCTTGTGTGTGTTGCTCTCCCCTCCCTTACTTCTGTGCTTCTTTTGTGATCATCATTGTAAGGGCGAGAGCCTCCAAGTTGTGGAGATTCCTCGCAAACGGGAGAAAGACTATAAGGAAGAAAGTCGTGGTATTCAAGTTGATCATTGGATCGCTTGAAAGGGGTTGAGTGCAACCCTCGTCCATTGGGACGCCACAACGTGGAAGTAGGCAAGTGTTACTTGGCCGAACCACGGGATAAAAATCGTGTGTCTTGTGTTGATCTCTCTGTGATTGTTTGTGTTCACAAGAACTCGCTTCAAGCTAACTTAGCTGTACTAACACTCATAACTAAGTTTTGTGGCTATTAGTGTTTGATTTTTACAGGATCACCTATTCACCCCCCCCCTCTAGGTGCTCTCAAGTGGTAGACTCGGCGCTGGAGGTGGAAGGTGATGAAAAGTCGGTCTCGTAGTAGACCACCTTCTTCATTTTCTTTTTCTTCTTGTCACCATTCCTATGTGACTTGATGGTGCCGGTGGACTCCTCCTTATGCTTGTCGCCGGCCTCCTTTGATGGAGTCTGTTCTTCGTTCTTCTTTCCTGAGGCTTCGGGCTTTTCGTCGGTGACCATCTCCCTCTTGGCGTGTTCTCCCGACATCACTTTGAGTTGTTAGACTCTAATGAAGCACCGGGCTCCGATACCAATTGAATGTCACCTAGAGGGGGCTGAATAGGCGAAACCTGAAAATTATAAACTTTGAACACACACTACACCCGGGGTTAGGGTTAGAAATAAATTTGGAGTGCGGAAGATTGTTCCTCTTGCTATGAGTTGCTCAATCAATGCGAATAACTTTGAGAGCCAACTCAAAACAATATGAGCAAGAGAACTTTAGAGTGAGAGAGGAGACGGGAGAAACAAATCGAGTGATGAAGATCAACACAAATGAACAATGAGATTTGTTTTCCGAGGTTCGGTTCCACAGAACCTACTCCTTGTTGAGGAGGCCACAAAGGTCGAGTCTGTTCCAACCCTTTCCCTCTCTCAATCGATCACTTAGACCGGTCGAGTGCTTCTTCTTAATCACACGGGTCACTAAGACCCCACAAGGATCACCACATGATTAGGTGTCTCTTGCTAGCTTTACAAAGCACTTTGAAAGATTAGAGTGAGAAGAAGAAATCAATCCAAGCGACAAGAGCAACAAAAGAAACACAAAACACCCTCTCTCAAGTCACTAAGCACTTGATTTGATTTTAAAGCTTGGAGAGGATTGAATGATTTAATTGTGTCTTTGAAGTGTATTCTTTGCTCTTGTATTGAATGAGAAGTGTGAAAGGCTTGTATGGCTTGAATGGAGGTGGTTGGGGGTATTTATAACCTCCAACCACTTCCTAGCTGTTGTCTGACTTTGTTGTCGATGGACACACCGAACAGTCCGATGGTGCACCGGACATGGTACTGTTCATTGTTCGGTGTGTGCCACGTCAGTCAACCGTTGAGGTTTGGAGCTATTGACCGTTGAAGTCCTTTGTCCTCTTCCGGCACCGGATAGTCCGGTGGCACACTGGACGGTCCGGTGCATTCTGACTTTGCAGTTCTGACTTCTGCTTTGTCCAATGTTCCTTCATCAGCGCATTCGACCATTGGCGAAGTTGACCATTGCTCAGTTGCCTCACCGGACAGTCCGGTGGCACACCGAAAAGTCCGGTGAATTTTAGTGGAGTTGCTTTGAGAAAACCCGAGAGCGGCCAGTTCGCGAGGGCTGCAGCGTGGGGCACCGGTGCGCCACAGACTGTGCCAAGACTTGTATGCTCCAAACTTTGTAGAGTTCTCCAAATCAATTTATTGCCTGTTAATTGTGAACTTTATGCACCTGATAAAAACATTCACTAGGCAAACTAGTTAGTCCATATGGTTTGTGATGGATGTCAAACACCAAAATCGATTATAGGAAATATTGAGGCTATTTCCCTTTCACATTTCAGAGTCGAGGACGTCTCCTTTTCAAGCGGAGGAGGATGATACGCGCCATTAAGCAACATGTTACAACCCCCAAGTCAAGCTACATCAACTCAAGTACAACCAACATCATCACCAGCCCAAGTCTTTGATGGACCAATTACACGTAGCCAAGCTAAGAAGCTACAACAAGATGTGCACGTGCTACTTTATAAATTTCAATTAAACACTGATGAGAACTTTATGATACCTAAATCGTGTATGTTGATATTGATTAGGTTCATCAAAGAAGAAGGACAAAACATATCAAGTGTGAATCAGAAAGAAGAGCTATGTTCGAATCAGTCCAGCGCAACAGAACCGTCCAGAAGAAACAATCATATCTTTTGATTCCCAAAAGCTACAAAGGTCCATAAGTACTTTTTGGAAAGCTCTTGAAGTCTAGTTTCCAATTCTTCTAAGGCTGACTTAATCAAATCTACCAGAAAGGCGGACGACCTACTTTAGTGCTGACTAGTTAGAAGGTCAACAGTCTGTTTGATGACCAAGTTTCCGTATTAAACTGTATCATTCTACGAAGTTTCATTAAGCATGCTATACATGGTGAGAAAGCTTATCAAGTCAGCTTTCCAACGCATCTAGCCCCACGTTGATATTCCTAGGAGAAGTTATTATCAAAATACTGAAGGCTGCGCAGAAGTCAAACAACCAGACGGAATTCAGCTCTGTAGATCTCCCGAAGAGGCCCCTTCACATTAGCACGTTAAAATACTTTCTTTTCACGTTTATACCTCTCTAAGGCTGGTTGTTGCTAGTATGAATACCCCCTATGTCTATGATGTAAGGCAGCTTTGGATAATCTAAAAACAAAACCCTTTTTGTTCAGCTGTGTGCTAACAAATATTGAGAGTGATCTCTACCCCTTTGCTCTTGTGAATTCCTTCACGGGATTGCATAAGCGGCGGCTTCATCCGCTCCCAAGTGGTGCTCCTACTCCCTTCGAGGCCTCCTTGATTGATTGTAGGCTGTGTTGGTTGGTTCTTTGAGAGTGTGGTTGGGCGAATCCCCGATTCAGGTTACCAGTTAAAGACGGTGGTTGGCTTCGAGTTTTATTTGTAAGGTTGCACTAGTTATCGCTGCTTGTAGCAAGTTATCTTCAAAACTAGTTATCTGAAGATTGATCCTACGTCATGAAGATTGGGCATCGTGACGCATCACTTCTCTATTAGGGTGTTTGGTTTGAGAAATGAGCTAGTCCATCATCTTTTCCCTGCTCACTTTTTTATTTGGTTTGTGGAATGGATAAGTTGATTCATCACCACCTCATTTCTCATAATTAGTTAATTAGTACTAATATGAGGAATATGGTCATTCCACCAAATTTAAGGAATAGACTCATAACGCATGTTCGGTTCTACCTCAATCCATATGGATAGAGAGGAATTGAGGGGGTTTCAGTCTTTAGTATGTCAAAATCTTTCTCAATCTATATCAATCCCTTTCGACTGAAAATAACCGAACAATCCATAAGGTGGCGCAGCACAACACGGCCAAAGATTGAAGTTGTATTGTACTGCTAAACACATGCATCTTGTTTGATGTCCATGTTCATTCCCTTTCTTAATTAACTAGCACCTTGGAACTCGCAAGCTTTCAAACAAGAAAACTAGTGGTGCTGCAGTGCACTGCAGGATTCGGTAAAAAATAAATAAATACGAGCAGTGATCTAGGATCCCTCTTTTAGCGGCTCTTTTATGTTACATGCCCTTGGGCAGTAGCGTACGAGTATTTTAAGGTAGCGCAGTAGGATCATATGATAGATATGTTGTGATGTTGGTTTAGTGCGGGTTGTTTGAGTTGGCACTGATTTTGTTGTGTCCGTTAATGATGTGGTCTACATGTTGCGTGGTACGTGGATGCGCTGTTGCACGCACTACCGGAATCCAGCTCTTTATAGAGTGCCAAATAATTTGCCGAGTGTTTTCTTTTAGTCACTCGGTAAATAAGTTTTTTGCCGCGTGCTAAGAAAAACCATCGATAAAAAAACACTCGACAAAGAAACTTTTTGCCGAATGTTTTATTTTTGACTTTTTTGCCGAGTGGTTTTTTTGACACAACAAAGACCTTTTTGTGTCGAGTGTTTTTTTAACAATAGGCAAAGACAATTTAAAAATCATATTTTGAAGCGGTAAATTAATTCAGATGAAAAAAATGTCAACTACAAATTTGTATAACTCATCAAGATGTACAGTTTATATTTTGATCATTTCTCCATATGACAAAATAAAAGTAAATTTGTTCATAAAACATATATCTCTCTCGTAGTTTGTGAAACTACAATAGAGATGTATAAGATTTGTGAATAATATTAGAGACATCATGTGGGATGAACAAACGACTAAACAACCAAAATAAAATTTATAGATCTCGAGAATTTATAGAATTTTATAGTTGGTAACTTTTTTGAAGTCATCTTGTCAACGGAAACTACGTCTGAATTTTAAAAAGTTAAAATTTGAATTTTGAAATCGACCTCGAATGAAAAAAACCACTAACATGAAAGTTGTAGGTCTTAAAAAATTATGAAACTTTGTAGTTGACAATATTTTGGTTTGAAATCATCTTGTCATGCAAAATTATGTTTAAATTTTAAAATTTGAATTTTTCAAATTACCTCGGATGGAAAAATCACCAAAATAAAAAGTTGTAGGTCTTAAAATGTAATGAAACTTTGTAATTGATAATTTTTTGATTTGAAATCATCTTATCATAGAAAAATTCGTGTGAAGTTTTAAAATTTGAAATTCAAATTTTGTAAACAAGCTCGGATGTAGAAGCTATCAAAATAAAAGTTGTAGATCTTGAAAAATTATACAACTTTATAGTTGACAACATTTTCAATTAAATTAATTTAGTGGCTCAAATAATCAAATTACTCTCAATTTGTTATAATACATCAGGAATGAAAACATAATATGAACATAATTGATGTAGTAGTGTAGTGGTATAGTAGGTTATATGCGCGAGAGAGACAAAAGAATGGTGACAAATGATAAGGCGATGGGTAGCGCAATGGTGGTGCCACGATTAGAGAGTTGTCCCTCTATTTTTTAAAAAAAAAACATTTTGCTATTTTTTGGGTTTTTTGTGATTTTTTTTTCGAGTGCAATTCTTTGTGAGTGTTTTTTGACTCTCGGTAAAGTCTTTGCCGAGTGTCGAAAAAATACTCGGCAAGAGCCATTTACCGATAAAATGTTTACCGAGTGTAACACTCGTCAAAGGCTTTGCCGAGTACAAAACTAGCAAAGAAGGCGAGTCCGGTAGTGGTGAGTTCGTTCTGCGAATAAGGTTTGATGTGGAGGGAATTAGACATCCGAAATATTAGAATAAATACGATATTTTAAAATAGGTACGTATTAGTTTTATAGTGTTAATCTTTTTTTATGTTGTCAAAAAGCATAATATTAGAAATAGAACAAAATTTTGCATCGATTTATTCATTCACGCATTATTTGCTCCCTAGGATAAAAATGTTGAGAAAAAATATCTGAACATGTATCCGTATCCCAATTTTATATCTATCGTCCGAGAAGATGCTCGATAAAAATCCGAGGTTTACATTTTATGAATCTTTGAAGCTTAATTTTTTTTAAGAAAATGAGAATACAAACTTGTATTGTATATTCTATATCGTAATTATTCACGATCCACATGTTCAACAGCCGAGAGGAGTACCGTTTCCATGCGTAGCTTTCCGCTGGAGAACGCATGCACACCGCAACCACCAAAGTGGCATGTGTGATCAAGGAAGGATTGTGTGCACAATCTGACCTGTTCATGGCCCTACCTAGCCTGCATTATATATGTGACATGACATGTACGGCGTGCCAATTTGGTGACAATACACGTTCTGGGAGCGGCTTTGGTAGGTACATATGATATCAATTTTGCTGAGCTCTTCTCTCTTTTTTCCCCTCCTAAATATGGGGCACGCATGTATGTACATTCAAATTCAATGAGATAATTGGATTTTTGTCACTCACAATGTTATCTTCTTGTTATAATTAACATTGTGTCTATAAATTGTGGTTTCAGCTGGGTCTATGAAATGTGGGTCTGATGTCAATTTTACAAACATGTTTCTTACTGATGGCAAATATATTTCCATAGCAGTTTGACTTTCTTACGGTAGGCTGCAGAGCATATGGTCTATAGTACGTCGTCATAAGTTTTTGACAGGTTTACATTGATGGTCTATACGTCATGAAGCACGGGGACACAAGTTTTTCGTTCATCCCTCTGTGCTGCCGCTGCTGCGGAGCGGCGTTGACCATGCGTGCTCTCCGCGGCCCTCCCGAAATGGAACGGACAGAGGGCAGCATGTCCAGTTAAAATAATCCGGGAGCTCCAAACCAAGACAGGGGAACCGAACCCATCTGCCAGGCACTGATTGATTGGCCGTGGCCCTCAGCCCTGCTGGCTGTTTGTCCCCGGTCTGCAGTGGCGCGATCCCGTCATCGACCGCTCTGCAACGATCGGCTAGAGTTCGATTGGTGTTTCTGTATGAACAGGCTTGTTTTTTCTTTCGAAATTCGACTCACGAGATGACAGACAGTGGAGTGACTGAACCCTAAGACTATATATCTCTCTCCTATCATCATATTCTCTATTTCAAATTCATTCTATAAACCGTCTTATTTATAGTTCTGCGTCTCATATTTTACGCTACCCGGTAGAGACCGGTTTAACTCTCACTAGTATATGGAAAATAAAGACAACTATTATAATGCCGGTATCGGCCACCGCTGAGTACTAAGGCCATCGATCTTCGATGGATTGCTTAAAAACAGTGAATGAAGTGAAGTTTGAAATACGGAATAAGACCGAGAATGTGATAGTTGGATGTGCTGGATGGCGAGTACGCGTGTTGAGCTAGCTGACAATGCTTTCTATACTTTCTTTTGCCCTTTGTGGCTTGCATGACTTTATTTATCTACTTAATGACATTTCATTGTATTTTGGAAAACGATGTGCATTTTTTTACTTTAGGATCTTGTTTTTTTTTGTTAACAGAGAGCGGCCTTTGAATTATTTTACATGGATAAAAGCACTCGTCCGAAACCAGTGAGCTAGCATGGTTGACAAATGGACAAGGGGGTTTTGTAGCATTTAAAAAAAACATGCTCACGAGTTCTATCGTGCTCATAATCTTCTTCTTTTTTTTTTCTTCATTGTGGCTAACGTGGTGAGTATTGTTGGCACGATAAATTATTACTAACTATTTCAGGAGAGAAGGATTCCTTTTAGGAGTTGACCATATTGGGTGGCTGTAGTACGGAGGGAGAGAGAGAGATACCTTTGGCTGGCTAAAGTTACGAGAGGTCGTAGAAGATGCAGAATCCTCGTTATGGCCGCCTCTCTTTCGTGGCCTCCAAAGGCTAAACTGGCTCCCGCGCGGCTATAATATAGACAGACAGACTCTAACAGATTATCCAAAATTTACTCATATACACTGTTTTACACCATCGTGATATATAATAATAACACATCCCGATAAATAATAATAACATAAGACAGTGAGGTGGCCGCAGTTGGTGAAATCGTGCAGCTGGTAGAAGAAGGCAGAGACGTTGTTTAGTTGGTCAGATTATCCGTTGGTAGAATCTACGTATTCAAATTCAAATTCTCGACTTAGATCATGTTTGATTCTTTTAGTTTAATGATTAAAGTTTAGTCTCTATCCTATTTGATTATAGAGACTAAAAGTATTCAGATCACATTAAATAAATTATAAAAATACTAAAGTACCCTTGACAATTAGTGCAACTAAAATAAATAAGGTCAAAAAGTAAAATTAATATGTCTTGGTCACTTTTAGTCACCCCTTGAAGGGCTAGAGAATAAAACAATTTAGTCTTTATTTTAGTCCCATCTTTTGATATTTAGAGACTAAATTAGACTAAAATAGAGCAACTAATATTTAGTCCATCAAACCAAACGGACCTTAATGCATATGCTTGCATTTTTTAATACAACAATAACAATATTTTTGTAAAAGATGATATACAAGTGTACAACAAGATATTTATAGATAATTCCATCAATCTCGAGATCTAGTAGTTTATTTATATTAAATATGCTCATAATGGTTTTTAATGGACTTACCCTTAAAGCAAAATTTAGCGAAAAAAATTACTAGACGACAAGATGCAATGAGAGCAACTCCAGGTTTCTTATAATTAATTTTTCTTAATCAATAGATTTAGAGAGTTGACAAAATTATCAGCAGCCTCAAATTATATCTCTCTTCAATATATAGTTTTTTATATGATCTTTCTAAACAAGCTTGTATTATAAACCCTAAACTATTTCTATTCAAACAAACTTTTTTTTGATAATTTTTGTATGTTTCAGTGCTTACCTAGAATTCTTTATTTTCTTAATTTACTTATGCGTCCAATTTACTCTGATCTCCTAAGAAAAGCGCTAGATCGGAAGCGGATATCGAGTTTCTTTCAACTATAGAAACTTAAAGCTATCTTCAGCAGATCCCTTATTGTATCCTCTATCTTATTTACTATTTCAAACTTATCTTTACAAATAGTATCAAACAGTGTCATCTACAGTTCCGTGTCCCTTATTTTACACACTCTACTGGAGATGAAGACAATATTTGACATTTTTTATTTTTAAAAAATCTCTCTCACCAAATTGCTAGAAAGAATTTTTTATACAAAAAATCAAAACAAGGCTAGTTTGATAATGTCAGCGTTTTGGACCCGCGAGGACCCTCAACCGACTAGTAAATTTGACGCTGCGTGTCCCTGCCCAGATGGGTTGATGCAAGATGGAACACAAGGGGGAGGATGAGGCTTATATTATCTTGCACCGGGGTGCTCGTAGTAGGGGTTACAAGCGTCGCGAGAGAGAGGGTGCGCCCTTGAGGTGAGTCGTCTGAGTTAGCCTCCTCCGCGTTTCTCTCTTTCTCTGCCTGCCTCCTTTGGGAAGGCCCTGAACATCCCCTTTTATAGATACAAGAAGATGGTCCAGCTGTACATGGGGGTGTAGCCATGTGCTAACGTGGCCGGCGGAGAAGTACTTGAGCCCTGTAGAAGCGCAGCTGGCGGTGCGACCTGGGTCCTGCTGACGTTTCTTTGTTTTCGTAGAGAGTTGAGAACAATCGACGTCATGGACACATGCAGGGAACCATCATTACCTGTTGCCGGAGTAATCTAGATGAGACACCGGTCTTGTTCCTTCGTAGCCTGAGGTAGCTAGCTAGGGGTAGGGTAATGATGTATCCCTTGTGGCGTAGTCGGTCCGAGGCCGAGGTCGGGCGAGGCGGTGACTTCTCCTTAGGCCGAGGCTGAGGTCGGGCGAGGTTGTGACTCCTCCCGAGGCTGAGGCTGAGGCCGAGGCCTGGGGTCGGGCGAGACGGAGACCTTCTCCAAGGCCGAGGCTGAGGCCGAGGTCTGGGGTCGGGCGAGGTGGAGCTCCCTGTTGCGCCCGAGGCTGAACTCGGGGGAGGTCGTGACTTACTGTCGTTAGTTTTACCCTGGTGGTTGGCACAGTAGTCGGAACAGGGTGAATAGTGTTGTTTTTCTGTCAGAACGATCAGTAAAGGGGCGAAGTGACTGCGGTCATTTCAACCTTGCCAACTGAGGCGCGCGTGTCAGGATAAGGTGTCAGGTGATCCCCGCATTAAATGCGCATGCGATACGGTCGGTGGTTTGGCGATTTGGCCGAGGTTGCTGTACGACAAAGTTTGCCCGAGCTTGGCCTCGGGCGAGCCGGGGGTGCGCCCACTGCCTGAGGAGGCCCTCGGGCGAGGCGTGAATCCGTCCGGCACTACTGTTCTTGCCCGAGGCCGGTCTTGGGCGAGACAATATTGCGTCCCTTGGTAGATGAGGCTTTTAACTTTGAGCTGTGCTTACCAGTATTTACGGTCTGTTTTGAAGATGTTTTCCAGCCATGCTTAGGAGTATTGGGGGTACCCCTAATTACGGTACCCGACAGTAGCCCCTAAGCCTCAAAGGGAGTGTAGGCACTCGCTTGGAGGTTCTGTCGGATTTTTTGCAAGGGGACCAGCCTTTCTCGGTTATATTTTGTTCCGATGGGTGCACGCGAGCGCACCCGTCGGGTGTAGCCCCCGAGGCCTCGGAGGAGTGGTTTGACTCCTCTGAGGTCTTAATTCTTCTTGTGATTCCTCGGTCGGCCTTGTTGTTCCCTCATGCGGCCTGGCCGTAGCCCGAGTGCATGGTCAGGCTCCGAGTTTTTAAGCTGGTTTATCAACGTGGTCAACAATTTGGCTGTAGCCTGGTGCGAGAGCAGCCTCCGAGCCTCTGCACGGAGCAAGAGGACGATCAAGGACCGTCTCGGCTTTTATTGTACGCCCCTTCGTCGCCTTTCCGCAGGGAGGAGGGGGGAACGCGCCATGTTACCCTCGATGGGCGCTGAACATGGTGTTTCTAGTGAGTTGCTATTGGGTGATCCGAGCGGACGCCCGAGCCCCGTTCGATAAGGGTCGGCTAGTGGCCCAGAGGCGCGTTCCAAAATTACCTGCGGGTGATTTGCTGGACTCGGACCCATTTGATAGGGTCCGAGGGCTCGGTGCCTCCCTTCGGTGGGATTCCATTACAAACCGTTCCCGCTGGTCTCGGAAATGTCCTAGGGTACCTCGGGAGCGTAGCCCGAGCCTCGGCCATGTAACGAACGTACCCAGGGTCATTCCTGACTCTGCATGCTCTGGGGCGGCTGTCGAATCCCTCCGAGGG
Source organism: Zea mays (assembly GCF_902167145.1). NCBI lineage: Eukaryota > Viridiplantae > Streptophyta > Magnoliopsida > Poales > Poaceae > Zea > Zea mays. Next base: position 89,720,338 of record NC_050103.1, on the reverse strand, counting down.
GCCAGCCTTCGAACCCCTGATCAGTAAAGGGCTCAGAGCCCGAGTGCTCTGGGGCAGTTGCTGAACCCCGCAGGGCGCAACCTTCGAACCCCTGATCGGTAGGAAGGCTCGGGGCCCGTTTCCTTTGCTGAGAAGGATCCTTTCGAAATATCCCCTTTTCCGATCCCTGTGGCGAGAGAGAGAGAGGGAAAAGGAAAAAAGGACATAAATTTAAACAATGGTGTGCACCTTTTTTGAGGCGGTCATCATGACAGAGACGAAACGGCGCCCGCCTCGCCTGCCAGAGGTGTCGTGTGTCCTGCCAGGGAGTTAATGTGACAGTACGGGCGACTCGCGCAGTATCTGTTGCGCGTGCGCGAGTCGTTCGAGGAACGGAACACAGGTGCGTCGTCTTTATGCTGTGGGAGAGGGCTCTCCTGCCGCTTCAGGGGAGGATGCGAGCCTGGAGATGGGACCAGAGCCTGGTTGGTAGTTGGACCGCTACTTCTGCACGTCTGTTGCTGCAATTACTGCCGGCCCGCCTATGGTCATATCAACTGTCGTGCCTATTCCCGCGGCTGACTGACCCGTAACCGTCGTACTTAATTGGCATTGTTGGGTCATGCGCGGGGCTGCCTCGAGTCATTGCACTGGTTCTGTAGCCCCGAGAAGACGCGGCATTGGCGCAAGTGGCGGTGCGGTTTCTTTGCACATGGTAACCAGTGCGCCTGTTACATGACATGTGGGCCCAGGCCTCCATGCTGGACCGCCGGTTGCAGCGAAGCTGAAAGGGTGCACAACCGTGGTGCGGTTGCATGCCTTTTGCGTGGCGGTCCGCCTTCTTCGCGTTTCGGGTCAGTTTGTATGACATGTGGGACCTAGCCCCCGTGTCATAGGGTGGAAACCCTGGAGCGCGTCGGGGGAGACTTTGCCCGTGATGCTTTGGGGCGCAAGTGGGGAGATCTGCCTTTAAAAAGGGATCGATTTCCTGGGCAGTAGCCATGCCTTTGCACTCCTCGCATTCATCGCATCTTTCCACCTTCCGAGCCCCCAGATGGGGTGCACCTGTGTTGCCTTCTTCTTGCTGCTGTTGGAGGAGCGCAACCTCGTGGGGGTTGGCGCTCTTCAGTCATCGCTCGGCTTCAAGGATTTTCATCATGCAGCCCGGTGGCAGTTCCCCACCAGTGGTCACCCAGAACGATGACCGCCAGCCTTGTGGTAGGGAAGAGCGAGCCGGGCCGTGGCCTCCCCCTGCCCTCAGCTTCAAGGATGTTCATCATCTGTGCTGGGGAGGAGGGCAAGCCGAGTTGGTGTCCTGCCTTCCGCATGGGCTGGCGACCCACTTCTTCCTCCAGCATTCGGGGGAGAAGGGCGTTCACCAGCCTTACGAAGGAGGCGAACTGCCACCTGCTGCCTGGTCGGGGTGTGGCTGTCCGTCCACCGCATGGGCGACGGTCGCACCGTGCGCAGGTCGGCCACGTCCATGGCCCTTCCCGCACTGCCGGCTACACCGGGGGGTCGGACAAGACGTCGTATGCCGCAGGGGCGGTGTCCGCGTTCTTGGATGGTCTTGTTCTCGCTCCTGTGGCGAGGACGGGAGTGAGGACCTCCTTGTGCGCGCTGGGGCGGCTGCCATTCGCCGATGCGGCGTTGGTGCGCAGGTGGCCGCTGTCGTCGGTGCTGAGGTGGTGGCCGCCATAGGTGAGGCTTCCCACTGCAGAGGGGGTTGCCTCCGCCGACGAGACCATGAGTGCCACCTGTGGCCGAACCTTTGGCTCTTTGGCTTTAATGGCTTGTTCTCGCCCCTCGTAGGGGGACGGGGGCGAGGGCCTCTTCACGGTAGTGTTTGCCCTAGGGAAATCGCTGCTGCTGTCGAACCGCCCGAGGCGGAGGTCGTTGTCGCTGCTGGTGCAGTGGTTGCCGGCGAGCCGCTTGGAGTTTGTTATCTCGCAGCCTTCTGGTGTGGAGGTAGTTCATTCCTGCGGGAATGGAGCTGGGGTCCCGTTTGTAAGGGAATGTAATGGTATTTGCCTGAGAGCAAAATGTAATTGCTTTAAGTACTAAGACATCCGCCGCAGGTCGGAAAAACCGCCGAGGGTGCTGCCGACGTCTAAGTCTAGGTAGCATAGTTACCCTAAGTATGTGTGTTTGTTCTCTGTGGCTGCTGAGGCTTGAACATTTGGGTATTTGAGTATAAAGTTGTGCTTCTTTCCCCTTATTTCGAGCATTAGGACTTGTTTGTCGGTAGTAGAATCACTTATCCAAGCGTGAGCTACCTTTTGCGGAAGGTGATGTGTAAGGTATCCGTATCCCGGAGGCGTAGGAGTCCCTCGGCTCGGTCGGCCTTGTCGTTCAAGGTCTCTCTCGCTCGTTTTAAGATTCCGTTAACGATATAGTCGAAAGGCACGAAAGTCGTTTTGGTATAAAAACTTTTTCGGGGAAAATTTTGACGCAGAGGGGGTTCCCCCCTTCTAGACCCAAGGCGACCGCTCGGTCCGGAACCCTTGCGGAGGGCCTAGCCGTGGTTGTCGGGTCTGCCCAGTCCGCCCAAGCCATGGCCTCACAGCAGCGTGCGTGGGCCGAAGGTATGTTTTGCCTGCTTTGTGATTTTGTTTTTGTCTTCATTCTTCACCTCGTGTCTGAAGAATATTGTCCGGTTGTCTTCAGGGCTCGAGACGGCTCTTAACGAGTCCGTCAAGAACTGCAAGGCGCTTGCCCAGGCGGCTGAGCAGAAGGAGGCCGACCGCATGGCCATGTCCGAGGCTATCTCGGTTTTTTGCCGGACCTTTGGTCTCGACGACGTCCCCTCGGGTAGCTCCCCCCAGAGTCACCTGCGGGCCTTGGGCGGTCACGTACGCAGCAGTCTCCGCGGGGCGCTGCACCAGGGCGTTAGGCGGGCCTTCGCTGTCCTCGCTTCCCACTACGACGTGGATGTGGAGCGGGTCAGCGAGGGCTACTGCTTACCCGACGAAGAGGAGGCCGCCCTAGCCGAGGTCCAAAGGCTTGATGCGGCTGCCGAGGGCCCAAGCGCGGCGCTGGCTTCTTCTTTTGAGGTGGAGATCCTTCCGCCCGTGTCGCCGTCCGAGGCCGGGCCAGATTCCGCCGTGGGTGGAAACAATGCCGAGGGTGCTGCTCCTCCCCCTGCCGACACCTGAGCCTGCGGGGAATGATTTACTTTAAGTATGTGTACATTTCTTGCGGCCGCTGAGGCCTAAACATTTTTAGTGTCGGAGTATAAAGCTGTGTTTTCTTTCCTCTTGTTTCGAGCGTTAGGACTTGTTCGGTAGCAGAATCACTTATCCGAGCGCGAGTTACTTTTCGCGGAAGGTGATGAGTGAGGTATCCGTATCCCGGAGGCATAGGAGTCCCTTAGCTCGGTCGGCCTTGCCGTTTAAGGTCTCTCTCGCTCATTTTTAGGATTCTGTTATCGATATAGTCGAAAGGCACGAAAGTCGTTTTGTTAGAAAACTTTTCCGAGGAAAATTTTGACGCAGAGGGGGTTCCCCCCTTCTAGCCCACGAGGGAGGGTCTGGCTTTGCGAGGCAAGGCTGACCCTCCCTTGATGGTTAGACTTTATTTATACATGTAAAGAAAGCGAGATACATGAACGACTTGAAACACTTTAAGGATAGAAGCGACGTAGCTGTTTGATGTTCCAAGCATTGCTGTAGACATCGCCTCGATCGTTGGCCAGCTTGTATGTCTCGGGCTTCAAAATTTGGGCGATGATGAACGGCCCTTCCCAGGGAGGAGTAAGCTTGTGGTGCCCTCGGGCGTCTTGTCGTAGCCGAAGCACCAAATCTCCCACTTGGAAGCCTCGGGGCCGAATCCTTCGGGTGTGGTAACGTCGCAGAGACTGCTGATACCGCGCCGAGTGTAGTAAGGCTACGTCCCGAGCCTCTTCCAGCTGGTCCAATGAATCCTCTCGGCTGGTCTGGTTGTTTTGGTCGTCGTATGCCTTTGTCCTCGGCCCCATAGACTAGGAAAAACAGCGAGAAACCCGTGGCCGGCTCGGCGGCGTCCTCAGACTCCAAACCACCGAGGGTAGCTCTTTTATCCACCGCTTGCTAAACTTGTTGAGGTCGTTGTTGATCCTCGGTTTTAGTCCCTGCAAAATCATGCCATTGGCGCGCTCCACCTGCCCATTTGTCATTGGGTGAGCTACGGCGGCCCAGTCCACACGGATGTGGTGGCCTTCGCAAAAGTCCAAGAACTTTTTCCTAGTGAACTGCGTGCCATTGTCGGTGATGGTGGAATTTGGGATCCCAAAGTGGTGGATGATATTTGTAAAGAACGCCACCGCCTGCTCGGACCCGATGCTGGTTAAGGGTCGGACTTCGATCCACTTGGAGAATTTATCGATGGCGACCAGCAGGTGCGTGAAGCCCCCGGGTGCCTTCTGCAAGGGACCGACGAGGTCCAGACCCCATACGGCAAACGACCAAGTGATAGGTATTGTCTGTAGGGCCTGAGCGGGCAGGTGTGTCTGTCTCGCGTAGAATTGACACCCTCGGCAGGACCGTACAATTCTAGTGGCGTCGACCACCGCGGTCGGCCAGTAGAAACCTTGTCGGAAAGCGTTTCCCACGAGGGTTCGAGGTGCTGCATGGTGATCGCAAGCCCCCGAGTGTATTTCTTGTAATAGCTCTTGTCCTTGGGCGACGGATATGCATCGTTGGAGAATGCCTGAGGGGCTACGGTGGTACAACTCTTTTTCATCACCCAGTAAAAAGAACGACCTGGCACGCCGAGCCAGTCGCGGAGCTTCGGCCTTGTCGAGGGGCAGCTCTCCTCGGAGGAGATATTCCCAGTACGGGGTTCGCCCGTTTAGGTTTGGGTGACCCCACTCTACTCTATCTCGACGCTCAGGGCCTCACCCTCGGCGGCCGAGGGTGCCTCGGGCTGGACCGAGGTCTCCTCGGGCTCGGGTGTGTCGTTGAGTTTGACGGATGGTTGATATATGTCCCTGGAGAAGACATTCGGGGGAACCGTCGTTCGTCCCGAGGCTATTTTAGCCAGCTCATCCACGGTCTCGTTGTACCGTCGAGCAACATGGTTGAGTTCCAGCCCGTAGAACTTATCTTCCAAGCGTCGAACTTCATCACAGTAGGCCTCCATTTTTTGATCGCGGCAGTGATAGTTCTTCATGACTTGGTCAATAAAAAGCTGCGAGTCACCACGAGCGTCGAGGCGCCAAACCCCTAGCTCGACGGCGATGCGCAATCCATTAACCAAGGCCTCATACTCGGCCGTGTTGTTTGACGTTGGAAAATGGAGGCGTATTACGTAGCGCACATGTTTCCCGTGGGCTGAGATGAAGAGCAAGCTAGCACCTTCTCTGGTTTTCATAAGCGACCCATTGAAGTACATGGTCCAAAGTTCGGCCTAGATTGGAGCTGTCGGCAACTGGGTGTCGACCCATTCAGCCAGGAAGTCTGCCAAGACTTGAGATTTTATGGCCTTCCGAGGAGCGAATGAAAGTGTTTCGCCCATGAGTTCCACTGCCCATTTTGCTATCCTACCTGAGGCCTCTCGGCACTGGATGATCTCTCCCAGGGGGAAGGATGACACCATAGTCACCGGATGAGACTCGAAGTAGTGTCGCAGCTTTCACCATGTTAGAATCACCGCGTACAGTAGCTTCTAGATTTGCGGGTAGCGGATTTTGGTCTCGGATAGCACCTCGCTGATGAAGTAGACTGGCCTCTGGATGAGCAGTGCATGCCCTTCTTCTCGTCTCTCGACTACGACCGCAGCGCTGACCACCTAAGTGGTTGCGGCTACGTAAATCAAGAGGGATTGTCCCGAAGCGGGGGGGCACCAAGATGGGCGCTTTAGTAAGGAACGCCTTTAAGTTTCCGAGGGCCTCTTCGGCCTCGGGAGTCCAAGTGAAGCGCTCGGCCTTCCTTAAGAGGCGGTACAAGGGAAATCCTTTCTCGCCAAGGCGCGAGATGAAGCGGCTCAGAGCCGCAAGGCATCCTATGACCCTTTGTACTCCTTTTAAATCTTTGATGGGTCCCATGTTGGTGATGGCCACGATTTTCTCCGAGTTGGCCTCGATGCCTCGTTCGGAGACGATGAACCCTAGGAGCATGTCTCGGGGGACTCCGAAGACACACTTCTCGGGATTGAGTTTTACGCCCTTCGCTCTTAGACACCTGAATGTTATCTCAAGGTCAGAGAGGAGGTCAGAGGCTTTCCTTGTTTTGACAACGATGTCATCGATGTAAGCCTCGACCGTTCTGCCGATGTGTTCTCCGAACACATGGTTCATGCACCTTTGATATGTTGCACCTGCATTCCTCAAGCCAAATGGCATAGTAGTATAACAATACATGCCAAAAGGTGTGATAAAAGAAGTCGTGAGCTGGTCGGATTCTTTCATCTTGATTTGGTGATAGCCTGAATAGGCATCGAGGAAAGACAGGGTCTCGCACCCAGCGGTGAAGTCCACAATTTGATCGATGCGAGGCAGAGGGTAGGGAACCTTTGGACATGCTTTTATTTAACCCAGTGTAGTCTACGCACATCCTCCATTTCCCACCTTTTTTCTTTACAAGTACAAGGTTAGCTAACCATTCTGGATGGAATACCTCTTTGATGAACCCTGCAGCCATTAGCTTGTGGACCTCCTCGCCTATGGCTCTGCGCTTTTCTTCATCAAAACGACGCAGGTGCTGTTTCACGGGTCGGGCACCGGCTCAGATGTCCAGTGAGTGTTCGGCGACATCCCTCGGTATGCCGGGCATTTTCGAGGGACTCCACGCAAAAATTTCGTCGTTTGCGCGGAGAAAGTCGACGAGCACTTCTTCCTATTTGGGGTCGAGCTCGGAGCCGATCCTGACTTTCTTGTCGGCGTCGTTGCTGGGGTCGAGAGAGACAGACTTAACCGCCTCGGCTGGTTCGAAGTTGCCGGCGTGCCGCTTCGCATCGGGCGCCTCTTTGGAGAGGCAATCCAGGTCGGCGATGAGGGCTTCGGACTTGGCGATGCCCTCGGTGTACTCCACACATTCCACGTCGCACTCGTAAGCGTGGCAGTATGTGGATCCGACGGTGATGGTTCCCTTGGGGCCTGACATCTTGAGCTTGAGGTACGTGTAGTTGGGGATGGCCATGAACTTGGCATAGCACGGTCTTCCCAGCACCGCGTGATAGGTCCCTCGGAACCCGACTACCTCGAACGTGAGGGTTTCCTTTCGGAAGTTGGAGGGAGTTCCGAAGCAGACGGGCAAATCAAGTTGCCCAAGGGACAGGACACGCTTGCCGGGGACAATCCCGTGAAAAGGCGCTGCATCGGCCCGAATCGTGGTCAGATCGACCCCCAAGAGCCCTAGGGTCTCGGCGTAGATGATGTTGAGGCTGCTGCCTCCGTCCATGAGGACCTTGGAGAGCCTAGCGTTGCCGATGACGGGGTTGACGACAAGCGGGTACCTTCCTGGGCTCAGTACGCAGTCGGGGTGGTCGCCTTGGTCGAAGGTAATGGGTTTGTCGGACCAGCCTAGGTAGACTGGCTTTGCTACCTTCACCGAGCAGACCTCCCGGCGCTCTTGCTTGCGGTGTCGAGCCGAAGCATTCGCCACTTGTCCGCCGTAGATCATGAAGCAGTTGTGGACCTCCGGGAACTCTTCTTCCTTGTCACCCCCCTTCTTGTTGTTGCCTTGGTCCTTGCCACCTTCTGCCGAGGGTCCAGCCTTATTGAAGTAACGCCAGATCATGTCGCACTCTTCAAGGGTGTGCTTGACGGGACCCCTGTGATAGGGGCACGACTCCTTGAGCATCTTGTCGAACACGTTGGCCCCTCTGGGAGGTTTCCGAGGATTCCTGTGTTCGGCAACAGCGATGAGATCCGCATCAATGGCGTTGCGTTTTGCTTGCGCCTTCTTCCTGGTCTTCTTCTTCGCGCCACGCTGGACGGACGCCTCGGGGACGTCTTCCTTCTGTCTTTCCTGAGGCTGCTTGTCCTTCCAGAAGATGGCTTCGACCGCCTCCTGACCAGAGGCGAACTTGGTGGCTATGTCCATCAATTCGCTCGCCTTGGTGGGTGTCTTACGCCCTAGTTTGCTCACCAGGTCCCGGTACGTGGTGCTGGCGAGGAAGGCTCCGATGACGTCTGAGTCGGTGATGTTAGGTAACTCAGTGCACTGCTTGGAAAACTGCCGGATGTACTCTCGCAAGGATTCCCCTGGCTGCTGGCGGCAGCTCTAGAGATCCCACGAGTTCCTAGGTCGCACGTACGTACCTTGGAAATTTCCAGCGAAGTCCTTGACTAGGTCGTCCCAGCCAAAGATCTGTGCAGGAGGCAGATGCTCCAGCCAGGCCCAGGCAGCGTCGGAGAGGAAAAGGAGGAGGTTGCGGATGATGAGGTTGTCGTCGTCCGTCCCTCCCAACTGGCATGCCAGCCGGTAATCCGCAAGCCACAACTCCGGCCTCGTCTCCCCTGAGTACTTGGTAATGGTGGTCGGGGCTCGGAACCGGGCCGGGAACGGCACCCGTCGTATGGCCCGGCTGAAGACCCGCAGACCTGGTGCTTCAGGTGAGGGGCTCCGATCCTCCTCACTATCGTATCGTCCTCCGCACCTGGGGTGGTAGCCTCGGCGCACCCTTTCCTCGAGGCGGGCTCGACGGTCGCGGCGGTGTTGCTCGCTGCCGAGGCGGTCTGGGGCTGCAGGCGTCCCGTCCCCTATGCACTCGGTGTGGACCGAGGCCTCCTGTATGCGTCGGGAGGACGCTGCACGATGCTCCGAGGGGAACCCTGGCCTTCGGGAGGCAGAGCTCTCGGCTCGTCGGACGACGGTATTTTCTAGGAGATCCTTGAGTTCGCCCTGGATACGTCGCCCCTCGGTAGTGGATGGTTCTCGCATTGTTCGAAGTAACATCGCCGCTGCAGCTAGGTTCTGGCCGGCCCCGTTGAAGGCTGGGGCAGTCCTGCTCTGGCGTCATCAATAATACGGTGGTGGACGTCCCGGGCCCGATGACGCGCTCCTCCGGCGAGTGCTCGGTGAAAGGGAATTAGGCTTACACCTAAGTCCTAAATAATTTTGGTGATTGAATTGCCCAACACAAATCTTTGGACTAACTAGTTTGCCCAAGTGTATAGATTATACAGGTGTAAAAGGTTCACACTCAGCCAATAAAAAGACCAAGTTTTGGATTCAATAAAGGAGCAAAGGGGCAACCGAAGGCACCCCTGGTCTGGCGCACCGGACTGTCCGGTGTGCCACCGGACAGTGAACAGTACCTGTCCGGTGCACCAGGGGACTCAGACTCAAACTCTTCACTCTCGGGATTTCTCGGAAGCCGGCGCGCTATAATTCACCGGACTGTCCGGTGTGCACCGGACATGTCCGGTGCTCCAAGGAAGCGCGGTCTCCGGAACTCGCCAGCCTCGGGTTCGCGTGGCAGCCGCTCCGCTAAAATTCACCGGACTGTCCGGTGTGCACCGGACTGTCCGGTGTACCAGCGGAGCAACGGCTCCCTGCGGCGCCAACGGCTCCCTGCGGTGCATTTAATGCGCGCGCAGCGCGCGCAGACGTCAGGCACGCCCATACTGGTGCACCGGACATCAAACAGTACATGTCCGGTGTGCACCGGACACCCAGGCGGGCCCACAAGTCAGAAGCTCCAACGGTCAGAATCCAACGGCAATGATGACGTGGCAGGGGCACCGGACTGTCCGGTGTGCACCGGACTGTCCGGTGCGCCCTCGAGCAGACGCCTCCAGCCAACGGTCAAGTTTGGTGGTTGGGGCTATAAATACCCCAACCACCCCACCATTCATTGCATCCAAGTTTTCCACTTCTCAACCACTACAAGAGCTCTAGCATTCAATTCTAGACACACCAAAAGAGATCAAATCCTCTCCAATTCCACGAAAGGCTTTAGTGCTTAGAGAGAGAGATTTGTCGTGTTTCTTTTGAGCTCTTGCGCTTGGATTGCTTCTTTTCTTTCTCACTTGTTCTTGTGATCAAAACTCCATTGTAATCAAGGCAAGAGGCACCAATTGTGTGGTGGCCCTTGCGGGGAAGTTTTGTTCCCGCCTTTGATTTGAGAAGAGAAGCTCACTCGGTCCGAGGGACCGTTTGAGAGAGGGAAGGGTTGAAAGAGACCCGGCCTTTGTGGCCTCCTCAACGGGGAGTAGGTTTGAGAGAACCGAACCTCGGTAAAACAAATCCGTGTGTCACACTTCATTATTTGCTCGCGATTTGTTTTGCACCCTCTCTCGCGGACTCGTTTATATTTCTAACGCTAACCCGGCTTGAAGTTGTGTTTATATTTGTAAATTTCAGTTTCGCCCTATTCACCCCCCCTCTAGGCGACTATCAATTGGTATCAGAACTCGGTGCTTCATTAGAGCCTAACCGCTCGAAGTGATGTCGGGAGATCACGCCAAGAAGGAGATGGAGACCGGCGAAAAGCCCACTACAAGCCACGGGAGCACTTCATCGGAAGAGTCCCGCACTAAGAGGAGGGAGAAGAAGAAGAGCTCCTCCAACAAAGGGAAGGAGAAGAAATCTTCTTCTCACCACAAGGAGAAGAAGGAAAAATCTTCTTCCCACAAGCCGCATCGGAAAGGCGACAAGCACAAGAGGATGAGGAAGGTGGTCTACTACGAGACCGACACTTCATCAACATCGACCTCCGACTCCGATGCGCCCTCCGTCACTTCTAAGCGCCAAGAGCGCAAGAAGTATAGTAAGATCCCCCTACGCTACCCTCGCATTTCCAAACATACACCTTTACTTTCCGTCCCATTAGGCAAACCACCAACTTTTGATGGTGAAGATTACGCTAGGTGGAGCGATTTAATGCGATTTCATCTAACCTCGCTCCACAAAAGCATATGGGATGTTGTTGAGTTTGGCGCGCAGGTACCATCCGTAGGGGATGAGGACTATGATGAGGATGAGGTGGCCCAAATCGAGCACTTCAACTCTCAAGCAACAACAATACTCCTCGCCTCTCTAAGTAGAGAGGAGTATAACAAAGTACAAGGGTTGAAGAGCGCCAAGGAGATTTGGGATTTACTCAAGACCGCGCATGAAGGTGATGAGCTCACCAAGATCACCAAGCGGGAAACGATTGAGGGGGAGCTCGGTCGGTTCCGGCTTCGCAAAGGGGAGGAGCCACAACACATGTACAATCGGCTCAAGACCTTGGTGAACCAAGCGCGCAACCTCGGGAGCGTAAAATGGGATGACCACGAGGTGGTTAAGGTTATTCTAAGATCACTTATTTTCCTTAACCCTACTCAAGTTCAATTAATTCGTGGTAATCCTAGATATACTAAAATGACCCCCGAGGAAGTTATCGGGAATTTTGTAAGTTTTGAGTGCATGATCGAAGGCTCGAGGAAGATCAACGAGCTTGATGATGCCACCACATCCGAAGCTCAACCCGTTGCGTTCAAGGCAACGGAGGAGAAGAAGGAGGAGTCTACACCAAGTCGACAACCCATAGACGCCTCCAAGCTCGACAATGAGGAAATGGCGCTCGTCATCAAGAGCTTCCGCCAAATCCTCAAGCAAAGGAGGGGGAAGGATTACAAGTCCCGCTCCAAGAAGGTTTGCTACAAGTGTGGTAAGCCCGGTCATTTTATTGCTAAATGTCCTTTATCTAGTGACAGTGACCGAGGCGACGACAAGAAGGGGAGAAGAAAGGAGAAGAAGAGGTATTACAAGAAGAAGGGCGGCGATGCCCATGTTTGTCGCGAATGGGACTCCGACGAGAGCTCAAGCGACTCCTCCGACGACGAGGACGCCGCCAACATCGCCGTCACCAAGGGGCTTCTCTTCCCCAACGTCGGCCACAAGTGCCTCATGGCAAAGGACGGCAAAAAGAAGGTTAAATCTAAATCCTCCACTAAATATGAATCCTCTAGTGATGACAATGCTAGTGATGAGGAAGATAATTTGTGTTCCCTTTTTGCCAACCTTAACATAGCTCAAAAGGAAAAATTAAATGAATTGGTTAGTGCTATTCATGAAAAGGATGACCTTTTGGATTCCCAAGAGGACCTCCTTATTAAGGAAAACAAGAAACATGTTAAGGTTAAAAATGCTTATGCTCTAGAAATTGAAAAATGTAAAAAATTATCTAGTGAGCTAAGCACTTGCCGTGAGATGATTGACAACCTTAGGAATGAAAATATTAGTTTAAATGCTAAGGTTGATTCACATGTTTGTAATGTTTCAATTCCCAATTCTAGAGATAATAATGATGATTTGCTTGCTAGGATTGAAGAATTGAACATCTCTCTTACTAGCCTTAGAATTGAGAATGAAAAATTGCTTGCTAAGGCTAAGGACTTTGATGTTTGCAATACTACCATTTCCGACCTTAGAACTAAGAATGATATCTTGCATGCTAAGGTTGTAGAATTAAAATCTTGCAAACCCTCTACATCTATTGTTGAGCATGTATCTATTTGTACTAGATGTAGAGATATTGATGTTAATGCTATTCATGATCACATGTCGTTAATTAAACAACAAAATGATCACATAGCAAAATTAGATGCTAAAATTGCCGAGCATAACTTAGAAAATGAAAAATTTAAATTTGCTAGAAGTATGCTCTATAATGGGAGACGCCCTGGCATCAAGGATGGCATTGGCTTCCAAAGGGGAGACAATGTCAAACTTAATGCCCCTCCTAAGAACTTGTCTAACTTTGTTAAGGGCAAGGCTCCCATGCCTCAGGATAACGAGGGGTACATTTTGTACCCTGCCGGTTATCCCGAGAGCAAAATTAGGAAAATTCATTCTAGGAAGTCTCACTCTGGCCCTAATCATGCTTTTATGTATAAGGGTGAGACATCTAGCTCTAGGCAACCAACCCGTGCCAAGTTGCCTAGAAAGAAAACTCCTATTGCATCAAATGATCATGTTACTTCATTTAAAACTTTTGATGCTTCCTATGTGCTTACAAGCAAATCCGGCAAAGTAGTTGCCAAATATGTTGGGGGCAAGCACAAGGGGTCAAGGACTTGTGTTTGGGTACCCAAAGTTCTTGTGTCTAATGCCAAAGGACCCAAAACCATTTGGGTACCTAAAGTCAAGAACTAAAATTGTTTTGTAGGTTTATGCATCCGGGGGCTCAAGTTGGATACTCGACAGCGGGTGCACAAACCACATGACTGGGGAGAAAAGGATGTTCTCCTCATATGAGAAAAACCAAGATCCCCAATGAGCTATCACATTCGGGGATGGAAATCAAGGTTTGGTCAAAGGATTGGGTAAAATTGCTATATCTCCTGACCATTCTATTTCCAATGTTTTTCTTGTAGATTCTTTAGATTACAACTTGCTTTCTGTTTCACAATTATGTCAAATGGGCTACAACTGTCTCTTTACTGATGTAGGTGTCACTGTCTTTAGAAGAAGTGATGATTCAATAGCATTTAAGGGTGTGTTAGAGGGTCAGCTATACTTAGTAGATTTTGATAGAGCTGAGCTCGACACATGCTTAATTGCTAAGACTAACATGGGTTGGCTCTGGCACCGCCGACTAGCCCATGTTGGGATGAAGAATCTTCATAAGCTTCTAAAGGGAGAGCACATTTTAGGATTAACAAACGTTCATTTTGAGAAAGACAGGATTTGTAGCGCATGCCAGGCCGGGAAGCAAGTTGGAGTCCATCATCCACACAAGAACATCATGACGACCGACAGGCCGCTTGAGCTACTCCACATGGATCTATTCGGCCCGATTGCTTACTTAAGCATCGGCGGGAGTAAGTATTGTCTTGTAATAGTGGATGATTATTCTCGCTTCACTTGGGTATTCTTTTTACAGGAAAAATCTCAAACCCAAGAGACCTTAAAGGGATTCTTGAGACGAGCTCAAAATGAGTTCGGCTTAAGGATCAAGAAAATAAGAAGCGACAACGGGACGGAGTTCAAGAACTCTCAAATTGAAAGCTTCCTTGAGGAGGAGGGCATCATGCATGAGTTCTCTTCTCCCTACACGCCACAACAAAATGGTGTAGTGGAGAGGAAGAATCGAACTCTTTTGGACATGGCAAGAACCATGCTTGATGAGTACAAGACACCGGACCGGTTTTGGGCCGAAGCGGTCAACACCGCCTGCTACGCCATCAACCGGTTATATCTTCACCGAATCCTCAAGAAGACATCATATGAACTCCTAACCGGTAAAAAGCCCAACATTTCATACTTTAGAGTTTTTGGTAGCAAATGCTTTATTCTTGTTAAAAGAGGTAGAAAATCTAAATTTGCTCCTAAAACTGTAGAAGGCTTTTTACTTGGTTATGACTCAAACACAAGGGCATATAGGGTCTTTAACAAGTCCACTGGACTAGTTGAAGTCTCATGTGACGTTGTGTTTGATGAAACTAACGGCTCTCAAGTAGAGCAAGTTGATCTTGATGAGATAGGTGAAGAACAGGCTCCATGCATAGCGCTAAGGAACATGTCCATTGGGGATGTGTGTCCTAGGGAATCCGAAGAGCCTCCAAATGCACAAGATCAACCATCCTCCTCCATGCAAGCATCTCCACCAACTCAAAATGAGGATGAGGATCAAGTTGATGAAGGGCAAAATCAAGAAGATGAGCCACCTCAAGATGATGGCAATGATCAAGGGGGAGATGCAATTGATCAAGAAAAGGAGGATGAGGAAGAACCAAGGCCGCCACACCCAAGAGTCCACCAAGCAATCCAACGAGATCACCCCGTCGACACCATCCTCGGCGATATTCATAAGGGGGTAACCACTAGATCTCGTGTTGCTCATTTTTGTGAACATTACTCTTTTGTTTCCTCTATTGAGCCACACAGGGTAGAGGAAGCACTTCAAGATTCGGATTGGGTGATGGCAATGCAAGAGGAGCTCAACAATTTCACAAGGAACGAGGTATGGCATTTAGTTCCACGTCCTAACCAAAATGTTGTAGGAACCAAATGGGTCTTCCGCAACAAGCAAGACGAGCATGGTGTGGTGACAAGGATCAAAGCTCGACTTGTGGCCAAAGGATACTCCCAAGTCGAAGGTTTGGATTTCGGTGAAACCTATGCACCCGTAGCTAGGCTTGAGTCAATTCGCATATTATTGGCCTATGCTACTTACCATGGCTTTAAGCTCTATCAAATGGACGTGAAAAGTGCCTTCCTCAACGGACCAATCAAGGAAGAGGTCTATGTTGAGCAACCTCCCGGCTTTGAAGACAGTGAGTATCCTAACCATGTTTATAGGCTCTCTAAGGCGCTCTATGGGCTCAAGCAAGCCCCAAGAGCATGGTATGAATGCCTTAGAGATTTCCTTATTGCTAATGGCTTCAAAGTCGGCAAGGCCGATCCTACACTCTTTACTAAAACTCTTGAAAATGACTTGTTTGTATGCCAAATTTATGTTGATGATATTATATTTGGGTCTACTAACGAGTCTACATGTGAAGAGTTTAGTAGGATCATGACACAGAAATTCGAGATGTCGATGATGGGGGAGTTGAAGTATTTTCTAGGATTCCAAGTGAAGCAACTCCAAGAGGGCACCTTCATTAGCCAAACGAAGTACACTCAAGACATTCTAACCAAGTTTGGGATGAAGGATGCCAAACCCATCAAGACACCCATGGGAACAAATGGGCATCTCGACCTCGACACGGGAGGTAAGTCCGTGGATCAAAAGGTATACCGGTCGATGATTGGTTCATTGCTTTATTTATGTGCATCTCGACCGGACATTATGCTTTCCGTTTGTATGTGTGCAAGATTCCAATCCGACCCTAAGAAATCCCACCTTACGGCCGTAAAACGAATCTTGAGATATTTGGCTTACACACCTAAGTTTGGGCTATGGTACCCTCGGGGATCCACATTTGATTTGATTGGTTATTCGGATGCCGATTGGGCGGGGTGTAAAATCAATAGGAAGAGCACATCGGGGACTTGCCAGTTCTTGGGAAGATCCTTGGTGTCTTGGGCTTCAAAGAAGCAAAATTCGGTCGCTCTTTCCACCGCCGAAGCCGAGTACATTGCCGCAGGACATTGTTGCGCGCAATTGCTTTGGATGAGGCAAACCCTGCGGGACTACGGTTACAAATTAACCAAGGTCCCTTTGCTATGTGATAATGAGAGTGCAATCAAAATGGCCGACAATCCCGTCGAGCATAGCCGCACTAAGCACATAGCCATTCGGTATCATTTTCTTAGGGATCACCAACAAAAGGGGGATATCGAGATTTCTTACATTAATACTAAAGATCAATTAGCCGATATCTTTACCAAGCCACTTGATGAACAATCTTTTACCAGACTTAGGCATGAGCTCAATATTCTTGATTCTAGAAATTTCTTTTGCTAGCTTGCACACATAGCTCATTTGAATACCTTTGATCATGTCTCTTTTATATGCTATGACTAATGTGTTTTCAAGTCTATTTCAAACCAAGTCATAGGAATATTGAAAGGGAATTGGAGTCTTCGGCGAAAGACAAAGGCTTCCACTCCGTAACTCATCCTTCGCCATCGCTCCACTAAACGGACCTTGTCTTTGAGGGAGAAAGTAAAAGCCCAAAGCAAAAGGACCGGATTTCGTCTTTGGTATAATCTTAACTCGTTTACTTATGACCAAAGGGGAAGAAATTACTTCGAGGGCTCTAATGATTCCGTTTTTGGCGATTCATGCCAAAAAGGGGGAGAAATGAGCCCAAAGCAAAAGGACCGCACCACCACCACCAAATTTAAAAAACTTAGTGCTTTCCAAAAGTATTTATCATTTGGTATCCTATTGTGTTCAAAAGGGGGAGAAAGTAGTATTTCAAAAATGGTATATCAAAACCCTCTTGAACACTAAGAGGTGGATCTCTTTTAGGGGGAGTTTTGTTAAGTCAAAAGAAAAGCATTTGAAACAGGGGAAGAAAATTTCAAATCTTGAAAATGCTTTAAAAATTCTTATTCATTTACCTTTGACTATTTGCAAAAGATCTTTGAAATGGATTTACAAAAAGAATTTGCAAAAACAAAACATGTGGTGCAAACGTGGTCCAAAATGTTACATAAGAAAGGAACATTCCATGCATATCTTGTAAAGTAGTTATATTGGCTAAATTCCAAGCAACCTTTACACTTACATTATGCAAACTAGTTCAAATATGCACTTCTATATTTGCTTTGGTTGGTGTTGGCATCAATCACCAAAAAGGGGGAGATTGAAAGGGAATTAGGCTTACACCTAAGTCCTAAATAATTTTGGTGATTGAATTGCCCAACACAAATCTTTGGACTAACTAGTTTGCCCAAGTGTATAGATTATACAGGTGTAAAAGGTTCACACTCAGCCAATAAAAAGACCAAGTTTTGGATTCAATAAAGGAGCAAAGGGGCAACCGAAGGCACCCCTGGTCTGGCGCACCGGACTGTCCGGTGTGCCACCGGACAGTGAACAGTACCTGTCCGGTGCACCAGGGGACTCAGACTCAAACTCTTCACTCTCGGGATTTCTCGGAAGCCGGCGCGCTATAATTCACCGGACTGTCCGGTGTGCACCGGACATGTCCGGTGCTCCAAGGAAGCGCGGTCTCCGGAACTCGCCAGCCTCGGGTTCGCGTGGCAGCCGCTCCGCTAAAATTCACCGGACTGTCCGGTGTGCACCGGACTGTCCGGTGTACCAGCGGAGCAACGGCTCCCTGCGGCGCCAACGGCTCCCTGCGGTGCATTTAATGCGCGCGCAGCGCGCGCAGACGTCAGGCACGCCCATACTGGTGCACCGGACATCAAACAGTACATGTCCGGTGTGCACCGGACACCCAGGCGGGCCCACAAGTCAGAAGCTCCAACGGTCAGAATCCAACGGCAATGATGACGTGGCAGGGGCACCGGACTGTCCGGTGTGCACCGGACTGTCCGGTGCGCCCTCGAGCAGACGCCTCCAGCCAACGGTCAAGTTTGGTGGTTGGGGCTATAAATACCCCAACCACCCCACCATTCATTGCATCCAAGTTTTCCACTTCTCAACCACTACAAGAGCTCTAGCATTCAATTCTAGACACACCAAAAGAGATCAAATCCTCTCCAATTCCACGAAAGGCTTTAGTGATTAGAGAGAGAGATTTGTCGTGTTTCTTTTGAGCTCTTGCGCTTGGATTGCTTCTTTTCTTTCTCACTTGTTCTTGTGATCAAAACTCCATTGTAATCAAGGCAAGAGGCACCAATTGTGTGGTGGCCCTTGCGGGGAAGTTTTGTTCCCGCCTTTGATTTGAGAAGAGAAGCTCACTCGGTCCGAGGGACCGTTTGAGAGAGGGAAGGGTTGAAAGAGACCCGGCCTTTGTGGCCTCCTCAACGGGGAGTAGGTTTGAGAGAACCGAACCTCGGTAAAACAAATCCGTGTGTCACACTTCATTATTTGCTCGCGATTTGTTTTGCGCCCTCTCTCGCGGACTCGTTTATATTTCTAACGCTAACCCGGCTTGAAGTTGTGTTTATATTTGTAAATTTCAGTTTCGCCCTATTCACCCCCCCTCTAGGCGACTATCACTCGGCCTACCCACTCCTGCTCGAGGTTTTGTCGGAGCTGCACAAGTCGCCCCGTTTCTTCGTCGAGCTTGGCCTGCATCTCGCGAAATTGCTCAAGCTGTGTGCCCTGACCCCCCACAGGGACCCGGGCCACAGCTAGCTCCTGCGGGATCTCAACGCGAGACGCAGGCGCAGGGGCGTCATCGTTTTCTGGCACACCGAGGTGGTTATCCTCGTCGTGATCCCCCTGATCGATGTGGAAACACTCGCAAGTTGGGTCATAACCCTCATCGTCAAGGCTGTG
Organism: Zea mays; assembly: GCF_902167145.1. Classification (NCBI taxonomy): domain Eukaryota; kingdom Viridiplantae; phylum Streptophyta; class Magnoliopsida; order Poales; family Poaceae; genus Zea; species Zea mays. The sequence continues at coordinate 89,701,582 of NC_050103.1, read as the reverse complement.
GCCATCGTCAGAGTAGCCGGAGAGGCAGTGGTCACACGCACATGCGGACATGAAGTCTCGCATGTCACTGGGATCATGGAGTCCGGAGAAATCCCAACTGAAGTCGGGGTCGTCCTCTTCCTCGGAACCCGCGGGTCCGAAGGTTGAAACGGCCATCAGTAGATCCCAAGTTGACCACATATGGTACCCCGGAAGGTCAAGATATGCCCTTGCGAAAGCGCTCACCGAAGCGGGGTCGCTTGGTGGATTGAAGCTGAATCTAAAGGGAACAAGATGGAAAACTGATGGTACCTCCTGGTTGATGGACGGTGGTGAAGTCGCAACGAGGACGGAGTGTGTCGTTATCTCAGGTGCGAGACTAATGCCCGACAAGTTCCTCACAAGGGTGTTGGCGTCATCAGTCCGCTTGGGGTTGGCACGTTGCTGGGAAGCGACACCCGTCGTTGTCTCAGGTGCAAGGACAACACCCGACATGTCCCCCGCGGGGGTGCCGGCGCCGTCGACTCGCTCTGGTCCGACAGCCGACGAGGTGCTGCTTCGTGCCTGGCCACGGTTTCTCCGTCTCCTCCTCCGGCGAGGAGGGTGGCGGGGCAAACCAGGGTGCTCCTCTTCCGCCACGGGGAGATGTCGTCGTCGGGTTCGCCTCGGCCGGGCGAGCCGACGACCGCCGTTGTTGTCGTGCTGCGGGGGAGGAGTACCATGTCGTAGCTGCCGTCGTGGGACATGAACTCGAGACTCCCAAAGCGAAGCACCGTCCCGGGCTGAAGAGGCTGTTGAAGATTGTCCATCTGGAACTCAACGGGAAAGTATTTGTCAACACGCAGCAGGACCCCTACCTGGCGCGCCAACTGTCGGCGTTTTGGACCCGCGAGGACCCTCAACCGACTAGTGAATTTGACGCTGCGTGTCCCTGCCCAGATGGGTTGATGCAAGATGGAACACAAGGGGGAGGATGAGGCTTATATTATCTTGCACCGGGGTGCTCGTAGTAGGGGTTACAAGCGTCGCGAGAGAGAGAGGGTGCGCCCTTGAGGTGAGCCGTCTGAGTTAGCCTCCTTCGCGTTTCTCTCTTTCTCTGCCTGCCTCCTTTGGGAAGGCCATGGACATCCCCTTTTATAGATACAAGGAGATGGTCCAGCTGTACATGGGGGTGTAGCCATGTGCTAACGTGGCCGGCAGAGAAGTACTTGAGCCCTGTAGAAGCGCAGCTGGCGATGCGACCTGGGTCCTGCTGACGTTTCTTTGCCTTCATAGAGAGTTGAGAACAAACGACGTCATGGACGCATGCAGGGAACCATCATTACCTGTTGCCAGAGTAATCTAGATGGGACACCGGTCTTGTTCCTTCATAGCCTGAGGCAGCTAGCTAGGGGTAGGGTAATGATGTATCCCCTGTGGCGTAGTCGGTCCGAGGCCGAGGTCGGGTGAGGCGGTGACTTCTCCTGAGACCGAGGATGAGGTCGGGCGAGGTTGTGACTCCTCCCGAGGCCGAGGCTGAGGCCGAGGCCTAGGGTCGGGTGAGGCGAAGACCTTCTCCCGAGGCCGAGGCTGAGGCCAAGGCCTGGGGTCGGGCGAGGCGGAGCTCCCTGTTGCGCCTGAGGCTGAACTCGGGGGAGGTCGTGACTTACTGTCGTTAGTTTTACCCTGGTGGTTGGCACAGTAGTCGGAACGGGGTGAATAGTGTTGTTTTTCTGTCAGAACGATCAGTAAAGGGGCGAAGTGACTGCAGTCATTTCGACCTTGCCAACTGAGGCGCGCGTGTCAGGATAAGGTGTCAGGTGATCCCCGCATTAAATGTGCATGCGATACGGTCGGTGGTAAGGCGATTTGGCCGAGGTTGCTGTTCGACAAAGTTTGCCCGAGCTTGGCCTCGGGCGAGCCGGGGGTGCGCCCACTGCCTGGGGAGGCCCTCGGGTGAGGCGTGAATCCGTCTGGGACTACTGTTCTTGCCCGAGGCCGGGCTCGGGCGAGATGAGATCGCGTCCCTTTGTAGATGAGGCTTTTAACTTTGAGTTGTGCTTACCAGTATTTACGGTCTGTTTTGAAGATGTTTTCCAGCCATGCTTAGGAGTATTGGGGGTACCCCTAATTACGGTACCCGACAGATAAAACTCTTCAAGATGCTCTAAGCCATGATCTTTTATTTGTGCAACAAACAACCACCAATAAAACAAATGTAATATGTCGTCTATGGAACCCACAAAAAGCTTGGAGAAGGCCTTGAGAGCATACATAGGTTAGTGTTTGGGCAGAGCTATATCAACCATACAGATCCATCATGGAGCAACTCCACAAAATCCATGGATTCAGCTTTAGATTCATTGATTTCGTTGAGCACTTCAAGGGTGCTATAAAAACCACTACAGACTATCTTTAGATAGGTTTCTTTCCCATGTAGGTCGCTTTTAGTGTATATTTTCATTGATTATGATATTAACTAATCTGGAAAAGAGATGATAATTGGTTTGAAGAGCTGATCGGTGCAACCAGCACAGACCGATTCGAGTTTTTCGGATGATACAATGGCATGCTCAAAAACCCTGTTAATGGAGTCGCATTATGGAGGAACGATCGCGATAGTAGCACACCTCCTGGCTCCTTGTGTGCCAGCTATAAGGTGTCCCCCGACCACTTCATGTGATGACAAGTAGATATACTAGTGTGTAGTGTACTCATTTGTTATACTTAGACCTAGACCAGTAACACACACTTGGGATGAAAGTAGATCCATAGTGTAGCTCCTATATAGTACTCCATCTACGAAAAATGCAATTCTCATATTTCTATCAATCAAATGCTTTTTAAATTTAACCAAAGTTATACAAAAAGTAATGAAAATTTATGATACAAAATAAATATTATTGGGTTAATTATAAAATATAATTTTGTAATAAACCAATTTGAAGACCTAAATTTTAGTATAATTTATTGTAAATTTGGTCAAGTTTGAACTACATTAATAGGTACACATACTATAGTTAAATTCTTTGGTGGAGGGTAGGGATGGCAACATATTGGGTGTAGCGTACGCGAACTTGCCCCCAAACCTGTTGTCGAAATTTGATTCGCCCTCGAACTTTGGTGCGGGTTAAAAATTGCCCCCATCCCTGGACCCAACAGCCCCCCCCGAAACCCATATGGTGCTACGAGCCTAGGATGGAGAAAGGGGCAGAGGCCGTGGGCGCCCACCATTAAGCTATTGCGGGCTTTATGGCTAGGTGGTGCAAGGGATCTTTCTCAAGGCAGTGTGGACAACTTCTGTCTATCGTCTCCGTATTTGGGTCTAACGCCATGCTAGGGCGGGGGAGCCAGGGAGTAGGGCTGCAATGGCGTGCCGCGTGCGCCTTGGCCTCCACGATGGCCCCGAAGAATCCTCTGGGGAGCTTGGACGAGGAGAGGGGCAAAAGGCTAAGGGTGTCCACTGGCCATCGCGAGTGTGCTAGGGAGGGGGAATAGGGTCGTGATGCGCATGCCATGTGCGCTTTGGCCTCTGCGACATCTCTGAATAATCTGGTGGGGATATGGCCCACCGCGAGCACGACGAGAGGGGGAGCCAGAGAGCAGGGCCGCAACGGTGTGTTGCGCGCGCCTTGCTTCCAAGACGGCTTCCGAGACGCTCACTGCTTCACCGGACGTCAGGGCGTGGTGCGCCTAGTTGCCTAGACCGACCTGGACAGGGAGGAAATCTACGGGCATGGTGCTGGACGATAGGGACTGAAAGTTGCCTAGAGGGGGGTGAATAGAAGGAATCTGAAAATTATAAACTTAAGCACACACTATAAGATGGGGTTAGCGTTAGAATTAAATCCGAGTTCGAAAGAGAGGGGAAAACAAACCAACCAAGAAATAAAGCGGATGAACACGGTGATTTGTTTTACCGAGGTTCGGTTCTAAAGAACCTAGTCCCCGTTGAGGTGCTCACAAAGACCGGGTCTCTTTCAACCCTTTCCCTCTCTCAAACGGTCACCTAAACTGAGTGAGCTTTCTCCTCAATCAAACGGGACACTTAGACCCCACAAGGACCACCGCACACTTGGTGTCTCTTGCTTCGATTACAATTCACTTGGGAACAAGAATGAGGAAGGAATAAAGCGATCCAAGCAACAAGAGCACAAAGAACACGAACAAACTCTCTCTCAAGTCACTAAGTGGTTGGAGTGGATTTGGCACTTGGAGAGGCTTTAGTTCTTTTGATTTGTGTCTAGGAGTGAATGCACTAGCTCTTGTATTGAATGAGAACCTTGGAAAACTTGGATGCTTGGAGTGGTGGTGGTTGGGGGTATTTATAGCCCTCAACCACCAAACAACCGTTGGGGCAGGCTGTTGTCGATGGGCGCACCGGACAGTCCGGTGCGCCAGCCACGTCACCCAACCGTTAGGGTTCGGGAGCTTTTGCCCGTTGGAGGCATTGTCCTCTAGTGGCACCGGACAGTCCGGTGCCGCACCGGACAGGCACTTTTCATTGTCTGGTGCTTCTCTGACCTCTGTTCTGACATCTGCCGCGCACTGTAGCGCTGTCAGGGGCACTGTTGCAATCGACTGTTGCGCTGGTAGCCGTTACTCCGCTGGGGCACCGGACAGTCCGGTAGCACACCGGACAGTCCGATGAATTATAGCGGAGTGCGCCTGGAAAAACCCGAGAGTGGCCAGTTCATTTTTGTACGGTCCTCGTGCACCGGACACTGTCCGGTGCGCCAGACCAGGGCACACTCGATTTCTTGCTCCTTTGTATTTGAACCCTATCTTCAATCTTTTATTAGTTTGTGTTGAACCTTTATGCACCTGTATATCATATACTTTAGAGCAAACTAGTTAGTCCATTATTTATGTTGGGCATTCAACTACCAAAATTAATACTGGGAAAAGGTTAACCTTATTTCCCTTTCAGGGATCGTGTGAGCAGATTAAGAGAAGCCGGGGTAGGGCACGGAGCAGGGGCGAGGAACCCGTGGGTGAGACACCTGATACTTCTCGAGTCCTCGAACCCATAGACCCACGGGGGAAACTAGACCACCCCTGCCCCCACCGGGTTTGAAACCCGCGGGGACCCACCGTGAGCTGCCTCGATGCCAATCCTAGTGGAGGGAGCAAATAGATGTCTTGATGGATCTTGTGATCTGGATTTGTTTTTTTAGAGTTGGATGTTTGAAACTGTTCGTCCTTCGGCGAACCTAATCCACATGTAAAATCATCGGGACACTAAAGTTTAGTCGCTGCAACATCAAATGTTTAAATGATAATTACAAGCATTTAATGTAGTCTAATTATAAAACTAATTACATATATAAAAACAAAAACTAAAAGACAAGACGAATTTATTAAACCTATATTTAGTATTTATAATTAATATTCAAACATTAATAGGACACCAACTAAACTTTAGTCGTGGAACTAAACACGTAATGTTTGAATATGGTACACGGGCGCCTAGACATTCATTGAGCCACCCTACAATATAGTACTATAGTGGCATATTTTAACTCATTGCATTACATAATTATTAATGCAGACTGCACTAACTTCGACTGGACATGATTACAGGAGCTTGTGTCCCCACATCCCCTTTTGTCGATGCCAACAGTCGTACAACCAATCCGTACGGCACGGTCCTCAAAACGCAAATGTGCCAAGCTTGCAAACTACTCGCTCTTCTTTTTTATTTATCACGATTTATCTTAAAAAAATTAGTGAACAACAAATATTCGAAAATAAAGATATCTTCTTATATGTGAGGATGTCGACAGCCACTCGCGGTAGAACGAGTAGAATAAATGGTAGCGGTCAAATGTGCAAACATGCACTTTTGGGTTGGGTGCCTCGCGGGTGGAGGTAGGCTGGATATTAAGCTGGTTCGTTAAGCTAATAAACTGATTTAGCTCATTAAACTAATGAGCTATAGAGATAGCTCAGCTCGTTTACGAGCTCGAGGTGGATCGTTTAAAAAAACAATATATATAATAATTAATTTTTAGTTAATTTTAAACTATTTTAACAATAAAACATAGTAGTTATACTCATAGTTTCATATATTAATGTAACACCAAATTAACACAACTTATCATACATCAATTCACACAAATGTTCATCGGCTTAACCTATTGCTATATTCGTATAGACCAATTTAACACATAGACATAGTTCATCAATCATTAATGTAACTTATAGGTCATAGACATCACACATACATATAATATGTTCATTATTTATTACGTAAATGATATACACATATTTTTGTTTCGCTGAAACGTGGTAGCTCGTTTAACTCACGAGCTAGCTCGTTTACTAATCATGCTGGCTCATTAACGAATCAAGTTAGGATATCAACTCAGCTTTATAAAAAAATTCAAACGACCTAATCCAAAATAAGCCGAGTTGATCATGAACAGAGGGATCAAATGAGTAACGGACATTTCGTGTATCCCTAGTCGCAGGCGCCGGATGACCACTTGTTCTTTTCTACTGGCGAGAGCCGCAAGCAGCAGAGGCATCTCGGCATCCGTGGCATGGCGGCACCCGCGTGGAGGTTCCGAGGTCGACTCCGTGCCTGCGTCCCCATGCCGTGCGGCGTCATGCGTTCCGCTAGCCAGCCACAGGAGAATTGATCGATTGTACGCGCCGGCGCTGTGGTTGATTGCATTATTGCTTGTGGACGGGGAACGCGGCGGGGTGATCGTGATCCGGTGGTATTCCGGTGCGTGGCCCAGACGACGGTGACCAGGGGAGCAAGCGCGGCCGCTCGAGCCTCGTAATTACGTGGCGCCGCCGGTGTCAAAATGATGACTGATGAAACTAATGTGAGAGCCAATAATACATACTCCTAGTCGATTCTTGGTCGAGAGCAGCACAGCCCGGCACCATCTAGGTTGCTCGTTTGCGTGAACGTAATGAGGTCGTCCAAACTTTGATCAGTAATATGTACTATGATTTTTTAAGTTTTGAAGTCGGCTCAAGTTTATTTGTCTCGTGAAAAATTCTTCTTTAAGGGATAGTATATGGCAACCCCATTTTTAAAGAGATTTTTATTTTTCAAGAGAAATTAGTTTATTTTTTCTTAAGGAAATGTGAATCCTTTATGAAAAATGGAGTTAACGAACTAGCCGTAAAGGCTAATTTCACAACCCCATTTTTAAGGGATTTACATTGGAGTTGACAAACTAGCTCTAAACCCTATTTTTCAAAAGATTTCTATTTTTCTAAGAGAAATTAGTTCATTTTCTCTTCAGAAAATAAGAATCCTTTGGAAAAAAGAAGATTACCTAGGAGGAGACCCAGCACATTCACTATTATCACAACCGGATTTAAGGAAAAATCCAAACGTATTTTAAATGTGTGTTACGATCAAGTCTCACACATATGATGTCTCATGGTACAGAAATCAATGTCACATTTTTATTACGTATAGGAGTTCTAGCATGTATGAGCCACCACCGATCGTCGTGGTCACACATATATGAGCCATGGCCAGCCCGCTAGCCCTAGCATGTTGATGCCTCTTCTCGTCGTGGCCGCCCCACCCACCCTACCCCCCACGCCGCACACGATCCTTGCTTTGGCCACACCCGTCCCGCGCCTTGCATCCGTTGACTCTTCTCTAGCCGTGCTCGGACCCACGCGCCTGACTATGAGCCTCGGTTACATAGAAAAGGCTGCACCTGGCTGTGCTGACATTTTCACCGGTAAAAATGTCTACGTGCCCTCAAATAACGCAGTGCACGACCACGGGTAAGAAAGTTGCTCTGTTTTTATCCACACGTGTAGGAGGTGTTTGGGTTTATAGTGACTAATTTTTAGTCCCTCCAATTTATTTTATTTTAGTTCCTAAATTATCAAATACGAAATATTTAACAATTTAATGATTAAAATAAAATAAAATAAAAAGGTTAATAATTAGTTCCTAAAAACCAAATACTCCAATACCCCAAACGAAGTTTCTTGCATCTCAGAAATCGACATGCACTGATTGCAACCCTAGTGGTAAAAAAAGCTGGCTCCTGTCACAAGCACTCATGACTATTCCGTTGCCTGCAAGCCGATCAAGCTTGCTCACCCACCCAAAGATTGCGCGCTTTGAGGGGCTTCTTCACGTGGCATCGACGATCCGCATCGAAAGCGATTTCAAACTGCTCGAGTAGGGGAGGGCTTCAGCTTCTGATGAGTGTCTTTAGGCGTGGACAATGTGATGCTCGTAGCTTCCGCCTTTCCTCTAGCTCCTCCTCCTCTTTTCTTTTTTTGAACATCTGGCGGTAGTTTCCGAAAAAAAAGATGTTCTGGTTCTTTGCTAAATTAGTTTTTGATGATTGTGCTATTTCGTAGTATTTAATCGTAGTATTTAAGCCGGCCGGCGGTGCTGCCTGTTTCTGTCGAATTAACAGTGAAAATTCTTCAGCGTTGTTTAAACGTGAGAGGTGATAAGCATATGAAAATGTCCTTGTTTCAGTGATAAGTAAGCATATGAATATGTTTTAGTCACCACGTTTCAGTTCCACGGCGTAACATGAAGAATCTAATCGAGGTACGTGGTGCCCTCCTCGTCTTTAAATCTTTGTTGTAGGATAGGATGTATCTGATTCGGTTTATAGTTGCTTAGCTGCTCAGTCTACGAACATGACAATTTACTCTAGCTAGCTTTTCCCCATAATAAAAAAGACGAAGACAATTTTTCAAGAACTGCATCGATGTGACCATATAGGATTTAAGTAATAATCCGCCCAATTCAACCTCGACAAACGGGCAACACTCATGCGGTGCCTGCATAAATCGGCTCCTCCTTTTGTGTAATCAGAGCGAATCGGACATACGATCTGTCCGCGAAATTCAGACGCTAAGGTTTCACCCGTGTGTTGAGCATAGAAAAGTTCCTCCCGGACGGAGGCCGAACGGTTCCCATTTCTGACGTCGGTGGCATGGACCGTTCGCGCGTGTGCATAATCAGTTAGAATTTTGAGTTTCTTAAAGATTTGTTAACTAAATCTACGAGATTATCTCGGGAATCAGTTTGTAACGACTCCAGACACCTCCTCCATATATATGAAGGGATACAGCTGATTGAAACACCACAATCGATCAAATCAAATCTGCTTATCATTTTTCCTTATACATTAGGAGTAGTTCTAGTTTAGCTTTCCTTTACATCAAATCTTCACCTCTCTTCGGCTCTACATCGACTAGAAGCGTATTGGGTGGCCTACCAACGCCAAGACATATCCTAGGATCTCTCCTCCCCAACGGGGTCTCTCTCAGGAGGCGAGATCTAAGCTTGCGCCATCGCGGACCGTCCGGACATACGTAGAGGAGGAGCCGCTCTTGCACCAGGTCACGGACCGTCCGGTCCTGTGCCGCGGACCGTCCGCGCCTCCGCAGAGAGCACTGCCAGACAACATGTTCCAGTGTTTGGCGCTCGGATCGGCGCGCAACACCGTGTTCATGATTATCTATCACTACAACACGATATATAACACGTTCTAGAGCAGCAACTGTTAGGATCGTAGATAGAAAGAGATACAAAGTTTAACATGGAAAAAACTCCCCTACACTACTACAGCACACCTCTGTACAGGCGGTCTGGTTCGCCACTACACAGGCGGTTCCAGGAACCGCTTGTGGTGTACCGCCTGTGATGTAAAACAACATCACAGGCGGTCAATCAAAAACCGCATGTGAAAAACACAGATTACAGGCGGTCCAGTTCAAAGGAACCGCATGTGATAGACACACATCACATGCGGTCCAGTTCAAAGGAAATGACTGCATACACTATAAATCACAGACGGTTTTCATTATACAGATTCATATATACAGAATTTTCAAACAGGTATAATACACAGAATTTTCAAACAGGTATAAACAGATTCATATATACAGATTATACACAGATTCACACAGATTGCATAATACACAGATTGTACACAGATTCATCCACATACACAGATTTACACATATTACAAGTTCCATAACAGGTATAATACACAGATTACAAGTTCCATAACAGGTATAATACACAGATTCATCCACATATCAAGTTCCATCGTCATACACAAAATTATACACATATCAAGTTCCATATACAACTAAACATCTCAAAGTTTCATAGACAACTAAACATCTAAAGTTCCTAACTAAAGACCTAAATACTGTGTAATATTGTGTACAAACTTAGTTCTGGGAATTTTTGCAAATTTCCATTTACATTGTAGAATAGCCCTTGTTGATGAAGAACTTCACGGCGCATAAAGTAAAGCAAGTCTCTTACAACCTTAGCAACGCCGACGGAAACCATATCTCTTTCTAACCATTCAGCATTGATCTTGGATTTAGGAACCTGCAATGAAAGCAAAAAGCAAGCGGTGCTAAGAGTAATGTGATGAGCAACAATATAACATAAAAATTGCAACATAGACAATGATAGCGAACTTACATCCTCACGATTGACCATGTAATGGAAGGTGACACGACACCATTCGCATACATAATAACCGCACATGACAGTACCCGGAGGTTGTTTGTCACCATATGGAAATAATGATATTGACAAATTAGGCTTGTCCTCTGGATGTTCGCCGCCAAGATCTTTCCAATAAAAACGGTATGCACTGCATATAAGAATAGCATTGTGAGATTAAGAATACATTTGTTAAGTTGTAATAAGTACAAGTGTGCAATAATAATCATACTTCTCTAAAATCTTCAAGAAGTCATTATACGTAGTCTTTTCCATTCTCAGTGAGTCGAAGACCACGACTTTACCATCCTTTGGCCAGATCATGATACAAATGTAGTGGTCACTATATAGACATAGACGGAAACACATGTTAATATCACGATTGCCATAATTTATAGTTCAAAATTAAACCATGTCGATAACTTACTTAAAGTGGTGCGGAGCTATTATTAAGTCCTTGCCATGTTGTACATGATTATACATGGCTCGTCCAATGTATGCCGCCATTACCTTCATTTTCTTTCTCTGATTCTGTTTGACGACTTTCTCAAATTCAGCATCGTTCAAGTCTTTATATTCTTCTCCATGCCTCCGAGCAACTACTTTGTAGCGAGCTTGGGATATCATCAACGGGTCAAGAAACCCTGTCTTAAGTTGTTTCTTCTTATCATCCATGTATTGCATCCTACGTGTAATAGTGTTAATCGTTAGACTCTCGTTTATGTGTGCGTGTACAAAACTAACAAATATGAAAGTTTAGAGGTACTTACAAGCAAAAGAGGGTTAAGTAGTTGGTTTCCATCCTTTGTCGATGGTACAACGACCAGAGATCGTCAAAGAATAAATGCCGCACAAGATCTATATGATCATTGCTCCAAAATGCATCTTCTGGCACAACAAATGTGAATTCCTCGAGTTTGTATTTGTTGCTAGCCACCATGTACCACTCATGCATTCTAATCTCCGGAGTCGACAACTTAGAAAGTTGCACCGTCGTTAAGAACGGCCTCCCATTCACAAATTTTGGAGGAACATCCTCCTTCTTGTATACCGAGATATTGGTTTTAAGACGTAATGATTCTCGAGTATGAATCATTCCATCTTCTTCCCATACTTCGAAATTGTCTATTTGGGTCGACCGTGTGCCTACTCCATGAGATGCTGATTCCGCTTTTGATTGATTTGTCATAACTCTCTGCAATTTATGCAGGTAGCGTGCCACTGATTCTGACGGTTTCTTGACATCGTCAGTGGCGATTCGCTTATGAATTTTCTTTGAAATAGTTGGCCCTTCAACATTGGTGCCAACCTTTGGTTCCTTTTTGATGTTGACGTCGACATTCTGAGGAACAATTTTGTCTACGTCCCCCTCGTCGAGTTCCTTCGCAAGAGGCGATATGATTGTTTCAACGATTTTTTTGAAGGTCGGTGTCATATTTTCCTGCACCATGGGGTGTGGAATGATCGAACTATCTTTTTGTTGCATTGGTGTTGAATTCGGCTCATCACCCAACTTGATGTCGCGTCGATGCCAAAGGACCAACTCGTTCATTGCCTCCTGCAAAGTTATGATCCCCTCAACTGGAAAATCTATCTCCCAATCTTCACAACCACTGTCTGTGATTTCTAGAACTTGGACCACAGCATAGTGTGGCGGGACAGGATTATCCTTGTAGTTAACAAGTCCTGGTTTTACCAAACCAGTAGCAGCTTGCTTTGTTTTTGTCCTAGATCGATTGATTGGAATATGAAGAAAGCAAGGCTTGTCCTCAACAATATCGTCTACAGGGTACTTGGTCAAGTCTTGCACAGATCCAACGCTGCTAGGGACTATAGGTGGACTCATGTGGCTTGGCTTGAGTTCAAATGATATGCATTCTGTTTTCTTCATTTTGTTCATCACGTCATTAATAGCCTTTTGTACCCTTTCATCAATAGTCTCTTCAAGGGTCCTTTTCGACTTCTCGTGTTTCCTATATGACGACGCATACTCTGGAAACGCCTCTCTCCAGGAAATCTTAGAAGAGATTCCCCGAGCCTGTCCAGTGTGTTCAGGATTGCCTAGTGCTGCAGTTAGTATGTCATTCTCCCTCCGAGGCTTAAATTCTCCTTTTTTTCTCTTATCTGCATATTCTTGAATTTTTGTCGAAACTTCGCCTACCAATTCTGGATGCAAAAGTTTGCCGTCCTCACTCAAACCTGCCCGACCTAAGATCCAACGAATAGCTCTCTCATCGATATCTTTTAATATTGGGTCCAAAGTGCCGTTAGTTATAGCTTCCTCGATTATCCTGTTCCACTGCACAACTTTATGGTGATATCCGGTTGACCCCAGGCGATGGGGGTGTTTGTTCATCTTCGCTCTCTGAGAATTAGTTTCGCCCAGTTCTTTGGCCTTCAGTTCGGTCTTCTAACGAACAAATTCCTCCCACTGAGCTTGAGTGATTTTCCCCATTTTCTTGGGCGGAGGAACCTTATTCTTCTTAACAAATTCCCTATTCATCTCGGTCTTCCACCCACGAAACATCTTGGCCATAGCAGAGAGCATCGACTTCCTTACTGCATCCTCTGTGCCTTTTGGGAACTTGAATGACTCAGACAACTTAGCCCATAGCTTGTTGCGGGTGTCTTCATCTAAATCCTTCCATTTTTGAAGTGTGATTGGCACTATATCTCTAACAGTAGACCCGCAGGAATTTCGAAACTTTGTAACCACGTCAAGTGGTTCTTCAGGAAACCCCTCTGCATTTAGTTTTGTTACGTACATAACTGCACCTTCTTTCATCTGATTCGGACCTCGTCACCCTCGTTTCCGCTTATGTGAAACGGATGATTCAGGCATCAGAGCATCCTCCGTGTTTCGTGTAGAAGATGCATCCTCTTTCTTCTCTTCATTTGAAATCTATATAGTGAAACAATTAATGGCCTTTCATATATGAACATTATTTTAGAATATAGTCGGCATATTTCTATTTACCTCTTCATCGTTGGGAATATAGTCGGCATCAAGCTCATCTGATGTTTTTTTCTTCCTTGGAGGTATAGGAGTACAAGGATTGTCGTCACTAGAACTATCCTCCCCGCTCCCTTCACCAGAGCTGCTCGTTGTCTGCCATTCAAGTTTGGTCGCGTCTTCATCAACTTTGTTAGACGCACCGGTGCAGACCACATCCATACTAGGCTGCTCGTTGTCTGCCATTCAAGCTGGTTCCATCGATAAAGGGATATACTGTTAGTCTGATATACTGGTTCCATCAATAAGGGAACTTGGAGAAAAGGTGATTCAAAAGAAATCGAGCCCAAACCCCCCTCCGGGGCAGGATCGGTTCGAGAAGCAAGCTCGCAGATAGAAGTGCACTTTCCAATGCAGTTAGACAGAGAAGGCATGGCTGTGATGTTATAATGCTGAAGGACCCCAAGAAGAGATTATGCCCTATAGTCTACCACCTCTCGTTATTTGTGGGCTTCACCGAGGGCGGGAAACATTTGGTGACATCAAACGACCTTCGGGCTAGGGACGTCTGCGAGCTTGTTAAGGGGCCAGACGATGGTGAGCCGGCGTACTCTGTCCGGATGTGTGGTCACAAAATTTAAAGCCGCCCCGGCTTCATCTGTGCGCTTCTCTTCTCTTATGTCGGCTACTAAGATCACTTAGCACCCCACCTAAGAGAAGAGAAGCACACACATGCAGCCGGGGCGGCTTTAAATTTTGTGACCACACATTCGGACATAGTACACCGGCTCACCATCGTCTGGCCCCTTAACAAGCTCGCCGACGTCTTCAGCCCGAAGGTCGTTTGCTATCACCAAATGTTTCCAGCCATCGGTGAAGCCCACAAATAACGGGAGGTGGTAGACTACAGGGCTTAATCTCTTCTTGGGGTCCTTCAGCATTATAACATCACAGCCATGCCTTCTCTGTCTAACTGCATTGGAAAGTGCACTTCTATCTGCGAGCTTGCTTCCCGACCCGATTCAGGCATTCCGCCGATGCCATTCTCCATATAAGTCCCAAACAGAGAATAGGGATGAGGTAGTCAAGATTGTAGGCGCTAGTGCTCAACTACTAGCATCTATAGATATGGACACAAGTCCAAATTTGGTGCTACTCGGCACCATCGATATCACTAAAAAATACATCAAAGAGATCCACTTCCCAATAGTACTCGAAGATAGTTCATTGACTTGACACTCTCTAAGAGGTTCATACAAAATACATTATCTCTAAGAGTGAAACCTACGATACTCATATCGTGTTGTTTAGGACTAAACATCAACAACCCCTTGACTGGTCGCTATCATACTCAATTGCAAAATATTTTCCAATATGTCGGCTTGAGTAAGGAGATCTGGGCTTGGGAGTTCCTCCAAATCATCTGCAGCTTCATCATCTTCAGCATATTGCAGGGCTTCATCTTGAATAATTTTAGCCCTCTTGGAGTCAGCATACTTTTTGATGGACAGAGCACACTTCTCAAGCATGTCGCATACATCTCCAATTTGAAACAAAGTGGTCTTAAGTGTGTACACTGATTCCGGTTCACTAGTATCCACAACCCCATCAGTCACTAGACTGCGAATGATGTCAACATGTGTCTCGATGACTCGAACTGAGCTCTCAACCATGTCAAGTGGCTCTTTTTCCATCTCTAAAACTGAAAATGGCCAAGTCTCACAATCAAAATTGAGATCGCAACAAAGGCAGGGATCAAAGGGAAAACAAGGATGTGGCTTATAGGGCAAAAAGAGGGGTCCAAATAACATTGTCATGGCTATGAACAAGTCAAAGATGGGAGATAAGAACAAGTCTTATAACATAGGGTTGGGAAGCAAAGATAGGTAGTCAAAAAACTAAGAAGGGAGATAAGAACAAGTCTTATAACATAGGGAGATAATAACATTGTCATGGCTATGTACTTCCATGATTTTCTTATAACTGAATATGTAAGTGAAAAAACATTTAATCAGAAGGGATAAAAATAGATCCCAATCGATGGAGGGACACAAAATTCAGGGATAGCCAAACAAGTAATTGACAACCAAGCAATAAGCAATAAGCATATTGACAACCAAACAAAATATGTAAGTGAAAACAACAACAATAATTAATCTAAGAACTGATAATCAGGGATAGCCATTGATTAACACCTTAATGTGTTTGAACCATTGATTAACCTAAGCATTCGATTAACCTAACCATTTGATTAACCTAAGCTATGATTCAAACACATATATGATTCAAACACAAGTAATCTGCCATCAATTAACATATATGATTCAAACACATATATGATTCAAACACATATAGGAAATTCGAGCTATGAACTTAGAAGAAATGAACCTGAACTTTGACCTTACTACGAGAGGAAGAAGTTTAAGAGCTTGGGGACGGCGGCGCTTCGGGCTCGGGGACCGTGACGGCGGCCCTTGGGCTCGGGGACGAGGACGGCGGGGCTCGAGCTCGGGCTCGGGGACGGCGGGCGCTCGGGCTCGGTGAAGGGGAAGGCGGCGCTCGGGCTCGGTCTCGGGGACGACGTTGCTCGGGCGCTCGGGGACGGCGGCGCTCGAGCTCAGGGACAAGGACGGCGGGGCTCGAGCTCGGTGAAGGGGACGGCGGCGCTCGGACTCGGTGAAGGGGACGACGTTGCTCGGGCGCTCGGGGACGGCGGCGCTCGGGCTCGGGGACGGGGACGGCGGCGCTCGGGCTCGGGGACGGGGACGGCGGCGCTCGAGCTCGAGGACAAGGACGGCGGCGCTCGGGTTCGTGCTCGGGGACGGGGACACGGCGGCAGCCTGGCGGCGCTCGGGTTCTTGCTCGGGCGGGAAGAGTTAGGGTTCCTAGCGGCGCTCAGCTTTTTATATTGTAAAGCATCACAGGCGGATATTTAGCCAAACCGCCTGTGATAGACAACATCACAGGCGGTTGTTAATTCCGACCGCCTGTGATAAATTAACTTCACAGGCGGTCGACAACAAAAACCGCCTGTGATGTTGTCTATCACAGGCGGTTTGGCTAAATAACCGCCTGTGATGTGTGTACACTATAAAAGGGCTAGCCCCCGACGGGTTCCAGAACCCTAACTCGCAGAACCCTAATTTCAATAGTGGCGACGAGTTTTTTTTGAGATCTACAGGGAGAAGGTTTTGTTTTTGAGTTTATTGATTGATTTCAATAGTTTATGCATATATATGATCTCCATTTGTTTTCTTTCTCATTTTGATGCGATTTTTTGCCTTAATTTTGTAATATAGAACGGATTTGAAGAAAAGCTTTGGAATTCAAGATTTGGACTTATAATAGTTGATCTAGTTTAAAGATTCTTTAAAAACACAATTGTCTCACCTCAAGGTATCTATTATTGCAATGTTTGTTTTATTTTCATACATATCAATTCGTTTCATGTTTTATGGATGAATTCAATTAATTAATGATTTTATTGATGTTAATCAATATAAGGATAGGTAATGGACCGAGGTTGGATGTACAATGTGCCAAGACCACATCCGTCATATATTCGAAAATTGAGAATCTTTATTGAAGCGGCCAAAAAGCACGCGAATTTGTGAAAGAGCAAGGAGATATTATGTCCGTGCATCGACTGTGATAATAAGATAGCTTGGAGAGATACAGGAGTAATCCAATCACATCTGCTAAAAAGAGGGTTTACAAACAATTACACGATATGGTCAGAACATGGTGAGTTGGATCCGTGTGAAGTGCCTGGTAATGACGAGAGAGTTGTCAGAATTTTAGATCTTAAAGTTGATGGTAAAGTGGATAATGTGGATGCTAATCAAGATTTTGAAGAATTTGATTGCGAAGAGATGTTGCGCCATATGGAACCAGAAATGTTGAGTTCTGTGGGATCGCAGAAAGGGCTATCTAAAATGGAGGGACTGGAAAGTGCTTCAAAAGAACCTTTATATGATGAATCAAAGGGTTGTGACAAAGAGTTTACTACACTGCGTACAGTTCTAGAACTTCTGAAGTTGAAGGCTAGCGCCGGATGGTCTGATACTAGCTTCACAGATCTTTTGAATTTTCTGTCTCAATTACTACCAAAACCCAACAAACTACCAATAAGCACTTATAAAGCGAAGAAGCTTATATCTCCCATAGCTCTGGGTGTGCAAAAAATTCATGCATGTCCGAACCATTGTATTCTATATCGTGGCGATTTTGAGAACGCATCAAGATGCCCAGTTTGCAATGTCAGTCGATACAAGAAGAGCTACAATCAAGACTGTGTAAAAAAATTCCCGAAGAAAAATAAAAACAAGAAATCCACTATTGGACCTGAAAGTGACGATGACACTTTTGATGACATGGATGGGAAAAAGAAGTCAAAGAACCCAGCTTTGGTGATGTGGTATCTTCCAGTAATTGATCGCTTAAAACGTTTGTTCTCAAATCCTAGGGAGGCTGAGCTTATGCGTTGGCATGCTGAAAATCGCAAGCAGAATAACAAACAGATTCGACACCCTGCTGATGCATCACAATGGAAAAATTTCGATCTTATGTATCCTGAGTTTGCCAAAGAAACCAGAAATGTAAGATTTGCTTTGGGTACAGACGGAATGAATCCATTTGGTGAAAAAAGAAGTGTACATAGCACCTGGCCCGTGACTTTAACGATGTACAACCTTCCATCTTGGCTGTGTCACAAAAGAAAGTACATTATGTTGACTATTCTTATTCAAGGTCCGAAATCAGCTGGTGTTGATATTGATGTGTTCCTAGAACCTCTTATGGAAGATATGACAAAGCTCTGGAATGAAGGAGTTAGAATATGGGATGAGTATTGCCATGAGTATTTCAACTTAAGAGCAATTATATTTGTTACCATCCATGATTCTCCCAGTGGCGCCACACTATCAGGGCAAAAGACTAAAGGAAAGAATGGTTGTGTAGTGTGCGTCGATGGAACTGCTTCCATGTACCTTAAATCATCCAAGAAGTTGGTGTTCATGGGACACAGACGGTTCTTGATGAAGCAACATAAGTATCGAAAGATGAAAGTGGAATTTAACAATCAACTGGAAAGTGAAGGTGCACCAAAGCCTTATAGTGGGAAACTTGTTTTTGAAATTGTAAAGAACATTCATGTTGTATTCGGAAAGGGAAAAAACAAAGGAGAAAAGAGAAAGAGAATTGACCCTTCAACTTACACAACTTTCAAGAAGCAATCAATTTTTTTCAAGTACCTCCCGTACTGGAAGGATATGGAAATTTGCCACAGCATTGATTTGATGCATGTAACAAAAAATGTTTTTGACAGCATCATTGGAACCTTGCTGGGCATGCCGAGTAAGACAAAAGACGGACTCAAATCACGCAATGATCTAGTAGATCTTCAAATCAGACCGGAACTTCATCCAGTGGATAGTGGCAAAGGGAAGCCTTACCTCCCCCCAGCTAGCTACAACTTGTCAGTTGAGGAGAGAACAAAGATTTGCAAATGTTTGCGTGGGGTCAAAGTGCCCACAGGTTTCTCATCCAATATCAGCAGACTAGTCAGGATGAAGGACTTGTCTCTATTTGGCTACAACTCTCATGACTGCCATGTGATGATGACGGTGTTCCTCCCAATTGCGGTATGAGCCCTTGAAATAGAGCATGTCAAAGTTGTCATCACACGCTTGTGTTACTTTTTCAATGCGGTTTCACAAAAAGTAATAGCTTTAGAAGACTTGGACTATCTAAAGGCATACATCATCGAGATTATGTGCAAGCTTGAAATGTGTTTTCCTCCATCATTTTTTGATATGCAAGTACACCTAATCATACATCTCGTGGATCAGATAAAAATATTAGGGCCACTATATTTACATCATATGTTTCAGTTGGAGCGATACCTGGGAGTATTAAAAGGTTATGTGCGAAATCGCGCTCACCCAGAGGGTTCAATCATGGAGGGATACACTACAGAAGAAGTGATTGAGAGCTGTATAGATTACATCAGTGACGGAACAATGATAGGTGTGCCTGTACCTAAACATGAGGGTAAACTATGTGGGAGAGGGAGAATGGGCAAGAAAACTTTTCGCGTTGAGGATTACAAGCTAGTACATTGTGCTCATGGTAGTGTACTACAACATCTCACGATAGCCGAGCCTTACATAGAGGAACACCTGGATGAGCTTCGTAAAGAAAATCAGAACCGCACAGAGGACTGGATCATGAGGGAGCACAAACATCGTTTCAGCGAATGGTTAATGGACAAAAACATCCCATTCGGAGACTCTTTGGAAGAGAAAACAATGAAGAATTTGGCTTCTGGGCCATCGTGTTTTGTGACATCATGGCAAGCATATGACATCAATGGGTACACATTCTACACTAAATCAAAAGACATGAAAAGTGTTGCACAAAATAGCGGTGTTCGTATCGATGCTTTTGACCTACATGGACAGAAGACCACATATTTTGGATTCATAGAGGAAATATGGGAACTTGATTATGGCCCAAGCATGAAAATACCCTTATTTAAGTGCCAATGGGTACAACATCCCGTGGGGGTGATAGTGGATAACTACGGACTCACACTGGTAGACTTAAAGAAAGTAGGATATAAAGATGACCCGTGGGTTCTCGCCGAATGTGTTGCACAAGTGTTCTATGTACTCGATCCAGCAGATGAGAAGATGCATGTAGTTATTTCTGGAAAGCAAAAATTGTTGGAGTTGAGAATGTGGGAGACCAAGATGAGGAATACAATAAGTATGAAGAGATGTTTGTCTTTAACGGTCTAGAGAGAATCAAGCGTGTGGAAAAGAAAATTGATAAGAACTTAAAGCCATACATGCGGAAAAATGGTAGTTCATGAAAAATTGTATGAATCAAATTGTATTTGTTATCATGTATGATCGACTATGAATTGTGGTTGCCAATTAATTTAAAATCTCTCTAGTTATCTATGTGTGCTATTATAATTCATTTAAATTGTATTTGCATATTATTGTTAAAAATTAAATATTAATTCATTTAAATTGTATTTGCATATTTCTGTTAAAAATTAAAATTATTTTCATATTTAAATTGTATTGTCATATTTTTACAATCACATGCGGTTTTTTCTTAGGGTCCGCTTGTGAAAAGGATAGAGCACCACAGGCGGTCCTAAACGAAAACCGCTTGTGATACTATTACATCACAGGCGTACTGAACCGCCTGGGACATCACAGGCGGTTTTCTAACCGAACCGCCTGTGATGTAAAAAGCCTACCGCTTGTATAGAGCCAAATTGTACTAGTGCTAATATAGAGAAGAAAAAAATCATGGAAAAACAAATCTATTATGTGGTGTGTTGTACAGAGTACAAGGGGGCCTATTTATATAGCCAAAGGAGATAAAGATAGAGTCATATATTTTTATTCTACAAATCTCCCTTGATGCTAAATCTATAAAACTGCTTCCCCAAACACCACTAGGGTGCTAAGCTCCACGAACACCTACCAAGTCCAGGCAGTGCTTGAACTTAGTATTAGATAATGTGTTTGTAAACATGTATGCATGATTTCATCACTATGTATCTTTTCCACTTTAATATTGCATTCAACAACAATATCACGAATGTAGTGGTACTTGATATCAATATGTTTGGTCTTGACTGATACATGCCATTCTTGGTTAGACAAATAGCACTATGACTATCACAATAAACCTTAATGACATCCTGAGGAACACCAAGCTCAGAAATAAGACCTCGCATCCAAATAGCTTCTTTAACCCCTTCAATAGTTGAGACATATTCTACTTCAGTAGTGGAAAGAGCAGTAACAGACTGAAGTGAAGCCCTCCAACTCACTGCAGAACCACATAGCTAGATATGGAGCGTATCTTATCAAGATCACCAGCAAAGTCAGAATCAACAAATCCCTCAACAAATCTCATAACATCAATTTCCTTCACTGAATTCTTGTCAAACAATAATCCAAAATAAGAAGTACCTTTCAAGTAGTGAAGAATCCACTTTACTTCATTCCAATGTTCTCTATCAAGATTGTGCATAAATATGCTAACCACACTAACAAAATGAGCCAAATCTGGTCTTGTACAGATCATAGCATACATGAGATTCCCAACAACATTAGAATATGGTATGTGAGACATGTGTTCTTTCTCATCTTCAGCAATAGGACATTGCCTCGATGACAATTTAAAATGTGAAGCAAATGGTGTTGCAACAGATTTGCAATTACTGAGATAATACTTTTCAAAAACTTTCTTAATATAACTTTTCTAAGATAAAAAGAGTACCAGCACGACGATCATGCTGAATTTTCATCCCAAGAATCTTCTTTGCTGGTCAAGATCTTTCATATCAAAATCATGACTAAGTTAATCCTTCAATTCATATCCTTCAATTCATCAATCAATGACTTGTCATGAGAAGCAATCAATATATCATTAACATAAAGCAGTATATACACAAAAGATCCATTAGGGAACTGCTTCAAATAAATACAATGATCATAATTACTTCGAGAAGAACCATGTGCAAGAATGAACAAGTCAAACCTCTTACGCCACTGCCTATGAGCTTGTTTCAAACCATAAAGAGATTTCTGCAGATGACAAACTAAATGCTCTTGACTAGAAGAAAAAAACCTGAGGTTGTGTCATATAAATCTCCTCATCTAAAAATCTCCATGAAGAAAAGCAGTTTTAACATCAAGTTGCTCTAGCTCTAAATCAAATAAAGCAACAATACCAAGCATAACTCGAATAGAAGTGTGACGAACGACAAGAGAGAACACCTCATTGAAATCAATACCTTCCCTTTGTTCAAACCCTTTCACAATTGAACAAGCTTTGAATCTTGTAGGTTCTAAAAGTCGCCTAGAGGGGGGTGAATAGGTAAATCTGAAATTTATAAAGTTTAAGCACAACTACAAGCCGGGGTTAGCGTTAGAAATAAAGTCGAGTCCGAAAGAGAGGGCGAAAACAAATCACAAGCAAATAAAGCGGATGACACGGTGATTTGTTTTACCGAGGTTCGATTCTTGCAAACCTACTCCCCGTTGAGGTGGTCACAAAGACCGGGTCTCTTTCAACCCTTTCCCTCTCTCAAACGGTCACTTAGACCGAGTGGCTTCTCTTCTCAGTCAAATGGGACACTAAGTCCCCACAAGGATCACCACACAATTGGTGTCTCTTGCTTTGATTACAAAGAATTTGGAAGCAAGAATAGAGGAAGAAGAAAAACGATCCAAGCGCAAGAGCTCAAAAGAACACAACAAAATTCTCTCTTCTAGTCACTAATTGCTTTGAGTGGAATTGGGACTTGGAGAGATTTTGATTCACTCTATTTGTGTCTTGTATTGAATGCACTAGCTCTTGTATTGAATGTGTTGGCTGAAAACTTGGATACATATAAGTGTTGGTGGTATTTATAGCCCCAACCACCAAAGTGGTCGTTGGGGAAGGCTGCTGTCGAAGGGCGCACCGGACAGTCCGGTGCGCCACCGGACACTGTCCGGTGCGCGCAGCCACGTCACCCAATCGTTAGGGTTCGACCGTTGGAGCTTCTGACATGTGGGCCACCGGATAGTCCGGTAGTGCACCGGACAGTCACTGTTCACTGTCCGGTGCGCCTTCTGGAGCCTGCTCTGACTCTGTGCGCGCAGTCCGCACTGTTCACTGTTCACTTTTTGCAGTCGACCGTTGGCGTTGTAGCCGTTACTCTGCTTGGCACACCGGACAGTCCGGTGCTACACCGAACAGTCCGGTGCTACACCGAACAATCCGGTGAATTATAGCGGAGAGGTCCCCAAATTCCCGAAGCTGAGCAGTTCAGAGTGATTCTCCCTAGTGCATCGGACACTGTCCGGTGGCACACCGGACAGTCCGGTGCGCCAGACCAGGGCAGCCTTCGGTTGTCTTTTGCTCTTTTTATTTGAACCCTTTCTTGGACTTTTTATTGATTTGTGCTGAACCTTTGGCACCTGTAGAACTTATAATCTAGAGCAAACTAGTTAGTGCAATTATTTGTGTTGGGCAATTCAACCACCAAAATCAATTAGGAAAAGGTTTAAGCCTATTTCCCTTTCATCTCCCCCCTTTTTGGCGATTGATGCCAACACAAACCAAAGCAAATATATAAGTGCACAATTGAACTAGTTTGCATAAGGTAAGTGCAAAGGTTACTTGAAATTAAACCAATTTATACATTCATAGGATATGCATGGATTGCTTTATTTATTTTAACATTTTGGACCACGCTTGCACCACTTGTTTTGTTTTTGCAAATGTTTTGGAAATTCTTTTTCAAAGTCTTTTGCAAATAGTCAAAGGTATATGGATGAGATTTTGAGAAGCATTTTCAAGATTTGAAATTTTCTCCCCTGTTTCAAATGCTTTTCCTTTGACTAAACAAAAACTCCCCCTTAATGAAATTCTCCTCTTAGTGTTCAAGAGGGTTTTAGATATTAATTTTGAAAGAGGTCATACCAATTTGAAATTATATCAAAAATAAGATACCAATTGAAAAACTTCTTTAATACAAATTGAAAAGACTATATTTTTTTGAAATTGGTGGTGTGGTCCTTTTGCTTTGGGCTAATACTTTCTCCCCCTTTGGCATGAATCGCCAAAAACGGATACTTGTGAGTGAAATATAAGCCCTTTTACTTGCTCTCCCCTTTGGCAAACAATATATGAGTGAAGATTATACCAAATTGGAGAGCGGTGTGGAGTGACGGCAAAGGATGAATAATTCGACGGAGTGGAGTGGAAGCCTTGCTTTCGCCGAAGAACTCCATTTCCCTTTCAATCTATGACTTAGCATGAAGTACACTCGAAGAACACATTAGTCATAGCACATGAAAGAGATATGATCAAAGGTATATGATAGTCGCCTAGAGGGGGGTGAATAGGGCGAAACTGAAATTTACAAATATAAACACAACTACAAGCCGGGTTAGCGTTAGAAATATAAACGAGTCCGAGAGAGAGGGCGCAAAACAAATCCCAAGCGAATAAGCAAGTGAGACACGGAGATTTGTTTTACCGAGGTTCGGTTCTTGCAAACCTACTCCCCGTTGAGGAGGCCACAAAGGCCGGGTCTCTTTCAACCCTTCCCTCTCTCAAACGGTCCCTCGGACCGAGTGAGCTTCTCTTCTCTAATCAAAGCCGGGAACAAAACTTCCCCGCAAGGGCCACCACACAATTGGTGCCTCTTGCCTTGATTACAATGGAGTGTGATCTCAAGAACAAGTGAGAAAGAAAAAAAGCAATCCAAGCGCAAGAGCTCAAATGAACACGGCAAATCACTCTCACTAGTCACTAGGGCTTTGTGTGGAATTGGAGAGGATTTGATCTCTTTAGTGTGTCTAGAATTGATTGCTAGAGCTCTTGTAGTAGTTGAGAAGTGGAAAACTTGGATGCAATGAATGGTGGGGTGGTTGGGGTATTTATAGCCCCAACCACCAAACTTGACCGTTGGCTGGAGCCGTCTGCTCGATGGCGCACCGGACAGTCCGGTGCACACCGGACAGTCCGGTGCACACCGGACAGTCCGGTGCCCCTGCCACGTCATCACTGCCGTTGGATTCTGACCGTTGGAGCTTCTGACTTGTGGGCCCGCCTGGGTGTCCGGTGCACACCGGACATGTACTGTTTGATGTCCGGTGCACCGGTATGGGCGTGCCTGCCGTCTGCGCGCGCTGCGCGCGCATTAAATGCACCGCAGGGAGCCGTTGGCGTCGCAGGGAGCCGTTGCTCCGCTGGCACACCGGACAGTCCGGTGCACACCGGACAGTCCGGTGAATTTTAGCGGAGCGGCTGCCGCGCGAACCCGAGGCTGGCGAGTTCAGGAGGCCGAGCTTCCTTGGAGCACCGGACATGTCCGGTGCACACCGGACAGTCCGGTGAATTATAGCGCGCCGGCTTCCGATAATTCCCGAAGGCGAAGAGTTTGAGTCTGAGTCCCCTGGTGCACCGGACAGGTACTGTTCACTGTCCGGTGGCACACCGGACAGTCCGGTGCGCCAGACCAGGGGTGCCCTCGGTTGCCCCTTTGCTCCTTTATTGAATCCAAAACTTGGTCTTTTTATTGGCTGAGTGTGAACCTTTTACACCTGTATAATCTATACACTTGGGCAAACTAGTTAGTCCAATTATTTGTGTTGGGCAATTCAAACACCAAAATTATTTAGGAACTAGGTGTAAGCCTAATTCCCTTTCAGTATATAAATAAGCTATGTGTGCAAAATATCAATCAAAATTCCTAGAATCAAGAATGTTTAGCTCATGCCTAAGTTTGGTAAAAGTTTTATCATCTAATGGCTTGGTAAAGATATTGGCTAATTGTTCTTTGGTGCTAACATATGCAAGCTCGATATCCCCCCTTTGTTGGTGATCCCTCAAAAAGTGATACCGAATGGCTATGTGCTTAGTGCGGCTGTGCTCAACGGGATTATCCGCCATGCAGATTGCACTCTCATTATCACATAGGAGAGGGACTTTGGTTAATTTGTAACCATAGTCCCTAAGGGTTTGCCTCATCCAAAGCAATTGCGCGCAACAATGGCCTGCGGCAATGTACTCGGCTTCGGCGGTAGAAAGAGCTAATGAGTTTTGTTTCTTTGAAGCCCAAGACACCAGGGATCTTCCCAAGAACTGACAAGTCCCTGATGTGCTCTTTCTATCAATCTTACACCCTGCCCAATCAGCATCTGAATATCCTATTAAATCAAAAGTGGATCCCTTAGGGTACCAAAGACCAAACTTAGGTGTATAAGCTAAATATCTCAAGATTCGTTTCACGGCCCTAAGGTGAACTTCCTTAGAATCGGCTTGGAATCTTGCACACATGCATACGGAAAGCATAATATCCGGTCGAGATGCACATAAATAGAGTAAAGATCCTATCATTGACCGGTATACCTTTTGATCTACGGATTTACCTCCCGTGTCGAGGTCGAGATGCCCACTGGTTCCCATGGGTGTCTTGATGGGTTTGGCATCCTTCATCCCAAACTTGGTGAGTATGTCTTGAATGTACTTCGTTTGGCTGATGAAGGTTCCCTCTTGGAGTTGCTTGACTTGAAATCCTAGAAAATACTTCAACTCTCCCATCATTGATATCTCGAATTTTTGAATCATAATCCTACTAAACTCTTCACAAGTAGATTTGTTAGTAGACCCAAATATGATATCATCAACATAAATTTGGCATACAAACAAATCATTTGCAATAATTTTGGTAAAGAGGGTAGGATCGGCTTTTCTGACTTTGAAGCCATTAGCGATAAGAAAATCTCTTAGGCATTCATACCATGCTCTTGGGGCTTGCTTGAGCCCATAAAGCGTCTTAGAGAGTTTATAGACATGGTTAGGGTACTCACTATCTTCAAAGCCAGGAGGTTGCTCAACATAGACCTCCTCCTTGATTGGTCCATTGAGGAAGGCACTTTTCACGTCCATTTGGTAAAGCTTAAAGCCATGGTAAGTAGCATAGGCAAGTAATATACGAATTGACTCAAGCCTAGCTACGGGTGCATAGGTTTCACCAAAATCCAAACCTTGGACTTGTGAATAACCCTTGGCCACAAGTCGGGTTGTGTTCCTTGTCACCACACCATGCTCATCTTGCTTGTTGCGGAATACCCACTTGGTTCCTACAATATTTTGATTAGGACGTGGAACTAACTGCCATACCTCATTTCTCGTGAAGTTGTTGAGTTCCTCTTGCATTGCCAACACCCAATCCAAATCTCTTAATGCATCTTCCACCCTGTATGTCTCAATAGAAGACACAAAAGAGTAATGTTCACAAAATTGAGTGACACGAGATCGAGTGGTTACCTCCTTTTGAATATCGTCGAGGATGGTGTTCACGGGGTGATCTCCTTGTCGCTTGGTGGACTCTTGGGTGTGGTGGCCTTGGACCTTCATCATCTTCCTTGTCTTGATCATTAGCATCTCCCCCTTGATCATTGTCCTCCTCTTGAGGTGGCTCCTCTTGATCTTCATTTTTATCATCTTGAGCTTGATCCTCATGTTGAGTTGGTGGAGATGCTTGCTTTGAGGAAGATGGTTGATCTTGTGCATGTGGAGGCTCTTCGGATTCCTTCGGACACACATCCCTGATGGACATGTTCCTTAGCGCGACGCATGGAGCCTCTTCATCATCTAGCTCAACAAGATCAACTTGCTCTACTTGAGAGCCGTTAGTCTCATCAAACACAATGTCACAAGAAACTTCAACTAGTCCAGTGGACTTGTTAAAGACTCTATATGCCCTTGTGTTTGAATCATAACCAAGTAAAAAACCTTCTACAACCTTAGGAGCAAATTTAGATTGTGTACCTCTTTTAACAAGAATAAAGCATTTGCTACCAAAGACTCTAAAATATGAAACATTGTGCTTTTTACCGGTGAGAAGTTCATACGATGTCTTCTTGAGGATTCAGTGAAGATAGAGGCAGTTGATGGCGTAGCAAGCGGTGTTGATTGCTTCCGCCCAAAACCGGTCCGAAGTCTTGTACTCATCAAGCATGGTCCTCGCCGTGTCAAGTAGAGTTCTATTCTTCCTCTCCACTACACCATTTTGTTGTGGCGTGTAGAGAGAAGAGAACTCATGCTTGATGCCCTCGTCCTCAAGAAAGCCTTCTATTTGAGAGTTCTTGAACTCTGTCCCGTTGTCGCTTCTAATCTTTTTGATCCTTAAGTTGAACTCATTTTGAGCCCGTCTCAAGAATCCTTTTAAGGTCTCTTGGGTTTGAGATTTTTCCTGCAAAAAGAACACCCAAGTGAAGCGAGAATAATCATCCACAATAACTAGACAGTACTTGCTCCCGCCGATGCTTATGTAAGCTATAGGGCCGAATAGGTCTATGTGGAGTAGCTCAAGCGGCCTGTCAGTCGTCATGATGTTCTTGTGTTGATGATGAGCACCAACTTGCTTCCCTGCTTGACATGCGCTGCAAACCCTGTCTTTCTCAAAATGAACATTTGTTAGTCCAAAAATGTGTTCTCCCTTCAGAAGCTTATGAAGATTCTTCATTCCAACGTGGGCTAGTCGGCGATGCCAGAGCCAACCCATGTTAGTCTTAGCAATTAAGCAAGTGTCGAGTTCAGCTCTATTAAAATCAACTAAGTATAGCTGTTCCTCTAACACTCCCTTAAATGCTACTGAATCATCACTTCTTCTAAAGACAATAACACCTATGTCCGTAAAAAGACAGTTGTAACCCATTTTACATAATTGAGAAACTGAAAGCAAGTTGTAATCTAATGAATCTACAAGAAAAACATTGGAAATAGAATGGTCAGGTGATATAGCAATTTTACCAAGTCCTTTGACCAAACCTTGATTTCCATCCCCGAATGTGATAGCTCTTTGGGGATCATGGTTTTTCTCGTAGGAGGAGAACATTCTTTTCTCCCCAGTCATGTGGTTTGTACACCCGCTATCAATTATCCAACTTGAGCCCCCGGATGCATAAACCTACAAAACAAATTTAGGCCTTGTTCTTAGGTACCCAAACGGTCTTGGGTCCTTTGACATTAGAAACAAACACCTTGGGTACCCAAACACAAGTCTTTGACCCCTTGTGTTTGGCCCCAACATATTTGGCAACTACTTTGCCTGATTTGTTAGTTAAAACATATGTAGCATCAAAAGTCTTAAATGAAATAATAGGTTCATTTGATGCAGCAGGAGTTTTCTTTTTAGGCAATTTAACATGAGTGGATTGCCTAGAACTAGATGCCTCACTCTTATACATAAAAGCATGATGAGAGCCAGAGTGAGACTTCCTAGAGTGAATTCTCCTAATTTTGTGTTCGGGATAACCGGTAGGGTATAAAATGTAACCCTCGTTATCCTGAACCATGGGAGCCTTACCCTTAACAAAATTAGACAATTTTTAGGGGCATTAAGCTTGACATTGTCTCCCTTTTGGAAGCCAATGCCATCCTTAATCCCAGGGCGTCTCCCACTATAGAGCATGCTTCTAGCAAATTTAAAATTTTCATTTTCTAAGTCATACTCATTAATTTTAGCACTAAGTTGAGCTATGTGATCATTTTGATTTTTAATTAAGGCAAGGTGATCATGAATAGCATCAACATTAATGTCTCTATATCTAGTACAAATGGTAACATGCTCAATGGTAGATGTAGAGGGTTTGCAAACATTTAATTCATCAATCTTAGCATGTAACATGACATTTTCATTTCTAAGATTGGAAACAATATCATTGCAAACATTTAAATTTTTAGCCTTAGCAATCAATTTATCATTTTCTATCTTAAGGCTAGCAATGGATTCATTCAACTTGTCAATCTTAGCAATTAAATTAGCATTATCATTTTTAAGATTGACAAGAGAATCATCACTAACATTTAATTTCTTAACCTTAGCAGTCAATTTATCATTCTCAAATCTAAGGTTGGAAATAGTGTCATGGCAAGTGCTTAGCTCACTAGTTAATTTCTCACATTTTTCTACTTCCTGAGCATAAGCATTTTTAACCTTAACATGCTTCTTATTTTCTTTAGTTAGGAAGTCCTCTTGGCTATCCAAGAGTTCATCCTTCTCATGAATAGCTCCTATTAATTCATTTAGTTTTTCCTTTTGTTGCATGTTTAGGTTGGCAAAAAGGGCAAGTAAATTATCCTCATCATCACTAGAGTTATCCTCATCACTAGATGTTACATATTTAGTGGAGGCTCTACATTTTACCTTCTTTTTGCCATCCTTTACCATGAGGCACTTGTGGCCGACGTTGGGGAAGAGAAGACCCTTGTTGACGGCGATGTTGGCGGCATCCTCGTCGGAGGAGGAGTCAGTGCAGCTCTCATCGGAGTCCCACTCCCGGCAAACATGACCATCACCACCCTTCTTCTTGTAATACTTCTTCTCCTTCCTTCTTCCCTTCTTGTCGTCGCCCCTGTCACTATCACTTGATAATAGACATTTTGCTATAAAGTGACCGGGCTTACCACACTTGTAGCAAACATTCTTGGAGCGGGGCTTGTAGTCCTTCCCCCTCATTTGCTTGAGGATTTGGCGAAAGCTTTTGATGATTAAAGCCATCTCCTCATTGTCGAGCTTGGAGGCGTCGATGGGGAGCTTACTTGACGTAGACTCTTCTTTCTTCTCCTCCGTCGCTTTGAATGCGACGGGTTGCACCTCGGGTGTGGAGGTGGCGCCTCGCTCGATGATTTGTTTGGAGCCTTTGATCATCAACTTAAAGCTCACAAACTTTCCTATCACTTCCTCGGGAGACATTAATTTATATCTAGGATCACCACGAATTAATTGAACTTGAGTAGGGTTAAGAAAAACGAGTGATCTAAGAATAACCTTGACCATTTCATGGTCATCCCATTTGGTGCTCCCGAGGTTGCGCACTTGGTTCACCAAGGTCTTGAGCTGGTTGTACATCGCTTGTGGCTCCTCCCCTTGATGAAGCATGAAGCGACCGAGCTCCCCCTCGATCGTTTCCCTCTTGGTGATCTTGGTCACCTCGTCTTCTTCGTGCGCGGTCTTGAGCATGTCCCAAATTTCTTTGGCACTCTTCAACCCTTGCACCTTATTATACTCCTATCGACTTAGAGAGGTGAGGAGTATAGTAGTGGCTTGGGAGTTGAAGTGCCGGATTTGGGCTACCTCGTCCGAGTCATAGCCTTCATCCCCCACGGATGGTTCCTGCGCTCCAAACTCAACAATGTCCCAAATACTAGTGTGGAGTGAGGTTAGATGGTGCCTCATTTTATCACTCCATATACAATAATCTTCACCATAAAAAACCGGTGGTTTGCCTAGTGGGACTGAAAGTAAAGGAGTGCATTTGGAAATACGAGGGTAGCGTAGGGGGATCTTACTAAACTTCTTGCGCTCATGGCGCTTAGAAGTGACGGACGGCGTGTCGGAGCCGGAGGTGGAAGGCGACGAAGAATCGGTCTCGTAGTAGACCACTTTCTTCATTTTCTTCTTCTTGTCGCCACTCCGGTGTGACTTGACGCGGGGAGGTGATTCCTCCCTCTTTTTGTTGCCGGACTCTCCCGATGGAGCCTTCCCGTGGCTTGTGGTAGGCTTGTCGCCAGTCACCATCTCATTCTTGGCGTGAGCTCCCGACATAACTTCGAGCGGTTAGGCTCTAATGAAGAACTTGGCTCTGATACCAATTGAAAGTCGCCTAGAGGGGGGGTGAATAGGCAAATCTGAAATTTATAAAGTTTAAGCACAACTACAAGTCGGGGTTAGCGTTAGAAATAAAGTCGAGTCCGAAAGAGAGGGCGAAAACAAATCACAAGCAAATAAAGCGGATGACACGATGATTTGTTTTACCGAGGTTCGGTTCTTGCAAACCTACTCCCCATTGAGGTGGTCACAAAGACCGGGTCTCTTTCAAACCTTTCCCTCTCTCAAATGGTCACTTAGACCGAGTGAGCTTCTCTTCTCAATCAAATGGGACACTAAGTCCCCACAAGGATCACCACACAATTGGTGTCTCTTGCTTTGATTACAAAGAACTTGGAAGCAAGAATAGAGGAAGAAGAAAAGTGATCCAAGCGCAAGAGCTCAAAAGAACACAACAAAATTCTCTCTTCTAGTCACTAATTGCTTTGAGTGGAATTGGGACTTGGAGAGATTTTGATTCAGTCTATTTGTGTCTTGTATTGAATGCACTAGCTCTTGTATTGAATATGTTGGCTGAAAACTTGGATGCCTTGAAGTGTTGGTGGTTGGGGGTATTTATAGCCCCAACCACCAAAGTGGCCGTTGGGGAAGGCTGCTGTCGAAGGGCGCACCGGACAGTCCGGTGCGCCAGCCACGTCACCCAACCGTTAGGGTTCGACCGTTGGAGCTTCTGACATGTGGGCCACCGTACAGTCCGGTGGTGCACCGGACAATCACTGTTCACTGTCCGGTGCGCCTTCTGGTGCCTGCTCTGACTCTGCGCGTGCAGTCCGCACTGTTCACTGTTCACTTTTTGCAGTCGACCGTTGGCGCTGTAGCCGTTACTCCGCTTGGCACAACAGACAGTCCAGTGCTACACCGGACAGTCCGGTGAATTATAGCGGAGATGCTCCCCGAATTCCCGAAGCTGGGCAGTTCAGAGTGATTCTCCCTGGTGCACCGGACACTGTCCGGTGGCACACCGGACAGTCCGGTGCGCCAGACCAGGACAACCTTCGGTTATCTTTTGCTCTTTTTATTTGAACCCTTTCTTGGACTTTTTATTGGTTTGTGTTGAACCTTTGGCACCTATAGAACTTATAATCTAGAGCAAACTAGTTAGTCCAATTATTTATGTTGGGCAATTCAACCACCAAAATCAATTAGGAAAAGGTTTAAGCCTATTTCTCTTTCAGGTTCAACTCTAGATATACCTTCCTTCTTCTTATAACTCCACTTGCACTTTAAAGATTTTTTTACCTTCAGGAAGCTCAACCAATTTCCATGTTAAATTCTTTTGAAGGCTCTCAAATTCATCATTCATAGCAACTAAACACTTGGATGAATTATCACATGAGATAACTTCCTAATCGGAAGAAGGTTCAAATGCAACACTAGTTTCTTGAGCAGCAATGAGATCATAATGAGCCATACTATCAGTGTCACGATATCCATGTGATAAAACAATATCCCTTCTAGGTCTATCTTGTGCAATAGAGTGATTGTTGCTAACAAGAGGTACAGAAGCTGAAGCTAACTGTGTGATATGAGTAACAAAATCAATATTAACAGGTACATCTACCTCAACATTCTTATCAGTAGTTTCAGGCATAGATGTGGATGAGGAACCACTATCAGAAACACCTCCAGAGAAAGAAAATTTTCTTTCATCAAAAGTAACATCACGACTGATAATCACCCTTTTAAAATCAACACACAATAAATAATATCCTTTGACAATGGAACAATAGCCAATAAAAGTGCATTTTTGAGCTCTAGGCACTAGCTTTCCATTGTTAACATGAGCATAAGCAGGACAACAAAAGATTTTAAGATTAGAATAATGAACAGGTTTATCTATCCATACCTCTTCTGGAATCTTAAAATCAATAGTAGAATTAGAAGAGAGAATAATCAAATAGCAGGCGGCAGAAGCAACTTCCGTCCACAAACCATGCTTATCCCATAAACCAGCATTAGAAAGTATGCAATGAACACGCTCAATAATAGTACGATTTATTTTTCAGCAACACCATTCTGCTGGGGAGTACCTATAACATTCTTGTGTCTAGCAATACCATGATCAGCACAAAGAGAATCAAACTCACCATTGCAAAATTCCAATCCATTATCGGTTCTCAATTTCTTGAGTTTTCTGGTAGTCTTATTTTCCACTAAAGCTTTCCATTGCTTGAATGCAGTAAGAGCATCATTTTTATGCTTCAGAAAATAAACCCAAACTTTGCGAGAGAAATCGTTTATAAAAGTGATCATATAATCACAACCTCCATTAGAAGGATGACGAGCCCAACCCCAAAGATCAGAATGAATATAATAAAGAATACCTTGGTGTAGTGAGTAGATAAGGAGAAATTGTTTCTCTTCTGTTTGCCAAATACACATTTTTCACAAAATTCTGATTTGCCAATATCATTTAAATAACCTCTCTTGTGCAAGAGGTGCATACCTTTTTCACTCATATGTCCCAAGCGCATATGCCAAAGCTTGGTATTTGAAGTGTTGGAAACAATAGAAATAACTGCAGTACCTATAACTGTAGAACCTTGCAAATAATAGAGATTATTTATACGTTCAGCTTTAACACAACACGGTTGCCTTGAGAAAACCTTAATAACACTATTATCAGCAGAACATTTGAATCCCATTGCTTCTAAGGTGCCCAAAAAATAAGATTCCTCTTCATCCTAGAAACACAGCGAATATTAGTAAGGGTCTTGAAGGTGCCATCATGAACTTTAATCTGAATAGAACCAATTCCAGAAATTTCAAATAGAGATTCATCACCAATAATAACATCACTGTTATGAACATGAGAATAATCAGAAAACCAATCTCGATGTGAGCAAGTTGAATCAAGAATCCAAGCCATACACTTTTCTTCATTAGAAGTGATCATAAGAGCTTCTCCACCATCACTATTTTCAATAATACTATCCTGAGCAGATGATTTATCAGCTTCCTTTTTCTTCTGTCTTTCTTCCTTATTTTTCAACTTAGGACACGGGGAGATCACATGATTATCAGCTTTGCAATAACCACAAAAAATGTTGTATTTACGATCTCTTGGCTTCGACCTTGATTTAAGTTTATTAGAACTGCCTGCTTGTTGAGTTCTACCTCGAACAATAAAACCTTCAGCCTTAGACTCAGAACGAGAATCAACATCAAATTTTTACTTGGACTATTAATTTGACTTAACATTCTCAAATGTCAGTGAAGTATGATTTCCGTAAAGCATAATTTCCTTAAAACACTTAAAATAAGAGGGCAATAAGACTACCAACAAAATTGTCTTATCTTAATTATATATCTTTACATCCAGACTCTCAAGTCGACACAAATAGAATTAAATTCATTGAGATGTGATTGAATAGATATACCTTCTGCCATACGAATAGTATAAAGACGCTATTTGAGACGGAGCTTATTAGCAAGACTCTTTGTCATATATAGCTCCTACAATTTCTTCCATAATTCTGCCGCAGATTTTACAATCATTACTTCACGCAGAACATCAGGAGATAAATTGAGCTGTAAAGCGGACAAACCTTTTTCATCAAGATCCTCTCATTTATCACCCGCCATATCAACATGTCGCGCTTGCAACGCCTCTCACACACATAATTGAGTATGAACAACCGTCATCTGAATGTGCCAAATAGCAAAACTAATTTTGCCATCAAACTTCGGAATATTAATTTTAGTCGACGTTACAGTCCGAAATAAAAAATGCCACAGAAATGCGTATGCAATCTGATAAGTGTATGTAGCGAAGAAACAAAGAATAATAATCAATCCTTTGACACTTGAGATATTCTTCGAGGCAAGTTACACTTCGTTTACGTGGGTATGCCGTCCGAGAGGATTCCAGGCAGAAAGAAAAAAAAACACGGGCAACAATATCACAGTAGCACTTCGTGGATGAGATTCCTTTGGCAAGTGGTGAAGGATAATGTGCAGATTAAATAGCAGGGCGGCACATATGGGCTGAGCGACACAGATCAGCACCATTGTTTCAGGGCGGCGTAGATGGGCGGGGCAGCGCACCGAGGCCACCACGGATACGGGCGCCAATGAGACCACGGAGCGCCCACGCCATGGATGACGACGGCAGATCTGAAACCGGCGTCTTCCACTGTTCCCCAGCCGTGATGCGGGATGAACAATCGGCGGCGCCGAATAGAAAATGGTGTCTAACTCTAACTCTAGATACAAATTGTTAAGATCATAGATAGGAAAATAGACACATAGTTTAACGTGAAAAAACTCCTCCCAATATAGATCGGAAAAAAAACCACGAGAAAATAGATCTATTATGTGCTGTGTTGTATAGGGTAAAGAATGACTATTTATATAGACAAATGATATAAAGATAAAGTCATATCCTTTTATCCAACAACCTCCATGTCAGATGGAGTAATGTTTAACCAGCGTTGACGTCGATCTCGATGACAGTTTTAGCTTTTGGATTGAATTTCTTGAGCAACCTAGCTAGTAGTAGCCTGCAATATCGGTCGTGTATATCATGGGGCATCGTCTACTCATCGACGGATCCGTGGGCAGGGCACTCGATGGACGCCGAGACAGTACACCATCCGGCGCTGGCCCTCAAACACCCCTACGGACAGGTCTATGTACAGACACAGTGGGCGCGCCGGTCGGGCACCGGAATCCGATGCGTTTCCTTTGCATCTGGACCGCCCGTGCAAAGAGAACGGACCCAACCCAGCCTGCTGGTGATGGCGGATGAGTGCACGCACACGGGACTGCTGTGGGATCACGTCTCCATCTATCGCCAGGTCAATTCTTTTCAATTCCTTTGTACGTGTTCCAGCACGGTGTCACCGGTTACTGCATGCAGCTGCTTACCTTCGTTGGTCTTTGTTTACTACCAATCCGATTTTAGTGGCATTAGACAATCTCTAGCATATCACTGGTATGGTTAGCCAAAATATTGTTTGATATTGTAGGCTACTGTTCGCAAAGTGAAGTTTAAATATGAGTATAAAAATGGATAAACTGCTGGATATAGCATAAACATGGGAGACGATCAGACGATAGATGGATGGTTGGATCACTTGTCTGATTGTTTGCTTACACTGTCTCGTTCTAAGCCACCGTATACGTTGATTTTGTTTGTGCTTCTTTTCAGTTGCCTGCAGCGGGAGACACGGCTTAGACTGACTCCAACAGAGCAGCTAAATGGATAGACAAAGCTAAAATAGCTGCCCACGAGCTACTGTAGCAGTACAAAACACCTTCCAACAGGGCAGCCAAACGAGCCAGACAGAAATGATGGAAAGAGAGAGGAAAGCCATAATAGCTTGTACTGTTGCTGACAACCATTTCCTTTTTCTGTGTCTAAGAACATGACCCCACCATCTACTCTATTTGTTGGACTGTACTACCGCTGCCTTTTTGCCTGTGCTGTTGAAAGCGTGTGCCATATGGCTGGACAGACAAATGAGAGACGCTAGCCAAAGGCTTGAATGGCTGCTCGATTTGCATGACCTCTGTTGGAGTCAGTCTTACATAGACAAATACAAAGCAAGCCATTTTAAGATTATTTGGCTACATCCAGGGGGGCAACCATATCCTATGCCTCCTCGTCGAATCGGTCTAGTCCTCTTGACTCATATAGTTCTTTCTTGGTCTAGTCCTTGCATCTATCTGTCTAGTTCCATTTTTCCTGACGTTACCCGAGTTCGCAGGCCCTGACTTCCCATTCCCGACGCTGTCTAATCCCGCTCCCTTATTGACGCCCTGCCCTGCTCATCATGTGGTTGCGACCGACCCGTCCGACAGGTCCGATCTCGCTCGTCGTGACAACGCGACCAGTCCTCGGCACTCGTTGAGCTTGGCGAACAAGCGAGCACTGGTCTCAACCAACAACGATGCTGCCCAACCATGCCCCTTCTCAGTGCCCCCGCCTTTCAAGAAGATCGATATTCGACAAGATACACAGGACTTCAATTCGGTGGTTGTTGTTTTTTATTCGATTGACAGATTAAGTATGAGATTCAATATTTGGATTAGATTGGAATGTTCAGTTGTGATTGTGAATTGGAGACAGATTGATGAGATAGTTGCATATCTGGTATTAAGAAGACATTGATGATGATATTATTATTCGACGATTGATGATGAAATCTTCAAATCCATTGATAATTTCGACGACGATTTAAACATATCAAAACTGGAAGGATGTAGTTGCCTCGGTCAGCAAGAACTAGTGATATGTTTGCTTCTTTTATTTATATAGTTTCATTTTTTGAACATGTATGTATCGTGTATTGATATGAAACTTAAATTCTATACAACACTAGTTATCCCCCCTCTCTCTCTCTTCTGCATGCTGGTTGGAATAGGATACGAATACGATGCTGGTAAACTTCCGGAGAAAAGCAGTAGCAATTTCACAGGCCCGCGCGCGTATACATGCTTTTCTTTTTTCATATTCCCAGCGCGCCATGCATATATTCCCCCTCTCTCGTCTTTATTCTGTACTCGGTCCAATCCATACCCCTACGGTCGAGCTCAGCTTTACACTGCTGGTGGCCCAGCCGTAGGTAAACAGCATCCGGGTCCGGGGAGGGGAAGTGTATGGCGCGCGAATTGGCGACGGTGCAATCCTTCAACCACGCTTTGGGCATCCTAGGTCAACTGGCTGGATAGAACTGCCACTCAATTTCAGAAAGGCAATTGGTCCATTGCCTTTCTGAAGCGCGCTCCTACAGGCTGCATGCACTACGACACATGAGCAGACACTTGCTGCTTTCGGAGCTAGCTGATTGTAAAAAGTAGGCTGTCCATTTGCATGCATGTCAAGATTGGGAACATGCGCCCATCTGTGACTAGCTATGAGTTGTCCCTACCAATGGCACGGCGGGCTTTGATTTTTAGGATTATGGAATAAAAAGTTGCCACATTTTTTCCACGTGCAAACACAAAGTTGACTTATCTATTGTGGTTTGGGTTGATGACGACTGCTAACCAAAGTGTGAGATTCTGTATGTGCAACCATGTCGGTCGTCTTATGATGTGTATGTGTGGAGAACTTGGACGGTGATCACATGGACGCTGATCGACGGCTGAGGTCAAGGTCATGTGGGCTCGTGCTGATGGACTTGGAGCGGTAAATGACGAGTGTTGGGTCTTAGCTGACGGACTAGAGCAGTCGGGTGACCAACCGTGGCGTGGCTGACACCTAGGACACACACTCGCGCGAGGTCATGGCGGAACTGACCATGTTGTCGGCACGGTCGAGGACTGACGGGACACATCATGTCCAGGACGTGGGGGACGCGTACGCGGTGCGATACTCACGACGGTTTGGTGGTTTGGGCCTCAAAACCACCCAACGCTACGGATGACGGGTTTTGCTGAGTTTGGACCTTAATACTCGGCGGCGGCGCTTCTAGGGGGAATTGGTGGCGGCATGTGGCATCACATCGAAGGGTGCTTTAAGGCGAAGCAACTTCGTGCCAAGCGCGTGACCGTCAGATCGAAAACTTATGAATTGGTCCATTTCGCCCCCGGTGTAGTGGATAAGCTTTATGTAAATAGGGGTAGTTTAGGAAATGGAAATAACCCTCTATAAATAGAGGGGAGGGCTATTGTTACAACCATCTCTTGGCTGCCATTTTGCTGAGACTTCACATTTTAGAGCTCCTAATTTTCTCACTAGGTAGATACCTGTTGAGCATAGGGATCCATAGCGATTTTGTAATCGACGACTATGTTTTTTATATGCAAATTTAATCAGAGCAAGGGTCGCCGGTACTGCCCACAACGTTCGTTCACTTCTCCATCTCAGTTTTGCATCCTTACTGTAATTTAGAGTTGTTTCGGTCTCTTGTTCTTCCTTTGGCCTCTCTTATGTTTTTGGAAAACCCTTGAATCTCTTGAGAGGATTTGGTTTGGGGATTTGTTGGTGGATGAGATATACTTCTAGGATCACTACTTACTCCCTATTGGTGCAGTTTGTGGTTGTGGATCTTAGCTGATCTCGTTTTGAGTTCGTTCTAGAAAACCCCAACAAAACCCCAATCCTGTTTGTATTTTTAGATCCGCGGTTGATTCACAATTCCAATTGAGCTCAAAGTTTGTGAAGACCTTGGAAACATATTTGTCCATGTCTGTGTAAAATTTCCTGTCAATCAGAATTCGTTTGGTTCAGTTTCGCATCCTAGAACATAATTTCGTGCTACTAAAATAAGCACTTGTTCGAGACACAGTTTTGGACCGATTCAGACTTTTCGTTGTCGGATTTGAGATCCGTTTGTTTTGCTGGTCTTGTGTGAATATTAGAAACATTTTAAAATCATGATATCACTGGTTTGTTGATGTGATTTTGGTTTGAGCTCTTACTTCATTTGAGATCCGTTTCCCATCCCCCGCTCAACCACTAGATCATGGGGCCCACATGTCAGGCACGTCTTACCCCTCCCGCACGGAGATCGCACACGCTCGGCCAACGGAGTCCGTGGCTCGACCTTCAACCACACGATCGAGATCCTTGTAGCCTGCCCCTATATAGTTTCAGTCGAAATGTTGCCCTTGCTCCATCAAAAGGTCGGGGAAGATAACAGGCGTCGCAACCGTGAGAAAAAGATCATCATTGCACAGAAGCCGCCGCCGTCGTTCTCGCTGGAGAGCATCGATGGGGCCTCAACGTGCGTCTCTGAAGAATCTTGGGGAAGCAAGGAAGCTACCCCTACCACCAATTCGGCATACGGACGAATGGAGGTCTAGCGATTTCTCAACATTGCACCAACACTGCCGAGGAATCGTCCCCTCAACTTCGCCGGGGCTCACTGCGTCCTGATCACTGGTGAGAACCCCCACACACTACTCGGCTTGCCATCCTCTTCATGTTACCCCTATTGGCCTCGGGTTGAAGTGCTGGTTCACCGGATGGCCCTACTCCGGTCATGGAGCCACCATGGCCAACCCATGTCGCTGTCTCGGACCATGGGAGGCTACCGAAGCACGTTGTTGTTGATCACATAACGAATGGACACGATTAGGACCTTGGTAACGCTTCTGTTGGAGACTTGTTCACAAATGCTATGAATTAAGAACAAGGCAACACAGAAAGAAGTTAATGGTTAATGCCCTTCGTCCCTCGAAGCATTATTTCCCTTAGGATATAACGATCTTCGGACGAAGGTCATGAAGGACATACCTTCATCATCACAGTTTACATTGATAAAAGGAGAAGCATATGAAACATGAGAGAATGACATGAATAATCACATAACATTATTTACATATCTTTATTATATAATCATGGAGGAATAAGAACAATATTGAATTACATTTGTACCTTCGGCTCGACAGAATGTTTGAATACAAGCGTGACACACGAGCGAGTACAAATCAGCGTGAACAGTATGGTGGTACTGTTCATCTATTTATAGGCACATGACACAGCCTGTGTAAAATTACATTCATACGCTTCATATTTTAGTATTAACTTAAGAACAATTTGTCGAGGACTAAATAGTCTTTTCCTCCTTAAGTCGGTTCCTTTTTCTGCTATTGAGCCAAAACTTCCTTGCGCACAGCTTCAGCACTGGTTCAACCTTCGTTTTGACCCTACTTTCCATATTGTATACAACTTCATTCCATGTCCGAAGGTTCCTGCACATATATTATGCTTTGGGAAACAATGTTAGTTATGTTTTTGAGGACCTTCGGAAGACGAAGGCCCCAACAGCTTCAGTCTGGGTGGATCGAGACCGTTAGATTCAAGATGAGCGATCTGGATTAGGTTGCCTATACACTGTCATCGATTCAATCTGAGTCGTTTGTTCTGGATCAAGCGTTTGAGATTAGATTTCAAAATTTTAAAACCCAACCGGCGGATCAAGATCGATCCGTCAGCGTCGCGTGCCGATTCGATCTAATTCGGGCCTTCAATTTTAAATCCAACAACTCAGATTCCTTCATGCCGCTTCGGGTAGTGTAGTTTTGCTAAAGCACCCCTCAAGTGTGACATAATGAACCTGCACTCCTCATCAGTTGTATAACCATTGCAACCCAGTCCTAATTTATAAAATTAAACCCGGAGCCTTAGGTATTGCATAAAGAAATTGATTTTAGTATGAAAATAATACAATGAACTTGGTTAATCCATGTTTAATTCATTTTAATCTCGATTTTACTCGTTCAAATTAAGTTAGCTTCATATTAATATTGTCTAAATGATAAGAACAATTGTTTTAGTGCTTGCAAAAATAATTAAATACATGTTTACTAAATTTACTTTTCTAATCAATGTTAATGTAACATTGTAATTCAAACTATGACTATAGTTTAACTAAAATATGATTCTAATGAAGGTATAACATAGGTTAAAATTGAATTAGTTATTTCATTGCAATATTTTTCTCACATGATTTATGTTAATCAACATAGAATATACTTTTATTGTTTAAACACCTAAAACTTCAAGAAAACCATACCTTTTTAATCGTAACTCCGATTTTAGTGATTCTCGAACCTACGATCCCGTAACGGCGCGTAGAATATCCTTGCACTATTTTGTTCTTATGTTTTGGTGTATTGTTACCATACCCATTATTTGCTTGATTGTATGTATTGTTACGTATAGAGGCGAGGTGACGAGAAACCTTAAGACCAATTTGGTGAAGTACCTAGATATCGCATGTATAAGGCATGTTGTGCCCTTAATCACTTTTCTTTACCTAATAATGTTCCTATTAATCACTATGACATGCTCAGGTTAATCACTATAACATAGGTTACCCTAATAATGTTCCTATTAATCAGCTATTGGGTAGACCTGCTATTGCTCTACCTGGTTTGGATTAATGCTATACTGAATTATGATCATGTTCCACTATTATTGTTGGTTTATTATTGTCCATGATAAGATCATTGTGTTAATTGGAACATGGAGAACCACCCAGGAAAACAGTGCTACCACAAGGGTGGTATGGGATGCCCTTGGCTGACTAATTAGGAAAGCTAGTGGAGGACTACCTTACCTGAAAGGGGCAAGGGCGGTAGAGGAATTGCCGATATAGGGAGGTTCTCGGGTTGATCGCGCTGCGATGGTTTTCAGACGAGGGATTCCTATATCGCCCTTCTCAGAAACCGTAGCGGGTTTTCTGAAGCTAGTGAAACTTTGTAAAGGTCTCGTAGTGCTACCCTACCTCGTCTCCTCGGTAGAAATGTATGGGATTCATGACCCCATGGCAAATGGGTAACATGACTTGTGGGTAAAGATGCACAACCTCTATAGAGTGTAAAACTGGTATATCAGCCGTGCTCACGGTCATGAGCGGCTCAGACACTCACATGATTAACTTACGGAATTAAACTTAATCTATCATATGCATTGCATCGTGGGATTAATTATCAATTGTGATATATTACTTTATTGGGATGGTATATACATATACTAAGTAACTGCTAATAAAATTTTGACCAGCTTGTTAAAAGCAACGCTCAACCTTAACCATTCTCTTTGGTAAGCCTTACACTTCACATGGGCCCCCACCATAAGTGAGCCCATGCACATTATTCCCCAAAACTTGTTGAGCGATGAACGTATGTGAGCTCACCCTTGCTGTACTCACACCCCCAGGTCAAGAACAGGTACCGCAAGATAAGGAGCATGAAGGATGCCGCAATGAGTTCGTGAGAGGTCTAGGTCGTCGTCTCCAAGTCAACTATGGTTGCGGAGGATTGTTGACTTTGTATGATGTAATTATTTAGCTATTTTGTACAGAACTCCTATTATATAGTAAAGATGCGACATTCGTTTTTGTACCATGAGTCATCATATGTGTGAAACTTGATCCTAGCACACATTTGTTTCGCACCTAGAGTTGCCCTTAAAATTCGGGTGTGAAAGTATTGGGTACAAAGTTTGGGAGATTTCCTCGATGTTGTGTTCAATACTGCAAGTGAACGAATCACTCAAATTCAAGTGGAGTTTCATGATTCGAACAACAAAGCTTGCAACACTTTGTTCTTGTGCCTCTTGATGGGTGAGTTTGAGCGAGTTGGACATCTGGCTATGGCTCATGAGATCTAGTCCACCCTCAAGAAATTCCATGAGGGAAATGATCATGTGAAAACCAGAGTCTTTGAGATGTACCGGCGAGAGTACGAGAACTTTGTTCAGTTGGTTGGAGAGACCATACAGACTATGTT
Organism: Zea mays; assembly: GCF_902167145.1. Taxonomy (NCBI): domain Eukaryota; kingdom Viridiplantae; phylum Streptophyta; class Magnoliopsida; order Poales; family Poaceae; genus Zea; species Zea mays. The sequence goes on along the minus strand of NC_050103.1, from coordinate 89,657,797 downwards.
TTCTTGGTTCCAGTCCATCGTGAACAAGATGTGTGCCAACAAGGCACAATTACCCTATGATGATCATGAGAGAACGCTCAAGCTACTTCATGCTCTAGATTGAAGTGTTGGGAGGTGAAGGTCTCGACGACCATCGAGTCGCCCAACTATGAGACTCTCACCGTGGATGAGCTATTCAACAAGCTCAAGTCCACCGAGATTGACCACCAAACCTGAGCCAAGATTGAGAACCCTAGTGCACCCACCATGGCCCTGGTCTTTGGAGATGGTTTGACCTCTATCCCCTCTCCCACTATGTTTGCTTTGTCTTCTTTGTTATATGTCACAGAGGAGCAGGTGGAGAGACTCAGGGATGAGAAGCTAACGCTTGTGGCCAGTTGGTTCACACGGTTCCACAACTACCAGAACTGGCGGCGTGGTGGGTCAAACGATGGATGCTTCAACTACGACGACCTTGACCACTTTGTTGCCAGTTGCCCTAAGAAGGGCAAGTAGGATGCTAGCCCATGCAACCACCACTCTAGTCAGCACAAGGGCAAGCGGGAGTACACCTCCGACAAGTACAAGTCCAAGGGAGGATTCGACAAGGAGGTGCTCAAGAAGTACCTCCATAAGGCTAAGATCAAGGAGCATGCCTTCATTACCTCCCTCAGCAACCTCGACCACGACTCCAATGACGCAACATCTTCCTCAAGCGACGAGGTGACTGACAGGCAGGTCGAGGACAAGCTGAACAAACTCTACTTCATCGTCGACATCATAGGCGACCTTTGCACCATGGCCCTTGGTGATGATGTGGTGGGCGGCGATGACTCTTCTTCTGAGGTATCACATTCCGTCGATGATCTCGCTACTGAGGTAGAAGAGCTGACAGTTGCTATGGCTAGTCAAGACAAATTGTTTAGGCTTACTGCCTGTGAGAGGACAAAATTTTAAATTCAAGTATGAGAGCATGCTTAGGGAGTTTGAGTTTGCTAGAGCTTCAGTTGTGGTGTCTGATGAGACTGAATGTGATGAGTATGAAAACTTTGTTCGGTTGGCTAGAGAGACCATATACACTATGTTTTCTCAATTCCAGTCCATCATGAACAAGATGTGTGCCAATAAGGCACAGTTACCCTATGATGATCATGAAAGAGCGCTCAAGATAATTCATGCTCTAGATCAGAGGGTTTGGGAGGTGTAGGTCTCAGCGATCATCAAGTCGCCCAACTATAAGACTATCATCGTGGATGAGTTGTTCAGCAAGCTCAAGTCCACTGAGATTAAACACTAGACCCGGGCCAAGATTGAGAACCCTGATGCACCTACCATAGCCCTAGTCTCTAGAGGTGATGCTTCCTCTAACCCCTCATCTGCTATGTTTGCTTTGTCTTCTTTGTTGACCAACACAGAGGAGCAAGTGGAGAGCCATAGGGATGAGGAGTTGGCGCTTGTGACTAGTTGATTCATGCGGTTCCACAACAACTATATGAGCCACGACGTGGTGGGTCGAAGGATGGAGGCTAAAACTGTGGCGACCTCGACCACTTTGTCACCAGTTGCCCCAAGAAGGGCAAGCAGGAGGCTGGCCCGCGTGACCACCATTCTGGTCGGTGTAAGGACAAGCAGGAGTACACCTCCGGCAAGCACAAGTCCTAGGGAGGATTCAACAAGGAGGTGCTCAAGAAGAAGTACCTCTAGAAGTCCAAGATCAAGGTGTGTGCCTTCCTAGCCTCCCTCAATGACCTCGACCACGTAGCATCTTCCTCGAGCGATGAGGAGACTGATAGGCGAGTGGAGGACAATGTGAATGGGCTCTGCTTCCTCGCTGACACCATAGATGACCTTTGCACCGTGGCCCTTGGTGATGATGTGGTGGGCGGCGATGACTAGGATATCGGCTACGGCTCTCCTTCTGAGGTATGACATTCCGTTTTTGATTTTGCCGCTGGGGTAGAGGAGTTGACGGCTGCTTTGGATAGTCAGGATAAGTTGCTTAGGCTTGCTACTCGTGAGAGGAAAGATTTTAAATTCAAATATGAGAACATGCTTAGGGAGCTTGAGTCTCCTAGAGCTTCAGTCGTGGTGTCTGATGAGACTGAATGTGATGAGTGCGCTCTACACATGTCGAAGATCACCACTTTGGAGACCAAGTACGCCACCTTGCTATATGAGCGCGTCGAGTTGAGATCTAGGTCTAGCTTGTTGGGTACATGTACAGTTTATCCTGGCTTGTAGACTGAGCTGGCAGAGAGAGACGTTAGGATAACCTTGCTTGAAAATGCTAGCTCCGTGAGTGCCCCTACACCTACGTAGTGTGAACTTTGTGAGGGTTGGTGGTCTGCTTTTGAGTCCTGCAAACACGACAAGACCTGTATCAAGGAAGAAAACACATACCTTCAGTTAGTCTTGAGCTAGGTATCTAGCAGTGAGCCCCAGATGGGCATGATGGTTAACCAATTTAAGAGGGAAACTGGCAGACCGAGGTTAGGCTTTGCTGCTAAGGATGGGAATGTTGCTTGCTTTCGAAAGGTTGGTGAGTGGAGTGAATTGAAACTATTAGGGAAACCTTCTGCCACTCCCAAGCTTATCAAAATCAACCCACCTAATCTTATCACCTCTGTGAGAGATGGTGTGATTGAGGAGCCTGTGAGAGCCCCTCCTCAGAAATAAGTGTGGATTCCAAATCCTAACCACCTCAAGAACACACTTGATACCCTTCCTAACATCTCTAGTGATCCCCTTCCTATAGCCCCTAAGGCATCCAAAAAGAAAGCCTCCTCCCACAAGCAAATTCCACCTGTTGGGGGCCTTTGGCTTACGAAGGTCCTCAAAAACAGGATTTAACAGTATTTCTGGAGCATAATGTGTGAACAGGTACCTTCGGACTCGAGTCGGAATCACAGTAGGAGAAGCCTAAAATAATACGAAGGTTGATACAGCGCCGAAGATGTGAGCAGGAAAGCTTCGGCACGCTAGCAGAAAATGAAACCGACTTAAAGATGAAAAGGCTATTCAGACCTCGGTGAATTACTATAGAATTACTACCAAATGTAAAGGGCATGAATGTAATTTTGTATGGGCTGTGTCCCGTGTCTATAAATAGGTGAACAGTATCCCCGTACTGTTCACACTGACTTGGCATTTGTTATTGCGTCACACTTGTACTTTCATCTCCTTCCAAGCTGAAGGTACATTTGTAATCCAATGTCATTTCTGTTTCTTCATAATAATAATACAAAAATAAGTTGATAATAATATATAATTGTCTATGTTATCCTTCATGTTCCTTATGATTCATTCTTCGTCATTATATATTGAGTTTATGAAGGTACACCCTTCATAACCTTCGTCCGAAAATCATTATATCCTAAGGGAAATAATGCTTCGAAGGACGAAGGATTTTACCGATTAACATTTTCTGTGTTGCCTTGTTCTTAACTCATAGCATTTGAGAACGAGTCCCCAACATTGGCGCCCACCTCCGGTGAACTCACTTCCACTCTTTGAGTTTTGAACACCTTCGGCGATCATAAACCTTCGTTATGGCGCCGAAGAAAGCTTCAGCAACTGGGGCTGCAGCTCTGCAACCACTGGACCACAATCAGGAGACTGTCTCTCTTCGGGAGGCCCGAAGTCAGAAAAGGAAGGCTGTTAGCCCGACACCGCCAGAGGATGAGATAGACCAAGAAATCAGAGACATGGAGATGCTTCATCAACAGGTGCAGAGGAAGAAGGAAAAGATGGCCAGGCTAGCTGAACTGCAAAGGCAGATAGACGAAGCCTCTGAAGAAGTTCGTCATCTTACTCAGGATGAGCAACACCGAAGGCCTCAGCACCAAGACCTTCATCAGGAGGGTTTCCTCAACGAAGATGACTGGTATGACAATTTCCATCATGGGAATTTTGTTTTTGATGATGCTTCTCCTCTGTCCGCTGAGCTGCAGGCTACACCTTGGCCTCCGTCCTACAAGCCGCCTCAGCTTCCCATATTCGACGGCCACTCAGACCCGAAGCAGTTTTTGATGAGCTATGAAGCAACAGTATCTTCCTATGGTGGCAATGCTGCAGTCATGGCCAAATCTTTTGTCATGGCTGTCAGGAGTGTTGCTCAAACCTGGTATTCCTCCCTTCGACCAGGAACGATCACTTCATGGCAAAAGCTGAAGGACTTGTTGTTAACCAGCTTCCAAGGGTTTCAGACGAAGCCAGTCACTGCTCAAGCTCTATTCCAGTGCACCCAGGATCACGAAGAATACCTTCAGGCGTATGTCCGGAGGTTCTTGCGTTTGAGGGCACAGGCACCAACGGTGCCCAACGAAATTGTCATTGAGGCCATGATCAAGGGGCTTCGGCCAGGACCTTCAGCTCAGTTCTTTGCTAGGAAGCCTCCTCAAACTTTGGAGAAGCTGCTCCAGAAGATGGACGAGTATATTCGGGCCGATAATGATTTTCGTCAAAGAAGGGAGGAGGCTTTCAGGTTTTCTGAAATGACCAGGGGCTTCGGAGGGAGGTTCTATCCGAGGCACGTTAGGTCAATTCACAATTCTACTCAAAATGATGATAGGGGGAGTCAGCAGCAAAGGCCACAGTGCTCTTCACAGGCTTCGGGGCAACAGCAAGGCTCCTTCCGACCACCAGCTCCAAGAGGCAGAGGCGCCAGGGGCTTCGGCGGAAGATTTGGAGATCAACCAAGAAGAATTTTTTGCTTATTCTGTGGTGAGAACAAGGGCCATACCACCAGGATGTGCCATGTTACTATCCAGAAGCAAAAGGAAATAGCCGAAGCTGCAGCACAACAGGCTCAGCCGAAGCAGGTCATGCACACTGCTTCGTATCATTCGCCTTACATCCCAGAATATGTAGGCAACCACCCTGCAGTTTCTGTTGCTTCGGCGAGTCAACCTCAAGCTTCTTGGCAGCAACCTCCGCCTCCACCACCGCTGCAGCAAGGCCAACAGCCAGAAGGGAGCCAATATGGCCCACACAAAAGGGACTTCAGAGAACAGTCCGAAGCTCACACAGTCAACAGCACTGTGCCAGAGTCGAAGCACATCTATTGACAAATATCCTACCTTGATAGCAGTTTTTTTCATTCAGTTTTATTTTCCGTGTAATAAAGGACATCTTTTAAATTTCATGTAATAGTTTCGTTCTTTGCCACAAGGAAAACATATTTTCTCCACAGGCTTAAGTTGGTGAAGCTTAAAGATTTGTGATAACAAGGAGGACCTTCCAATTATCAAAAATTCTTCGAAGCAACAAAAAAGTCGTTCTAAGGAACGCAGAGTAAGTTTGCTGAAGTCATAAAAAGCCGTTCCAAAGGGAGCGCAGTGTAAGTTTTCTGCTCCAAAGTCGTTCCAAAGGGAATGCAGAGCTTACAGCGAAAAGTCAACGCTGATACCGCCTAAGTAAAAGGCGAAGCGCGAAAAGTCAACGCGAATACCGCTGAAAGTAAAAGGCGAAGAAGCTCCTAAGGGAGGCTTACAACGAAAAATAAACGCTGATTCCGCTGAAGTAAAAGGCGAAGAAGCTCCTAAGGGAGGCTTATAGCAAAAAGTTAACGCTGATTCAAAAAGATTATGTGTTTTATCGCAGGGATGTGCGTGTATCTTCGGAATAAATACCATCATACATAGCATAACATCATCACATCATTTCACATAGCATAAGCATCATACATCATGCTGCATATGGCACAAGAAGGGGACACAATATCGACCTTCAGAAGAATGTTTTGAAAAAGGAGAAAATCATGCTAAGTCATAAGGAGATACACTATTGATCTTCGGGAGTGTAGCTTCGGAAGATATCTTCACGAAGCTTGGATATTATTCATCAGCACACTATGGATATTGTTGCGATAAGTAAAAATTCTTCTTCACGAAGCATGAAAAGAAGGGAAGGTGTTTTTTCGTCAAAGACTAAAAAACGGTACGTGTGTAAAATTTCATGCATCGTAAAGAATTGAACAACAAAAACAGGTATATTACATTCGGGGTTACAAAATGTTACATATATTACATTTCAGAAGTTTTTACAATGGTACTTAATCTTCTCTCAAAACAACTTCTGCAACCTCGTTCAGGAGTCGATTAACAACTTCATCCATGATAGCTTCAGCCATCTTTTTAATTTCGTCGTCTCCTTTCGGGTGAGGGCCCGGAGACGCTTTAGTAAGATCTGAAGGAGGACAGGATGCGGCTACATTGCTATTACAAATTGCGAACGAAGTTTAAAATCGAAAATTACAACACAATAAAAATCGTTAGTTAATACCTATTTGCCCTTCGGGCTCTGCGCTTTTTTCAGCAGCCTCAGCTACTTCTCTAGCATCGTGAATATCCTTTTCGCTTTTTCGAATGATTTCTCGGGCCATTTCTCGACCACCATTATCCCAGACATCGGTGAAAAACTTTCCACCAACCATGCTAGCTTCGGCCGAAGGATCTCTTGCATCTTCGAAGGACAAGGCAGCTTCGGATTGCGCTAAAATCTTTACATGCTCGCAGCCCTTTTTCTCCAAAATGGTGGCAATTCCCCTGGCACCCGAGAAAGCACATATGTCTCCGCGGCTATTTAAAATTTCCTCGAAGGCCTCAGCTTCGTGATCGATCCATTCGATGGGACCTTCGGGGTTGCCTTTCGTAAAGTTTTCTTCGCTCGAGAATGCGCCGACGCTGGCGAAGCTAGCTTTCAACTTCTTGACGCACTCCATAGATTTGTTATAGCATTTTTTCCTGGACGAACGAAGCTCTTCAACAGTTCCCTCTAAATGATTTGCCCATTGGTCGCTAAGTTCTCGCTTCGTTTCTTCAAGTATGCGCTCCTCTTTGGCTCTGGCCAGTTGTTTTCGAAGATCTTCAATTTCACGCTTCTGAGCCTCAGCTTGACCTTTAAAAATAGCTTCGTCTTCTTTTATTCTACTTATCAATGAATGCAACATTTTATCTTTTTCGAGACCTTCGTTCCTCAGTTCAATTACTTCGGAACGAAGGTTGCTCAGAGCTATAGCGCACCCTTCGTCTTCGGCATCTTTTTGGGCCCTGAGGGCATTGCTAAGTATAAGGCCCTGCAAAGAAAAATGTGTGTGCGTCAATAGATTTAAGCAAACGAAAAATTTGGTTTCAACAAAAAATACAAAAATCTCATTTTTTGCACCTTTAAGCTATTGTATGCCAGGCTGTCGGCCAGTTCATTTTTTGACAATACCGAGAGCCCGTCTTCAAGTGTTGGGAATCCGAAGCTCTTGCTCATCTCCCGACAGACAGAAATCTCCTTGCTGTAGGGAGACAATACAAAAAGTCTTCTTCTCCACTGCCGTTGAATATTAACGCCCCCTTTGGATACTTCAGTTTTTGAGCGTAATGCTGGGCCTCTTGCTTCTCTTTTTCTGATAATCTTTTCCCCGAAGCATGACGAACAATATAATCAACGATTTTGGGGGATGCTTCGGGGGCAATAGCACTGATTTCTTCAACAAGAATCGGCTCCGTTATTTTTTCTTCCTCGGTTTCCAAGGATTTTACCTTCGTGGGCTCTGAGGGTCCAGCTTCAGCTTCAGTTTCTTGCTCTGGAGCCTTAGTATCAGAAATTTCAGTTTTCGCTTCGGGAATGGCAACAGTCTTTTTCGGAGGTGTGCTTGAGGATTTAATTGTTTCCAGAACATCTAGCACATTGATCATTCTCTTTCTTTTCGGAGTCACCGCCGGCACCTTTTGATTTTTTATTGTTTCAACGTTTGCTGAAGGACTTAAAACTTCTGATATTTTTGATCCCTCAGTTGGTCCTTTTACTTCTTCCATTTTTTTCTGTCGATGGCGCTTTGGCCATCTCTTTGGTTTCTGGTAACAAAATCTTTGGTTCTTCCAATTCTATCCTTGTTGGCGCTTCGGCCATCTCTGCGACTTCTGGCAGCAAGGTTGGCTTGGTTGGCTTTTCAGCTTCGGTGGCCGAAGAAGTCTCTCCGGTGAACTCAGGCACCGAGGCTGGTTCAATATAACGTGGCCGATGTGTAAGGACCTTTATCCTTTTTCTTTTCGGTTCTGGCTCGCTAGGAGCAGTTGCAGCTTCTTCTTTCGCAGAGGTTGTGTTTTTTCTTTTCTGCCCTCGAATGGGATAACGATAGTCAGGGTAGACAAACCCGATTGCATCAAATACCCGATTCAGTCTTTTCTTTTTTCGGCCTCCGAAGGCTGCTGACAATGCAGTATCTTCAGCCTTCGAGTAAACCCCAAGCAGCTCATCACTTAAATTTTCAATACTTTTTAGCCAGTCATCATCTGGCTCAACGAATTTATCTCCAAACTTGAAAGTATACTTCAGCCTGATAAGGCCACCTTCGTCAGCCTCCTTTATGGTCTCTTGCGGCATTTCCCATTTCTCCGCAAGCGGCCATACTCTGAAGGCAATATGCTCTTGGACCAAATCTCTCGTTCCAATAAAAGAACAAATAACACCGAAGGCTCTCTGGCATTCTTCGGTAGCTTCATTCATTTCAACCTTCGGCCTCCGCAGGCCGAAGCTTTGCCAAATAGGGCGCATAATTATACCTTTGATATCTTCCCGCACTGTCAGGTCATTCTTCACATAAAACCATTCTGTCATCCAGTCGCCGGGCCATCTCTTCCGAAAGGTTGGCACGGGACAGCTTGACCCAGACCGAGAAACGAAACTGTAGCAGCCAAAATTATTGTGATACTGTTCCTTACCCCAAGGTTTTGTTTCGTATGATAATTCGTGTATGTTGCAGAAACTTTTTGCATCAGGCTCCAGACCTTGGCTTCTCACGGCCCACACGAAGATATTCAGCCTTATGATTGCTTCGGGGGTAAGTTGGTGAAGGTAGACTTCGAATATTTTTAGCACCTCTACGACAAAGTTGCTCAGGGGAAATCGTAGTCCAGCTTTCAAAAAGCTTCGGTACACTATGACTTCATTTTCTTCAGGGGTCGGACAAGTCTTTTCTCCTTCGTCGGCCCTCACAACGGACAAGTCCCGGAAATACCTTCCTCTCATATTGGCAAGATGATTTTCTTTGATGCTTGATTTGCCGAAAACTGCATGGCTTGGTCGCCATGGGCGATCTTCGGAGTCTTCAGCATCACTATCCACATCATAACTGTCGCTGTCATCAGTATCTTCAGATAAACCTTCTAAAATCTCTTTGGTGATTTTTTCTGTATTGGTCTTCGACATTGCTATAAGAAACCCCAGATTCTTCTCTTCATCGAGACTCAGCTTCATCTCGGCAGCAGCCTTCTTATCTTCAGACATCTTCGGATGCACTAAAAAATTGTTTCCAATACCGAAGCTTAAAAACTTAAAACCTAAGCAAATCTTGGTGCGCGAAAGCTAAAAATTGAGTGAGCGGGAGCAGATGGCAAGAGAGCGTGCCAAATGAGCTTGCGGTGTGATCTTATATATACGCCCAGTGCGTTGAAAATTGAAAGACCCCGCCTGTCAGTGAATGTTGCTATTCTAGCAAAGGGAAGGTGTTTTTTCGGACCTTCGGCTCAAATCCTTCGTCCATGTCGCAATCTAAATTTATTATTTTAAAACAAATTAATATTGCGAGGGGCTACTGTTGGGGGCCTTTGGCTTACGAAGGTCCTCAAAAACAGGATTTAACAGTATTTCTGGAGCATAATGTGTGAACAGGTACCTTCGGACTCGAGTCGGAATCACAGTAGGAGAAGCCTAAAATAATACGAAGGTTGATACAGCGCCGAAGATGTGAGTAGGAAAGCTTCGGCACGCTAGCAGAAAATGAAACCGACTTAAAGATGAAAAGGCTATTCAGACCTCGGTGAATTACTATAGAATTACTACCAAATGTAAAGGGCATGAATGTAATTTTGTATGGGCTGTGTCCCGTGTCTATAAATAGGTGAACAGTATCCCCGTACTGTTCACGCTGACTTGGCATTTGTTATTGCGTCACACTTGTACTTTCATCTCCTTCCAAGCTGAAGGTACATTTGTAATCCAATGTCATTTCTGTTTCTTCATAATAATAATACAAAAATAAGTTGATAATAATATATAATTGTCTATGTTATCCTTCATGTTCCTTATGATTCATTCTTCGTCATTATATATTGAGTTTATGAAGGTACACCCTTCATAACCTTCGTCCGAAAATCATTATATCCTAAGGGAAATAATGCTTCGAAGGACGAAGGATTTTACCGATTAACATTTTCTGTGTTGCTTTGTTCTTAACTCATAGCATTTGAGAACGAGTCCCCAATACCACCTAAGAGAGAAGTGAGGTTCCATTGTGAGTATTGTGAGAGGGATCAGCATCTAGCTGATTTTTTCTTTAGGAGGAAGAGGGATGAGTGGCAGGTTCTGAGTCGATCGGGAAGAACATGAACTGCCGCTTTCATGGTGTTCATGCTAAGCCTGTTCAGAGACGTCCTGCTAGGCCTAGAGGTACTTTGCCTCTTGCTACTAGGTCTAAGGAGGAGAGATCACGTGGTGGTCGCGCCCGGTGGGGTGCTGGTCATGTGCCATATGGCCAAGGACATTGTGGCAGTGGCTTTGGTTCTTACTTCCCCAGCGGACCACAATTTCCTTCTTGTGGTGATCGCTTCCCTTCTGAACTGGGGATGGCTGGTGTTGTTCCTAACACATTTTATGGATAGATGTCGTAGCACTGGTATTATCCTCAAATCCTAAACCCAGTGATGTGCCATTTGCTCACCCTGTGTCTTTATACTGATGCAAAATGGAGGCCTGGAGAACTTATGGCTCATGGATTCCAACTATTCACGCCATATAACTAGAATCAAAAAATGGTTCTCCAGCCTCGACCTCGTGATTGGTAAGGAATACATTACATTCGGGGATAAGTTGAGAGGTAAGGTTGTCTCTCGTGGCTCCATTCGAGTGAACAAGAGTTTTATCCTCAAGGATGTTGCTTTGGTTTCAATTTTGCATTTCAATCTGCTTTTTATTTCGCAACTCCTTGAGAATGACTATGAAGTGTGGTTTAAAAAGGGCTTGTCTTGTGTTTTGGATGTCTAGGGGGATCTTGTTTATTAGATTTCCCCTTTCGGTTGAGTTTTCAATGTTGATTTTTCATATTCTTCTGTCCCTTCTCGGTGTTTGTTGGTAGGGCCTCTTCTTTAATTTGGAAATGGCATAGGAGACTAGGACACTTGAGCTTTGATCTTTTGTGTAGACTGAGCTCATTTGGCCTGATCCAAGGCTTGCCCAAGTTGAAATTTGACAAGGATCTTGTTTGTCACCCTTGTCATCATGACAAGATGCTTGCTTCCTCCCATTCTCCGGTCAACAAGGTGATGATTTCGCAGCCCAGCGAATTGCTTCATATGGACACTGTTGGTCCAGCTCGGGTTTGCTCTTTTGGGGGAATGTGGTATGTGCTTGTGGTCATTGATAATTTTTCTTGATATTCTTGGGTATTCTTCATGAAGGCGAAGGATGAAGTTTTTACTCATGCTCAAGATTTGATTCTTAGGTTGCAAAATGAGTTTCCCAAAAATGCAGTCAGAGCGATTCATGGTGACAATGGCACATAATTCAAAAATACTCATTTTGTGACCTTTTGTGCTTCTTTGGGACTTGAGCATCAGTTTTCCTATCAGTATGTGCCTCAGCAGAATGGCGTTGTTGAACGCAAGAATCAAACCCTTGTTGAGATGGCCAGGACAATGATTCATGAGCATAAAACTCCTAGGTGTTTTGGGCCGAAGCGATCAACACTGCCTGTCATGTGTCGAACCGTATTTTTCTTCAAGCTTTGTTGAACAAGACTTCATATGAGTTGCGATTTGGACAACCACCCAAGGTTAGCCATTTTAGGGTGTTTGGTTGCAGATGCTTTGTGTTGAAACAGGCAATTTGGACAAATTTGAGTTTTAGTCTTCTGATGGGGTTTTCCTGGGTTATGCATTACATTCTCATGCTTATCGTGTTCGTAATCTGGAGACTAACCGCATTATGGAGACTTGTGAGGTTACATTCAATGAGACTACACCTTGTCCATCCCCTGTCTTTGAGACTGCAGGTCCAGATCAGATGGGACATACCATTTTTGTGGAGGAGCACGACGACGACGATTGGGGTGATCTCGAGCAAACTCCACTGGTTGCCCCATTGAGTCTACTTCCACTACTTCAGCTGATGGACCAGACATCACTTCTTCTATGACTTGGGGTCGAGTCGAGCCTAAGCCTACTGAGCCTAGAGGCAGTCAGGCTGCTGTTGAGGGGGAGGCCACTTCCTTGAGGGAGGCTCTACAACACATTCAACGTCGTCACCCTACTCAACAGATGATCGAGGAGCTTCACGAGTGAGTCACTCGCTCCAGGTCATAGCATATTTCTCATTTTGCTCACTGAGCTTTTGTTGCTACTTTTGAGCCTCGGGATGTTGGACACGCTTTGTCTGATCCTAATTGGGTCAATGCTATGCATGAGGTGCTTGAAAATTTTGAGAGAAATTAGGTTTGGGTTTTGGTGCCACCTCCTTCGAATTGCCATCCCATAAGTACAAAATGGGTTTTCAAAAATATAGAGAGTGAGGATGGGTTGGTTGTGAGAAACAAGGCGAGGTTGGTTGCCAAATGGTATTGCTAGAAAGAGGGTATTGATTATGAGGAGACCTTTGCCCATGTTGCCCGTTTAGAGGCCATTAGAATCCTTTTAGCCTTTGTTGCTTTATAGGTTTTAATCTTTTTCAAATGCATGTCAAAAGTTCCTTTGTGAATGGGTATATATATGAAAACATCTATGTGAGGCAACCCCCTGGTTTTGAGGGTTCCAAGTTTCCAAACCATGTTTTAAACTCCAAAAAATTTCGTATGGTTTGAAACAAGCCCCTAAATCCTGGTATGAATGTTTGAAATCTTTCTTGCTTTCAAAGGGTTTTAAAATGGGCTCTACGGACAAAACTCTTTTTCTTCTCAAGCATGGCAGTGATACCCTATTAGTCGAGATATACGTGGATGATATTGTATTTGGTGGCTCTTCTCATGTTCTTGTTTCCAAGTTTTCAGATCTTATGAGCAGGGAATTTGAGATGAGCATGATAGGTGAGCTAAACTTCTTTCTTGGGATGCAAATCAAGCAGACCTAAGACGGGACCTTCGTGCATCAAGGAAAGTATATAAAGGACATCCTGAAGAAGTTTGACATGGGGGAGGCCAAATCTCTTTCGATGCCCATATCAACCATGGCATCTCTTGATGCTGGTGAGGACGACGAGCTCGTGGACCAGAAGGAGTACAGGAGCATGATTAGCTCCCTCCTGTACTTGACTGCGACAAGGACAGATATACACTTTGCAGTGTGTCTGTGCGCTCATTTCCAAGCTTCCCCATGCACTTCTCATAGACAGGTTGTGATACGGATTATGAGGTACCAACGCTTCACTCCTGAGTTTAGTTATTCTGATGCTTATTTTGCGTTCTTCTTCTTTAGTTTATTTTGAAGTTATTCTTCCGTTCTATCTTTGTGCAGTTATTCTGATGCTTATTTTGCAGGATGTCGCTGGGAGCACAAGTCTACTTCTTGAACTTGTCAGTTTTTAGGGACTTTGTTGGTTTCCTGGTCTCCCCGCAAACAGTCTAGCCTTGCCCAGTCTACCATAGAGGCTGAGTATGTCGCTATCGCTAGCTGTTACTCGCAGTTGTTATGGATGATGGCTACTTTTTGGTATTTTGGCTTGGATTTTCATCATGTGCCTCTGCTTTGTGATAGCACGAGTGCCATAAGTGTTGCCAAGAATCATGTGCTACATTCGAAGACCAAGGACATTGATGTTCGCTTCCACTTTCTTCGGGACCATTCTGAGCAAGGTGATATCGATTTGTGCCACGTTGATACCCATAGATAGCTGGCTGACATTTTCACCAAACCCCTTGATTAGTATACTTTTGCACATCTGCAAGGGGAATTGGTTGTTTACTTCCCTTTTTGATCGAGGGCACCCATTTTGGGTTTTCTTCCTTCTTCTGCTTTTCATGTAGATTTTAGTCTTTCTCTTCTGATTCTCTTATTATACCTGCATCTGATATAACATTTTGAGTTTTAGTTGTATAACTGGTAGATTGTGATTATGCTCCTAGTAGTATGTTCCATGTGTACATGATGATGCTATGGCAGACTTATACTCTTGTTGCTCATATTGATACAATTTTGTTGAGCTAAGCTTGTTTTCATAATTGTGAACTTGACTATTACTTGTTGAATCGAAAACATGTTCATCATTTGAGATTGGCACCTAGCATGTGTAGGATGTGTTTGAAATCATGTGTTGTCATTAGTATGCTAGGTTGCTATGTCTCATGCTCTGAGTCATTCATTGCCTTGAATCATAAATTCTGCGCTTAAAATCAAAATCAAGATAAGTGAACAATTTAGAAAGATTGAGATGGGTTTGCATTTGTCCTCACCTCTTTGTATCGAGACTGCTTCCATTTGCACCTTTGGATGAACTTGTGTAGGGTAGTGGATGATCAAAACAGGTGTCTTTAGCTTCTAATTGCTTTTCAGCATTGGCTACACCCAGTTGAAAAGTTAGACAATGACAACGCTTACAACCTCTCGCACTCACATGCTTTTATTTAAATTTATAATCCGCTACAAAATCTGATAAATCTTGAAAATTTCAACTGGAATCAATTTCAGATATGTTTCTAGCATATGATGAGTGACCGTTGTTTAGGGTAGTTCACTTGGTTTACCTTGACTGACACTTAGTTGATTTCCTGCTTACTATATGCCTAGTGCCGACTTTAGTGGTGAACGTCTCTTTTGAACTGCTTAAAACTGAATCTAAATGCTTACACTTCACATATCTTATGCATATGATCATTATGAGTATTTGCTAGCATGTGCATTTATTGCTGCAAACATAGCACAACACCACTTAGAGCATTTTTACACTCTGACTGGTATACTCCTGAAGTTCCTGCATCTTCTCCAGTTTTCCTCTATTTTGCAATTTTGTATTTTCTCAGGGGAGTTCCTTAGCAAGGGGGAGTTTATGTTTCTACCCTCTTTTGTGCTCGATGAGTCCACTTGTCAACAAGGGGGAGAGATTTTGAGATTTTCGGCCACCTAACAAGGGGGAGACTTTGTGCATGCTCTGTGCATTTCAGGCTTCTTTTGTTTCCCATTATCAAAGGGGGATATTTATTCTTTGAGGGAGTGTTTTCACAAAGGGAGAGATTCTCAAGGGGGAGAGACTTTGGACTTTGGAGCTTTTGCTAGTTGTGTTGAGCCGTTTGCCTCTTTCTGGAGGAACTAGCTTTGCTTTCAACTTTTGTTGTGATTTTGTGCTTTGATATGGCATTATCTGCTAGCTAGTGGTGTTGAGCCTTGATCTTGCCTCTTCTTGAGGACTAGTCATCTTTCTGCTTGGTCGTGTTGAGCCATTGCTCATTTCTTTGGGGACCAAGCTTTGCTTGCTTTGGATGACTTTCTAGCTTTTATCTGGCTTTTGGTCATCCGAGTGAGTTTATTTTCTTCTTCCTCTTTCTCCTTAGATATGTTCATGTGGTTGTGTTGACAATGCACTCATCAAGGTGGAGATTGTGAACACAATGTTGATTTTTCCCTTGTGGTTCGGGTTGATGATGAGTGATTGTCAACAGGTAGCATTCTGGGGTAGTCAGTGGGCTGAACAGAGTGTGAGATTATGTATGCGCAACCATGTCGGTCGACTTGTGGTGTGCAGGTGTGGAGCACAGGGACGGTGGTCGACAACTGAGGTGAAGGTCATGTAGGCTCGTGTTGGTGGACTTGGAGCGGTGAAAGATGAGTGCTAGGTCTTGGCCGACGGGCCAGAGCATCCGGGTGACCAACCGTGGTGGCTGACACCTAAGACACGCACTCGCGCGAGGACATGGCGGAACAGACCGTGTTGTCGGTGCGGTCGAGTACTAGCGTGACACGTGTCCAGGACATGGGGGACGTGCACAACGATTTGTTGGATTGGGCCTTGTTGGGGGTCTGCTTCATCACCAAAGGTCCCATAAGAATAAACACCTTTAGAATATCGACACAGAAGCAAAGCCGAAGCTGCCAATCAGAGAGCTTCGTAGCGTACTTCCAGATGCACCGACTTAAAGATGAAATGACCAATCGGCCCATGATAGCTTGTATTATGATTGTAATCATTTGTAAAGGGCATGAATGTAATTTCTCACAGGCTACGTCCTGTGCCTATAAATAGATGAACAGTACCCCTGTACTGTTCACGCTGTCTTGTATTCGCTTGTACGAAACGCTTGGACTTTTTCCTTTTGTCAAGCCGAAGGTATAAATGTAATTAAATATTGTCTTTATCCATTCAAGATTATATATTTAAGATATACGAATGATATTATATGATTGGTTCATGTTATCTTTCATGTTTCATATGATTTGTCTTTCATTAACGTATTCTGTGATGATGAAGGTACGTCCTTCATGACCTTCGTCCGAAGATCGTTATATCCTAAGGGAAATAATGCTTTGAAGGACGAAGGGCATTAACATTTAATATTCTGTGTTGCCTTGTTCTTAACTCATAGCATTTGAGAACAAGTCCCGAATAGGCCTCAAAACAAAACGGCGCTACCGATGGCAGGTTTTGCGGAGTTTGGGCCTCAAAACTCGGCGGCGGCGGTTCCAGTGGGAATCGGTGGCGGCACATGGCATCACAGCGATGGGTGCATCAAGTCGAAGCAACTTCGTGTGGAGCGAGTGGTAGTCGGATCGAAAACCTAGGAGTTGGTCCATTTCGCCCTGAATTTGGGGGTATAAATTTCTTTTCTAATATCTACCAAATTCAGGTGTTACCTCTTTTCCTCTCTATAGATTTCCTTCCCCTTTCTTTTAATGCAGCTTTTTGTTTATTTATCTCGGAGATGTATTTTTTCTTTAGTATATTAAAACCTAGGGGAGCCATGAATTGTTGCATCGTGCTGTGCTTAAACTTTGTTTATGGTTGATGCACATGTTTGAAATATATAAATTTGAATTTGTGGTTTGGTTGGATTTGAATTCAAAAGAGAAAATAAAAAAGAAAAGGGAATAGAAATTCAGGAGAAAAAGGAAAAGCCAAAGTAGCCTAGCTCCCTCCCTCACTCGGCCTTTCAGCCCACCAGGCCCAACCCGCGCGTGCGCACGCCCCCTCTCTCCCAATGGCCAATGGGCCCCGCCTGTCGGCGCCAGCCAGCCCACACTCTCGTGCCCCTCCCCCTCTGCCAGTGGGTCTCGCCTATCGGCGCCACGCCGCCACCCCTCACCCACGCGCCCTCTTTCCCTGACCAGTGGACCCTGCTTGCCACCTCCCTCCTTCCCTCTATCCTCTCGCCCGCACGCCCCGCCGTGGACGCGCCCACGTCACGCGTCTTCTGACCACCTCTCCATGCACCCAACCCATTTTGAAGCCGCGTCCCCACTCACTCCCCTCCCATCCCTCACTCACACACCCGTAGAGCTCCCGTCCTAGCCTCGCGCCGTGCGCACGGCAGAGGAGACATCACCGCCGTCCGCTGTGGTCTCGTGCTTGTTCCGCGGTCGTCGTCGAGTCCTCGCCGTGTCTATTGGCTCGGTGAGTTTCACCTTGGCGTCTGTGACCCAGGACACCCCTCAATTCACCCCCTTCCCCTCTATTTCTCTCTGTCCACGCTCACCGGCCCTTCCTCCGCGCAGCCGTAGTGCCGTCGCCATCGACTCGAGCCCCCGACGTGCCCCTGTGCCGTTCAAGGGTCCCGGAGCCTTCTCTCGAGGTAACCAACCTACCCCTGTCCCTAATTTTCCCTTGACTATCTTCGATTGTGCGCGATTGCTCGCTGAAGTAGAGTCGCACAACCGCCGAGCCACCTCGCCGTGGACCACCGTCCTCCAGCGCCCCTATGCCGGTGTTGTGCCCACGCCCGTGTTCGCCACATTTCCTCGAACCTTCCTGAGCCCTTCACGGCACCCCGGGGCCCCAACGTGCCCGTGCCCTCGTCTCCGGTAGACCTCCATCGTGGCACGCGAGCGACACCACCGCTGGCGGCCAGGGAACCCCGCTCAAGCTGGTCGTTAGATCCCCGGCGTCCATCTGAGATCGGATGGCCTGAATTTAAATAGATCAAACCTAATCCCGATCGCCCGCTTGGGATACGACCGCTCCAATTTCCCCCACCTGTGCCCCTGCCACTGGGCCTGGCCTATTAGCCCCACTGGCCCGAGGCCACTGCCCGCCCTGGCCCGCCTGTCAGTGCACGCTCGCCCATGGATCTAATATTATCCGTTGATCTGTGATCAGATGGTCAGTAGAGCTTGATACCCCTTCGCTCGTTTGATTTGTTAAAGAGACCCCGGGTTCTTAGCAATCAACTCGCAGTCCAGTTTTCTTGCGCCTGAGTCCCTAGTTTCTTGCAGAGGGACCCCTGGACTTTATTGTAATCACAGAAATAGGTTTAATTCAGTGTTTTGAATTCTAAAACTTGTAAGTTTCATATCTTTTGCATATGAACTCCAAATTGGGTGGTTCAAAATGCAAAATGTTTATAATGTTATTCTCTGTCTATTTAAATTATATTCATTCACTGTTTTCATGTCTCAATTTTATGGTTAGTCTCTGGGTTAATTTAAAGTGATAGAATGTTTATTAAAGGGTAAATTATAAAGGTAAAGCCCTAATGAATGTTCAAGTGCTTAACTCTATAAACTTAATTTCATTTAATGTAATCCCATCCTTGGAATAAGTTTATTTAAGTAAGTAAGTTACTGAGATAGACTTAATTAGAGGATAGTAGACCATTTAGGCATAGTGATCTACCCGAGAACCTAGATTCCACCTGTGTGTCTTTACCTTTCTATTGAACCAGTGTTTGCTCTATTGCGTAAGTTTGGTGTATTGTTCCTTTGTCATTTCCCAAGTGTGTTGAATGAATGATTGCTTTGCGTAGACAACGAGCAGTCGAAGGTTTTCGAGTGTGTTGCAGGAGACTTCCCTGAGTAGCAACCTAGTGAAGGCAAGTGTCCTCTGACCCATTATATCCTACTTACTTTATAATTCATTGTCCCGCAAAACATGATCAACCTAAGGATTGACTATTGTTCTGTTTTTCCTATCCTTGGTTATCCTATGGGAATTGGTTACTATGATTAGTATCATGTGATTGCTTTACTTTAATCAATGAACATGATGATAATATTTATGATACGGTGATGATATCTTGATTATGATGATGATCATGTGATACTTTAGGGGGCTTGGGCAGTTTCCCGAGTACCTCTCCGTAAGGACCTATTCGTTGGATGACCACCCGGGAAAATAGTACAACCATGAGGGTGGAATGGGATGCCCTTGGCTAATTAATTGAAAGAACTTGGGGTGTAGTTTGCTTCGCCGTGGTGCCATCAATGGGGTCGGGGTATAGTGCTTGCTTTGCTAAGGGTGGGTGTCGAGGTTCATTCGATTTGGTTTTGTTAGTCACCCACCTTAGGGAGGAGTACTGTGTTTGTATGACTGGCAAAACCTAATGAGCAAATACACACCAGGGAATCTTTGTAAAGGCTACGTAGTGTATCCCTGGCCATTCACCTCGGTAGTGAAGATCGGGTCTATAGAACCCAGGCTAGGAAGGGATCACGACTCGTGGGTAAAGTGTGCAACCTCTGTAGAGTGTTAGAAACTGGTATATCAGCCGTGCTCACGGTTATGAGCAGCCTTGGGAGCTCCTTTGATTAGAGTTACTCTAGATACCTTTATGATGATGCTTAATGATGATGATTATATTTATGGTATTTGGTATTTCCTCTTGGAGGGAGTGCCCTTTGGGTAATAACTTGGGATTATTGTAAAACTTGGCTTTCTACTAGTAATAAATACCTGACCAACTAAAAGCAACTGCTTTAAGCTTAACCCAACATACAGCTAGACCACTTTAGCCAAACGGGACATTTGCTGAGTACGTTGATGTGTACTTGACACAGCTTTCGGCGGGCTAGATGACCGGCACAGCGGGCACAGGTCTCCGGCGAGGCTGAGCGGTGAGGGCAGAGCGCGAGAGAGAGCAAGGCTGTGCGAAATGGGACGGCGAAGAGAGTGCGGGCGCGGGCGATGCTCAAAAAGGAGCTGGGGTGAGTGGGCGAGTGATGTGGCCGAGGATCCCGACGAACGTGCGCGAGTGTGCACGTGCTGGTCCACGACAGGCGCGGGGAAGGCAGAGCTGACAAGG
Source organism: Zea mays (assembly GCF_902167145.1). Classification (NCBI taxonomy): domain Eukaryota; kingdom Viridiplantae; phylum Streptophyta; class Magnoliopsida; order Poales; family Poaceae; genus Zea; species Zea mays. The sequence goes on along the minus strand of NC_050103.1, from coordinate 89,637,618 downwards.
GGGGTCCCACGGCGCAGCGAGAGAGAGAGCGAGCGCGCGGGGGCAACGACTCGGTGTCTGGTGAATCGGGCCCATGAGGCAGAGAGGGAGAGGGATGCGCAGGCGAGGGCAAACAGTGTCGACAACCTGGCCCCACTGGGCAGAGAGAGGGAGAGAGTGTCACACCCAGTTTTGGAAGGCAAACCGAATGCGAACCATGTACGTGCTAGGATCAGAACTCAAGTACACAACGATTACATAATTGGACATCATGACACAATGCTCGAATTAAATAACGGAAAGGTACTTAATTACATCAAGATGTTCAAGACATCCACAGAGTCTATTACATAACCATTGTCTTTAACATAACTATGAAAGTGCGGAGAAACGAAACGTAGATGATAAGCCTACACAGGCAGCTGACTGGGGGTTTGCCACTAAGTAAACTAGAACTCGTCGTAATCCTAGAACTCCTCGAAGTCATCCTTGTTGCCAGCATCACCTCCTGAGCACTGAGTACAGTGGGGACAACCTGGGTTGGGGTGGTTTGTAAAGCAAGGGTGAGTACACATCAACGTACTCAGCAAATGTCCCGTTTGGCTAAAGTGGACTAGCTGTATGTAGGGTTGAGGTTAAGCAGTTGCTTTTAGTTGGTCAAGTATTTATTATTAGTAGTAGAGCCAAGTTTTAGTAATAAACCCAGTTATTACCCAAAAGTACTTCTTCAAAAGAGGAAATACCAGAGATCAGATTTATAACATCATTGTTAACCATCACCATAAAAGTATCCAAAGTTCTTCTAATCAAAGAGGATCCCAAGGCTGCTCTTAACCGTGAGCTCGGCTGATATACCAGTTTCTAACACTCTGCAGAGGTTGCACACTTTACCCACGAGTCGTGATCCATTTCCAGCCTAGGTTGTACAGACCCGATCTTCACTACCAAGGTGAATGGCCAGGGATACACTATGTAGCCTTTACAAAGACTCCCCTGGTGCATAGCTGCTCATTAGGTTTCGCCAGTCGTACAAACGCAGTACACCTCCCCAAGGTGGGTGACTAACAAAACCAAATCGAATGAACCTCTGCATCCCCCCTTGACAGAGCGAGCACTACGCCCTGGCCCCCATTGACGGCCCTTCCAGCAAATCCAACTACACCCCAGGTTCATCTAATTATTCAGCTAAGGGCGTCCCATTCCGCCCTCATGGTTGCACTGTTATCTCGGGTGGTCACTCCACGAATAGGTCCTTTCAGAGAGGTACTCAAGAAAAAGGCTTGAGCCCCCTAGAGTATCACAAGATCATCAACATAATCAAGAAAACAGCATCGTATCATAAATGTTCACATCATGTTCATCGATTAAGTTAAGGCAATAGCAAAATGCTAACCATGATTAACCCAAAAAGGTAAACAAGGATAAGTAAATACAAACTAGTCAATCCTTAGGTTTTGAGAGCACCTAGAGGGGGGTGAATAGGTGATCCTGTAAAATCAAACACTAAATAGCCACAGGCTTGATTATTGAAGTGTTAGTTAAATCAAGTGGCTATGGAACACGCTCGTGCAAACAAAACAATCACAAGAAGCAACACACGAGACACGCGATTTTTATCCCGTGGTTCGGCCAAGTAACACTTGCCTACTTCCACGTTGTGGCGTCCTAATGGACGAGGGTTGCACTCAACCCCTTTCAAGTGATCCGATGATCAACTTGAATACCACGACTTTCTTCCTTATAGTCTTTCTCCCGTTTGCGAGGAATCTCCACAATTTGGAGCCTCTTGCCCTTACAATGATGATCACAAAAGAAACACAGAAGTAAGGGAGGAGAGCAACACACACAAGACTCAAATACGCAGCACAACCACGCACACGAGTGATGACTTGAGCTCAAACGACAACACAGGGAGTTCACGACTCGAATGGAGCTCAAATCACTAACACAACGAATCAAATGCGTGGGAGCGGAGACTGAATGTCTTAGTATGCTTAGAGAATGTTTGGTGTACTCCTCCATGCGCCTAGGGGTCCCTTTTATAACCCCAAGGTAGCTAGGAGCCGTTGGAGATCAACTTGGAAGGCAATTCCTGCCTTCTGTCGAGTGGTGCACCGGACAGTCCGGTGCACCACCGGACAGCCACTGTTCATGTCCGGTGCACGATCTCCTTCCATATCGGGCGCATCCGACTGTTGCTCCTCGGGGCTGGTTGGCGCACCGGACACTGCCTAGTGCACCCAGCCGACCGTTGGAGCTAGCCACGTGTCGCGCGTTGATCGCACGGATGACCGTTGGTCGCTGGAGTAGATGGCTCACCGGACAGTCCGATGAATTTTAGCCACGTCGCCTTTTCATTTCCCGAGACCGACGAGTTCGTCGCGGATGACTCACCGGATAGTCCGGTGATTTATAGCCGTACAACTCCGTCGATTCCCGAGAGCGGCTGGTTCAACGTTGGCCAGCCTGGGGCACCAGACACTATCTGGTGCGCCACCGGACAGTCCGGTGTGCCAGGCCGAGCTGGAGTTGGCTGCACACAGCCAACTCTTTCCCATTTCTTTTCTCCTTCTTTTGTCACTGTTTCTAGCACTTATACAAACACATTTGTATTCAAAAAACAATGTACTAAGTCTAGATCCATACCTTGTAATATGATTTGTATTTCTCTCTTTGTTTAGCACTGTTGGAACTTGCTCTCCGGTGCAAGGTGATCCAATGGGGGTGTGTAGTGACGTAAACAGGGTTTTCGCACGAGATGGCAATAGCTCTGTTAATCTAGCCTCTCACGGGCACTGTGCGGGGATATTTATAGGTATCTGAGTGCCCAGCGTCCCGTGTTAAGGACGCATGTGCCCTCAGACACCTAGGTTATCCCCAGAATATTCCCATAAAGTGGGGTTACAGACCGTAAATACAGGGAGGCCTTTACAAATTAGGCCCGTAACGCGCAACGGCCACGTAGGGCCTGTTACAATGGGCCGGATCGTACGCGGGCCTCCATTCTGGACGAGGGCGCGAGATGAGACGACCTCGTCACAGGTCTTCGTCCGACGGCGTATGAGCCGAAGGGTAAGTCTGCCCGTTGTCTTGTCACCGTTGGCGCAGCGAGTACGGCGAAGGCCTCGAGCGAAGGGTGACGTCTTCGCCTTCGCCCCAACATTTGCCCTTTGAGGGACCAGTTCGACAAAGTCATCTGGTGCCGAAGACGTCGCTATATGGCGGAGACTCTGCCCTCGCTCGAAGTGGTTTCGCGGGGGTTTTTTGACATGACCGTTGATTGACGCCGTACTGTTGGATTGCGGGTTTCCCGAAGCGTCTCCCTGTGTATAAAAGGGGACGGGGGGCGGCGCGTTTTGAACTTTATCTTTCCACGCTCCGCGAAAACCCTAACCGCCTTCTCAATCCTCTCGCTGCTCGTCTGCCCTCCTTGCTCTTGTTCGCCGGAGATCTGGCCCGTGTGAAGCAGACCGCCCGCCACCGCCGACGGTACGTAGCGATGCCGACCTCTTCTTCTTCTGCTGCCGCTACGCCGCCGGCCGACGCGTCGTCTGAGGAGACGCTGAGCACTGTGGCGGAGGAGGAGTTGCGCGCCGGCGACACGGTGGATTTCGGTGTGTCGCGGATGTCCTCGGTCCGCGTGCAAGATATGCAGCAGCTTGGTTATTTTGGCGGCGGAGTCGCTCATGTCCCGGGGGCGGAGGAGGTCCCCGAGCCAGAAGGCGAGTTGGTTGTCTTCGAGGCGTTCTTTGCCGCTGGTCTTCGCCTGCCTGCGCATTGATTCGTGGGAGAGGTCCTGCGCAGATTCAACGTCCAGATACACCAGCTGATGCCGAATGCCGTGGTGGCCCTGTCGAAATATGTCTGGGCGACGATTTCGTACGACGGGCAGCCATCGGTCGAAGTCTTCGCGAAGTACTATTGTCTGCACTGGCTGAGATGTGCTCGCATTGTTACTCGGCATACCCGCAGTTTGAAGTGGCGAAGGACGATGCAGATGAAAGGGCCCTGCGGTGCGCGGCCGGTCTGAGTAGCGGGCGCGACCTGGTTGAGGAGTTTGTCGCATATGGGGTGTGGCCCTTGGCGCATGGCTGGGCGTTGGGCGAAGTATGCCCTCGCTAGATGCCTTCCCGTGGTGGGATGCTGGTGCGAAGTCCCGCCTTCGCACTGGATTTGCAGAGCCGCGATCCTGCCGCATTTGTGCGTGAGGCGGAGGATGGGGCGGTGCAGATCGTTGGTCGGTACGTGCCGAAGACGGAGGGCCAGCGTAGCTAGGATATACGCGGGTCCAACGACCGCTTGAACAGGGTCTTCGAGTTGAACCGTCTGCCGTATGGCGGTTATCCCGGGCAAGACGATGTGGATCATCGCGGGAAGAAGCCGGCGGTAGAGACTAGAGACGACCCCGCGCCGGCGGCCGCCCCATCCTCTAAGAAGAGGAAGCTAGATACTGCTACGGGGGGACTGGGGGTTTCCGATGGTTTTGCTAGGGAATTGATGAGGACATGCGCGGCCCCCGGGGGAAGGATGTCTTCGCCCGAGCTCCGGGAGTCTTCGACGCGGATGCTGAGGGTTACCGGGGGTTGGTGGCCTAAGAATGTTCCTATTCCCCACGCGGCCGACGAAGACTTTTTTACATCTCGCATGGTTCGTGATTGGAGAGTGTTTCCTTATGGGCGGAATATTGCTGCTGTTGTGTCGGCAGTGATGGACAAGGATCGTCAGGGAGCTGCGCAGAAGCGCCAGGCGGTTGTCAGGCTGCCTGAGGCCAGGCCGAAGAGATCACGGGGGACTGCGAAGGCTGCTGCCCCTGGCGGAAGCCAGCCGACGCTGGCGGCGAAGTTGGCCGCCCCTGGGTCCGGCAGGGTGCTGGAGGCTGTGAAGACGGCCGCCGCCGGCGGTACCAAGTCTGTCCCGGCCGGAGCCGCGAAGGCCCGAGAATTGCCTCCGCCGGGCAAGCGCGTTGCCGACTTCGCCACCGATATTAGCGTGGATGATTATCTTGTTGGTAAGTCGTTAGCTCGAGTTTTTTTTATTTGTTGATACATTGCAGGGTCGGGCGAAGGCCAACTTGTTGTTGTTCCGCCTGCCGTGGCGACCGCGGCGGCTACCGTGGTGCCTAGGGCGAAGGGTAGTGCTCTTAGTGCCGGTGGTGAGATGCCGGCACTCACTGCCGTCAGGGACGAGGCGGGCGCTGTGTCCCACCGGCTGAAGGAGGCATTAAGTCAGGTAAATTGAGCTAGACTTCAGTTTTTACCAGCTTCGTTGGGGTTGTGGTCTTATGCGTGTCTTGTAGGCGGCTGACTTCGCAGACCGCGCGGCGTCGGGGGCCCCTTACGGCAGTTGTGTCTGCCGAAGTCGAGAGATTTTGGGCGCAACATGCTGACGCCGTCCGGGAAAAGTCGGTCGCCGACAGCATGTGCCGCAAGTTGGCGGATAAGGTGGCCGCGCTGGAGGGTGAGAGGACTGACCTCCGGCGCCAACTGGAGGAGGAGAGAAAGGAGGCTAATGAGGCCATCGCCAAGGCGCAGTATGCGTAGGCGGAGGCCAATTTGGCGCGGGCGGAGGGCACTCTTGCCAGACAGCGCGCCGAGGAATTGGAGGAGCGGTTCAACGCTTTGCAGACCCGTGTGGAGAGGGCCGAGGCTTCGACGCGCTCGGAGGCTGAGCGGACGCGCAAGCAGCTTATGGACTCGTACCACGAGCTGGGCGCGCGGACCGCTGACTTCGAAGTGCCAGACCGAGAGCCCGGACTTTGCTGCCTCGAGTGGCTGCAGGAGGAGTTGCTGGCGCTCCCCGCCATTGTAGAGGGGTTTATGTCCTATGCCTCTCTGGTCACCTGCGAAGGGGCGATGAACGCGCTGTCCCGCGAAGGGTGCCGGCACTATGAGGTCTTCGACCAAGCTGATGAGGATTTCGATCGCGAGATTTACAAGGTTGAGGACCCTGTGGTGAAGGAATCCGCGGGAGCCCTCTTCGACCGGATGTGGGGCCCTCACGGTCGGGAGGTGGTCAGGGAGCGGTCCGAGACGATGAGGGGTCAGGTAATGTTTGACTTTTGTTTGGTGTTGTTGAATGTGGGTTATATGTGGGTTTGTTGAATCTGTGTGCTGTGTCTCAGGCGGCGCGTAACGAGAAGGTGGAGGACTTCGGGGCTTTGAACAGCGCGCAACCTGATTCGGAGTCGAACCCGGTGGCGGCTGCGTCCGAGGTTGCCCCGGCGCCGCCCCCAGAAACCGTCGAAGGCGCCCCTGATGCCCCCGCAGCCACTGCGGCTGGCGGTGGCCTGTCGCCAACTGCTGCGCCGAGGGCTGAGGATCCTGCGAAGATGGCGGCGGAGCCAACGGCGGAGAATCCCGCGACGGCTGGGTCTTCACAGGTGGCTTAGTGGGTGTGGGTAGTTAGGGAATTTTGCATATGTTGCTGAACCTTGGTTGCTGCGCAGGTTCAAGATTTTGGGCCTGCACACGCAACCGCCACTGCTAATTTTTTGGTGGCTTCGATCGTGGATGATGGGAATGAATCGGATGAATCTGCATCTAAGTTTTTTGATTTTGGTGACTCTGGGACTTCGGTTGAGTGGACTGAAGAGTCGTCGGATGAGGACTTGGATTACTTTGCGGCCTTGGATGTGGCAGCGGCGGAGGCTTCGCCGCGTGCTGTGGATGCTGAAGTTGTGCCTGGTCCAAGTGCTGGGCGCAGACGGCGAAGGGCGGTTGCGAAGCGTAGAGTGAGTGAGGCGGACGGCGGTCGGCTTCGTGTGGGCAGGGTTGGCAGGCAGGAGCTGTTGTCCTTGCCGGCCGCCGCGAGTGGAGGTGAGGGGGAGCTGCGAAGTCTTTTTGCGGGTGAGGAGCTGAGGATAATGCTATTTAACTATAGGGAGATGGGAATTATTCCGAAGGTTGAGCCGATGTAAAGTGTTATGCCCTCGCTTGTACATAGATAATGGCTTGTATGATGAGGTTGTGTGCCTTCGCACATTCGGCTATGCTCACGAAGGCGTTGCGCACTTGGTCTGGTGTATTTGTTATGTCGGTCTGGCGCGTATGTAGTCGGTCTTCGCGCGGACAGTTTGGTGTAGTCTTTTTCGCATTTGTTGTGCTTGGTCTGGCTGCACCCTTAGTCGACTTTTGCACGGATAGTCTTCGCGGAAAACTTCGATTTTTCGCACTTGTTGTGCTAGTCCGGCTGCACCCTTAGGCGACTTTCGCACGGATAGTCTTCTTTGAAGACTTCGATTTTTCGCACTTGTTGTGCTAGTCCGGCTGCACCCTTAGGCGACTTTCGCACGGATAGTCTTCGCGGAAGACTTCAATTTTTCGCACTTGTTGTGCTAGTCCGGCTGCACCCTTAGGCGACTTTCGCACGGATAGTCTTCTTTGAAGACTTCGATTTTTCGCACTTGTTGTGCTAGTCCGGCCGCACCCTTAGGCGACTTTCGCACGGATAGTCTTCGCGGAAGACTTCGATTTTTCGCACTTGTTGTGCTAGTCCGGCTGCACCCTTAGGCGACTTTTGCGCGGAGTGTCGCACGCGAGGGTAGCTAGCGCTCGACCTCGCGGTGACTTTGTATTGGTCGAATGTCGGAGACCATCGGCGCGGTCTTTTTTCGACGTAGATTTTTGCGGGGGATTTTTCACTTGTATATTTCATGACTCCGCCTCGTTAAAAACCTCACCCCCGGGAGGAAAAGAGTGCGGGCCAGAATAAAATTGTTTTTGCGAATTACAAGGGCGAGCTGGCCCTGATGAGTCAAACAAAAAATTTGCGGAGATTATCGATGTTCCAGGAATGCTCCAAGTCTTCGCCGTTTGGCGTTGCGAGCCTGTATGCGCTGGCGGAGGCCTTCGTCTTGACAATGAAAGGGCCCTCCCACTTGGGCTCCAGCTTGCCCCTGGACTCTGTCCGAGCTGTTCGGACGAGTACGAGGTCCCCTTCGCTGAATTCCCGCGGGATGACTGCGAGGTCGCGCCATGCTTTTGTCTGGGCTTGGTATTTATTTAGAGCCTGTAGAGCGAAGACGCGGTCTCCATCGATAAGATCCTTCGAAGTGGGTTCGTCCACGTCGGGGACAACTGACTCAACTGTTCGTGGTGACCCATGCTTTATTTCTTGTGGGGTCATGGCCTCCGATCCATATAGCAGGCGGAAAGGGGTGAAACCGGTCGCCCTGCACTCAGTCGTGTTTAGCGCCCAGACCGCTTCAGGTAACAAGTCGGGCCACCTGCCCTTTTTTTTGTCGAGGAGCATCTTCTTGACAGCTGTGAAAATTTTTCCATTGGCGCGTTCCACAACTCCATTGGACTGCGGGTGATATACTGAGGCAAAGGCAAGTTTGGTGCCAATGGAGAAGCAGAAATCCTTGAAGTCTTGGCTGTCAAACTGCTTGCCGTTGTCAACTGTGAGTTCGGACGGTACTCCGAAGCGGCAAACAATGTTTTGCCAGAAGAATTTCTGTGCAGTCTTTGATGTTATTGTGGAAACAGCCCTCGCCTCGATCCATTTGGTAAAATACTCGACAGCGACGAAGGTGAACCTGAGGTTCCCCTGAGCCGTGGGCAGGGGCCCGACGATGTCCAGGCCCCAGCGTTGGAGCGGCCATGTGTGGGCGATCAGTTTTGTGAATTGCGAGGGGCTTCCTGATCGAGGAGAAAACTTCTGGCAGGCTTCACAGGACCTTGTGACCCGATTTGCGGCGCAGATCATCGCGGGCCAGTAGAAACCTTGGCGGATCACCTTTGCGGCTAGGGCCCTTGGCCCTGCGTGAGAGTCGCAAGTACCACTGTGGACTTCCCGCAGGATTTGGACGCCTTCGGTCTCGGTGACACATTTAAGCATTGGCTGACTGACCCCCTTCTTGTAGAGTTGGCCCTCAATCAGTGCGAAGTCCCGGCTTCGATGTTTGAGGCGCTTGGCCTCGTTGATGTCGGTTGGGTGGTAGTACCCATGTAGGAACAGGGTTATTGGTGTCTGCCAGTCTTCGATCATAATAAGGTTGACTATGCGGTGGCCCTCGCTGTCATTGGTTATTTGGAGCCCTTCGGGGCTTCGGACGGCTGGCGTGCCGATAAAATGGTAGAACACGTCGGAGGGCAGGGACTCGCCTCTGGCGGTAGCCTTGGCCAATGCGTCAGCTTCTTCGTTCTTGGCCCGATCCACATGCTGCAAGGTGAATCCCTTGAATTGTCTCTCGAGACTTCGGATGGCCGCGAGGTATTGCATAAGTGCGGGGTCCTTTGCTGCATAGTCTTTCTCGACTTGGCCGGCGACTACCTTGGAGTCTGTTCTGACAATGCAGGTGGTGACACCAAGGGCCCTCAGCTTGCGGAGGTCGAGGATGACGACTTCGTATTCTGCTATGTTGTTTGTGCATCTGTCAGATTCCAGAGCGAAGCTGAGGCGTGCCGCATATCTGTGCTTGACCCCGGCGGGTGAGGTGATGATTGCAGCGGCGCCTGCCCCCGCATGGCACCATGCGCCGTCGCAGTGGATCGTCCAAACCTTCTCTGCGGACGGGTCCAGCTGTGTTATTGGCCCAGTCCAGTCGATGACGAAGTCTGCCAGAACTTGTGACTTGATGGCTGTTCTGGGCTCGAAATTGATGTGGTAGCCGGAGAGTTCGGCCGTCCACTTGGCAATCCTGACCGATGCCTCCGGGTTTCTGAACAATTCACCTAGTCCCCTATCTGAGGTGACCCGGACCTTGAATGCTTCAAAATAGTAGGGCAATTTGCGCGAAGACATAACAACTGCATAGGCAATCTTCTCCAGTATCGTCATGTTACATTTTGATGGTGTTAGCACTTCGGAGACGTAATAAACTGGGCACTGCCTGACCACGCCCTCAACTGTCTGCTCCTGCACCAGTGCCGCGCTGACCGCATGCGGCGAAGCCGCAACATAGAGCAACAGGGGTAGCGAAGAGTCGGGGCTTGTAAGGACTGCCAACTCCGACAGGTACTGTTTTAATGAGGCGAAGGCCGCTGCCTGCTCTGGTACCCAAGCGAAGTCTTTTGCGCCACGAAGAGTTTTGAGGAAGGGGAGACTTCGCTCTGCGGACTTGGAGATGAAACTGTTGAGGGCGGCCAATCTGCCTGTCAGGCGCTGGACATCTCTGGCTAATTGCGGGGGCGTCATGTTGATGATGGCCTGAATTTTGGTTGGGTTGGCCTCGATTCCGCGGTGCGACACCAGGTAGCCCAATATTTTTCCCTGGCGAACGCCGAAGACGCACTTTTCGGGGTTTAGGCGAAGACGTGCGTCCCGCATGTTTGCAAATGTTTCGGCGAGGTCAGCAAGATGATCCTCCTTGCTTCTGCTGGCGACGACGATGTCGTCCACATACGTGAATATATTTCTGCCGACCTGCCATTCGAGCACTGTTTTGGTAAGCCGGGAGAAAGTGGACCCGGCGTTCTTGAGTCCCTCCGGCATTCTGATGAAGCAATACGTGCCGAAGGGTGTTATGAAGCTGGTGCTGGCCTTGTCCTCCTCCTTCATGTATATTTGGTGGTAACCGGAGAAGCAGTCGAGGAGTGACATGACCTCGCACCTAGCCGCGCTATAGACTATTTTGTCGATCCGAGGCAGTGGGAAATTGTCCTTTGGGGCAGGCTTTGTTGAGACTGGTGAAGTCGATGCACATCCGCCATTTGCCGCTTTTCTTCTGCACCATCACAACGTTGGCGAGCCACGTGGGGTAGGCCACTGGCTCGATAAATTTGGCCTCCAGGAGGCGATGTACCTCGGCCTTGGCGGCTTCTGTCTTCTCGTCAGACATTTTGCGGAGCCGCTGTTTTTTCGGTCTCACCGAAGGGTCGATTCCCAAGCTGTGCTCGATTATGGATCGGCTGACCCCGACCAGGTCGAGGGCGGACCAGGCGAAGACATCTTTGTTCTTGGACAAGTAGCAGAGGAGTTTCTCCTCATCATGCGAAGTGAGGTCTTCGCTGATGGTGACCGTCTGCTTGGGCGTGGCCTGGTCGAGGGGGACAATCTTGGTCCCGTCGTTGCTCTGTAGTTGTGCGTTGTCGTGGTCTTTGTCAGTTGGGCTGGCGGACGCAGGGACCTCGCGCTTGGCCGTGAGGTAGTGCATGTTTCTTTGCCCGGAGACAAAGTCCCGCTCTATGTTGCGTGCAGTCTGCTGGTTGCCGTAGACCGTGATGGCGCCTAGCGGACCTGGTATCTTCATGCACAGGTACAGTCCGTGAATGGCTGCCTCAAATTTGTTGATGGAGCCCCGGCCCATAATGGCATTGTACGGATACACCATATCGACGATGTCAAAGGTTACTTGCTCACTTCGGGCATTGGGTGCTACACCGAAGGAGAGAGGCAATTCTATTTTGCCAACGGGAAAAGTGCCCTTGCCGCCGAAACCATACAATGGGTTGTCCGAAGGCTTGAGCAGGGTGTGGCTTATGCCCATGCGGTCGAAGGCATGGAGGAAAATGATGTCTGCTTGACTGCCATTGTCGACTAGGACTTTGTGCAGGTCCCAGCCTGCCACGCTGCAGTTGATAACCATGACGTCAATGTGGGGGGCGATGCGCAGGTCGACGTCTCGGGCGTCGAAGGTTAGCGGTACATGGGACCACTTCGTCTGCACGACTGGACCGGTGATGGCGACGTGGTTGATGCTGCGGTAGTGGTCCCGCTTCTGCCGCTTTGTGTCGAAGTCGGCGCTGGACCCCCCAAGTGATCATATGAATGACTCCGCGATATGGCTGATCGGCGAAGTCTTCTTGCTTTAGGGCGTGGGGGTGGGGGATGTTATGTTGTTGCTGGTGTGGGGGTGGGGGTGGGGGAGGTACGATTTGTACTTCCTGGTGGTGTTGGTATGCGTGGTGCGGTGGATGCGGGGCGGGGGCGTGGATGTATGGTGGAGGGGGTTGCTGATAAGTGTGCGCGACAACTCTAGGGTTGTCGGCTGGCTGCGCCCGTGCCATCCTATCTTTGGTGGCCTTCGTCTTTGGGCAGTCTCTGGTTTGGTGGGCGCAATCTTCGCCATGAAAAAGACAGTAGAATCGGCGCGGCGGCTGCGCACGTCCCCGACCCCTACCACGAGTTCCATTTCCGTGGCCCTGGGGGGGATATTCCTGGCGGCGAGGGGCGTCACCAGCGGGGTGCTGGTTGGCGATGTTGTGCACCTGCTGCTGATTGCGGCCGTCTCGACCGGAGTCTGGCTGCGGAGTTCTCGTCCACGTGCGGCTGGACTATGGAGCGTCTTTGGGTTTCCTCTGAGACTCAACCTTGCGCTGGTGGAGTTCTTCGGACTTGGCATATTTTTCAAATAGCTGATATAATTCCTGGAGGTTCTTGGGGGGATCTCTGATGCAGTGGCTGTAAAGGACGCCGGCGTGAAGGCCACTGATGGCGTAGTGGATGGCGATCTGGTCATCGACTGAGGGCAGCTGTGACTTGAGTGTTAGAAACTTGCGGTAATACTCCCGCAGAGTCTCTTTTTCCAGCTGCTTGCAGAGTGAGAGCTCGGCCAAGGCGTCGGTGTCTGGGCGGTACCCTTGGAAGTTGAGCATGAATTTGTTCCGGAGGCTTCTCCAGGAGTCAATGGACAGCGGGGGCAACCTGGTGAACCAGGTGAGAGCTGGGCCCTCGAGGGCGATGATGAAAGACTTGGCCATCGTGGCATCGTCCCCTCCGGAAGATGCAACGACGACCTAATAACTCATGATGTACTATGCTGGGTCAGTGCTGCCGTTGTACTTGGGATAGGTCCCTGCCCGGAAGTTGGCAGGCCAGGGTGTCACTTGCAGGTGTGGCGCCAGGGGACTTCGCTCGTCGAGGTAGTTGACCCCTTGGAATGGCGCGGTGTGTGGGAAGGCGTGGTCACGCTGGGGGAAGTGTAGGTCTTCCATTTGTGTGCGCTGTTGCAGGGGTGGCACGTGCTGCAGGCCGAGGTGGCCTTCGCGTATGTCTTCCAGTTGTGCGCGCTGTTGCAGGGTGGCCCGTGCTGCAGGCCGAGGTGGCCTTCGCGCTGCATCAGCGCGATCTCCTGCTCGAGGTCCTGGGCCTTCTGCTCTTCGTCGCGTATCATTTGCCGCACCTTGGCTAGTGCAGACACACATTGGCGCTTGGCCTCAAGTATCTCTTTTTGCCTCTGGAGATTGCAGTTCTTGATGCGCAAGGCGCGCAGCTGTAGCTGTTCTTCCGCTGAGACGCCGAGGACCTCGCCGTCCTCGGTGAGGTCCGCGCCCTCCAGTGGAGCGAACTCTGGGGGAGGTTGCGGTTGTCCTTCAGGGCCGCAGGTGCGGAGTGTGTCGTCTTCAGTGGCTTCTTGGTGGGTGGTGTTGGTAAGGGCAAGTGCCTTGCCCTTTTTCGCGGCCAGTAGTGCTGCCTTCGCAGCCTCGTCATCCTTCGAGTTAGCTTTCTTGGGTGCCATCGCGGGTGGTTTTTTCGTAGCACGAACGGTGGGCGCCAAATGTTGGAACTTGCTCTCTGGTGCAAGGTGATCCAACGGGGGTGTGTAGTGACGTAAACAGGGTTTTCGCACGAGATGGCAATAGCTCTGTTAATCAAGCCTGTCACGGGCACTGTGCGGGGATATTTATAGGTATCTGAGTGCCCAGCGTCCCGTGTTAAGGACGCATGTGCCCTTAGACACCTAGGTTATCCCCGGAATATTCCCATAAAGCGGGGTTACAGACCATAATTACAGGGAGGCCTTTACAAATTAGGCCCGTAACGCGCAACGGCCACGTAGGGCCTGTTACAATGGGCCGGATCGTACGCGGGCCTCCATTCTGGACGACGGCGCGAGATGAGACGACCTCGTCACAGGTCTTCGTCCGACGGCGTATGAGCCGAAGGGTAAGTCTGCCCGTTGTCTTGTCACCGTTGGCGCAGCGAGTACGGCGAAGGCCTCGAGCGAAGGGTGACGTCTTCGCCTTCGCCCCAACAAGCACATAAGAACTTAATCAATTCATGTTGGGCATTTAATCACCAAAACATTATAGAAATGGCCCAAGGGCGCATTTCCGTTTCAATCTCCCCCTTTTTGGTGATTCATGCCAACACATCAAAAAGCAACAAAAGAAGTGCAACATCAATGCAAATGAAGACAAAATTCTCTTTACTTAGGATTTGGCATATTTGGATCATTCTTTGCCCCCACTTGGTTTGTTTTTGCAAATCAAATTCATTTTCCTATCTCTAAGTTAAACACGGTTGTTTGGGCACATAGAGAGATATTTCAAGAGTAAAATTAATCAAGTGCCAAAAACTCCCCCTTTTTCCCATAATCAAAATTCTCCCCCACAAGAGACCAAATTTTGCAATAAGAGTATTTTGAGCAAATCACAAATTCTTACTCTATTATTTTAAAAAATTCACAAGTAGTTGGCTGATCCATTTTGCTTTGGCCTTAATTTCTCCCCCTTGGCATTAAGCACCAAAACAGGATCATTCTTGGCCCTTTAACCCCATTGCCTCACCAAAAATATCAATTAAGAGCAAAAAGGCAATGAGAGCATAAGTATGAACTTGGAATTAAATACACTAATACCGGAGTGCAGTGGAAGTCTGTGTGTTGTCCAAGTTCAGTTTCCCTTTCAATGTACCTTTGAGACTACACCAGGTGAACTTGAACAAACATGTTAGTGTCAAAGGGTCAAGTTGTAGCACATCTCCCCCTTAATATGTGCACCATTTGCATATGAACTTGTGAGGTCCGGGGAAGACTTTTACAACTTGAGCACTATAAGTATACAACGAATAATGTAAATGCTAAAAGTAACATGATCAAAGGCATAGAACATATGTATGCTACAGATCAATCCAAGTTACGCGAATCTAAGACATTTAGCTCACTACGCAACTTGCAAAATGTTTTCTCATCCAACGGCTTGGTGAATATATCGGCTAGCTGGTTCTCAGAGCTAATATGATAAATATCGATATCTCCCTTTTGCTGGTGGTCCCTCAGGAAGTGATGCCGGATGTCTATGTGCTTAGTGCGGCTGTGTTCAACAGGATTATCTGCCAAGCGGATTGCACTCTCATTGTCACATAGGAGTGGGACTTTGCTTAGATTGTAGCCAAAGTCCTGGAGGGTTTGCCTCATCCAAAGTAGTTGCGCGCAACACTGTCCTACGGCAACGTACTCAGCCTCAGCGGTGGATAGGGCAACAAATGTTTGTTTCTTGGAACTCTAGGACACCAGGGACCTTCCTAGAAATTGGCACGTCCCTTATGTGCTCTTCCTATCAACCTTGCACCCGACATAATCGGAGTCTGCGTAACCAATTAAGTCAAAGGTAGACCCCTTTGGATACCAGATCCCGAAGCAAGGCATAGCAACTAGATACCTCAGAATTCGCTTAACGTCCACAAGGTGACATTCCTTGGGGTCGGATTGATATCTAGCACACATGCATACACTAAGCATAATGTCCGGTCTACTAGCACACAGATAAAGTAATGAACCTATCATTGACCGGTATGCCTTTTGATCAACGGACTTACCTCCTTTGTTGAGGTCAACATGCCCGTCAGTTCCCATTGGTGTCTTCGTGGGCTTGGCGTCCTTCATCCCAAACCTCTTGAGAAGATCTTGAGTGTACTTCGTTTGGGAGATGAAAGTGTCGTCCTTGAGTTTCTTCACTTGGAATCCAAGTAAGTAGGTCAACTCGCCCATCATAGACATCTCAAACTTTTGCATCATTACCCTGCTAAACTCCTCACAAGACTTTTGATTAGTAGAACCAAATATTATGTCATCAACATAAATTTGGCAAACAAAAAGATCACTGTTGCAAGTCTTTGTGAAAAGAGTGGTATCGACTTTCCAACCTTGAAAGAATTAGAAATAAGGAAATCTCTAAGGCATTCATACCATGCTCTTGGGGCTTGCTTAAGTCCATAGAGCGCCTTAGAGAGCTTGTACACATGGTCGGGATACCTGTCATCCTCAAAGCCAGGGGGTTGTTCCACGTATACCTCCTCCTTGATTGGCTCGTTGAGGAAAGCGCTCTTCACGTCCATTTGAAATAGCCTAAAGGAATGGTGAGCGGCATAGGCTAACAAAATTCGAATCGACTCTAACCTAGCCACAGGAGCAAAAGTCTCCTTGAAATCCAAACCTGCGACTTGGACATAACCTTTTGCCACAAGTCGAGCCTTGTTTCTTGTCACCACCCCGTGCTCGTCTTACTTGTTGTGTAACACCCACTTGGTTCCCTCAACGTTTTGCTTTGGACGCGGCACCAGGCTCTAGACTTCATTCATTTTGAAGTTGTTGAGCTCTTCCTGCATGGCCAACACGCAGTTCGGATCATGCAAGGCCTCTTCTACCCTGAAAGGTTCAATAGAAGAGACAAACGAGTAATGCTCACAAAAATTAGCTAATCGTGAGCGAGTAGTTACTCCCTTGCTGATGTCACCCAAAATCTGGTCGATGGGGTGATGTTTTTGGATCGATGCTCGGACTTGAGTAGGAGGGGCCCGTGGTGCTTCTTCCTCCATCACTTGATCTTCCTGTGCTCCCCCTTGAACCTGCCCTTCTTCTTGAGGTACCTGTCCATCAACTTGAGTTGAGGGATGGACCAGTGTCGAGGAAGAAGGTTGATCTAGTTCCTATAGTTCCTGTGGTCGCACATCACCTATCGCCATCGTGCGCATTGCGGCCGTCGAAACTTCATCTTCATCTATATCATCAAGATCAACTTGCTCTCTTGGAGAGCCATTAGTCTCTTCGAATATAACATCGCTAGAGACTTCAACTAATCCCGATGATTTGTTGAAGACCCTATATGCCTTTGTATTTGAGTCATATCCTAGTAAAAACCCTTCTACAGCCTTGGGAGCAAATTTAGAGTGTCTACCTTTCTTCACCAGAATGTAGCATTTGCTCCCAAATACACGAAAGTAAGAGACATTGGGTTTGTTACCAGTAAGAAGTTCGTAGAAGGTCTTCTTGTGGAGGCGATGCAGATAGAGCCGGTTTATGGCGTGGCAGGCTGTGTTCACAGCTTCCGACCAAAACCGCTCGGGCGTCTTGAACTCTCCAAGCATCGTTCTCGCCATGTCGATAAGTGTCCTGTTCTTCCTCTCTACCACACTGTTTTGCTGTGGTGTGTAGGGAGCGAAGAACTCGTGCTTGATGCCTTCGTCCTCAAGAAACTCTTCAACTTGTAGATTCTTGAACTCAGACCCATTGTCGCTCCTTATCTTTTTCACTTTAAGCTCAAACTCAATTTGAGCTCTCCTTAAGAAGCGCTTTAGGATCCCTTGGGTTTTTGACTTATCCTGTAAAAAGAACACCCAAGTGAAGCGGGAAAAATCATCAACAATTACAAGACCATACTTACTTCCCCCGATGCTTAAATAAGCAACGGGTCCGAAAAGATCCATGTGAAGGAGTTCCAGCGGTCTTGATGTTGTCATCACATTCTTGCCGTGATGTGTGCTTCCCACCTGTTTCCCTACCTGACATGCTGCACAAGGTCTGTCTTTCTCAAAACAGACATCGGTTAGTCCTAACACATGATCTCCCTTTAGAAGCTTATGAAGGTTCTTCATCCCAACATGTGCTAGACAGTGATGCCAAAGCCAGTCCATATTAGTCTTAGCTATTAAGCATGCATCTAGATCGGCATTCTCTTTCGAAAAATCAACTAAGTAGAGCTTGCCATCTAGTACACCCTTAAAAGCTAGTGAACCATCACTTCTTCTAAAGACATATACATCTACATTTTTAATAAACAATTATAACCCATGTTACACAATTGACTCACAGATAACAGATTATACCCAAGCGATTCAACTAAAAACACACTAGAGATAGAATGCTCGGATGTAATGGCTATTTTTCCTAATCCTTTGACCTTGCCTTGGTTCCCATCTCTAAAGATGATCGAATCCTGGGAATCCTTGTTCTTGACGTAGGAGGTGAACATCTTCTTCTCCCCCGTCATGTGGTTTGTGCATCCGCTATCGATAATCCAGCTAGAGCCCCCGGATGCATAAACCTGCAAGGGATTTAAGCTTGGGTTTTAGGTACCCAACTCTTGTTGGGTCCTACAAGGTTAGTCACAATAACTTTTGGAACCCAAATACAAGTCTTGTCTCCCTTGCATTTGGATCCCAACTTCCTAGCAACTACTTTTGCATTCTTACATGAAAGTACAAAAGAAGCATTGCAAGCATGATAAACAGTAGAAGGTCCATTGCACATTCTCCTAGGAGCATGAGACACAACATGATTTCTCCTAGGCCTACTTCTACCATGAACAAAAGTGGAACTTGATGCAAACATAGCATGAGAAGTATGATAACTGGGTAAAATAGCATGATCATAGCATCTATCATTGTGAGCATTCCTAGAAAGTTTCCTATCATAAATATAGGCATGATTCTTTTGGGAACTACTAGCCATAGGGGCCTTCCCTTTCTCCTTGTTGAGAACAGGAGTCCTTTGGCTTATTAAGTTCTTGGTTTCCTTTCAAAAACCAAGCCCATCCTTAATTGAGGGGTGTCTACCAACAGTGTAGGCATCCCTAGCAAATTTTAGTTTATCAAAATCAACTTTGCAAGTCTTAAGTTGAGCGTTAAGACTTGCCACCTCATTGTTTAATTTAGAAATAGAAATAAGATGTTCATCACAGGCATCAACATCAAAATCCTTACATCTATTACAAATAATAACATGCTCTACACATGAACTAGTTTTATTAACTTCCTCTATCTTAGCATTTAACTCATCATTTAAATTCTTTAAACTAGAGACATATTTATGGCAGATAGACAACTCAGAGGATAGTATTTCATTTCTTTTAATTTCTAAAGTAAGGGATTTTTGAACACTAACAAACTTGTCGTGTTCCTCATATAAAATGTCCTCTTGCTTTTCTAGTAGTCTATCCTTTTCATTTAGAGCATCGATTAATTCATTAATTTTCTCTACCTTAGCTCTATCTAAACCCTTAAACAATTCAGAGTAATCTACTTCATCATCATAAAATTTCTCATCACTAGAAGAAGAGTACTTAGGAGTATCTTGAATACATACCTTCTTCTCCTTAGGCATAAGACATGTATGACGTTCGTTGGGAAGAGTGAAGACTTGTCGAAGGCCAAGGCAGCCAATCCTTCATCGTCGGAGTCAGATGAAGAGCAGTCAGAATCACATTCCTTTCCAAGGTGCGCCTCGCCCTTCGCCTTCTTGTAGCTTATCTTCTTCTCCCTCTTCCCGTGCTTTTCTTGTCCCTGGTCATTATCATTATCGGGGCACTATGCTATGAAATGACCAGTCTTATCGCATTTGAAGTAGGAACACTTTCCCCTTGTTTTATTCTTGTTGGGGTTTTCCTTGCGTCCTTTCAAGGCGGTTTTGAAGCGCTTGATGATGAGCGCCATTTCATCCTCGTTGAGCCCGGTAGCCTCCACTTGTGCTACTTTGCTCGGTAGTGTCTCCCTGCTGCTTGTTGCTTTGAGAGCAACGGGCTGTGGCTCGTAGATGGGTAGTGGACCATTTAGCGCATCGTCCACGTATCGCGCATCCTTCACCATCATGCGCCCGCTCACGAATTTTCCGAGGATTTCCTCGGGCGTCATCTTGGTGTACCTGGGGTTTTCACGAATAAGATTGACAAGATGGGGGTCAATTACAGTAAATGACCTTAGCATGAGTCCGATGACATCATGATCCGTCCATCTTGTGCTTCCATAGCTTCGGATCTTGTTGACCAGGGTCTTGAGCCTGTTGTAGGTCTGAGTTGGCTCCTCTCCCCTGATCATTGCGAACCTTCCCAGCTCGCCTTCCACTAGTTCCATCTTTGTGATCATAGTGGCATCATTTCCCTCATGTGATATCTTGAGGGTATCCCAGATTTGTTTGGCATTGTCCAAGCCACTCACTTTGTTATATTCGTCCCTGCAAAGACATGCTAACAAAACAGTAGTAGCTTGGGCATTTTTATGGATTTGCTCATTAATAATCAAAGGATTATCGATACTATCAAAATGCATCCCATTTTCTACAATTTCCCATATGCTAGGATGGAGAGAGAATAAATGACTACACATTTTATGACTCCAAAACGAATTGTCCTCTCCATCAAAGTGTGGAGGTTTTCCAAGGAGAATTGATAGTAAATGCGCATTTGAATTATAGGGCATGCGAGAGTAATCAAAAGAATAATTTTGATTGACCGTATTTTTCTTGGACGAGGAGTCGTCGTCGTCATCCCTTGGTGAAGTGGAAGACGCATCGCTGTCGTAGTAGATGATCTTCTTGATGCACCTCTTCTTCTTCCCGTCCCTCTTTTTGTGACTCGAGCCTGAGTCAGTGGGCTTGTCATCTCTTGGCTCGTTGAAGAGGGACTCCTTCTCCTTGTCGTTGACCACCGTCCCCTTTCCCTTAGGATCCATCTCTTCGGGCGGTTAGTCCCTTAGATGAAGAGTACGGCTCCGATACCAATTGAGAGCACCTAGAGGGGGGTGAATAGGTGATCCTGTAAAATCAAACACTAAATAGCCACAGACTTGATTATTGAAGTGTTAGTTAAATCAAGTGGCTATGGAACACGCCCGTGCAAACAAAACAATCACAAGAAGCAACACACGAGACACGCGATTTTTATCCCGTGGTTCGGCCAAGTAACACTTGCCTACTTCCACGTTGTGGCGTCCTAATGGACGAGGGTTGCACTCAACCCCTTTCAAGCGATCCAATGATCAACTTGAATACCACGACTTTCTTCCTTATAGTCTTTCTCCCGTTTGCGAGGAATCTCCACAATTTGGAGCCTCTCACCCTTACAATGTTGATCACAAAAGAAACACAGATGTAAGGGAGGAGAGCAACACACACAAGACTCAAATACGTAGCACAACCACGCACACGAGGGATGACTTGAGCTCAAACGACAACACAGGGAGTTCATGACTCGAATGGAGCTCAAATCACTAACACAACGAATCAAATGTGTGGGAGCGGAGTCTGAATGTTTTAGTATGCTTAGAGAATGCTTGGTGTACTCCTCCATGCGCCTAGGGGTCCCTTTTATAGCCCCAAGGCAGCTAGGAGCCGTTGGAGATCAACTTGGAAAGCAATTCCTGCCTTTTGTCGAGTGGTGCATCGGACAGTCCGGTGCACCACCGGATAGCCACTGTTCATGTTCAGTGCGCGATCTCCTTCCATATCGGGCGCATCCGACCGTTGCTCCTCGGGGCTGGTTGGCGCACCGGACACTGTCCGGTGCACACCGAACAGTCCGGTGCACCCAGCCGACCGTTGGAGCTGGCCACGTGTCACGCGTTGATCGCGCGGACGACCATTGGTCGCTGGCGCAGTTGGCTCACCGGACAGTCCGGTGAATTTTAGCCACGTCGCCTTTTTCATTTCCCGAGACCGACGAGTTCGTCGCGGATGACTCACCGGACAGTCCGATGTACCACCGGACAGTCCGGTTGTTGGGGGCCTTCGGCCTCCGAAGGTCCTCAAAAACACGATTTGACAATGTTTTCCAAGTGAAATATGTGAACATGTATCTTCGGAATTGGGTTACTGGTATACAAGAGTATGATCAAGACGAAGCTTGAGTGAGAAGGAAGGCGATTATGACGAAGGATAAGATGATCACGAAGCTATGCGCAGAAAAGCTTCGGCATGACAGTAGAAAAGGGGAACCGACCTAAAGATGAAAAGCCAAATTAGACCTCGAAGAATTACTATAGAGTTATTGATAAATGTAAAGGGCATTAATGTAATTTTGCATGGGCCGCGACCCGTGGCTATAAATAGGTGAACAGTATTCCCGTACTGTTCACGCTGACTTGGCATTCACTTTTGCGTCACACCTGTATTCTTTTCCTTCAAGCCGAAGGTACATTTGTAATCTATATTTGTTTACACAAGTAATACAAATAAAAATAGATTAATAATAATGTTTACAGAAATTATGTTACTTTCTGTATTTTGTTTGAATGTTCTCCATTTTTTATCATGATCATAAAGTTATGTCCTTCATGATCTTTGTCCTAAATTCGTTATGTCCGAAGGGAAATAATGATTTGAAGGACGAAGGGCTTTTGATATTTAACATTTCATGTTGCCTTGTTCTTGATTCATAGCATTTGAGAACAAGTTCCCAACACCGGTGATTTATAGTCGTACAACTCCATCGATTCCCGAGAGCGGCTGGTTCAACGTCGGCCAGCCTGGGGCGCCGGACACTGTCCGGTGCGCCACCGGACAGTCCGGTATGCCAGGCCGAGTTGGATTCCCATTTCTTTTCTCCTTCTTTTGTCACTGTTTCTAGCACTTATACAAACACATTAGTATTCAAAAACAATGTACTAAGTCTAGATCCATACCTTGTAATATGATTTGTATTTCTCTCTTTGTTTATCACATAAGAACTTAATCAATTCATGTTGGGCATTTAATCACCAAAACATTATAGAAATGGCCCAAGGGCACATTTCCCTTTCAGGTTTAAGTAATGTAATGCGGGATAGTGAATCATAAAGTATGTAGGACATAATAGGTCAGTCTTCACCAGGTTGTTGCTCAGGGAGGTCTCCAACAACATACTCAGGAACCTCAGACTGCTCGTTGTCTAAATAAAGCGAGCATGCATTCAATACATTTGGAAAGTACAAATGAACAGCACACCAAACATGTACAAACATAGGAATACATCTTAAGAAGACACAATACTAAATAAGGGGTAATGAGATCAAAGTATAACATGAACTATAACATAAACTAACTTCATTTAGAAATAGATTATTATTCCTTTAAGTATTGCCCACAATTACATAACCTAGTTCAATTTATTTTATTGTAACCTAAAAGTTAGACCAGGGATGAATTCATGTAATACACATTGTTAATATCACAAGATTAAACATGCTTTAATCTCTAGGGTTTTCCCTTTTTATTTTATTAAATAAAAAATCTAAACATATACTAGTTCATAGTTAACCATAAAATTAGAAAGCACAGAATGTAAATGGAACTAATTTATTTAAACAGAGAATAATCCTATGAACATTTTGCAATTTGAATAACTAAACTTGGAGTTCATATGCAAAAGATATGAAATAAACAAGTTTGGGAATTCAAAATATGAAATTAGGTCTAATTCTATGAATATTTAAAAGTCCAGGGTTCAATCTGCAAGATTACAGGGGACTACGCACGAAAACTAGGGACAACGGGTTGATTCTAAACAAACCGAGGGTCTCTTTAATAAAACTACCGCGCGAAGGGGTATCGGATGATTCAAACCGTTAGATCAGAAACCAACGACCGAGATTAGATCTGCGACTGAGGGCGCGCGCGCTGGCGGGCGAGCGCTGACAGGCGGGCCAGGGGCGTCAGCGACTGAGGGGGAGAGCGCACTGACCGATCGGGCCTAGCGCCAGGGGACACGGGCGCTGACAGGCGGACCCGGGCGCAGGGCGCACGTGCGCGAAGCGGTATCCCGCGATCTGGGTCGTGCGATCAAGATCGGACGGGGGAGATCAGATCGGGGGAGGGTGAACGGCTGCGGGCGGCGCCGCTCCTCTCCACGGCGGTGAAGTCGCGGAGTTTGGGCAGGCGCGTGCTAAGTTGGTTCCGGGGTCGTCGGGATTGGGCAGAGAGGGAGAGAATGACACGACGAACTCAGTGGCGGGGAAATGACCACGAATCCGAGGACAGAGAGGGGAGAACGGTGGGGATATTGCCTCGGGCAGGCCGGAGGAACTCTGGTGAAGGATTTCGGCCACAGGGGGGGGCTTGAGGCGCGCTAAGGCCTAGGATAGCTTCAGCAGAGGGAGGGGTACCTTAGGGACTAACACCGGGGCACTAGGTCGGGCTAATTTGGCCGGTCACCGCGCGGGCGCGGCGGACTGCCACGGCCGAACTCCGGTGAAGCCGAAATTGGCCGACCATAGAGCAAAATTGGGGAAACTGGACATGGGTACAGGTGTCTCACCTCGGGGTGGCTTGGCGCAGTCTTCGGCGAGCTAGATGGCCGGGGAGGCAGGCGTGGGTCTCCAGCGAGGTCTGGCGGTGTGAGCAGAGCGCGAGCGAGGGCGGGACTGCGTGAAATGAGGCGAGGGAGTGAGCGCGGGCACGGGCGGGGGCTCAAAAGGAGCTGGGGCGTGGGTAGAGCGACGTGGCCGAGGATCCTAGCGACGTGCGCGAGTGCGCGCTCACTGGTCCACCGCAGGCGCGGGGAGGGCGGAACTGACAGGGAAGGCCCACGACGCAGAGAGAGAGAAGGGGCACATGGGTCAACGGCTCGGCGTCTGGCAGAACGGGCCCGCGAGGCAGAGAGGGAAAAGGGGCGCGGGGGAGGGAAGCAACTGGCGCCGACAAGTTGGCCCCACTGGGCAGAGAGAGGGAGGGGGAAAGCGTGCGGGGTAGAAACCGCCACTGACAGGTGGCGCCCACCTGTCAGGCGGCACAGGCGCACGGCCTGGCTGGGCCGAGCTAGGCCGGCTGGGCAGCTTTGCCTTTTTCTTTTTCTCTAGATTTTCTAATTGCTTTTCCATTTCTTTTCTCTAGGATTTTCAATCCAAATTCAATTCAAGTTTCAAATTCAAACTAATTCAAACATGTGCAACAATTCAAAAAATATCTAAACTCAGCATGATGCAACATGTCATGACCCATAGTGTTTTGGCAAAAATAAATAATTAAGCTCCACTAACTTAAGCTAATTCTACTTAAAGGGGTAGAAGGGAGAGAGAATGTAGAGAGAGATAGAACCTAGGGTGAGAGAGAGAGAAGAGTAACACATGAATTTGGGTGATCATTAGAAAGAAATTTTATACCCCAAATTCAGGGTGTTACAGAGAGTGAGCGCGCGGGGAAGGGAACCGTCGCTAACAAGTGGAACCCACCTGTTAGGCGGCGCGGGCGCGCGGCCTGGCTGGGCTGCTTTGGCTTTTTCTTTTCCCCTGGATTTTCTATTTGCTTTTCCATTTATTTTTCTCTAGGGTTTCCAATTCAAATTCAAATCAAGTTTCAAATTCAAACTAATTCAAACATGTGCAACAATTGAAAGAATAGTTAAGCTCAGCATGATGCAACATGTCATGACTCACAAGGTTTTGGCAAAAAATAAATAATTGATCTCTCCTAATTAAGCTAACTCTACTTCAAAAGGGAGAAAGAGAGAGAGAGAGAATCTAGAGATAGATAGAAACTAGAGAGAGAGAAGAGTAACATGTGAATTTGGGTGATAAGTAGAAAGAAATTTTATACCCCCGAATTCAGGGTGTTACAACGCCTATGAACGGGTGTAGACCCCCCTATATATTTCAAGGGTGAAAGGGAAATAGGCTTACACCTTTTCCTAATTGATTTTGGTGGTTGAATTGCCCAACACAAATAACTGGACTAACTAGTTTGCTCTAGATTATGAGTTCTACAGGTGCCAAAGGTTCACAACAAACCAATAAAAAAAGACCGAGAAAGGATTCAAATATAGAGAGCAAAAGACAGCCAAAGTGTGCCCTGGTCTGGCGCACCGGACTGTCCGGTGTGCCACCGGACAGTGTCCAGTGCACCAGTGACTCCAACTCCGAACTGCTCACCTTCGGGATTTCTGGGAGCCACTCCGCTATAATTCACCGGACTGTCCGGTGTAGCACCGGACAGTGTCCAGTGGCGCACCGGACTGTTCGGTGTGCCAGCGGAGCAACGACTACTTCAGCGCCAACGGTCGCCTGCAACAGCATTAAATGCGCTACAGTGCGCGCAGAAGTCAGGCACGCGCCAGAAGGCGCACCAGACAGTCTACAGGACCTGTCCGGTGGCCCAGATGACAGAAGCTCCAACGGTCAGAATCCAACGGCTGGGTGACGTGGCAGGCGCATCGGACAATGTCCGGTGGCGCACCAGACAGTGTCCGGTGGCGCACCGGACTGTCCGGTGCGCCATGCGACAGCAGCCTTCACCAAACGACTAGTTTGGTGGTTGAGGCTATAAATACCCCTAGCCACCCACCATTCAAAGCATCCAAGTTTTCACACTTCCTACACCTTACAAGAGCTATAACATTCAATACAAGACACACCAAAGAGATCAAATCCTCTCCCAAGTCCAAAAATCATTCCCAATCAAATAGTGACTAGTGAGAGAGTGACTTGTGTTCATTTGAGCTCTTGCGCTTGGATTGCTTCTTTTCTTCATTCCTTCTTGTGATCAACTCAATTGTAACCGAGGCAAGAGACACCAATTGTGTGGTGGTCCTTGTGGGGACTTAGTGTCTCGTTTGATTGAGAAGAGAAGCTCATTCGGTCTAAGTGACCGTTTGAGAGAGGGAAAGGGTTGAAAGAGACCCGGTCTTTGTGACCACCTCAACGGGGAGTAGGTTTGCAAGAACCGAACCTTGGTAAAACAAATCCTTGTGTCTCACTCTTTATTAGCTTGCGATTTGTTTTTCGCCCTCTCTCTCGGACTCGTTCATATTTCTAACGCTAACTCGGCTTGTAGTTGTGCTTAAGTTTATAAATTTTAGATTCGCCCTATTCACCCCCCCTCTAGGCGACTTTCAACTGGTATCAGAGCCCGGTTCTTCATTAGAGCCTAACCGCTCGAAATGATGTCGGGAGCATCCGCCAAGAGGGAGATCGGGACCGTCGACAAGTCCGCAAGCTCGGGGAGAACGCACTCAAGGGAGTCCGCCCACAAGCACAAGGAGGAATCCTCTTCCTCCATCAAGTCCCAACGGAAGGGTGACAAGAAGAAGAAGATGAAGAAGGTGGTCTACTACGACACCGACTCTTTGTCACCCTCCACCTCCGGCTCGGAATCGGCATCCACAACTTCTAAACGCCATGAGCGCAAGAAGTATAGTATGATGCCCCTTCGCTATCCTCGTATTTCAATGCGCACTCCATTACTTTTCGCTCCATTAGGCAAACCACCTATGCTTGAAGGTGAAGATTATTCTATGTGGAGTGATAAAATGAGGCATCACCTAACCTCACTCCACAAAAGCATATGGGACATTGTTGAGTATGGAGCACAGGTACCAAAGAAGGGAGACAAGGATTACGACTCGGAGGAGGTCGAACAAATCCAACACTTCAACTCCCAAGCCACTACGATACTCCTCGCCTCTCTAAGTCGAGAGGAGTATAATAAGGTGCAAGGGTTGAAGAGCGCAAAAGAAATTTGGGACGTGCTCAAGACCGCGCACGAAGGAGACGAGGTGACCAAGATCACCAAGCGGGAAATGATCGAGGGGGAGCTCGGTCGCTTCATGCTTCACCAAGGGGAGGAGCCACAAGCGATGTACAACCGGCTCAAGACCTTGGCGAACCAAGTGCGCAACCTCGGGAGCACCAAATGGGATGACCATGAAATGGTCAAGGTTATTCTTAGATCACTCATTTTCCTTAACCCTACGCAAGTTCAATTAATTCATGGTGATCCTAGATACACACTAATGTCTCCCGAGGAAGTAATAGGAAAATTTGTGAGCTTTGAGTTGATGATCAAAGGCTCCAAGAAAATCATCGAGCAAGGCGCCTCCTCCACACCCGATGTACAACTCGTTGCATTCAAGGCAACAGAGGAGAAGAAAGAAGACTCTACACCTAGTAGGGTCCCCATCGACGCCTCCAAGATCGACAGTGAGAAGATGGTGCTCATCATCAAGAGCTTCCATCAAATCCTCAAGCAAAGGAGGGGGAAGGACTACAAGCCCCGCTCCAAGAAAGTGTGCTACAAGTGTGGTAAGCCCGGTCATTTCATTGCTAAATGTCCATTACCAAGTGATAGTGACAGGGGCGACGACAAGAAGGGAAAGAGAAGAGAAAAGAAGAGGCACTACAAGAAGAAGGGCGGCGATGCCCACGTTTGCTGGGAGTGGGACTCCAACGAGAGCTCCACCGACTCCTCCTCCGACGAGGATGCTGCCAACATCGCCGTCACCAAAGGGCTCCTCTTCCCCAACATCGGCCACAAGTGCCTCATGGCAAAGGACGGCAAAAGGAGGAAGGTTTATGCATCCGGGGGCTTAAGTTGGATCATCGATAGCGGGTGCACAAACCATATGACAGGGGAGAAGAAGATGTTCTCCTCCTACGAGAGAAACCAAGATCCCCAACGAGCTATCACATTCGGGGATGGAAATCAAGGGTTGGTCAAAGGATTGGGTAAAATTGCTATATCACCTGACCACTCTATTTCCAATGTTTTTCTTGTAGATTCTTTAGATTATAACTTGCTTTCAGTTTCGCAATTATGTAAAATGGGTTACAACTGTCTTTTTACAGATATAGGTGTTACTGTATTTAGAAGAAGTGATGATTCAGTAGCATTTAAGGGAGTGTTAGAGGGTCAGCTATACTTAGTAGATTTTGATAGAGCTGAACTCGACACTTGCTTAATTGCTAAGACTAACATGGGCTGGCTCTAGCATCGCCGACTAGCACATGTTGGGATGAAGAATCTTCACAAGCTTCTAAAGGGAGAGCACATTTTGGGACTAACAAATGTTCATTTTGAGAAAGATAGAGTTTGTAGCGCATGTCAAGCAGGAAAGCAAGTTGGTATTCATCATCCACACAAGAACATTATGACGACCGATAGGCCGCTTGAGCTACTCCACATGGATCTATTCGGCCCGATAGCTTACATAAGCATCGGCGGGAGTAAGTATTGTCTTGTAATTGTGGATGATTATTCTCGCTTCACTTGGGTATTCTTTTTGTAGGAAAAATCTCACACCCAAGAAACTCTGAAAGGATTCTTGAGACAGGCTCAAAATGAGTTTGGCTTGAGGATCAAGAAGATAAGAAGCGACAACGGGATGGAGTTCAAGAACTCACGAATCGAAGGCTTCCTTGAGGAGGAGGGCATCAAGCATGAGTTCTCTTCTCCCTACACACCACAACAAAATTGTGTAGTGGAGAGGAAGAATAGAACTCTATTGGACATGGCAAGGACCATGCTTGATGAATACAAGACTTCAGATCGGTTTTGGGCCGAGGTGGTCAACACCGCCTGCTACGCCATCAACCGGTTATATCTACACCGAATCCTCAAGAAGACATCATACGAACTCCTAACCGGTAAAAAGCCCAATGTTTCATATTTTAGAGTCTTTGGTAGCAAATGCTTTATTCTTGTTAAAAGAGGTAGAAAATCCAAATTTGCTCCTAAGGCTGTAGAAGGTTTTTTACTAGGATATGATTCAAACACAAGGGCATATAGAGTCTTTAACAAGTCATCTGGACTAGTTGAAGTTTCTTGTGACATTGTGTTTGATGAGACTAACGGCTCTCAAGTAGAGCAAGTTGATCTTGATGAGCTAGATGATGAAGAGGCTCCATGTGTCGTGCTAAGGAACATGTCCATTGGGGATGTGTGTCCTAAGGAATCCGTAGAGCCTCCACAAGCACAAGATCAACCATCTTCCTCCATGCAAGCATCTCCACCAACCCAAGATGAGGATGAGGCTCAAGATGATGAAGGAGAAGATCAAGAGAATGAGCCACCTAAAGAGGAGGGCAATGATCAAGGGAGAGATGCCCATGATCAAGACAAGGAAAATGAACAAGTTCCAAGACCGCCACACCCAAGAGTCCACCAAGCAATTCAACGAGATCACCCTGTGAACACCATCCTCGGCGATATTCAAAAGGGGGTAACTACTAGATCTTGTGTTGCTCATTTTTGTGAACATTACTCTTTTGTTTCCTCTATTGAGCCACATAAGGTAGAGGAAGCACTTCAAGATTCGGATTGGGTGGTGGCGATGCAAGAGGAGCTCAATAACTTCACTAGGAATGAGGTATGGCATTTAGTTCCACGTCCTAACCAAAATGTTGTAGGAACCAAGTGGGTTTTCCACAACAAGCAAGATGAGCATGCTGTGGTGATAAGGAACAAAGCCCGACTTGTGGCCAAGGGATATTCACAAGTCGAAGGTTTGGATTTCGGTGAAACCTATGCACCCGTAGCTAGGCTAGAATCAATTCATATATTACTTGCCTATGCTACTTACCATGGCTTCAAGCTTTACCAAATGGATGTGAAAAGTGCCTTCCTCAATGGACCAATCAAGGAGGAGGTCTATGTTGAGCAACCTCCCGGCTTTGAAGATAGTGAGTACCCTAACTATGTTTACAAACTCTCTAAGGCGCTTTATGGGCTCAAACAAGCCCCAAGAGCATGGTATGAATGCCTAAGATATTTTCTTATCACTAATGGCTTCAAAGTCGGAAAAGCCGATCCTACTCTCTTTACTAAAACACTTGCAAATGATTTGTTTGTATGCCAAATCTATGTTGATGATATCATATTTGGGTCTACTAACGAATCTACATGTGAAGAGTTTAGTAGGATCATGACACAAAAATTCGAGATGTCTATGATGGGGGAATTGAAGTACTTCTTAGGATTTCAAGTGAAGCAACTCCAAGAGGGCACCTTCATTTGCCAAACGAAGTATATTCAAGACATTCTCACCAAGTTTGGGATGAAGGATGCCAAGCCCATCAAGACACCCATGGGAACAAATGGGCATCTCGACCTCGACACGGGAGGTAAATCCGTAGATCAAAAGGTATACCGGTCGATGATAGGTTCCTTACTCTACTTATGTGCATCTCGACCGGACATTATGCTTTCCGTATGCATGTGTGCAAGATTCCAAGCCGATCCTAAGGAAGTTCACCTTAGGGCCGTAAAACGAATCTTGAGATATTTAGTTTATACTCCTAAGTTTGGCCTTTGGTACCCCAGGGGATCCACATTTGATTTAATTGGTTATTCCGATGCTGATTGGGCAGGGTGTAAAATTAATAGAAAGAGCACATCGGGGACTTGCCAGTTCTTGGGAAGGTCTCTGGTGTCTTGGGCTTCAAAGAAGCAAAATTCCGTAGCACTTTCTACCGCTGAAGCCGAGTATATTGCCGCAGGCCATTGTTGCGCGCAATTGCTTTGGATGAGGCAAACCCTTAGGGACTATGATTACAAATTAACCAAAGTTCCTCTTCTATGTGATAATGAGAGTGCAATCCGCATGGCGGATAATCCCGTTGAGCATAGCCGCACTAAACACATAGCCATTCGGTATCATTTCTTAAGGGATCACCAACAAAAGGGGGATATCGAGATTGCATATATTAACACCAAAGAACAATTAGCCGATATCTTTACCAAGCCATTAGACGAACAAAAATTTACCAAACTTAGGCATGAGCTAAGTATTCTTGATTCTAGAAATTTTTATTGATGTTTTGCACACATAGCTCATTGATATACCTTTGATCATATTTCTTTCATGTGCTATGACTAATGAGTTTTCAAGTGTATTTCAAACTAAGTCATAGATTGAAAGGGAAAAGGAGTCTTCGGCGAAGACAAAGGCTTCCACTCCACTCCATCAAATTACCCATCCTTCGCCGTCACTCCACGCCACTCTCCAAATTTGGTATAATCTTCACTCATATGTTATTTACCATAAGGAGAGAAAGTAATGAGGGCTTATATTTCACTCAAGTATCCGTTTTGGCGATGTTGGAGGTATGCTTCGTAGCCGAAGATCCTAAAGAAAGAGAACACCTTCGGCAGATCCTATCAGGAGCAGCGCCGAAGCTATTACCTATAGAGCTTCGGCATAGTGACAGATCTCAAGACGAAGGGGCGAACCGACTTAAAGATGAATTGACTTAAAGACCCATGATGTTTTGAGTCATTATTTTAGTCGATTGTAAAGGACATAAATGTAATTTTACACAGGCTATGCCCTATGCCTATAAATAGGTGAACAATACCCCTGCACTGTTCACGCAATCCTGTAATCGCTAACGCATTACGCTGGAATTACTACTTTCTGTCAAGGCGAAGGTATAAACGTACCTAAATATTATGCTTTGATATTTAGGTTCATATTATAAAATATATGAATAATGTTATTTGTTTCTAATAAATCTTTCTCTAATGTTTAATATTTTATATTTTATTTCGCATTGTTTTATGTCTGATCACGAAGGTATGACCTTCGTGATATTATGCCCGTGACCTTCGTCCGAAGTTCATTAAATCCTTGGGGATATAATGCTTCAACGGACGAAGAGAATTATTATTTAACATTTTATGTTGCCTTGTTCTTGATTCGAAGCATTTGAGAACAAGTCCCCAACATTGGCGCCCACCTCCGGTGAACTCACTTCCACTTTATTGAGCTGATGGCATTGATCAACAACCAAGCTGGAACTGTTTCGGCTCCGAAGCTGATACTCCCGATAACAGGCGGTTCATGCTCAGAGCCAGCCAACAAGAAGCAGAAGAAAGAGGCACAGAGAAGGGTACAGCATGTCGGGGTGCAAGGACCCTTCATCAAGTTAAGATGGTCCCACATCCCAATTACCTTCTCCCAAGAGGACCTTCAGCTCAAGGATTACCCTCACAATGATGCTATGGTTATTTCTTGTGTTATCAAAGGATTTCTGGTCCACAATGTTTTGGTTGATACAGGCAGTGCAACGGATATCATATTTGCTAAGGCCTTCAGACAGATGCAAGAGCCAGAGGATAAGATTCATGATGCTACACACCCTCTTTGTGGCTTCGGAGGAAGGCAGATTGTAGCACTCGGCAAGATCACGATGCCAGTGAGCTTCGGATTTGTCAACAATACAAGGACTGAGCAAGTTGTGTTTGATATTGTCGACATGGAATACCCTTACAATGCAATCATTGGTCGAGGGACTCAATGCTTTTGAAGCAAGTCTTCATCCAGCATATCTTTGCATGAAGATACCTTCGGATCAAGGGCCTATTGCTATTCATGGAAGTCAGGAAGCTGCTAGAAAGGCTGAAGGAAACTGGACAGATTCAAAAGCAATCCATAATATAGATGGAGTCGAAGCTTGTGAGCAATACAAGTACAGAAGGGAGAAGGCTGCTTCGGCTGATCAGCCGAAGCCCATGCTCTTATGTGAAGATATAGCAGAACAGAAGGTGCTACTGGGATCTCAATTGTCTGAGGAGCAAGAGAAAACCCTAATAAGGTTTTTGTTCAACAACAAGGATGTCTTTGCATGGTCAGCTAATGATCTCTGTGGTGTCAACAGGGATGTTATTGAACACTCGCTCAATGTTGATCCATCCTTCAGACCCAGAAAGTAGAGGCTTCGGAAGATGTTTGATGACAAAGCCGAAGGTGCTCGGAATGAAGTGAAAAGACTTCTCAGCGCTGGAGTCATCAGAGAAGTAAAATACCCAGAATGGCTAGCTAACACTGTTATGGTGAAGAAGGCCAATGGTAAATGGAGAATGTGCATTGCTTTTACTGATCTCAACAAGGCTTGTCCGAAGGATGAATTTCCATTACCAAGGATAGATTCTTTGGTAGATGCAGCAGCTTCATCAGAGCTCATGAGTCTACTAGATTGTTATTCAGGCTATCATCAAATCTGGATGAAGAAGGAAGATGAGCCAAAAACCAGCTTCATCACCCCCAGTGGTACATATTGTTACCTTCGGATGCCTGAGGGGCTCAAGAATGCTGGAGGAAGCTTCAGCAGAATGACAGCGAAAGTACTTCACTCTCAGATAGGCAAAAATGTGCTAACATATGTTGATGATATCATAGTAAAATGCACGAAGCAAGAAAATCACATTGCCGATCTACAGGAAACATTTGCTAACTTTAGGCAATCTGGCTTGAAGTTAAATCTAGAAAAATGTGTCTTCGGAGTAAAGAAGGGCAAATTCCTTGGTTGTCTAGTTTCAACAAAAGGGATCGAAGCTAATCCAAACAAAATTGAATTCATTCTTCGGATGGAACCACCGAGCACAAAAAAGGGGGCTCAGCGGCTGACAGGAAGATTGGCATTTTTGAATCGATTTATATCTAGATCAATAGAGAGAAATTTACCATTCTATGAAGTGCTGAAGTCGGCCGAAGTCTTTCAATGGGGATCAGCTTAGCAAAAAGCCTTCGAAGAGCTGAAGCAGTATCTGATAGATTTAACAACCCTAACTCCACCAGCGCCAGGGGCTCCTCTGCTGATGTATGTGGCAGCTTCGCACTCTGCAGTAAGTGTGGCGCTTGTCCAGGAGAAGCTTGAAGGACAATTGAAAAAGCAAGCTCCAGTGTACTTCGTCTCCGAAGTTCTCAGTTTATCAAAGAAAAACTATACAGAATTGGAGAAGGTGTTGTATGCTGTCTTAATGGCCTCCAGGAAGCTTCGACATTATTTTCAAGCATACCATATAATTGTTCCTTCATCATAGCCTTTGAAGGATATTATGAGAAACAGAGAAGCTACTGGAAGGATTGGAAAGTGGGCTGCGGAACTCAACGAGTTCAGCATTGACTATGTGCATAGATCTTCGATTCAGTCCCAGGCGCTAGCAGACTTCATCGCTGACTGGACGCCAGGGGCTCAGGAGGAAGAAGCAAGTAAAGATGCCGAAGCTTGGACCGTGTTCTGCGATGGTTCCTGGGGAACCTTCGGGGCAGGCGCAGCTGCTATTTTAATTGCACCTTCCAAAGTTAGAACATGCTATGCAGTGAAACTTGATTTTAGCTGCACAAATAATATTGCTGAATACAAAGCTTTGCTTTTGGGGCTTCGGAAGTTGAAGGCAATGGGGATAAGAAGGGCGGTTCTCAAAACTGATTCCCAAGTTATTTCTGGTCATGTTGACAAGAGTTGCAAAGCAAGAGATCCGAAGCTTGAGAAATATTTGGATATAGTTTGAAGGCTTGAAGCTTCCTTCGAAGGGTTTTCTGTCAAGAATATTCCACGAGGAGAAAATGAGCACGCTGATCTGCTAGCCAAGTCAGCGGCACAGGGGCTGCCCTTGCCTTCAGAAGTATTCTTTGAAACAATAAAAGCACCTTCGGTGGAACTTCTTGAAAGAGCAGTGCTCAATATATCTCCTGTTTATAGTGAAGATTGGAGAACCGAGATCATGTCTTTTCTCCAGGGCAATTTCCTTTCAGATGACGAAGCTTATAATAAGAGAATAGAGGCAAGAGCCCGACCATATGTAATAATAGAGGGGGAATTATAAAAACATGGAGTCTGTTCTCCATTGCTCAAATGTTTATCCAGAGCTGAAGGTATAGAATTGATGAAGGAAATACATGCAGGCCTGTGTGGGTCTCACATCGGATCTAGACCCTTGCTGGGAAAAGTTTTTCGACAAGGATTTTATTGGCCGAAGGCAGCTTCGGATGCAGCAGAACTAGTCCAAAAATGAGAAGGCTGTCAAAAATGTGCAAGAGATAAAAACAGCCTTTGTCTCTGACTCAGTTAATACAGCCCACATGGCCGTTGCAAAGATGGGGTCTCGATTTGCTAGGCCCGCTTCCACCAGCACAAGGAAATTTAAAATATGTTGTGGTGGCAGTAGAATATTTTTCTAAGTGGATCGAGGTGAAGCCTTTAGCCACAATAACTTCGGTCACCGTTCAGAAATTCTTCTGGCAAAATATTGTTTGTCGCTTTGGAGTGCCGAAGGCTATTACTGTGGACAACGGAACACAGTTCGATGCCGAAGCTTTCAAAGAGTTTTGTGAACAAATTGGCACGAAGATTCATTTTGCATCGGTTAGACATCCGGAGTCAAATGGACTTGTCGAAAGAGCCAATGGCATTATAATGACATGAATAATGAAGTTAATCTTCAACCAGCCTAGGGGAAAGTGGCCATATGAATTAATCAAAGTGGTGTGGAGCCACAACACAACTATGTCAAGGTCAACACGCTTTACACCATTCAAATTATTGTTTGGTGACGAAGAAATAACCCCAGAAGAAGCCAAAGATGGGTCAATAAGAACAGTGGCTTCGGCGGAGGACGAAGCTGACTATTATGTGGAAAAAGATGCTATTGAAGGGATCAGGCTTCAGGCTATGGAAAACATCAATAAATATCAAGCTGAAACAATTAAATGGCGTGACAGAAAAGTTCGGCAAAAAAATATCAAGCCAGGGCACTTGGTACTTTGGAGAGTTGCTAACCCAGATACAGTAGGCAAGTTGCAGTTAAAGTGGGAAGGACCTTTTCTGGTAGTATCTTCGTCAAGACCTGGTTCCTACAGATTGAAGGATATGGACGGCAACCACATTCCTAGATCTTAGAATGCGGATGAGCTTCGGCGATATCATGTGTAGTTTGATGTAATCATTTTTATTCTTTTTTTCCTATGGCACCCTTTTCCTTTCCAAAGGGGGAGAAAGGTTTTTAATGGGGCCATAGCATGTAATTTCTCTTTTTCTTATTTCAGCTCTACAAGAGCAATATCCCCCAAAAATGTAAATGTAAAAGATGAGCATGCACCATCGAGTGCAAAGAAAAAAGAAAAAATAGGGAGAAGCTCGAAAGACGTCCCTAAGGGGATGCAGAGCACGACGAAGCTACAAAAAAGCCGTTCCTAACGGAGCGCAGCGTAAGTTTTCTGCTCAAAAGTCGTTACAAAGGGAATGCAGAGCTTACAGCGAAAAGTCAACGCTGATTCCGCTGAAGTATAAGGCGAAGCGCGAAAAGTCAACGCGATACCGCCGAAGTAAAAGGCGAAGAAGTTCAAAAGACGTTCCTAAGGGAATGCAGAACTTACAGCGAAAAGTCAGCGCTGATACACCGAAAAATAAACGGTGAAGCCGAAAAATAAACGGCAGAAACTTTGGTTGTTCATAAGGGAACGAAGGTTTTGGTTGTGGCTTCGTATGTGTGGGTTTGGACATTCATTTACACGATACATTACATCATACATTTGCATTCATAAACATTCATTAGACATACATAGGATCATCATCATAGCATAGACAGATGTTTCGGCTCTAAAGAGAAGGCTTCGGAAAAAAGAAACAAGTTTTATGCTTCGCTGTGTACGAAAAGAAGGGAAGGTGTTTTTCGCCTTCGGCTCAAAAATACTAATTTCGTCCACACCAAAGCACTTTATACATTGATGGAAAGGTAAGAATATATTACAAGGTATGGATAAAGTCCACGAAGTGAAATTTAATTACATCATTCCATATACAAGTTATTACAGGAGTTTTTTGAGCTATTTCTACAGACTACTCGAGCTTCGTCAGTATTCATGGAGCTTCGTCTTTTTACTCCGTAGCTTCAGCTTCGGCTTCGTCATCCTGTATGTAAGTATTATAAGCAAAATTCAAATTCAAAGGAAAAGGTAAGCATAAGGTATGATTTTGTTACCGGCTTAAGATGGCTTCGAGCTTCGTCACCAGCTTTGCTTTGTCCACCCTTTGTCCATACTAATTTTATAAATCTATTTGCAATACTTCAGGCAAGGTTGGGAATGTTATCCAAGTCTGTTGGTGATAAGCTGAAATTGGGTCTATTGATGACCTTTCCGTGTTCGCAACCAGACTTTAGGAAGGCAACAGCTGTGCCCCGAGAAGCTACCAGGGCACAGAAGTCACCATGTCCAGCTATAACTTCGTCAAGATCATCAATTTCACCTTCGATATGTTCGAAGGCACCCGGCAGGTCTTCAGCCGAAGGAGTAAATTTTTCGCTGCTGGCTCCAACTGAATAGAAGACCTGCTTCAACCGTTGAACGCATCGATTGCTGAATTCCAGACATTTATTCTGAAGGCTTGTCAATGATTTTTTCAAGTCTGAACTTTTTTGGACTTCGGCTTCAAGTTTTGCACTAAGCTTCTGCTTTTCTTGATCAAAGCTTTCCGATTGAGAGAGAAGCTTCATACTCAATTCTGTTATTTTTGCTTCAGCTTCCGCTAGTAAGCCTTCGGTTGTCTGAAGCTCGAAGTCTTTCTTTTCAATAGCAGCT
Source organism: Zea mays (assembly GCF_902167145.1). Taxonomy (NCBI): domain Eukaryota; kingdom Viridiplantae; phylum Streptophyta; class Magnoliopsida; order Poales; family Poaceae; genus Zea; species Zea mays. The sequence continues at coordinate 89,599,885 of NC_050103.1, read as the reverse complement.
GATTGCTCTTTTATTTTGCCCTCTACATTTTCAATTATAACCTCATGCTTTTTATCTTCCAAGTCCTGCTGCATTTTTAAAGCTTTACTCAGCAGCATACTCTGCGAACAAATAACCTTCGTTAGAAAACATCTATGTTAGTAAAAAACAATAAAAGTTAGAGAAAAGTTGTTTACCTTGAAATTGGAATAAAATAAACTACCGACAATGTGTTGTCGTCGGTAGCGGCTGATATCTGTTTCGAGCTTCGGAAAACCGATACTCTTTGATAGAGTACCAATAACCTTTGCGCCGGTCTGATCTCGCACGCAGCCCAACCTTTTGTCATCAATGCCACCGAAGAGAAGCGCTCCCGGCCGATACCCGCAAGATATAGCATATTCTTTTAGCTCTTCTTTTTTAGCTTTTGTCAGCTCTTGGCTAACTAAGTTTTGAAAGTTAAAAGCTTCATCTTCCGAAGTATCTTCGGTCATTTCTTCCTTCTCGGGCTTTGCGGTCGTAGTCTCTTCGGTGGCTGCGGCAGCCTCTTCTACGACAGCCTCTTCTGCGGCAGCTTCTTCTGCGGCCATATTTATAAGTATTTTATCTATATCAGCAACCATGCTTTCTAAATTAATATCTTCGGATCTGGCAGCTTCGGCTCTGGCCTCTTCTGCGGCAGCCTCCGAAGGTACAGCTTCAGTAGCTGTTATGCTTTCAATAGCCGACACCTTCGGAGCTGAAGCTCCTGGTGGTGTTGCTTCGATGACTTCTGTCACAGTAATGATTCTTTGCCTTTTTGGCCTAGATGCCTTCGTTTTTGCGGGCTCCTTTTCCTTCTGAAAAAGCTTTGTCAGATGTGGCCCAGTGGACTTAGTTTGACAGGCAAAGATTCAGTCATTACCTTTAAGATTTCCTCTACTTCGGTAGCAGAGGGTGTTGTAGAAGTTCCTTCTTCTTCGTCAGTTGCTTTTTGCTTCGGAGTTGAAGTTTTTCTCTTCTTTGAAACGCCTGTTTTCGGCTCAGACTCTAGTTTTTTCTTCTTTGGTTGATCTTCATCGTCTTTATTCAAGACACGGGCTACTCTTTTCCTCTTTTGGCCTTCGGCACCCTTGTCTAGCCGCTCATAATCAGGATATTCAAAACCCAGGGCATCCATCACTCAGTTTAGCCTTCGCTTCGGACGGGTGCCGAAGGCCGCAGTCATCAATTGGTCTTCTTTTTTAGAATAATTTTCGAGTATTTCATTGCACATTACTTCGATTGTGTCCAGTCATTCTTGACAAGGCGCTTTGAAATGTCTCTTGAATTTGTAATGATAAGGCAACCGGATAAGTTCTCCTTCCTTCTTTTTTCCTTCAAGCTTCGGCATGGCCCACTCTTTCATAGTTGGAAACACTTTGAAAGCTAAAAATTCTTGCACTAAGTCCCTAGTGCCGATATGCTCCGCGATAACTCTAAATTCAGCCAACGCAGTTTGGGTTGGACCCTCTGGTGTCATATTGCACGGGGGTCTGGTCTCTCCGAAGATCAACTCTAACGGACTCTGGACCAGCTTCTCCTTATCATCGTCAATTTTGACGTAAAACCATTCAGATTTCCAGCCAGCTGGCCACTTGCTTCGATAACTGATCACTGGAAATTTGTAGTCTTGCGGTAGGCAAAATTGTAGCAGCCGAAGTTTTCATGTAACCCATCTCCTCTAGCCTTGGTCTGGTAATGAAGCTCATGCACTCGGCAGAAACCTTCGGCAAATGGTTCCACCCCTTGGCTTCGGAGAGCCCAAATGTAAACGTTAAGCCTAACGATAGCGTTAGGAGTTAGATGATGAAGGTAGATCCCAAACTTCTTCAGCACATCAGCAATCATCTTATTCAAAGGGAATCTTAAACCAGCTTTAAATAAACTTTTAAAGATTACTACTTCATCTTTTCCTGGCTTCGGAGTAGTTTCTTCCCCACCAAAACGAACCAGCTCTTTCTTTTCTTCACTTAAATAGCCCAATTTCAACATCTTAGGTAAGTCACCTTCGGAGATGGTGGATTTTCCGAAATCCAGATGGCTGGGTTTGCTCGGCACCGTGCTGCAATAATTATCTTCAGACTCGGTCTCCTCAACATCAGCTTGCTCTGCTTCAGCGGCAAGGACATCCTCCGATGTTACCAGCCCAGACCGCTTCATTGCTTCGGAAATCGGAACAGTCTCAATAGCTTTGGTTTCATCTCCCTCACGATCAACCCTGGCAGTGGAATGAACTCTGGCCATTTGATTATGACTTTCTTGAAATTTTTGTTGTTGACTTTTTTGATTTTCCCGAAGCTCTTCCTCTTGTGACGAAGCAGAACCAAAAGCAGCGTTCCATTTGAGCACGATGATTAAGCTTCGGCTATGGCTAAAATTTTGGCAGCAAAACAGTGCAATAGCAATGAATGCTGTGGTAACTTCACACCTACCCGTCTGTTTATATAGTGCTGCAGGTGGGAAGGTGAATCGTCAAGATCTCCTGCACCGAACAAACAGTCACCCGGACTCGTTGAACGGTGGGCCACAGGGCCCGAGAAGGTGAATCACTGGGGCACGCGTAACTGCTGCAAGGCAAGATGGGGCCACCGTGCGCATGGATTATTTTAATTGTTTCTCGCCAACGAGCTCAGGGAAGGTGTTTTTCGGATCTTCGGCATCCCGAAGCCTAGAAGACTTTTTCATGGATCAAGCTCGTTACGAAAAACGATCTAGCACCACGAAGGGGCTACTATTTGGGGTATGCTTCATAGCCGAAGATCCTAAAGAAAGAGAACACCTTCGACAGATCCTCTCAGGAGCAGTGCCGAAGCTATTACCTATAGAGCTTCGGCATAGTGACAGATCTCAAGACGAAGGGGCGAACCGACTTAAAGATGAATTGACTTAAAGACCCATGATGTTTTGAGTCATTATTTTAGTCGATTGTAAAGGACATAAATGTAATTTTACACAGGCTACGCCATGTGCCTATAAATAGGTGAACAGTACCCATGCACTGTTCACGCAATCCTGTAATCGCTAACGCATTACGCTGGAATTACTACTTTCTGCCAAGGCGAAGGTATAAACGTACCTAAATATTATGCTTTGATATTTAGGTTCATATTATAAAATATATGAATAATGTTATTTGTTCCTAATAAATCTTTCTCTAATGTTTAATATTTTATATTTTATTTTGCATTGTTTTATGTCTGATCACGAAGGTATGACCTTCGTGATATTATGCCCGTGATCTTCGTCCGAAGTTCATTAAATCCTTGGGGAGATAATGCTTCAGCGGACGAAGAGCATTATTATTTAACATTTTATGTTGCCTTGTTCTTGATTCGAAGCATTTGAGAACAAGTCTCCAACATGCGATTCATGCCAAAGGGGGAGAAAGTATTAGCCCAAAGCAAAAGGACCGCACCACCACCAATCTCAAAAAAATTAGTTAAGAAAAGAGTTTTTCAATTTGGTATCTTATTTTCTATATAACTTCAAATTGGTACAACCCTTTCAAAACTAATATCTAAAACCCTCTTGAACACTAGGAGGAGGATTTTATTGAGGGGGAGTTTTGTTTAGTCAAAGGAAAAGCATTTGAAACAGGGGGAGAAAATTTCAAATCTTGAAAAAGCTTCTCAAAATCCGACTCATTCACCTTTGACTATTTGCAAAATGACTTTGAAAAAGAATTTGCAAAAACAAAACATGTGGTGCAAGTGTGGTCCAAAATATTAAAAATGAAGAAATCAATCCATGCACATCTTATGAAAATATATTGGTTCAATTCTAAGTAACCTTTGCACTTACATCATGCAAACTAGTTCAATTATGCACTTCTATATTTTGCTTTGGTTTGTGTTGGCATCAATCACCAAAAAGGGGGAGATTGAAAGGGAAATAGGCTTACACCTTTTCCTATTTGATTTTGGTGGTTGAATTGCCCAACACAAATAATTGGACTAACTAGTTTGCTCTAGATTATGAGTTCTACAGGTGCCAAAGGTTCACAACAAACCAATAAAAAAAGACCGAGAAAGGATTCAAATATAGAGAGCAAAAGACAGCCGAAGTGTGCCCTGGTCTGGCGCACCGGACTGTCCGGTGCACCACCGGACAGTGTCTGGTGCACCAGTGACTCCAACTTCGAACTGCTCACCTTCGGGATTTCTGGGAGCCACTCCGCTATAATTCACCGGACTGTCCGGTGTAGCACCGGACAGTGTCCGGTGGTGCACCGGACTGTCCGGTGTGCCAGCGGAGCAACGGCTACTTCAGCGCCAACGGTCGCCTGCAACAACATTAAATGCGCTATAGTGCGTGCAGAAGTCAGGCACGCGCCAGAAGGCGCACCAGACAGTCTACAGGACCTGTCCGGTGCACCACTGGACTGTCCGGTGGCCCAAATGACAGAAGCTCCAACGGTCAGAATCCAACGGCTGGGTGACGTGGCAGGCGCACCGGACAGTGTCCGGTGGCGCACCAGACTGACCGGTGCGCCATGCGACAACAGCCTTCACCAAACGGCTAGTTTGGTGGTTGAGGCTATAAATACCCCCAACCACCCACCATTCAAACCATCCAAGTTTTCACACTTCCTACACCTTACAAGAGCTATAGCATTCAATACAAGACACACCAAAGAGATCAAATCCTCTCCCAAGTCCAAAAATCATTCCCAATCAAATAGTGACTAGTGAGAGAGTGACTTGTGTTCATTTGAGCTCTTGCGCTTGGATTGCTTCTTTTCTTCATTCCTTCTTGTGATCAACTCAATTGTAACCGAGGCAAGAGACACCAATTGTGTGGTGGTCCTTGCGGGGACTTAGTGTCCCATTTGATTGAGAAGAGAAGCTCATTCAGTCTAAGTGACCGTTTGAGAGAGGGAAAGGGTTGAAAGAGACCCGGTCTTTGTGACCACCTCAACAGGGAGTAGGTTTGCAAGAACCGAACCTCGGTAAAAAAAATCATTGTGTCTCACTCTTTATTTGCTTGCGATTTGTTTTTCGCACTCTCTCTCGGACTCGTTCATATTTCTAATGCTAACTCGGCTTGTAGTTGTGCTTAAGTTTATAAATTTCAGATTCGCCCTATTCACCCCCCCTCTAGGCGACTTTCAAAGGGTACGACCGATTAAATCACCGACAATCGAAACAATCAACCCGTTTATCAATTTCTTTAGTTTCTTGCCCTAGGAGTAGCCAGTAACATAGCATTCTTCATCTCAATCTTCACCTCTCCATGACTCTGCGTCAACTAGAGGTGTCTTGGGTGGTCTGTCGATCATAAGACAAACCCTAGGATCTCTCCTCCATGACGGGGTCTCTCTCGGGGCGAGATCCAGGTGCCATTGGCGAACGCCGCCAGCCCTACACACACGCGGATCATCCGGCCAACAGGCGCAGACTGTCCGGCTTGGTGCAAGGAACCCTGCTCCTACTGCCAGGTCACGGACCGTCCGGCCCTGGGCCGCGAACCGTCTGTGCCGCTGTAGAGAGCCCGCCAAGTGGAATAACTCACAGTGATTGGCGCCAAGATTGACGCCAACACACATTTTGGCGACTCCGCTAGGGAACTGAGATCGGATTTACCAGATCGACCCCATATGGTTAGTTCAAGGGATAACTCTGATGTATATTGGCCGCCACCACCATGGGGGTATCCTACACATCCAATGGGGCCTTGGGGACGCCCCCCATGGCCAACACATACACTTCCATCACAAGCGTTACGTTCCTGATTCATGCTGCTTGCTACTTCTTTTTAGTGCAACTATTGGGACTACTCCACTGCTGCTTGTTTCTTGTGATGGCAGCACTTTAGGCTAGGACAGATGTTTATCATGCTTTCCTATATCTTGGTGTACATGTGATTTAATGTCGACATTTTGTGATCTTCTTGGAAGCCACATTTTGTGTTTATCATGCTTTACTATATCTTTGTGTACATGTGATTTAATGTCAGTTGTATATTTATGAGAATTTTGGTTTATTTTCTAGGGTTCCGGCTCTCATCAAGTGACTCATCCCCCTCACGATGACTTTGCGGACAGATGTCTCAATTCTAGTGGTGGAGCTACGAACAACAATTCGATGTCCTGATCGAGAGCAATGGAACTAATGTTTGAACTTGTGTGTTTGAACTTGTGAACTAATAATGTGCACTATGGATGTGGAGTAGTTTGTATTTGGACTTGTGTGAACTTATGTGAATTTGTGATATGAACTTATATCCATGTGTTTGAAATCTGTATTCTATATAATACTCTGTGTTGCATGTGATATTCTATTTGTCTTACTTTTCATTTCTGTAAATTTTATTTTTTTCTAGAAAAAGAGTTAAGTTCGTGGGTACCCACGTACTTAAATTTAAGTTCGTGGGTACCATCGAACTTAATGTAGAGCCCACGTAGGCCAAATACGTTCGTCGGCCACGTGGCCACGACGAACTTAAGATTAAGTACGTGGGTGCCATCGAACTTATGAGCACAAATTCGACGGCCCCCGTCGAACATAAACACTCACGAACTTAAGGTTAAGTTTGACGGTACCCACGTACTTAAGGTTAAGTTCGACGGTACCCACGAACTTAACCTTAAATTTGTCGGGGTTGTCGAACTTACTTTTCTATGTTCGTCCAAAAAATCGACGGCGGCTATATTCGTCGGCTTATTACATTAAGTTCGACGGTTTTCCACCCATGTTCTTTAACTAGTTTCCTGTAGTGAGAGCGTGGCAGCTTGTTCAGTCTTCCATTCATTTTCACGTACTAGGGCCCTAGATGTCGAGTCGAGTCTACTTATCCAGATTTCCAGGAAATTTTTAACAATTAGACTAATCAGATTTTCAAGAAATTTTCAACAATTAGACTATGTGAAAGAAAGCTATAATAGAAACTAATAAAATTATTGATAAAAATAAATAATCTCTATTATGAGGGTGTTTGGGATAGCTTCACTCCACCAACTCCAGCTCTAAGCAACTCTACACCAAAGTTTATCAATTTTTTTGATGTGTTTGGTTTTTATCTCAACTCAAGCTCTAGGACTTGAGTGGCATGTGTCACCACTTGATGTGCCCACCGCCATCTCGCTGCAGCCCATGCGGGACCCATCACAATGCCCACCGACATCACCTACGACCGTCGCCAGCGCCCAAGCCATGCCACCTACTCTAAAGGCTCATCTAGTCCTGGTTTGCCGTTCACACTAGGTGAGCAGCTTAGCGATCATAGGCACCATCGAGGCTAGGTTTGATCTCTCCGCGCGCTCGCCGTCTCTAGCGACGAGCTACAACCGCTTGTCATCGATAGCCATGTGCATGACCTCCTCGACGCATAGAGATCCTAGAGGTCCTGGCACGTGAGAGCCTCTCTGTCGCCCGTGTGGCATGGCCTGATGGGAAGAAGACGTCTGCAAGACAAGGAGGGCAGCGGGAGGAAAATGAATTGTTATTTCTTTATGACGAGCGATATTGCTGGGTAATTAACTTCGAACCCTACGTTTACATCTAAAACCAAGGCTAGGTTTGATCTCGTCCGCGTGCTCGCCATCTCTAGCGACAAGCTCCAACAGCTAGTCATCGATAGCCATGTGCACCACCTCCTCGACGCATAGTCAGATGGCAGCTCTAGCTAGAGATCATGGCACGTGCGAGCCTCTTTGCCGCCCGTGTGGCATGGCCTAATGGGAAGAAGACGTCTGCAAGACAACGAGGGCAACGGGAGGAAAATGAATTGTTATTTCTTTATGACGAGTGATATTGTTGGGTAATTAACTTCGAACCATACGTTTACATCTAAAAACGAGGCTAGGTTTGATCGTGTCCTCGTGCTCGCCATCTCTAGCGACGAGCTCCAACCGCTAGTCATCGATAGCCATGTGCACCACCTCCTCGACGCATAGTCGGATGGCAGCTCTAGCTAGAGGTCCTGGCACGTGCAAGCCTCTCTACCGCCTGTGTGGCATGGCCTGATGGGAAGAAGACGTCTGCAAGACAAGGAGGGCAATAGGAGGAAAATGAATTGTTATTTCTTTATGACGAGCGATATTACTGGGTAATTAACTTTGAACCCTATGTTTACATCTAAAAACGAGGCTAGGTTTGATCTCATCCGCGTGCTCGCCATCTGTAGCGACGAGCTCCAACCACTAGTCATCGATAGCCATGTGCACCACCTCCTTGACGCAAAGTCAAAGGGCAACTCTAGCCCGAGGTCCTGGCACGCGCGGACCTCCTTACCACCCACACATCATGGCATGATGGGAAGAAGAGGGTGACTAGAGGAAAACAAATCGTTATTTCTTCATGATAAGTGACATTGGAGAGTAATTAACTCTGAACCATACGTTTACATCTAAAATAAGTTTTATAGAGTACTCCTTTCGCTGCTCCACTAAAATGGTGAAGTTCACCCTAACAACACATTTGTTGGGAGGTATTGTTAGAGTTTAGACCAGTTGACAAGTAAATTGTGGAACAGAGCAGCAAAACATTAAATGGGCCCGTCGAGCAGCAAAACGTGAAATGAAGCCGTCCAAAAACCCTAAAATACGGTAATAATTGCATTGCATCAAATAGTGGTAGTATGCCATTGGGTCCCGTTACCGCTTCGAGTGTTGAACACAACACGCATATAGCAAAATCCATTTAAGGGCTTGTTCCATTCAACATTAATCCATGTGAATTGGATGGTATTAAGTCGATTTAAGCCTATAACAAGTCAAAATCTACCATAATCCATTCTAATACACTCTAATCCACATGGAATTGAAATAATCGAACAAGTTCTAAAGATGCTGAAAAGAGCATCTTCTATCTAACACGGTCTACCTAAAGACACGTTTAAAATTGGAAAATGAACGGGAATGTGATTGCCATAACCTGTGATCGATCACTAACAAACATTATTATTATGTCGGCGGCAGAATCTGGGTGTGTTCCGTGAACATGGTTTAGAAGTGCACTAGCAAGCGGTTCTTAGTAACGAAAAATACAATCGACGACTTCCATAACATAGCTTTCTTTGTGACGAACAAATATAATCAACGACTTCCATGGGCAATGTTAACATAGCTTTCTTATCAACTAGTAAGAGCCAATCAAAATCCATTTACGGATGCTGAGAAGAATATCTTCTGTCCTAACACGGTTTCACTAAGAACAAGCTGAAAGGCACCATCATTCTCACCACACTGCAGCTCCGTTCGAACGTCCAAACGTTTGCAGTACCAGAGTTAGACAACGGACTGTCTCCTCTTGCCGTTGAGCACCCGCAGCGCGTTGCCGGTTCTCCCCACAACCATATTCTCACGAAGAGCTGGGTCAAAGATGCCCATACCAGGTTTTGCCCGAACATGTGCAGGCGTAACTCTTTTCTGGATGCTGAAGCACAGCTTGGCTGCGTTTGGAGGACCTCCCGCCGGTGCCATTCCCATCTTCCGCTGCGGGGTGACATTCGGAGGAGGGCTCGTGAACTTGCTGCTGCTGCTTCCTAGATCAAATCTCCTGAACTTTGCTCCGTCTGGGGTGGCGTCAACAGGTCCACCATGTCCTGCAAGGGGTGTTCCTGGACCCAAATTCAAACCAAAGGTCGCGACTGATCTTCTTGGCATGTTGACTTGCGACAGTCGAGACGCTGCTCTCTTTTCGTTTAGCACAGAAAGATGCTCTCTCACAGATGGTAGTATTGCTATCGAAGACCGCCTCTTGGGCTGGATGGGGATTTGTCGAATCACCGGAGTAAGTGAAACGCGCCTTGCTCTGCCAACAGCCTTATTAGGGTCATCCCCAGGATTTGATTTGTTCATCATCACCGGAATGTTCTCTTTGTTGTGGATTGTGGGGGCTTTGAGCCTCCATCTAGAAGGGCCTGAAGGTGGCGCGTTCCTTCCGTGAGGCTGCTTCTGTCTCGTAGGAACAAGTGGCGGCCTTGAGGATCTAGCAGAATCCCTAGAAACCCTTTTCTCATTGCCTAATTCACTTTCCAGCTCTCTAATCTGTACAGAGGAGTACATTTCACAAGTAAAGGTTAGAATACACGGAGGGGCTCAGAGTCTTTAGGAACTAGAAATAACTGGCTCCCCTACTTACCCGTTGCTGATAATTTCTGCATGCTTGTTCAGCATCCTTCACCTGTTGCAAAACATTTCTTCTGTTAACATTTGATTCCATGACAGCATGTATCCAATAGGATCCAAACAAATCAATACAATGAGAATCGAGGCAATACCTTTTCGTTTAGTGTCCTGAAGACATTCTCACGAGAAGCGTACTTGAGCTGCATCAGCTGCAAGCTTTGGTTCAGCTGTGCATTTTCCTTTTCCTCGTGCCGAAGTTTTTCAGTCTGAAATAGATTTTATATATAGTTGATGCAACCAGATCATGTCGTGTCATGACTATTCAGTGTGGGAGATTCAAATTACCATCTGCTTGAACTTCAAACTTTCAGCTGGATCCACTTGCTTACGAGCAGGGCCATGTTCTACAGTCCGGACTCTACTGGCAAAATTGAGTGAACTGAGAGTTTCTCCTGAATCCATAGAGCTTGGACTTATCTGCACGAACATTAGAGTCTTGCAATCGCCGCCTGTAAAAACATAGAACAAGCAAGTTCACCACCAACTTGTCTTTTTTTTTGATACATTCTAGTACACTGATGAAATCAACAGGATATGAAACTTCAACAGTTTGCTAAAAAAACAAAAGTGCAATTGCCACATAAGTAGCAAAAGAAGAAAAGTTACCTAAAGAGCTTTGGAGCAAATGAGTCAACTTGGAATTCCTAGTTGACAGCAAAAAGGAAATGGAGGTAATAAGACCAAGATAATTTAAGCAGCTAAGCAAAGTAGGTGCCTTAGTATGTGATAGCACTAACCGGTATGGAATATGGGAATTTTTTGAGGCAAGGGCAGATATAACATCACCCAAGGCAGATAGTGATTTGTTGATGAACTGTGACTCTTTCAGCCGATCTCCTTCTACCCCAGTTTTAGCTATTCTCTCACTTCCAGCAAGGTCAACCAGCCACATGTGGCTTCTGCTCCTCTGATAAGTCACCAAATGCTCGCTCCTAACAGTGACCCTAACCAAACTGCAAATAGATTGCAAGAGGCAAAATGTTTTATCTCAGTGCTATAGTAATATAGTATAGTAATGATAATTGACAAAAACTGAATCTAAATCATAGTGGTCAACCTTACAAAGTGGAATTATATCCTGGATTATGAACTTAATTAATTAGAATAAACACATAACGCATCATGAAACACCAAAGCCCTCACCTGTGGGAGCGGCTGCTGAGTTCATTAGAATTGGTTGAGCCAACAGATCTATTTTGAGCACCAAACTTCAGTTTCTCCCACACATCATCTATGTTATAAACTGGAGCCTCAACCAAACCATGAACTTCTTGTGTTCCATCAGCATTTTGCTTAATATCCAACCTTGAATTGCAACAACATAACATTGTTAAAGCAATGAATCTTTTCTCACCAAGAGGACAAAGGAAGGAATTATACCTTTTTGATTGATCATTGCTCTCATCAAGAAGATCTCTGATCTTTTCATTGTAAACTTCCAAGATGCTTACGGAAAATGTGTATGCAACAGATGCACTTCTTTTCTCTGACGTTCTGAACAATTCTTCCAAAGCCCGATAATTTACACCCCTATTTTCTGGAACCCCTTCCATTGTGAAAGTTTTCCCAGTTCCTGTTTGCCCATATGCAAAGATGCATACGTTAAAACCATCCATCACTGACCTAACAACATGCACTGTTTCTGAAAAGACGGCCTCTGCACAAAAAGGTTGGAAAGCAACCGATAAATATGTCACCCTTAAACATGTATACTACTAGCATACTTGACAAGTCAGCTAGGTACAGTTTCAGTCAAATATACCTTGGTCATCCTCTGGCCCAAAAACATGATCGAACTTAAAGGGCTTCCTTTCTTTTTCACTGGGCACAAACTGCAGCTCACTCTCCTGTGATGGGTCAATCTCAACAACAGATAAACACCCACGGTTGACCTCATCGGAGCTCAGAGGTCTGCATCTGCAGAACACCCTAATGTTACCTCTTAGCTCAATAAGCTCATTGTACAGACGCCGCCTCTCTGCACACTCGTCTGTGTACTTCTTCTTCAGGCCATTATATCTTGGTTCACACTCCTCGGAACACTTGACCACCTGCTTCTTGTACTTCTTGTACCTCTCCATGAGGTTGTTATACTTCTCCCCTACACACGAACAAATGACAAACACAACAGATAATAATAGGAATCGAAATGCTTCAAATGCTTAAGCAAAGCACGTGTATGACAGTTGCGTGTACCTAGGAAACCGAGGGCAGCGGGGCGGTCAGGAGTACTAATATCCTTCAGCCGCGGTGACAAGATAATGGAGTCCTCTCCTTGATCCCCAAACTCCTGAAGAAAAGACACAATGAAATCAGAAGCGAACAGCCCTACCATATTTTCTCTTGAAACAAAGTTGAACCATCGTTACCAAGGGAGAAAGAGAAAATCAACACTTTCCTGCTTGGTTTCATGTGCGTTTAAGATTTTTCTAGTTCAATTTCTTTGATTGGTCAGATATTTTTATATCTACGATTAAGCACGAGAAGAAATCATGATAATTCCAAGTCGCCGCCACGAATTGGCATCCAAAGGTGTGCTCACCTCCATGAAGCTGCGGAGAGTCTCCCCTACTCCTGCCATCGCCTCCTTCTTTGGTTCCTCCTGCTCCACCTCGCTGCCCACCGCGGCGTTCTCAACTACGAACAATTTCCCCACCATGAGACGGACGCAGCAAACCCTACTGGCCATCTGCTGCAAGAGAACGAACCTGTACCCTGCTGAAGCGACGGCGGCGGCGCGGGATTCAGGTCTCCTCCGGGATCCGCGCAATCCACCGCTCCCGGCTCATCGTCATCTGGCAAGCAAACGCCAGGCCGTTTGAGGCGAAGACGCACACCACGCCAGCGCCCAGCTGGGTACACCCCGACAATAAAGAAACCCTACTCCTAGCCTGAGAACTAAGAAACAGTACCTCGCGTTTGCCACGGCGGGGACGTGGCCGGCGCTGGTGAAGGCGGCGGCGAGGAGGATGCCCCAGCGGCGACCGGATCCGGCTCCATTGCTGCGATCTGGTGGTCGGGGAAGAGGGGATCGCTCGCCCGATCTCGTTGAGCTGGGGGTCGGAGAGGCTTGCGAGGTCGCGACTCGCGAGGATGAGACGTGGGGCAGTTTGGGAATAGCTTGGGGAAGGAGCGCAGGATTCGATTTTTGAATTGGACCGACCGCTGGGGTTTGAGGTTTGGCTGTAGCCTGTAGGGAGATGACCGTTGGAGCGCGTTTGGAATGTTCTAGTTCTCAATTTAGTGTAGATCGGTAGTTTATAATATTCATTTAAATATTTTATGTTCAGACCCGGAGAGGAATTTCTGTTTAAACTGTCTCTATGGTCTCCTCTATAATTTTCTTCTCTATATCTCATTTCTTGTTAATAACATCTTCTATTTCTCATCCCCTCTCTTATATATAGATACATATATTATATACATATTTCCTTCTAAATTTTTTGTACATATATATTTATCATATCCTCAAATATTTTATGTATATTTAAGTTTTATTTAATATATGGTTTGAAGCATTAAAATGGATAAAGGATAGTAGAAAAATATATAAATATAGATGACGCACGAACATCGTTTATGGACGTTGTTGGAGGATACAGGGATAGACCACATAAGGATTAAAAAAGGAAGATTAGGGAATCACCTGTGATGCTATAAATTTGGGATCAAGGAGCCAATGGATGCTGATGATGAGCCCGGATTTAGTGTCCCCTTCCCTTTCTCAGCTTGCAGATTCGACCTTGAATCGGGGAAAGGGGTGCTATAGGTTTTGCAGTGTTCGTCGTAGGATCTAAGAGCAGACCCTTCCCTCTACGGAGTAGGTCATCGACGCATCATGGTTTGGCCCCAAGATTAGGTGACACGGCAGAGAACTCCAGCGTAGCAGCTCTCCTCGATTTTATGGGTCTTCCACCAAACCCATCGAATGTAGGGATTGTTGATCCCAGTTTTACAACAATGAAGATCTTTGACCTCTGGGATCCGAACGACACTAGGAAGACGTAGTGTGCAAAGGAAGCCGAGAGTGGAGGGAAAGAGTTCGTGCCGGCACAGGAGCAAGAGGGAGAGGGGTCGTGTAACTCCATATTTAGCATCTCCAGCGGCGTCCGCTAAATTTACTGAAGGCTATATCAACTCGGAGGTGTAGCAGAGACCACCATCCACTACATTTAGTAGACAAAGTGTTTTAGCATTTTTGCTGGAGACAACTTTACTAGAGATAGTCTTAAACCTCAACAATCCAATTTGTGTACGTTGAGGAGGCAACCCTATTTCCAAGAAAAAAATATGTGCCCGTTTTATTTTCAGCAGGCACCTTCACGCTTAAGTACGGTACTTTCCGTTTAGGACATGTTTTTAGCACACTCGTTCTGATTCATAAACTATCACGTTGTATTTGGCCATTCAAAAAAATCAAAATGTATTGTGCGTGACTTTTCTCCTTTTCCCTTACTCTACGTTCATTCCATCTTATTTAAGGCAGAGGTGGAAGCTCCAGCGACATTGGGCGACTGTGATTTGAGGCATTGCCGACTTATTCTCTCACGTCAACGTAGTGGCAGAAGCTTCATTGATGCGACATGACTTTGATATGTCACGTCAATGTAGTGGAAGTCTCTTGATTTCAGACGACATCAATAGTTTCCTTGTCTATGCTGGCACAGCCTTTATTTTCGCAGCATCAATGTGGAGGGCTAGAGGCAGAGGCAGAGGGGATCCTGTTGGGTGTGTTTTCTTAATCTATCAAGAAGAATGAGCTTGAGTTTGTCTTGTTTTGTCGATCAAAGGACGCCAAGTTGAAGTGGCGGCATGCCAGCACATAAGTTAATGCTTCCTGCCTCTGCCGTCCCGAGCCATCACATTTCTAGGTTGTAAGAAAAATGGATATTGGCCCATTTGACTAAATGATTTTGGTGTTTTATGATCGACATAATCTGTGGACTAATGTATTTGCTAGTGTTTATGTTTGTAGTTCACAGGATGTGAAGAGGATTCAACTGAGGCTCTGAGGATGTAACACCTCAAAAGAAGACCTAAAAGATGCGTAGAAGTCTGAGACTCAAGACCAAAAGATGCCCAAGAAAATAGTGAAGAAATACATGAAGTGGGTAATCGGCTAGCGCTCTGGTGGCGCATCAGACATATTCGGTGTGTACCGAATAGTCTGTGCAGAGAGGTCCACAAACTGGACTCTCGGTTGTTGTAGCACTAGATTGTCCAGTGTACACCGGACAGTTTGGCCAACGGTCGGCTACAACTTTATCAACAGTCGACTGCTATAGACCTCAACGGTCGGCTAACATGGTCAGGGCACCGGACATGTCTGATGTGCACCGGACTGGCTAGTGCGCCCTACGACAGAGCAATCAGCTTTCTGTCCAACAACTATAATTGAGGGGGAGGCTATTTATACCCCTCCAACCAGCCATTTGAAGATGTGGGGGCCCAAACAACATACCAATACATGCTATAGACATTTCCAAGTGTTCAAACACTCACGTGCTTAATAGAAACACTCAATGATTAGCGTAGGTGCTTTGCGAAGTGCTTAGGTTAGTTAGACCGCTTATGCGATTGCTCTAGGTGAATCCTAGTTAGTTGAGTGAGTTTAGAAAAACCCACAAAACCCCTCAGCTCTTGTGTGAGCCGTTGTAATTGTATTAAGTGGGGCGAGAGTCGTACGAGACCGTGACAACCGAGTTTGTGTCACGGCCACCACCGTGTACTAGAGGGAACAAGGCCCGCAGCGTTTCGGTCGGAAGCTTGATAGTGGAGATGGCGGGGAGCGTCTAAGAGGAGCCAAAAGCAGAGCACCACTTGCGCGTGGAGAATGCCCGTGGCTCTCTACGGAGTTACTCGACCGTGGTGCATGGCCCTCGCGTGGGCTACCCTTTGCATAGGGACACCAACGAGGGTTAGTCGGGACTTTGCATGGTTCCGGATACGTTGGTAAAAATACTGGCGTCGTCCACGAGAGTTTGCTTTCTCTACTAGCTCTTTACCTTTCGCATTTACATTAAGTACATAAGTTTCAATGTCTCCTTTCTAGTTAGAATATTTAGGATTGGAACTTAGGTTTTGCGGTAGAGATAGAAACACTTAGACAAAACCTAGTTTGCATGTTCTAGATTGCTTATTTGCATAGGTTTTGTTCTAGGGATTTATTTGTCGCCTAGTTTAGATAGAAGTTTTTAGAAGTCCTAATTCATCCGCTCTTAGGCATCACCATTTCCTACAAGTGGTATCAAAGCCTAGTTTGGATCATTTGAAATGTTTTAGCTTCACCACTAATTGAGCCGACACTTTTTAAGAGGAAGGGGATGTATACCCATAGGCCACCACACTTCGACAGCACTAACATCCCATATTATAGTGCTAGAATGGCTTGTTACCTAGAAGCGGTTGATCTAGGTGTTTGGAGAGTCACTCATGACATGATGAAACCACCTAAGAATCTCGAGAAGGTCACCACAAGTGATGAAAAAGAAATTCATTTAAAAGCTAGAGCGAAAAATTGATTGTATGAATCCCTTAGTATGAAAATTTTCAATCAAGTATTTAGCTTGAAACTGCTAATGAGATTTGGCAAAAATTGCATGAGCTCCATGACAGCACATCTAATGTCCATGAGCAAAAACATCGCCTAGTCTTAAATGAGTATAATTATTTTGTATGAAAGAAAATGAGCTTGTTAGAGACATGTATTCCTGCTTGAATCTTGTGATTAATGAGCTCAACTCTATTGGAATTAATAAGCTAGGTGATGCAGACATTGTGAGGAAAATCATCACCCTTCTACCACAACAAAGATATGGGAGCATCATCACCATCCTTCACAGTCTTGATGACTTGAGCCAAATGGCCATGACGATTATGATTGGAAAGATTGCGACATTTGAGATGTCGCGAAAAATGGGTCAAGAGGAGCCAACTTCTTCAAATTCATATTCTTTTGCATGTGATGAACACAAAAAGATGAAAGGCAAGAAAAAGGCTCCAAGCTTAAGTGAAGAAGAGGAGGAATAATAAGTTGATGATGAAGATGATCAACCCTCAACATCATCCTTCGAGGACGAAGAAACAATTCATCGTGTGAGGAAGGTAATGGGGATGATTTACAAGATTAATCTAATGGGTGTGCCCCTGCAGGTCGAGGATCTTCTCTTTAACATTGACAGGAAAAGGCAAAGAAAGAGAGGATGCTTTGGATGTGGGGAGAAGGGCCACTTCAGGGACAACTGTCCAAATATGGTCGAACCCACAAAGAGGAGGAGCAAAGGCAAGGCACTCACAAGTGTCAAGACTTGGGATGATTTTTCAAGTGAAGATCCTTTTGATGAGGTTGATCACTTCCTTCTTGGGTCTTGGTGTTACCCTCCGAGCTAAAGACATGTAGTTAAGACAGATTTGTAGGTAAACCATATAGCTTAGCCGTTAGAGCAGATGGCTTAGTATGTGACTTAAGCTAAATGAGAATAGTTAGAATCAGGTTTAGTTGTTTTGCTTCTAGGTTGAGCTAGATAGGTTATACCACCCATTATGCAGGTTAGGTTGTTGTTCATGGCCGAGTTAATCTAAGGCACCAATTTAGGTTAAAACATGTTTATATGAGTAGGGTCTAGTTTATTTCACTAGTGTTAACTCATAAAGTGACTCACATTAGATTAGATCGTATTAGATTAGATGGGATCTAGATTAGTTTGGCATGACTAGATTAGACTAGATAAGATCTAATTAATTTTGATTATATCATGGTTGTTACTCTAGGGTGGGATAATGTATGCTTATTAGGACAAGATGAATTTATAAGGATAAGACAGAATCTTTTGAGATGAGATGGATCTATTAAGCTAGATATATTTTAATGGGGGATAATCTAAGTTGTCTAGTTATCTTATAAACATATTTTTATGCCTAAATATATGTGGATGCAGTTGTTGATATTAATTCACAACTCATCACACTCAATCAAAGAACCAAATCAGACAGGTACCATAACAACAAGCATTCAAGTGTACAGATACCTACAAAAATAGCTTTCTTTCTAGAATTTAGGACTCCTATTACTTAGGGACAATTTCGGGTATATGATTCCTAGGTGTGAAATCCCTTTTAGAAGAGAATAGGTAAGATTAATTAGAGTAAAGTAGCAATAGATGAGAAAAGATCAAGGAAAGTTTAGAAAGAATCAAAGTAGAAAGGTAAGTAGGAAAGGGTTTGTCCAGGTCTATCTAGGTTACGTCCTACAGTCAACATTCCTCTAATACCACTTCTGTCACACCCGAATTCATCAAGGGCAAACCCGGGCACGTATCAAATGTGTGCTAGGATCAAGTCTAACACATATGATGACTCATGGTACAGAAATCAATGCCACATCTTTATTATATAATAGAGGTTTTATACAAATTAGCTAAATAAATACATCATATGACGACAACGACGCTTCACAACCATAGTTGACTGGGAGACAACAGCCTAGACCTCTCCGAACTCATTGTAGCATCCTTCATTCTCCTCATCTTGGTGGTACCTGTTCTTGACCTGGTGTGAGTTTAGCAAGAGTGAGCTCACATACGTTCATCGCTCAACAAGTTGTGGGGAATAATGTGCATGAGCTCACTTATAGTGGGGGCTCATGTAAAGTGTTAGGCTTACCAAGAAGAATGGTTAAGGCTGAGCATTGCTTTTAGAGTTGGTAAAATTTTTGTCAGCAATTACTAATTATAAGTGTATACCAACTCAATTAAATAATTGATCACAATTAATAATAAATCCCGCAATACAATGCAAATGACAGATTCAGTTTAATTCCATAAATTACTCATGTGAGGGTCCGGACCGCTCTTGGCCTTGGGCATGGCTGATATACCAGTTTTACACTCTGCAGAAGTTGCACATCTTTACCCACAAGACATGTTTCCCTTTTAGCCAGTGTTTGCAAGACCCTTAGACACTCCCAAGGTGTATGGCTAGGGATCCACTGCGAGGCCTTTCCAAAATTCCACTGGATGAGAGAACACGCTATGATTTCTGGGCCAAAGGTGATATAGGAATCCCTCGTCAGAAAAGCTATACAGACATTCCGACCTAAGTACCTCCCTATACCTACTCTCCTCCACCCCACTTGCCCCTTTCGGGAAAGGATTAATTAACATGAGCTTTCCTGATTAATTAGCCAAGGGCGTCCCATCTGTGGGGGACAGATATCCTCTGGGTCCACTAGAAGGCTAGAAGGCCTCACGAAAGGCCTTGGGCCTATTGTTTCGCAAGGCCATCCCTTTGTGGGCCAGGGGAGAACTGCTGGCAGAATGGGCCGATGCAGGGAATGAGCGGACGTGGGTCAAGGCGGCTCGTAGGGTTTGAGCGTTATCCACAGCTCTGATCCGATTCTCCCGCGCAACCACCTTGGACATCGGAACCAAACGAGAATAAGTCGGCAAGATTGTAGGAAGATAAGTTCAGTCGGTTCACTATTACTTAGGAATACGTCGTTATCATACACGCATGTAGTGCCCCACGGTCGGATATATAAGGCCTAGAGGGCACCCCATCAAAAAGGGGGGTCATTCATCAGCCATCTACTTGGTTCTCTAGCATTCTCAATACTAGAGAATTCCCCTGTAACCCACCACATAAAGATCCACACCAGGAAGTAGGGTGTTACGCCTCTCCAAGCGGCCTGAACCTGTAGAAAATTGTCTATCATCTCTCGTGTGTCTTGCACGAACTATTGAGCTACAATAAGCAACACCGTCCTACCCAAAAGCACCTCGAGGGGTAATCCCGGGTGTGCGGTCGGGCCCCAAACACCGACAGCTAACGCGCCAGGTAGGGGGTGTGTTGTTGATCCAAGCTAGCTCAATGGCCATCACTTTCCAGTACAAGATTGCTCTCCGCCCTGGATCAGTGTTCTGCTTCGGGACCATCTCGTCTGTGGCAGACGAATAAGGAATTCTGCATCGCATAGCGGATCCACCAAAGAAGAAGCCTTCCCCGAAAATCTCCGAGAAAGCCAGAACGAGGCAGCATATAGCACAACCTCCAGCGCCCCGGGCGAAGACTACCTCCTGCAAGTCAGGAGCCGGGAATTCATTTACTCGAAGAACCCTGTTGCCCACCTCGTCAACAGAAGAGTGGACACGGATTACGAGGAAAAAAAGAAGCAAGCGGGATAGAGGCCCGTCAAACTGCTCTTCCGGCACCTTCGCCCTCAAAGAAGGACAGAAAGAAGTTCGTCACCGCAGCAACTCCTTTCTACCCCGACATCCTCTTCATCGGGGGGAGAGTAGAATCATCTCCCATCTCCGACGACGAGCTAACCATGCCTAGGGAAGAACCTCCTCAGCGAGAAGCTCGCCGACGGAGGAACCGACGCCGGAATATTCAGCGACATCACGAAGCTGGGGAATGGGACCCAGCACAGCCTGTATCCCGAGATGAAATCTCGGAGGTAGGAGAAACTCCTAACGAGCGAGTCTTTAGAGAAAGGAGGAAGTCTCGCCGACGTGATCGCCGACAAGCTCAAGAGCAAGCTGAGCAGGATGCGAGGTTACGCCGAGAGAACCCTCTTTTCGCGCGAAACCTGAACCCTGACTTCGCCCGTGCAATGAACACACTGAGTGAGGTCAGAGGAGTATTGGCTCGGATAGCCGATGGCCTCCCCCGGACTCCAGACGCTGAAGGCTATCGACGGCTGCTCACTCGGGCGGCTAATCATCTTCTACCCCTCGCTCATCCCTCGAGTGATCTGCGGCACGCCATCAACAGTCGGCGAGATGCGCGGAGCTCCATCAACGCTTTGCGCGAACGACGACATGAGAATGAGATACGGCGCCAAGAGGAGTACGATCGGGACCATGGTGTCCCGGCACGAAGTCACGCCACTAGAGTTGAGTCGGCAACGGCTTCAACTAGTGGCACAACCCGGGGACGGTCAAGACAGCACATCAGCAACTCCCCTCCCCGGGACCGGCACCACAATCATCGACAGGAGGACACACGTGGAGTATCTGCGCTTACTCCGCGTCTCAGGGCCATCCAATGGCCCCCAAACTTCAAGGTCTCCAACATCGACAAATACGAGCCTAAGCAGGACCCGGAAGGCTGGTTGGTCGTCTATACAACCGCTGCCCGGGCCGCTGGGGCAACTGAAGATGTAATGACTGCATACTTACCCATTGTCCTCGGGCAAGATGCATTGCAATGGCTACGACACCTACCGCGGCACTACATCGACGATTGGAGCGACTTTAGTCGGTGTTTTATCACCAACTTCCAATCCCTCTCCAATAAGCTGGTGCAGCCGTGGGACCTCAAATCCATCAGGCGCCGGGGGGATGACTTCGGTCGTACCTCAAGAGGTTTCAGACCATGAGGAATCGCATCCATGAGGTCGCTGAGGCAGCAGTGATTGGACTTCTATCGGGATCCAATGACTCGGCCTTCGTCCGAGCCATACTGCAAAAGGCGCCAACCACCTCCGAGCAGCTGTTCTGGGAAGCGGACCTCTACATCACCGCCGACGAACGGGCTCAGGACCTCATTGGGGGAGCGAAGCCTGCTCCGTCTGCACCGCGGCGTGACGCGAACCAGCAAACCGACAAGCGTTGGGAGAAGAGGCCTCGTGAAGAGGTCCACACCGCTGGACCACCCGTCTCTCGTGCCCGAGGTGCACCCCGCGGAGGCGAGCGAACACTGGACGACATCCTCGTTGCCCAGTGCCCGTATCACAAGGATATGCGCCACACCTTGCGGAACTGCAGAGACATCAAGCATTCCGTCGGGAATGGCCAACCATTCCAACCTCTACCACCTCCCCCACCGCGAGGAGGGCCCGACGAGCCTCGGTGACCTCAGCAACAGAAAGGGGGAGGAGGTGGACATTCCCGCGCGTCGACGGGGAGGTCAACGTCATATTTGGAGGACACGGGTCGCAGGAGAACAAAAGGCAACAGAAAGCTCAACGATCGGCAGATACTAGTGGCACCCACCAGTGCCCCCGCCCCCTATCGGTGGTCAGAATGCCCGATCACCTTTACCCGGGCGGATCAATGGCTCAACTTTGATCATCCGGGCAAGTACCCGCTCCTCGTCGATCTGGTGATCCGAGAGAGCAGGGTAAAGAAAGTATTAGTGGACGGGGGAAGCAGCATCAACGTCACCTTCCCCCGGACACTCTTAGGCTTGGGAGTTGCACTCAAAGAGCTCCACGAGTCGGACACTCCTTTCTTCGGCATTGTGTCGACCGAAGGAGAATACCCGCTCGGACACATCTACATGCTAGTTACCTTTGGAACTTTGGAAAACTACAGAACTGAGTTCCTGAAGTTCGAGGTGGCAAGCTTCGACTACTGGTACAATGCCATCATCGGCAAGCCAGGATTGGCAAAATTCATGGCCATTCCGCACTATTCGTACATGATATTGAAGATGCCAGGGCCACAAGGGATCATCACCGTGCGTGCTGACTTCCAAGGCGCCGTAGAATGTTTCTGAGTAGCCATCCAGGCGGCCCTCACTACTAAACCACCGACGACTTCCTCCGCGCAGGCAAACTCAAAGCCCGAGGGAGACCTCGTGATACCTACGAACGAAGTTCAAGTTGTGACCTCTATGCGGCCGGCTGAGGAGACGAAAAGGATCAACCTTGGGTTCGCTGATGAACGCAAGACTGCCATCATCAGCTCCAGCCTGGACGACAAATAGGAAAGCATGCTTGTCCGGTTCCTGCAAGATAACCGAGACGTATTCGCATGGCAGCCTGCGGATATGCCGGGAGTCCCAAGAGAACTGGCCGAGCACAAACTGAAGGTCTATCCCCAAGCAAGGCTGATCCGACAAAAACTACGTCGTTTCACGTCTGACAAAAGAGAGGCTATTCGCGCTGAGTTAGCTCGCTTAGTCACAGCAGGGTTCATTAGAATACTTCACCCTGAGTTGCTAGCAAATCTTGTTCTTGTACTCAAAAAGAATAAAGTGGATTGGCGCATGTGCGTCGACTATACAGATCTCAACAAACACTGTCCGAAGGATCCCTTCGGACTCCCTAGAATAGATCAGGTGGTTGATTCGACCGCTGGATGTTCTATGTTGTCCTTCCTGGACTACTATTCTGGATACCATCAGATCAGCTTAGCAAAAGAAGATGAGGAAAAGACTGCATTCATTACCCCGTTTGGAGCTTTTTGCTATACCTCCATGTTGTTCGGCCTCAAGAACGCAGGAGCAATTTATCAGAGAGCTATTCAAACATGCTTAGCCGATCACTGGGGCAAGCGGGTAGAAGCTTATGTTGATGACGTGGTTGTTGGGGGCCTTCGGCTTCCGAAGGTCCTCAAAAACGTGATTTAACAATGTTTCTGAAGTATAATACATGAGCAGGTACCTTCGGACTTGGACCCTTCGGACTTGAGTCAAAATCACAGTGTGAAGAAGCACAAGGGAAACGAAGGATGGAACAGAGCCGAAGCTGTGCGCAAGGGAGCTTCGGCATGATGACAGAAAAAAAGGAAACCGACTTAAAGGGGAAAAGGCTATCTAGACCCCGATGAATTACTATAGAGTTATTAGCAAATGCAAAGGGCCTGGATGTAATTTTACATGGGTTGCGTCTCATGCCTATAAATAGATGAACAGTACTCCCGTACTGTTCACGCGGACTGGGCATCTGCTTTTGCGTCACACTTGTACTTTTACCTTCTTTCAAGTTGAAGGTACTTTTGTAACTTGTTATTATTTTTATTTTTTCCTTAATAATAAAATAGAAATGATGATAATAAATGACTGTTAATATTGTCTTTTATATCCCATATGTTTCTTTCCTCGTTTATATGTTGCTTTGATGAAGGTACGTCCTTCACAACCTTCGTTCGGAAATCATTATCTCTTAAAGGGATATAATGCTTCGAAGGACGAAGGACTTTAACGTTTAACATTCTCTGTGTTGCCTTGTTCTTAACTCATAGCATTTGAGAACAAGTCCCCAACATTGGCGCCCACCTCCGGTGAACCCTTTCTGACCACTTTCGGCAAGCATCGACCTTCGTCATGCCGCCAAAGAAAGCTTCAGCAACAGGGGCTGCCGCTCTGCAGCCGCTGGACCCGAACCAGGAGACCCTTTCTCTTCGGGAGGCCCGAAGCCAGAAGAGGAAGGACACCAGTCCAACGCCTCAGGAGGATGACTTGGACCAAGAAATCAAGAATATGGAGATGCTTCATCAGCAAGTGCAACGAAAGAAGGAAAAGATGGCTCGGCTAGCTGACCTGCAAAGGTAGATAGACGAAGCCTCTGAAGAAGTTCGTCATCTTGCTCAGGATGAGCAAAACCGAAGGCCTCAGCCCAGAGAGCTTCACCAAGAGAGCTTCGTCAACGAGGATGACTGGTATGAGGACTTCCATCATGGAAATTTTGCCTTTGACGATGCTTCTCCTCTGTCAGCTGAACTGCAGGCTACACCTTGGCCTCCGTCTTACAAACCACCTCAGCTCCCCATGTATGACAGACACTCAGATCCGAAGCAATTTCTGATGAGCTATGAAGCAACCATATCTTTATATAGTGGCAATACTGCAGTCATGGCAAAATCCTTCGTCATGGCAGTCAAAAATGTTGCACAAACCTGGTACTCCTCTCTTCGGCCAGGAACAATCACATCATGGCAAAAGCTGAAGGACATGCTTATCACCAGTTTCCAAGGGTTTCAGACGAAGCCAGACACTACTCAAGCTTTGTTCCAGTGCACCCAGGATCACGAAGAATACCTTCAGGCGTATGTCCGAAGGTTCTTACGACTGAGGGCACAGGCGCCAACGGTGCCCAATGAAATTGTCATTGAGGCCATGCTTAAGGGGCTTCGGTTAGGACCTACAGCCCAATACTTCGCCAGGAAACCCCCTCAGACCCTAGAGAAACTGCTTCAGAAGATGGATGAATACATCCGAGCTGATAATGACTTTCGACAGAGAAGGGAGGAAGCTTACAGATTCTCCGAAATGACCAGGGGCTTCGGAGGGAGAGTCCATCCTAGGCACGTCAGATCAATTCATTCCACTCAGAATGACGACAGAGGAAGCCAGCAACAGAGGCCACAATATTCCTCCCAGGCTTCGGGGCAGCAACAGAGCTATCCTCGGCCCCCAGCTCCAAGGGGCAGAGGCGCCAGGGGCTTCGGAGGAAGGTTTGGGGATCAGCCCAGAAAAATTTATTGCCTATTCTGCGGTGAGGACAAGGGCCATACTACCAGGATGTGCCATGTCACCATCCAGAAACAGAAAGAGATAGCAGAAGCTGCAGCACAGCAGAGCCAGCCGAAGCAAGTTATGCATACTGCTTCGTACCACTCACCGTACGTTCCAGAATATGTGGGTAACCATTCTGCAGCTTCTGTTGCTTCGGCAAGCCAATCTCAGGCATCTTGGCAACAGCTTTCACCTCCACCACCAATACAACGAGGCCAGCAGCTAGAAGGGAGCCAGCACACTCATCAGCAACGAGACTTCAGAGAGGAGTCCAAAGCTCGCACAGTCAACAGTACTGTACCAGAGTCGAAGCACATCTACTAGAAGATATCCTGCTGCTAAAATAGTTCTTGCATTTGTTACCATTTTTCTTTTTAATAAGGAACAATCATTGAAAGCCTAAGTTTTTCTTGTCGTTTTCAATTCCTTGTAACAGCTTCGTTCTTGTCATAGTGAAAATATATCTTATACACAGATATACGGAATCCAAAAAGTTGCCGAAGCATGAAAACTTGTTCTTAAGAGCTCGTGGCTACAGAAAGTATCTCCGAAGCTATAAAAAGTCGTTTTAAGGAAAGCAGTGTAAGTTTTTGTCGGGGCAACAAAAGTCATTCTTAAGGGAACGCAGAGTAAGTTTTCTGCTCAAAAGTCGTTCCAAAGGGAATGCAGAGCTTAAAGCGAAAAATAAACGCTGATACCGCCGAAGTAAAAGGCGAAGAAGCTCCTAAGGGAGGCTTACAGCGAAAAATAAACGCTGATACCGCCGAAGTAAAAGGCGAAGAAGCTCCTAAGGGAGGCTTACAGCGAAAAGTCAACGCTGAAACACCGAAAAATAAACGGTGAAGCCGAAAAATAAACGGCAAAGAGACTGTGTTCTACTGTAGGAACGTGTGTGTATCTTTGGCACAAATATCATTTTGCATATCATAGCATCATCACATAATTCGCATAACATGACATCATACATCATATTGCATCAATGGCACAAGAAGGGAATACAATGTTAACTTTCGGAAATTGTTTCGAAGAAATTGTGCCAAGGCACAAAATAAAGTTTGAAGAAGTACAGTTTCATCAACTTTAGTATCAGAGGAGATCTATTGCTTACGAATCATAATATTTTCACGAATATGGATATTCTTCACGAAGCATGAAAAGAAGGGAAGGTGTTTTTTCGCCAAAGGCTCAAAAACGGTATGTATGTAAAAGTTTCATGCATCGTAAAGAACTGAATTACATACAGCTTATATATTACTTTCAAAGCTATAGAATATTACATTAGTATTCCGAATGTTTTTACAACAATAGCTTTTCTTCTTTTAAAACTACTTCCGCAGCTTCGTTTAGTAGTTGAGTCACAACTTTGTCCATAATAGCTTCGGCATCTTAGTAATTTCATCTTCATTTTTTGCTTCGGGGTCGGCTTGTGACTCGAAGGGCTCCGGGGGAGGATATAATTCGGCTGCGATATAAAACATGAATAAGTTCGAAGTCACAAGAATAAAACATAAAGTCAAAAGCAATTAGACAATACCTATCCGCCTTTCAAGTTCTGCAGTTTTTTCAACTGTCTTTGCTGCTTCTCTAGCATCGTGGGTATCTTTTTCACTTTTCTTTATAATTTCGTGAGCCATCCCTCGGCCACCATTTTCCCAGATGTCGGTGAAAAACTTTCCACCAACAAAGCTTGCCTCGACCGAGGGGTCTTTTATATCTTCAATAGAGAACGCAGCTTCGGCTTGGGCCAGAATCTTCACATGTTCGCATCCTGCCTTCTCCAAAATAGCTGCAATGCCCCTGGCACCTGAGAAGGCACAGACATCTCCACGGCCACTTAAAACTTCCTCAAAAGCTTCGGCTTCGCCGTTGATCCAGTCGATTGGACCTTCGGGATCGCCCAGTACGAAGTTGTCTTCATTCGAATATGCGCCGACGCTGGCGAAACTAGTCTTAATTTTTCCCACGCACTCTATGGATTTTTCATAACATCTTTCTCTTGAAGATCGAAGTTCTGCAGTTGTTTTCTCCCAATGGTTTTTCTAGTAATCACTGGCGTCTCGGTCAGCTTCGGTAATTGCACATTTTAATTTTTCTTCTGCCAGCTGTTTCCGAAGATCTTCAATTTCGCATTTTGGGTCTCAGCTTGGGCTTTTGAAGTAGCCTCGTCTTCTTTTATCTTGTTTATCAATGAGTTTAATATTTTGTCTTTTTCAAGACCTTCGTTCCTTAGTTCAATTACTTTGGAACGAAGGTTATTCAAGGCCATGGTATATCCCTCGTCTTCAGCGCTTTTTTGCACCCTGAAGGCGTTGCTAAGAATAAGGCCCTGCAAAGGGGTGTGGTATTAAGTATAAGCAAACGAAAAAAAATTTGTTTTTAAGTACAAAAATCTTATTCTCTCACCTTTAAGTTGTTGTATGCTAAGCTGTCGGCCAATTCATCTTTTGATAACACTGAGAGCCCGTTTTCTAACGTCGGGAATCCGAAGCTTCTTCCCATCTCCTAGGAGACAGAGATCTCCTTACTGTCTGGGAGACAATATAAGAAGTCTTCTTCTCCGCTGCCGTTGAAAATCAATGCCCCCTTCGGATATTTCAATATTTGGGCATAGAACTGAGCTTCTTGCTTTTCTTTTTCAGTCAACTTTTTCCCCGAAGCATGTCGTAAAATATAATTGAGAGCTTCGGAAAATGCTTCGGGGGTGGCAGTGGCAGTTTCTTCAGCCAAAATTTGTTTCGCCGCTTATGTTTCTTTTTCTCTGGTTTCCAAGGATTTCCCCTTGGCGGGCTCTGAAGGCCCAGCTTCAGTCTCAGCCTGGTGCTTTATAGTTTCGGCTTCAGAGGTTGTTGTCTCAATTTACGCTGTTTGAACTTCGGCAATTTTCTTCGGAGTAGAGCTTGAAGACTTTATTGTCTCCAGTACATCCAGAACATTAACCATCATTTTCCTTTTGGGGGTCATTGCTGGACCTTTTTGGGTTTTTGGCACTTCAACTTCTGTCGAAGGACTTAAAATTTTTAATGTTGTTGTCCCTTCAGCTCTCGGCTCTCCAATTTTTCAGCCTTCGGCGTTGCAGCTGGCTCTTCATTCTTCTTCATTCTTCTGTGTAAGAGCAGGTCCTTTGGCTTCAGTAGCCGTAGAGGTCTCACCACCAAATTCGGGCACTGAGGCCGGTTCGATGAAGCGCGGTCGGTGAGTAAGGACCCTCACCCTTTTCCTCTTTGGCGCGGCCTCACTTAGAGCAACCGAAGCATCACCTTTTCCAAAAGTTGCGCTTTTTCTCTTTTGCCCTTTCAGCGGGTAGCGGTAATCAGGGTACATAAACCCAATAGCATCGAAAACTCTATTCAGCCTTTTCTTCTTCCGGCCTCTGAAGGTCGCAGATAGCGCGTTATCTTCTGTCTTTGAATATGGTCCAAGCAGTTCGTCGCTTGTAGCTTCGATGCACTTCAGCCAATCATCATCTGGCTCAATAAACTTACCCTCGTATCTGAAGGTGTATTTCAACCTAACCAGTCCACCTTCGTCAGGCTTGCTGATAGTTTCCTTTGGCATTTCCCACTGCTCCACAAGCGGCCACACTCTGAAGGCTATGTGCTCCTGGACTAAATCCCTTGTCCCGATGAAAGAACAGACTATGCCGAAGGCCTTTTGGCATTCTTTGGCTGCTTCATCAAATTCCACCTTCGGTTTCCGAAGGCCGAAGCGCTGCCAGATAGGACGCATGATAATATCTTTAACGTCTTCTCGTGCCTTTAAATCGTTTTTCACGTAAAACCATTCCTTCATCCAGTCCCCAGGCCATCTTTTCCGGAAGGTTGGCACGGGACAGCTCGAGCCAGAGCGAGCGACGAAGCTATAGCAGCCAAAATTGTTATGATATTGCTCTTTGCCCCAGGTTTTCGTCTCATATAACAGTTCATGCATATTGCAGAAACTTTTTGCATTTGGCTCTAAGCCCTGGCTCCTCACGGCCTAGACGAAGATTCCCATTCTTATGATTGCTTCGAGAGTAATTTGATGAAGGTAGACTTGATAGATCTTTAAAACCTCAACCACAAATTTGCTTAATGGAAACCGAAGCCCAGCTTTAAAAAAGCTTCGGAAGATCACAACTTCATTCTCTTCGGGAGTAGGCACAGTCCTCTCTCCGTCATCTGCCCTCACAGTAGACATGTCCCGAAAATATCTTCCCCTCATGTTATCGAGATGACTCTGTTTAATACTCGATTTTCCGAAGACTGTGTGTCTGGGTCGCCACGGTCGATCTTCGGAGTCTTCACCTCCGCTTTCCATATCATAACTGTCACTTTCACCAGTGTCTAAACCTTCTAAAATCTCCCTAGTGATCTTCTCTGTATTCGTCTTTGCAATCGATTCAAGAAACCCAAGATTCTTCTCTTCAGAAAGGCTCAGCTTTGTTTCGGCGACAGCTTTGTTATCTTGAGACATCTTCGGAAATGTTGAAAACGTGCTCTTAAGGCCGAAGCTAAAAAATCTAAAAAGCCAGGCAAGCGTTGGTGTGCAAAGAGCTGAAAATTGGGAAAGCAAGAGCAGATGGCAAGAAAGCGTGCCAAATGTGCTCGCGGTGCGCTCTTATTTATACGCCCAGTACGTTGCAAGTGGGAGGGCCCTGCTTGTCATTGACTGTTGCTATTCTAGCAAAGAGAAGGTGTTTTTTCGGACCTTCGGCTTAAGGCCTTCGTCCATATCGCAATCTGAATTTATCATTCTAACAAATTAATATTGCGAGGGGCTACTATTTGGGGCCTTCGGCTTCCGAAGGTCCTCAAAAACGTGATTTAACAATGTTTCTGAAGTATAATACATGAGCAGGTACCTTCGGACTTGGACCCTTCGGACTTGAGTCAAAATCACAGTGTGAAGAAGCACAAGGGAAACGAAGGATGGAACAGAGCCGAAGCTGTGCGCAAGGGAGCTTCGGCATGATGACAGAAAAAAGGAAACCGACTTAAAGGGGAAAAGGCTATCTAGACCCCGATGAATTACTATAGAGTTATTAGCAAATGCAAAGGGCCTGGATGTAATTTTACATGGGTTGCGTCCCGTGCCTATAAATAGATGAACAGTACTCACGTACTGTTCACGCGGACTGGGCATCTGCTTTTGCGTCACACTTGTACTTTTAACTTCTTTTAAGTTGAAGGTACTTTTGTAACTTGTTATTATTTTTATTTTTTCCTTAATAATAAAATAGAAATGATGATAATAAATGACTGTTAATATTGTCTTTTATATCCCATATGTTTCTTTCCTCGTTTATATGTTGCTTTGATGAAGGTACGTCCTTCACAACCTTCGTCCGGAAATCATTATCTCTTAAAGGGATATAATGCTTCGAAGGACGAAGGACTTTAACGTTTAACATTCTCTGTGTTGCCTTGTTCTTAACTCATAGCATTTGAGAACAAGTCCCCAACAGTGGTGATCAAAACACCCTATTAGTAGCACTATTTTCTTAGGTGGTTGCTCCATGTTCCAACTAACACAATAATCTTATCATGAACAATAATTAAACCAATCATAATAATGGAGCATGGTCATAATTCAGTTATAATATTAATCCCAAAACCAGGTAGAGGAATAGCAGTACTACCCGATAGTTTATTTGTTTGCAAGGTGTAGGGTGAACAAAACTAGGGTAACCTATTAGGTATCATCAAATTAACTGAGCATGTCACGGTGATTATAGAGAACACTATTAGGTAAAGAAAAGTTATCAAGGGTGAATCTTGCCTTATACTTGTGATAACCTTGTTGTCCAGATGCTACCCCAAAAGCTAGGCTTCAGATTCCTCACGACCTCACTTCTACCCGTAGCAATACATGCAATCAAGAAAATAATGGATATGGTAACATTAGACCAACGATGGAAACAAACCACGACATGTCGCCATGAGATCGCGGGTTCGAGAATCACTAACATCGGAGTTATTGCTGCAAAGATATGGGTTTTGGAAGATCTATGTGATTAAGCAGTTAAAACAAGGTCTTATGTTAATTTTATAAGTCATGTGAGAAAGATAACCCAAAGAAATAACTAATTCAACTTCAACTTAAGTTATAACTTGATT
The DNA here is from genome assembly GCF_902167145.1 of Zea mays. Taxonomy (NCBI): domain Eukaryota; kingdom Viridiplantae; phylum Streptophyta; class Magnoliopsida; order Poales; family Poaceae; genus Zea; species Zea mays. The sequence goes on along the minus strand of NC_050103.1, from coordinate 89,568,418 downwards.
GTAGATTATATCTTAGTCGGTTTATAATTACTGATAGATTAACTTTGATTAGCTAGATTAATCTACTAAACATAGGATAAATAAATATCTCATTACAAAAATATGTGATACGACAATATAATGTTTGTCACTGCATATTAAATATTTATACGAAGTTAATGCAACTTGAATGGATCGAATCAGAGTTAAAATGTGCAAGTTATGAATTTTCTAAGATTTGGGAATTATTTTTGTACTGAAAATCAATTTCTACATTTGTTTTATTATTATCCAGGCTGAGGGTATATTTATTCAAGAGCTCAGGGTTCTATTTGTAAATAAAAGGACCTGCTTGTAATGGTTTTCCTATTCAAGTGGACTACGGGTTACTTCTTTAAAAACCGAGGGGTTCTTATAGATAAAGGCACGGCTAAAGGGGTAGGTTCTTTCCTCAGTCGTTGGATAAGCAGTAGGTTGTGTGAATTAGATCGTGCGCCTTATGAACCTGTACCCATCCGTAGCCATACGATCCTAGATCCACGGCCCGAACCATTACACGCCCTGATCTAATCCTACGCATCAATGTCGAGACCGATGGTTGAGATTTTATACGGGAAGGGGTATCCACGATTGAATCCTACCGTCCATTTACAATCTATCGGTCAGGTTGAGTTTGGTCATGATCTAATCTCAGTCGTTCAACTATCGTTTGACGGCCAGATAGCCTTCTCCCACCTGCCGAGCCAAGCACGGCCGAGCCAAGCACCAGATTAATCTACTGTCGTAGCGCAATCCTCACCGAAGATGGCCATCTGGTGACCAGAGCCCCAATCCTCGAGTCTAACTAGCGCAATGCGAAAACGAGAACATGGCTAATAGTATGGAGGGCTTCTCACTGTGAATCGTAGCGCGGATGTCTCTGGCCACGGCGGAGCTCCAACACCGGTGAGCAATTACCGGCGTTCTGGTCGGCCCTAGGCACTGAAGCTCCGTACTCACTCCCCATACATGCTGGCGAAGCCTCCTAAGGCACTAGCTAAGGCTAGATGGCCCAGCACGCAGGTATCCTCGGCGGTGACTTGATCTCCCCTTCGTTGCTCCCGGTAATGGCAGGCTAGCCCGGCTAGATGGACGAGGCGGTGCTTGGTGGAGCAACGACTTTTATAGCCACTAAGGGGCTAAGTCTCCATGGACGAGAATAGGCGAAGCTAGGATCCTCGGACAGAGTTTCGCTGTTCTTGTTACACCGACGCGGGGAGAAGATACGGAGAGGAGACGATATACCCAACAAGTGGGTCCCTTAGGCAGTGACCACGGTCGCGCGGATCCGGGGAAAGGAAGGGATGGCTTGCGGGCCCCGCGTGACAGAGAAACAAAGGAGGTCGTGCGAGTGCGATCGGCCATGAGGCTGATGAGTGGACCCGGCCTATCGGCGCTAGTCCTCCACTGATGGGCCGGTACAGGGTGAGGGAGTCGGGTCGGCATAGGGTTTTGGCCCACGGTGTAGGTAACCTCCCTTTTCGTTTTTATTTTTTATTTTCTGGTTTTAGTTTTTATCTATTTGTTTTCTACTTTCAAGTTCAATCCAAGTCTAGGTTTTGAATTTCAACTTCAAGGTGGATGCATCAAACAAAAGAATGTCAGCATGATATGCAAAGGTTTATTAGATTCATATTAATATTTGTTTAGCCACATGCTTCAAAATATAAGCCACACACTCATATTTTATTTTCATAAGATATTCCTTTTAAATGTATACTCTAAATTTTATATTCTTATTTATTTGGTAAAAGTTAGTATATATTCTTTACCATGAATTATTGTAATTCAAATATATATATATATATATATATATATATATATATATATATATATATATATATATATATATATATATATATATATATATTGGTAAAGGGTGCTTTAGGAAAATAATTAGATAGCTTGAAAGTCTTTCGTCTGTTTATTAGTCAAGTTTTGACATAAACTTTAATCTCAAGATTTGGATCTAAGTTTTCAACTGCCAAACTTCTAATAATGTCTTTTATTTACTTTGGAGAAGCAAACTTTATAAACGAAAGAAATTATTATTAGAAGCTATTTAATCTCAAATCTATTTTTTTGGAGACTTCTCTAAATCATCAAAATAGTATTTTGGTGTTACAACGAACCAGCTTCGAGCTGGTCCCAATGCTCGTTGGATCCCAGAGGGGCGTCACTCCAAGCCTCACCGACACAACCGTAGTCGGTCTCGACGCCACTGGGCTCGTAGAGCAAGGAGGAGGCCCCAAGACGACTCCAAGCACTGTCGATGTCCCCAAGCGCGCGGGTCAACGGGTAAGGCGGCACAAGCACAGAAGGCGCAATCGTGTACTTTCGCCCAAAATCAATGAAAGATTGAAAATGCGCGTCAACGCTATTGTCCACACAAAAGCAAAAATTTTCATACACACAAGAAACACCTCGTAGAGGTTCGATACATAAATCTCAGGGGGCACCATCTAAACAGGAGCGGGTGGACCACTGGTGAATGGCTCCAGGGTCGGGGGGCTGATCAGGAGGGGCCTGACGTCGTCTCGGCTCGCGATCGACTGAGCGTGGGGGTAGACCTGCTCATCGATAACATCCAGCTCCTCGTAGCTTCGGCCGGCGGCATAGCCCTCAGCAATAACGGCGGCGTCAATCTCATCAAAATGAGAGACATCCGCCCAAGGGTGATTCCGCCCCCTGGACAAATGCCTTCGGCAATAGCGCACTCCACATGGTTGGTACCTCCCGCAGGTGATCAACTAGAGGCGCCTCGATCAATGTCAGAGGAGAGAGATGGGCTCACACCACACCGACAACCAGACAGAGCTCTTGGAGTTGGTTGCTCCTTTTTGAGAGAAGGGCGTCTGCCCGGCGGCCGCGATGACACTTTCACGAGCGAGCAAGAGCTCACGTGTTTTCTCCGTCGACGACGCCTTCACTTCATCCGACATGACCTTCACGTCCCGCGCTTGAGTGAGCAATTTGCAGAGATTTGCGGAAAGAGGAGTACGAGGCAGTCAGGAGTGGCAGACAATGAAGACGTTCCTTTTAATAAAGCGGGGAGGGAATATGTAACGCAGAGGTGTCCACGTCTGCAAAATTTGTCTCACCGTTTGATTCGGCGTATACGTCCAAGATGCAAAGCGGGGAGCGAATCTGTCACGCAGAGGTGTCCACGTCTGCAAAATTTGTCTCAACCGTTCGATTCGATGTGTACGTCCAAGATGCAACACGTGAGTATGAAAATCCCCACACCATGGGATGCTTCTACACAAGACTGCCAGGTTCCCAGTCAAAAGCAAAACAGTGATCCGCTGGCCACACCACGGGACGCTTCCACATAAAGCTGCCAGGTTCCAGTCCAAAGGAAAAAACGGTGGGCCGCTAGCTTCTCCGTGGGCGCTTGGGCGGAGATCTAGATAGCGCTGCACGCCGCTGCTTCTCCTTCCCCGCGAGTGTCCGCTCCGTACGCCGGCGACTACGATCCTGTTTCTGGTGCGTACCTTACAGTCCATCCTTCTTCACGTGTCTACGCTCTTCACTGCACCATGTGATTCCTCCAGTAATAGATCGCGCCCTCGACAGGTGAAAGGGAGTGTTGCATTCCCCATCAGCACTGTTACTGACGGCCGCCGCGTGGTGTTCCCGACGTGTGCTACCATCTCCAATACACCCAATCCTCAATGTGTCGACGATCCACGCAGGTACGAAGACTTCTTTGGCTATGTGTTCTTCGTGCTAGGTTTTGTCTTTTGCATCTCATTCTGATTCCATTGAACACGACTAGATATTAGGGCTTCGATTTTAGGTTTTTGGTTGTAACTTCCTCCTCCGTACACGGGTGATTAGGGCTTACCTCCAGCTTCGCTCACTTCGACTCCATTTTTTTATTCATCGATTTTTTTATTTCCTAATGTTTACCAAATGTTGAATTGCTATTATTAGGGCTTAACCTGCATCATGCATTCTTATAATAAATACATAAGTACATAAACAAATGTACATGTACACAGAATACATATAGTGACTAAGTACATATGTACAGTCATATATATACACAAAGATTATATACTATGGCTATAGATATAATATACATATGCATATAATATATAATATAGACGCGCTTACATATATGCGCTCAGATCTATACATATCCAAAACAATATTACATTTCTTAACTCTAAGCTTCTTAAGTCCTACAAATCCAGATATATATACATTCATACATACATGTTTCTGTTTCTTGACTCTAACCTTCTCAAGTGTTCTTGATTTCACATAGACTAAAAAATAAAGGCAAAAAACATGTAAAAAAAGAACACAACATGCCATCTTCATCATCCGGTCCACCTAGCAGTGATGTAAGGCCGATTCCATATCTTGATGAATGCGATGCCCCAAGAAGAAAAAGAAGGCACAATAAGTCTTTTCACTCAGTACATAAATGACTATAAGTCTGACAAAAATACATACACACTATTTAGTTTGGCACCTAAACAAAAACAAGAAAGCTCATGGACTCTTTTTTTCTTAAAAAAGGCGCTTCTGCCATCTATACTCCTCCTAATATAACTGCCACTCAAGCAAGGGCAACAAGACGACATCTTCTAAATCAGAGTCGAATTGCTAGAAAAGGTAAGTTCCACATCAAAATTATTTATGTTCCAATTATAGCATATTACGACCTATTCTAACCATAAAAGCCAAAAACAATAGGGTTGACAGCTAAAACATTGACGAATTTCCATACTGGACAGTTCACAGCCGAATATGTGGAAGCATTAAAAGGTATGCACATATTCTCTCTCAAATGTAAGAGCGAATAAAATTACTACTTCTTAAACATATAAAATATGTAACTAATACACAATCATTTCACTACACAGCCTCATACCCAAATAGGTCATACTACGGAACACCAGATTATGAATGCTCTTATTGTCATGCTGTGTTCTGGTATGCTGAAAGGGTCAGGAGTAATCAACAGGATTCATCTATCAGATATAACAACTGCTGCAAAGGTGGAAAAATCAGCATTCCTCCCTTCAAGCCTCGACCTGAGCCTTTAGCATCTCTTGCAAGATTTGATGGTGATGCCACATCAAGAAAATTCATTCGCAATATTAGACAGTACAATTGTCTGTTTGCTTTTACATCAATGGGAGCACAAATAGATAACTCTGTCAATGATGGTCGTGGTCCACCTCTCTTTAAAATTTGCGGCCAAGTTCACCATCGTATTGGAACTTTGTTGCCAGACAATGGATCTCCTCCAAGATTCATTCAATTGTATATTTACGACACCACAAACGAAGTCCAAAATAGAATAAATGCTTTAGACAGTGGTGACAGAACCCAAGACAGTTTCGATCCTGTAATAATAAGAAATTTAATTAAAATGCTTGATCATCATAACCCATTCGTCAAGAAATTCAGAATGGCAAGAGATCGTTTGGCGGATAATCCGAATGAAGAATTCACTATCAGACTTATCGGAGCAAAGGAAGGTGATCCTATCCAATATAACTTACCAACAACAGATGAATTAGCTATGCTGGTTGTCGGAGATTTCACATTAGACACATTCAAACGTGATATTATTATTGAGACTCAGAACAAAGAGCTAAAGCGAATATCTTCACTACACCCAACATATATGGCTCTACAATACCCACTGCTTTTTCGCTTTGGCGAGAGAGGTTTCCAGGTTGGCGAGAGAGGTTTCCATTATAGAAAAAATCAACCAAATCCTTATTTGTGTTATGCAATGTTATCAAGTCAAGCCAAAGTAGATGCTAGAGCATGTATTGATGAAATAGACTCAACTACATAATCAATAATCAAAAGAATCTACGAATGGAAAGCATTCAAGGTATCACAGATGCAGTTAGTCGTGGATGCATCAGCGGTGAACAGATGGGAAAACTATAATATTACCAGCATCACACACAGGAGGCAGACGCTACATGATCCAAAATTATCATGACAGCATTGCTATTTGTCGAGTTCATGGACCACCGGATTTTTTCCTCACGTTCACATGCAATCCAAATTGGCAAGAGATACTTGAAAGTCTATCTCAGCCTGGTCAAACCCCTTCGGAAAGATCTGACATCATTGTTCATGTTTACCATATGAAACTTAATGACTTATTACATCATATAAGAAATGGATCAATTTTTGGTCCATGTACTGCAGGTACACTAACATTGCTATCTCACATTGCATACTTTTTATGTACATCATTCACATTCATGTACTTTAAGTTATCCTAACACATGTTCCAATATTTTTCCTTATAGTTTTATACACAACTGAATTTCAAAAACGAGGTCTTCCTCATTCACATATTATATTTTGGGTCTCCACTGACACTACGCAACCAACACCTGCTCTAATAGACTCTTTCATCAATGCTGAAATACCAGACCCGTTGGTTGACCCTCTAGCTTATTGCTTAGTTGCAGAGCACATGATACATGGTCCTTGCGGTTCATTGAATCCACGCTCTCCTTGCATGAAGAACGACAAATGCTTAAAGAACTATCCAAAGCAATTCTGTGAAATAACCACTTTGGACAATCAAGGGTTTGTCACATATAAACGACCAAACAATGGTCGATATATCATTAAGTCAGGTAATAAGCTTGACAATAGATGGGTTGTTCCATACGAAAAAGCTTTATTGAAAATCTACCAAGCTCATATTAATATTGAATGGTGCAACAAAACCATCTTCATAAAATATCTCTTCAAATATGTCACAAAAGGGCCAGATTGCAGCAAAGCATATTTACAGAAACTAAGAAATGGCGAAGAAGCTCCATATGACGAAGCAACAGATGCAAAGAATGAAGTAAAAGAATATCTGGATAGCCGTTATCTTTGTGACAAAGATTCTGCATGGCGTATATTAGGGTATGAAATTCACAGACACTACCCTGCAGTTGAAAGAATGCCTGTTCATCTACCAAATGAGAACTACATCACCTACAATGCAACAGCTAACATGTCTGAAATATTATCAGAAAATTTCCTTAGAAAAACCATGTTGACAGAGTGGTTTACAACTAATGTCCAAAATGAAAATGCACGTAATCTAACATACATTGACTTCCCATCAAAATGGCGATGGGACGACAAAACAAGGAGCTGGAAATATAGAGAACAAAGAGAAGGCAAAATAGGCCGTATATACTACGTCCATCCATCCGCAGGCGAAAAATACTACCTACGAATGTTGTTGCTCATGTTAAGGGTGCTACAAGTTATAAGGACCTCAGATCATACAACAACACACTACATCCAACTTTTAAAGAAGCATGTCGAGCACATGGTCTACTAAATGATGATAACGAATGGTATGAAGCTTTTGATGAGGCTGCTAAATGGGCTACTTCAGATCAACTACGTCAACTCTTTGTTACCATGTTGCTCTATTGTGAAGTGGGTGATGAACACATATTTTTTGAAAAGGTCTGGAAGCTTCTAGCTGATGATATCCAATACAATATGCGTAGGACATTACATCTTCCCACTTATCAAATGCCCGAAGATGAAGTAAAGGACCAACTGCTAGACAATCTTACCATTCTATTTAATAGGTGTGGAGCAAACATACATGACTACAATTTGCCCAGAAAAACTATCTTCACAGATCCTTGCTGTGGAAATCGACTGCTTGAAGAAGAATTGTCATACAACTTTGATGAACTATCACATCTATCCCATGTTCTATATTCCAGACTCAACAAAAATCAGCTCCATGCTTTTAACACTATTATAGACACTGTCATTGCCAATAAACCTGGATTCTTCTTTAAGTCTGGATACGGAGGCACCGGAAAAACTTTCTTATGGAATGCTATCATCACACATCTACGAGCCAATAAAAAATAGTACTGGCAGTTGCTTCCTCAGGTGTAGCATCCTTGCTTCTTCCAGGTGGCCGCACAACACATTCACGATTCAAGATACCATGCGATCTAGATGAATCTACTACTTGCAACATAAAAAGGGGAACAATGCTAGCTGAATTAATTGAATCAACTTCTCTAATAATATGGGATGAAGCTTTCATGACACACAGATGTGCATTTGAAGCTTTAGATCGCTCCCTCCGAGATTTGCTCTACTTAAATGCATCTGCTTCTACCAATGCTCCTTTTGGAGGTAAAGTAATTGTCTTAGGAGGTGATCCAAGACAAATATTGCCTGTTATAGAAGGCGGAGATCATGCACAAATTGTTAATGCTGCAATAACAAACTCACCACTTTGGTCATCAATTATTGTTCTTCACCTCACAGAAAATATGAGGCTAGCTTCAACAGAATTAACAAATGAGGAAAGAACTCATATTGCTGAATTCAACAAATGAATACTAGACATTGGTGATGGCAACATACCAGCTACAGTGAAACCAGGGGAATCTGAACCTACTTGGATAAAAATACCATCAGAATTCTTATTAATACCAGAACACGACAACATATCAGCAATCATTGGAAGCATTTATACAAATATTACAGAGAATTTTAATGATCCTATCTACTTAGAGCAACGCGCCATCTTAACACCTACAAATGAAATTGCTGATTTAATTAATGAAAAGGTTGTGCATTTAATTCCTGGCCATTCTAAAGAATATACAAGCAGCGATAGGATTGCACCACACTCAAACAGAAATGGAACATATGATTTACTCTATCCTATAGAGTTCCTACATTCTCTCAATGGGAACAACTTCCCACAACATAAACTAATACTAAAGGAAGGAGTTCCAATTATGTTGCTTCAAAATTTAAACCAATCCGAAGGACTCTGTAATGGTACACGACTAATTGTGACTGCGTTAGGAGAAATGGTACTAGAGGCCCAGATAATAACAGGATCTCATATTTCCAAAACAGTGCTAATTCCAAGGATATCTCTAGCTCTTAAAAATACCAGGCTTCCCTTTGTTCTCGAAAGAAGACAATATCCTGTGAAGATTTGCTATGCCATGACGATCAATAAGAGCCAAGGTCAAACACTAACTCATGTGGGTGTTTACCTTAAAAAACATGTATTCACACATGGACAATTATATGTTGCCGTCTCCCGTGTCACCTCTAAAAGTGGATTGCGAATACTAATTGAAGATGATGATGGAAAACCCACTGATGAAACAAAAAATATTGTTTATAAGGAAATATTTACCAGGATAGCTGCTGCAGCCAGCTCATAATGATTGAATGACTGACAAGCAAACAACAGATCAAATGTTTGAAGATACTATATATGTACATATATATGTGTATTATATCTATACATATGTACACAAGCTTACATTAGGTTCTACAATGACTTCTCTCAGGTATGTGCATTTAAAAACTACACACCTTTATTTGTTATAGTGACTTAGTTTCTCAACTATATTTAATAAGAATGTTTTTTACCATACTAACGATTTATAACAATTGTTACAGATCGATGGACTACACACTTCTACCAGATTTAACAACGTATAAAAAACATGCGATAATCCAGGTCCATGTCTCAAGAAAATGGTCTTTCCATGGTGCCACTGAAAATGGTCCCTTGCAGCACATCGACATGGTCCTATCAGATTGCAAGGTATGACACAAAGTACACAAATAAAATTCTTATCCACTTTCTTAACTCATCACGTTTAACTGCATCAAAACACAAGCAAATCGATTATAATATTATTACTAACAAGCAAACAAATTGTTAGGGTAATAGTATGTATGCTGAAATACCAGCAAATCTTGCCGAAGAAAAGGGAGCACTCATCGAAACAAATCAGATCTACGACATCAGTCGTTTTAGAGTTACTGCAGCAAAAACAGCCTACAAACCCATTGATGGTGACAAGATGATACAATTTACGATTTACACAATTATCAAGCCTGCAAGTAACCCACCACCTACATTTTCTTTATATATCTATCAATTAACTCCATTTGATGAGATTGAATCTCAAATTCAGCACAAGACCAAATTTCTAGGTAACATCAAAAACAACTTCAACAATTCAATTGAACTACATTTTCTCACTGCATTACTACCTATATTCTAACTACATTTTGTTTAACAGATGTTCTTGGAACTATAACCGAGGTAACTGCTTTGAAGACAGTACACATAGAAGGACAGCTCAGCCCCACTATTATTAGAGACATAATGATAGAAGATCTAAGGTTTGTGACAAACAACTCATCCTAACTATAATTTTTACATATATGTGTGTATGTCTATATCTTTGCGTTTACTAATATATTTCCAACATGATCCACAGCCGCAAAACTCTCAAAATCACTCTTTGGGCAAAACGAGCAACATCATTTACAATACAAAATGTGTATGACCCAGTTAGCAAAAAGCCAATTCTTGCTCTTTTTGTTGGTTGCCTACCTAAATTCTACAAAGGTAAATACCTACTGCAACTACAAATTTTTATCACAATATACACTTCACACATCACACAAAGAAAAGATATTAGAGATTACAATTCTAAACAATACCAGGTGTTTACTTAAGTGGTGGTGCGGCTTGCCATTGGTATTTCAATCCCGCAATACCTGAAGCTGAAGCGTACCAAAATAGGTAAAAAAACACCAAAGTTATTTTTTATTTATGTCATCTTCTATTCACATCACACTATAGTATAACAAAGTATTATGCTTACAAACATGGTGGTGAAACAATTCAGCTCCACCTTCCTACACAACCGGAACATGCACTACAAACCTTCCAACCTCCAACAATAGAACATAAAACTCTGGAGCAACTCCTGACAATGAACCCATATGATTACCCAGTAAGACCAATAAAAATACTACTTCCCATTGCTTAACAACTTCACTTTTGTACTACCTAACCTTTCTACTATTATCTTTTTCAGGACACGGGATATGAATGCACAGTGACAGTCACCGAAATAGATACATCAAACACATGGTGGTATCCATCATGCACAAAATGCGGCCGAAAAACAACTCCACATAATACAACATATTATTGTGATTTGTGTAAGTGGGATGGCTACAAATTCAAGTAAGTAATCAACATCTTCAACATTCATATGGTGAATAAATTAGACATACTAACAACACTTTTTACATAAACAATTACATTGCTTTATAAACAAATCTAACCATGACATATTACTATTATCCATTGTTATTTACATCACCCAATTTTATAACAACATTCTAAGCATAGATTTTTAATTGCTATCACAATGCCTCTTAATGACAGATACAAGCTCAAATTTCGAGCATCAGATGCAACAGCCATAGCACAAATGTTTTGCTTTGATAACATAGCACGATATATTGTTGGCAAATCTTGCAAAGTTATCTTACGATCTACAAATGCAGCGACACCAATTCCTCCAGATTTAGCTCAGATTGTTTCACTGAAATTCACCTTTAGAGTAATACCAGATGACAGTTCTTTCGATAACCAAGACCAGGTCCCCATTGCCCTTCGCATCATCTCTATAACTGCAGCGCATGGTAGACAACATGCACTACCATTGAAGCCAACCAATATCATAGAAGGTACATCAACACCACAGAACAAGTTACAACTGCAGTTAATCGAGAACTCACCATCAAATCCTTTTCAAAATTTATCCACAAGTACTCCACCACCCAAACAGGTTATCATATGACCATACTGAAACACCTTATTTTTCCTGCTACCTAGGTAACGTCTCACAACTAAATTATGTTATACAATGTTTACTTTTAGGCTACAAGGAAGCTAATATATCCACCGCTCAGTAACCCCCTCACATATCAACATACTCCCAAGTCTGATGGCGAAGAAGAAATTACAGAGGTACGTCTCTTGCACTTTGTATAAAAAATAACAACCACAAATATATTAATATATCTATTACTCACTGTATTATGAAAAGTTAGTACATTGACAAGCTAATCCATATTTTCCTTCTGTGGCAGCAAACAATGGACACCAGTCAAATCAAAGGAAAAAAAGTATGCACTCATTCGAATCTCCTCCAAAAAGGTAACTATATACCTTCTACATGTTTATCTTAGTAAGCAACAATAAACTATATTATGATCCTCTATGAATCTGAGATATAAACATCGTATATTTGAGAATCTTGAACAACAATAATACAATACCTTTTTTACTCCAACCACAAAGTCTATAATAATTGAAACAATTTTGTGCATACATGGCTCAATTTAAATCATACATAACAACAGAAAAAAATATATGTTTGATTTCTGGTAGCAATGCAGTGAGGTTTGATCGTTGCCTCCTACAAAAAGCATTGCACAATTAAATCAAAGAAATGTAGTAAAAATAACATTGATAATTTGAAATTGTTCGTCATCTAGAGTATTATACTCACCATTTATAGGTAACATGGTCTAAACGTTAATTATACATGTGTACATTACATTCAGTTACAAATTAATAGCATTACCATACGTAATATCATGCCATATTTAAGTGAACCATTATTCCAAGTATCCACAGTTTCATATTACATAACTTCTTTCACCGTTTACTAACAATATATACCAACACGCAGCTTAACAATATGAGTACCATACACAAATTCCATGCTGCCATAGGTACTCACAGATTACTGCACCAGATAGAATCTAGGTATCAACTTAGGAATTTCTAATAAATACACCAAATTGGACCTTCCAGAAATAATTCCCAAATTTAAAATTCATGACTATTATTATCCATCTTCCTATCAGGTGCCTACATAAAAAAATCAACTGCTACTAATAAGTTTGTACACTATGACTTAAACAAAACAAAACCATACCATGTTCCCTATATCTATTTTATGTACCATGCACGATACATTTTAATAAAATACGAACCATTTGATCATAGAAAAAAACTTTATTTGTTCTTTACTTTACTTTACATTAAGATACTAACCTGCTCACAAATTATTTCTTATATTTGCATCTACATCGATCTATTCTACCCAAATTCAAACCCACCATTACTTACTACTTAAATATATGTAGGTTCAAGAAAGGAAGCTTACATATCCAAAGCAATGATGACGATGTCCAGGAGAACTAAACACAGATGTTTAGAGCACCAAATTTTCTTGCTTTTGACACGATGTCTTCTACAAACTTTGGTGTAATCCGATCTAAAACGTATTTGCCTGCCAAAGTCCCTACGAACTTTCTTTTGATGTAAACAATATATCCATGCCGAAACAAATACTACAACTAGAAAGGCATGTAGCTATAGTTCTGACATGTCATCTTTTGCGGTCTTTAGGACCAATATTCTGGTGCCTCAACAAATATGTACATATAACTAGGAATTTGCTATCAACTATGGTTAGCTTACAACCCACTGTAATATAACACATCCAATCTGGACGTGATCCTATATTTGCATATCCCAACTTTTCAGTGGTACAAACATATTCGTGCTTGCATATTTTTTCATTCATATTACATACCGTCTTCTACGCATATATTACTAAGATACAAATTGCTTATATACACCCACAACATCAATTTACTTAATGTCTATATACATCAAATCAGCTATTCAATTATGTTATAAAAAACTCGTGCAAGGCGCGAGCAAGTTTCTAGTAAGGGGTAAGAAAGGGGATTGACCTCCGGTCGCGTCGCGCCCTCTCGCAAGCTCAGAGTCCTCATCCCGAAGGCGATCCACGTCGCCACGAGCCCCGTCGCACTCCACGCACAAGGATGACGGCTCGCCTCGAAGCGGATTTTTTTTGTATAAATTTTGTTTCGGCCATCATGAGAGGTTGAATATTTCGTTATATATATTTATCATGGCAAGATCTGTCGTGACGACGGTAATAATTTGCTCCCCCGATTGTGGGTTGGAGCGAAAACTCCTTCCTTGAAACAAGTACATGTGTACTTATAATTAATTAATTATATGATCTTTATTTGATTTAGGTATCCATGAACAGAACAACATGATGGATGATAGAGCTACGAAGACGATCTGGTTGGATGAAGAAGACACGCGAATACGTGTTGGCCAAGAACATGGCTTCGTCAGTTGAAGATAATACATTGACAGAAACATGGAAAACAAAGATGCTTGTAACTGACTCGATCGAGGAACGAGGATGCAGGGTTATACTGAAGCTTAACTACTAATCATAGTCTCTTTATTTAGCATTCAACACGTAATAATGCAGCATTTATGTTAACTCGTTCGATCCATTGGATAGCATTCGCTAGGTGTAACAAAAAAAATTGACTTTAGATTGTAAAACAATGCTGAAACAAGTTTTTTTTAAAATTAAAAAAAGAAGACGACGAGAGTAGAAGCGATATAATAATCTATCGATTGCGTTTGAGAGAATCTGCTGCTGCTACTTCTTGTCAATCGAACATCGATCCTCCGGTACTGGTGACGGTGGACTCAGCGTCCGATATATCTCCGCGTTCGGGCCTCGCGCCGACGCCCCGACCCGCCGCGCCGCCGTCACGAGCCCTCCTCCTCTGACGTCGCAGCAGCTGCGGTGGTGGTGGAGCCGCCACCGCATCGTCCTGCAGGTCCAGGAGCACCCTGCCGCACACCGCGCAGGACGCGAACTCGCCCTCCGCCCGGAGGTGGCGGACAGCGCCGCAGTGGTCGCACCAGCACGTCGCCGACGGTGCCATCGACGCAACTCGTCTCGCCAACTCAAGAGGGATTTATGTGCCGGCCGGGCGTTTGGCTCGTGTTCAGATGGACTTCATCGCGAGGGATTTATTTATATGCCGGGCGCTACGGTATTTTTGGAAAGGTTTTGGGGGAGTTTAGCTCGGGTTCAGATGGACTTGATTGATCGCGTTGGTTTTCCGTTGCAGAGTACGGATTTGGAATGTGCCGCGTCGAATTCGGCGTTCCTTATATGTAGTGCACGGACGACCGAGTCAGCATCATCGAGGCACTTCCAAGAAAGAACTGATGAGCGGAGGAAACTTGACGTCATAGCTGGAGATTTCCTTTTCTTTTTTACAACTCAATTGAAGATTCTGTTTGGTTCGTCATCACCATAAAATAAAATAATGCACAAGGACCCGGTAACCCAAGTTTCCATAAAATAATATAAACGCATAGCCTAAACCTTTTCTTTTTTTAGTTTTATAAAGAAAACTATATCCAAAATCAATTATTCAAACCATTATTTTTATTTCATTTTGAAAATAAAAAAACTGGTGAAAAAGCTGAGCTAAAACATTAATTATGTTAAAACAAAGCTAAAGAAACAAGAATAGATTAATTTCGATAAAAAAAATAAACATTTGTAGCTAAAATAGCACTACAAGGACTTATTTGCGAATATCTATAGACTTCAAGGGATAGCACCGAAGAAAACAAGAGCTAGATTGTATATGCTTCAAACCAAGGGGCTAGCATGTAAAAATAGTAGCTTAGGATGACATGCGCTAAAACTCAAAAAGGCAGGGGTCCATACATAAAATGACTTAATTGTAAGGGTCTTCGAAACGAGGAAAACGTGGGCGCGGTTAAAACAAAGAGTAGGGGTCGTTTCACAAAAATGATATCTTCAACCTCAGGATCGCGACGGCGGGCGTGCTCTAGCGATGACATAGGTGGTGGCATAGTGGCTCGAGTGATATCGATATTTGGCATGGTAGCACCAGCAAAGGGGAGATATCAATATTTGCCATGTTAGCACCGATCACCAGCTAGCCGATATCTTCACCAAGCCTTTAGATGAAAGAAGAATTTGTGAGCTGCGTAGTGAGCTAAATGTCTTAGATTCGTGGAACTTGGATTCATTTATAGCATACATGTGTCTTTATTCCTTTCATCATGTTTCTTTAAGCTTAATTGTGCTTTATTGCTAATGTTGGTGCTCAAGTTGTAAAATTTCATCCCCAGACCTCACTAGTTCTTGTGCATTCATGCTTAATGCCAAAGGGGGAGAAATTAAGGCCAAAGCAACTGGATCAACCGTCACTTATGAATTTCAAAAATTATTTTGTTTTGACCTTGTCTTTTTTATCAAAACCTTTTTGGCAGCAAAGAGGAGTCCTCTAATTGAAAAACTACTTTCTTGTGCAGGAGAAACCTTTCTTATGAAAAAGGGGAGCTTTTGAATTTTGATCAAAACTAGTCTTGGAAAATGGTTTGATTTGCAAAACTAAAGTGTTTTGACTTAGAAGTAAGAAAATGAATTTGTTTTGCGAAAATAAACCAAGTGGTGGCAAAATGATTCGAATATGCCAAATCCAATTCTTATCCTATTGGTGTTTTATTTGACTTCAATTTGTAATAGTTGGCTCATATTGGTTAAGTTAGTAATTTTGAGATGCTTTAGGTGTGTTGGCATAAATCACCAAAAAGGGAAAGATTGAAAGGGAAATTTACCCTTGGACCATTTCTAAGTGTTTTGGTGATTAACTGCTCAACACACCACTATGAACTAACCATCTTGTTATGAGCATGAGCACAGGTTCTAATCGAGCATACTGAAGATGCAAAGTCCAAATGAGTTGGATTAAGAGATCAATAGTGAAGGCAGGACTGGTCCCCATAATTTCACGTCTCAAAATGACACTCTTCAATGGCATCTTCCACCGCGCGATCTCCTTGATGGCCCAACCACCTCTCGGTCACTACTCTTAACCCTCGCATGATGCAGTGCAGCCTCATCTTGATCTTGTTCCCTGACTTCAAAGTTAGGGAATGCCACAAAGGCATGTGGCACCATACTGTTGTTCGGCGACTGCGGCAAGTCAGCCTTGTCTTTGCCAAGATTCACATAAAACCAAGACTTCAACCACCCACCCCATCTATTTTTGGCGCACGACACAAGCTTGTACATCTCATATGTAGTCCTACTAGTCTTCGGCGTAAATGTACAACTTCCAAAATGAGTCACCTTGGTACCCATTGTCTTCTTATACTCGTGTAGGAAATAATGTTTCATGAAAACATCAATCGAGGGTTCCCCCCGTAAGTAGTCGTCACCTAAATATACTTTGATAGTGCGATTATGGCATTCGGTGTTAGCCGATGCAGTTACACGTGAAAGCGCCCCAGGACTTTACTAGAAAGCGGCGACAGGGAAAGCGAAGTCCCACATAAAAAATGCTTCAAAGACCACGGCTTCTCCCTAGGGGTTCTGTGTCCTCTCTATCGTAGGAACTCGCCCAGTCCCTGCTCCTAAAAACCCTCAGTAGCTGGAATTCTCACACTCGGCTTGAGGAATTCGCTGACCGCCCGAATTCCACGATCTCCAGGATGGCACCGCGCTATACGCCAGATCCACTCACCGTCAAAAACATCGCTAGAGGGGGTTCGCTGTTGGACGAGGAGGAGGAAGAGGGCATCGACACATACTGATGGCGGCGACGAGCAGTTTGCATGATCCTCGCCAGAACGTGCAATGACAGCGACATCAACAGCGAGGAATGCGGCGGCGATCTAAAGCAAGCGCGAGAAAGTATGGAAGCAGAACACGAAGAAGAAGCCATAAGAAAACAAACCCTAGTTGCCCTGCCCCTTTTATAATGGGTGCACGACTCCTTGAAAATGTTGTAGCCGCCCATCATCAAAAGGTGTGCCTGCAACATCATGCCTACAACATCACCCGACAACGGTCACATTTTTAAGCAACGACTCAACTTGTGATCGAGGGCAACATCCGTCTACCTCTTCCAGAGGACTTCATGATCGTCTTAACAAGTTGAACCCCTCCCTCGAGGGGCTTGTGTTGGGATGAGAACGAAACATGCCCTCGGTCACCTCCTACTTGTTTACTGATCAATCGCTTTAAGTGCCTAACACAGGGCATACATCTGAGGAGAAAAGCGAAGGCATGCGTAATAGGAAGTGCCTCATTCCAATCCAAGAGTTTGAAGGCCTTTCTGCCTCGATAGCGAGAGGCAGTGGCCTTCGACCAATGAGAGGTCGACCCATTGTGGCGGAGGCGAGGCGAATATCGCGAAGGCTTTGCAAGGGTCTTCATCAAGCTCAAGCTCATCGAGGCCACTTCTTGTGCCGGGGGCGAAGGCCCGGAGGCTATGTCCATGACCGCACCAAGGTGGGTCGATCCCTATCTAGGTCGGGCCCACCAAACATCCTCCGACGGCCCAGAAGATTTGGTGTAGCTAGGATAAAAACGGATCCGCCCTGTAATTATCCTATTGTACAACATATTCTGGGAATATACTAGGTAACTAGGGGCACAAATGTACTTAGGCCACCTACCCCCTATAAATACCCCCGTTCTGAAGCTAGACTAGGACACACTTGACAAGACATTTGCGCCCCTAGCTTATGGTTTTGTCGTGCCTCCTTCTTGCCACCTGTCACCATATTCCCAAGTGCTTGGACCCACAACGTTCAGACCCACAATAGAAAATACTTCTAGTCACAACAGGTGAAATGGGTTAAGCGGTAGATTTTAATTGTTGCTATAAATATTTCGATTAGCATAATTTACTTCTCCTCTTAGATATCTCGATCCTTTCACAATCATTCCCTAGTTATTGTGACTCAATTGCTGTTGGGGACATATTGTCCTTCTTATCAGGGTGTTTTTAAACAAAGGTTTCCGATTTATCTCCAACAATCTAAATAACATCGGTGATTTTATGTCATGGTATTTTTCCTAATTTTTCTTAGTAGATTAAGAGAAATTTCATGTTATATTGGTACTGATTTTTTCCTAACATGATTTTTCAAAGATTTATGATGAGACACATTCATTCTCATTTTTACTCGCCTACTTTCTAGCAGTTAGGTGGATGTCACACCCGGGTTTCAGGGGTCCAAAACCCGAGCGCGAAATAAACACCAGCTATGCTGGGACCAAGTCTCACACATATGATGAATAGCGGTACAGAAACGAATGTCACATCTTTACTATATAATAGGAGTTCTGTACAAAATAAATAAATAATTACATCATATGGAGACAACGATCCAGCAATCCAAAGTTGACTGGGAGACGACGACCTAGACCTCTCACGACCTCGTCATGGCATCCTCCATGCGCCTCATCTTGCGGTACCTGTTCTTAACCTGTGGGGGGTGTGAGGCAGCAAGAGTGAGCTCACATACGTTCATCGCTCAACAAGTTGTGGAGAATAATGTGCATGAACTCGCCAAAGGTGGAGCTCATGTGAAGTGTAAGGCTAACCAAAGAGGATGGTTAGAGCTGAGCATTGCTTTTAAAGTTGGTCAAAATTTTATTAGCAATTGCTAAGTATAAGTAAATACCAACCCAATTAAGTAGTAGAACAAAAATGATAACAACACCCTCAATGCAATGCATATGACAAATTGAATTTAATTCCATAAATTAATCATCTGAGGGTTCGAGCTGCTCATGACCGTGAGCACGGCTGATATACCAGTTTTACACTCTTCAGAGGTTGCGCGTCTTTACCCACAAGTCATGTTACTCATCTTCCAAGAGAAAGCCAATCTCATACACCTCTACCGAGGAGGCGAGGCAGGGTCACTAGCTTCAGAAAACCCGCTATAGTTTCTAGGAAGCTCCAATGCAGGGACCCCTAGCCTGACCGTCATCGCAGCAAAATCAACCCAAGGCCTCCCTACACTAACCACTCCCTTACTGCCCTTGTCCCTTTCGGGTAAGGTAGTCCTCCACTAGCTTTCCTAACTAGTCAGCCAAGGGCGTCCCATACCACTCTTGTGGTAGCACTGTTTTCCCGAGTGCTCGCTCTATGTTCCAATTAACATAATGATCTCATCATGAATAGTAAATAACAATTGATAAAAGTATGATCATGAACATTGTGTATCTCTATACCCAAAATCACATAAAGCAATAACAGATACTACCCAAAAATTCAGTGATAAACAAGGTATAAAGATAGTCAAACTAGGGTAACCTATTGGGTCCCATCAAAATTAACCTATGCATATCATTATGATTAATAAGAACATGATTGAGTAAAAAGAAGTGATCAAGGGCACAACTTGCCTGGGACTTAAGATTCCAGGTACCAGGATGATCTTCACATGACTCGTAGCCTCGCGCTAGTCGTAGCAATACAAACAAACATGGTATAGACAAAATTAACATAACACCAAACATAAGAACAAACTGCGTATTAATAATCTACGCGTTGCTACGAGATCGTGAGTTCGAGAACTACTAAAATCGGAGTTACGGTTATAAAGTTATGATTTATGGGAGATCCCTATGATTTATCTACCAAACTATATTATAAATTGATTAGCGTAAATCATATGAGAGATTATTCTACGAATAATTAATTCTACTTTAATCTTAATTATAACTTGACTAGAGATCACATTTTAACCCAAATTATAACTATGGACATGTTAGCTTTGATTAAAAGAGTTAATCTAGTAGACATAGGTTAAATATATATCTAACTATAAAATTATACAATATGGTATAATTAATACTGTTACTACATAATAAATATTCATATGAATCTAGCGCAACTTGAACGGATTGAAACAGAGTTAAAATGAATTAGTTATGTTTTTCCGAAGTTATTTAGTACCTAGAGTAGAGTAATTCAAGTGAATAATTTTAATTCAAGTTTCATGGCTAAACAAAGTTACTATGTGATAAACAATATTAAAAAAATTAATGCCACTGGAATGAATCGATTTGGAGTTAAGATGGATTTAATATCATTTATACAAGTTTCTGGATTTATTTTATATTAAAAATCATTTTTCAAATTAATTTCTCGATTTTATTAAATGTCTAGACTACGCGAAAACTACCAAAGAGTACAGGGGCTAAACTATAAAATTCCCGAGACTCAGAGTTATACAGTGATGGACTGCGGGTTGATACTCTATTCTTCTAGGGTCTCGTTTAGAAAACGCAAACAGCGAAGGGGTATTGCGCGATCAGGGCCGTTGGATCATCAATCAAGCGCCCAGATTAGATCACCCTGATCTGAAACGGTACGCATTTGTGGCCCCAGATCCCGAGTTCATGGCCCGGATTTAATTAACCCAAGTCTAGTCCCTACCGTGGATCCGATTATCAACGTTCGAGAGCCGGGCCTCCCCCATCGGGTATGGCCAACTAAATCTACACCACCCATCCTTTGATCTATGGACACGAAGGTCCCGGCCTAAACGTTCTCCCTATTTCAAATCTGCACCACACATTTGAAGATCCACGGTCATCTCTCTTTCCCCCAACTCCGATACAGTGACGGCAACGCAAATGCCGCCGCGGCGGGGCTTCGCCGACAAGCCACCCACGGGACACGCACATGTCCCCATCCTCAAATTGGATCACAGAAACACGAAGAGGAGATGGTAGCGAACATACGAAAGGGAGAATTACCAGAAATCATGCACGCAGAGGTTGCCGACCCCGGCACTTGGCGGTCAGACGGCGGCGCTGGATTCACGGCGAGCGATTGCCATCGACCGCTAACCCTCAGAGACCAATTAGCAGTGCGTGCGCGATCAACACGGGGTGGAGATCCCCCCAGACCTTCCACAAACGCCGGGCGACAATGAGCTCGAAAGGAAGCCCCAGAGGTCTGATTCCCAATGGTTAGGGCGGACGACGGTCCGGCTGGCGTCGCGGCGGCAAGGGCCGACGAGGGTAGTCCCAGCTTTATACCCCGATGCCATCCAACCATGTAGCGAGCGCACCAGGTCAACAAAACGCGTGGTTTGCGTGAGAATCTATTGCGCTTAAGGCCAGTCGCCGCAATCCCGGGGAGAGACATATGACCGAGCGGTCCCACAACCAGAGGAAGAGCCTCACGTGAGGTTACAGCGACCGCCAAGTGGACCCCAGTCGCCAGCGGCACGCGCGCGTGATAAGGGAACTTGGGCCGTGTGGTAGAAGAGGGCGAAGTGGTCCGGAAGCGGAAATGGGCCCACGCGCGAGTTTTCTATTTTCTTTTCTTTTTCTTTTATTTTCCTATTTTGTTTACTCTTTTCCATTTCCAAATATAGAATTTGATTTCAAATCTTGTAGTATAATTTGTACTCAATTTAAATATTCATCTTGAACATACCAGTGTGGGATTTATTTATTTATGAATTTATTTTGTATTTTATAATATTTCTTTCTCCTTTTCTTTTTTTTGTTCTTTCTTTTCTATTCCAAAGTTCTTACTTCAAATTCAAAACTCTCAATCTTAATCTCAAATTTCCCAGGTGTCAAAATTAATACTACTGTGAATATAACCTCTACTATTTTCAATATTTGTCGGCGTTTCGGACCCGCGAGGACCGTCAACCGACCAGTAAATTTGTTGTTGCGTGTCCCTGCCCAGATGGGTTGATGCAAGATGGAACACAAGCGGGGGAATGAAGCTTATATTATCTTGCACCGGGGTGCTCGTAGTAGGGGTTACAAGCGTCGCGAGAGAGCGAGGGCGAGAGAGAGAGAGAGAGAGAGAGAGAGAGAGAGAGAGAGAGAGTCTCTGCGTGCTGCATGTCTCGTCTGCCCCGCGTCCCTGCGTTCCCCCTCTGTCCACGTCCTGCGTCAACGTGAATGTATCTCATCGTGAACCTGAACGCGAACCCCCCTTAGGAAGGCCCTGGACACCCCCTTTTATAGATACAAGGAGATGTCCAGCTGTACAACAGGGTGTAGCTATGCGCTAACGTGGCTGGCGGGGGAGTGCCTTGAGCCCTGTACACGAGCTATCGTGGCCGTCGGAGAAGTGCCTTGAGCCCTGTAGAAGCACAGCTATCGGCGCGGCATGGATCCTGCTGATGTTGTCTTGCTTCCGTAGGGGGTTTGAGAGCAACCAACGTCATGGGCGCACGCGGGGAACCATCATTACCTGTTGCCGGAGTAACCTTACATGGGACACCGGTCTTGTTCCTTCATAGCCTCAGGCGTCTAGCTAGGAGTAGGGTAATGATGCATCCCCTGTAGCGTAGTCGGTCCGAGGCCCAGGTCGAGCGAGGCGGAGACTTCTCCTGAGGCCGAGGCTGGGGTCGGGCGAGGTTGTGACTCCTCCTGAGGCCGAGGCTGAGGGCAAGGCCTGGGGTCGGGCGAGGCGGAGACTTCCTCCCGAGGCCGAGGCTAAGGCCGAGGCCTGAGGTCGGGCGAGGCGGAGCTCCCTGCTGCGCCCGAGGCTGAAATCGGGAGAGGTCACGACTCATTGTTGCTAGTCTTGCCCTGGTGGTTGGCACAGTAGCCGGAGCAGGGTGAATAGCGCTGTTTTCCTGTCAGATCGGTCAGTAAAGGGGCGAAGTGACTGCGGTCACTTCGACCTTGCCGACTGAGGCACGCATGTGTCAGGATAAGGTGTTAGGCGATCCCCGCATTAAATGCGCATGCGATACGGTCGGCTGGTAAGGCGATTTGGCCAAGGTCGCTGCACGACAAAGTCTGCCCGAGCTGGGCTTGAGCCGAGGGTGTGTCTGCTGACTGAGGGGACCCTCGGGCGAGGCGTGAATCCGTCCGGAACTACTGTTCCCGCCCGAGGCTGGGCTCGGATGAGGTCGTGTCCCTCGGTAGACGTGGCCTTGACTTGAACCGCGCTTTACCAGCCGTGTATGGTTTGTTCTGAAGATGTTTTCCAGCCGGATTAAGGAGCATTGGGGGTACCCCTAATTACGGTACCCGACAGTAGACCTCGAGCCTCAAAGGGAGTGCGGGCACTCGCTTGGAGGTTCTGTCGGATTTTTGCAAGGGGACCGGCCCTTCTCTGTTATATTTTGTTCCGGTGGGTGCGCGCGAGCGCACCCGCCGGGTGTAGCCCCTGAGGCCTCGGAGGAGTGGTTTGACTCCTCTGAGGTCTTAATTCTTTTTGCGATGCCTCGGGTGGCCTTGTTGTTCCCTCATGCGGCCTGGCCGTAGCTCGGGTGCATGGTCAGGCGCCGAGTTTTCACGCTGGTTTGTTGACGTGGTCAACGGTTCGGCCGTAGCCTGGTGCGAGAGCAGCCCCTGAGCCTCTGCACGGAGCGAGAGGACGATCAAGGACCGTCTTGACTTTTATTGTACGCCCTTCGTCGCCTTTCCGCAAGGAGGAAGGGGGGAAAGCGCCATGTTGCCCTCGGAGGGCGCCAAACATGGTGTTTCCCGTGAGTTGCTAACGGGTGATCCGAGTGGACGCCCGAGCCCCGTTCGATAAGGGTCGGCTAGTGGCCTAGAGGCGCGCTCCAAAAGTACCTGCAGGTGATTTGCCGGACCCGGACCCATTCGATAGGGTCCGAGGGCTCGATGCCTCCCTCCGGTGGGATTCCGTTACAAAATCGTTCCCGCTGGTCTCGGAAATGTCCTAGGGTACCTCGGGAGCGTAGCCCGAGCCTCGGCCATGTAACGGACGTACCCAGGGTCATCCCTGACTCTGCATGCTCTGGGCGGCTGTCGAACCCTTCCGAGGGGCCAGCCTTTGAACCCTTGATCAGTAAAGGGCACGGAGCCCGAGTGCTTTGGGGCGGTTGCCGAACCTCGGACGGCGCAACCTTCGAACCCCTGATCAGTAGGAGGGCTCGGGGCTCGTTTCCTTCGCTGGGAAGGATCCTTTTTTGAAATATCCCCTTTCCCGGTCCCTGTGGCAAGAGAGAGAAAGAGGGAAAGAAAAAGGACATGAATTTAAATAAGGTGGCACACCTTTTTTGACGCGATCATCATGACGGAGGTGAAACGGCGCCCGCTTCTTCTGCCGGAGGTGTCGCTTGCCCTGCCAAGGAGTTAATGCGACGAGACGGGCGATTCGCGGGGCGTCTGTTGCGCGTGCGCGAGCCGTTCGAGGAACGGAACACGAGTGCGTCGTCTTTACTCCGTGGGAGAGGGCTTCTCTGCCGTTTCGGGAGAGGATGCGAGCCTGTAGGTGATTGGACCGCTGCTTCCGCCCGTTTGTTGCTGCAATTACTGCCGGTCCGCTTTTGGCCATATCGATCGTCGCGCCTATCCCCGCGGCTGACTGACCCATGATCGTTGCACTCAATTGGCATCGTTGGGTCATGCGCAGGGCTGCCTCGAGTCGCGGTACCGGTTCTGCAGTCGAGAAGATGCGGCATTGGCGCGAGTGGCGGTGCGGTTTCCTTGCACGTAGTAACCGTTGCGCCGGTTACATGACAGGTGGGCCTAGGCCTTCATGCTGGACCGCTGGATGCGACGAAGCTGAAAGGGTGCACAACCGTGGTGCGGTGGCGTGCTTCCTGCATGGCGGTCCACCCTTTCGACCGCTGGTCTCGGCGAGGATGGGGGAACGCTTATAACCACGGGGCAGTTACATGCTTCGTGTGCGGCGATTTGGCTTCTTCTGTTTTGGGTCAGCTCGCATGATGTGTGGGACCCAGACCCCGCGTCAGAGGGTGAGAACCCTGGAGCACGTTGGTGGAGACTTTGCCCGTGACGCTTGGGGGTGTGAATGAGGAGATCTGCCTTTAAAAAGGGATCGACCCCCTAGGCAGTAGCCATGCCTTCACACTCTTCGCATTCATCGTGCCCTTCCACCCTCCGAGCCCCCAGATGGGGTGCACTCGTTTTGCCTTCTTCTTGCTGTTGTTGGAGGAGCGCGGCCCCGTGGGGGTTGGCGCTCTCCAGTCATCGCTCGACTTCAAGGATTTTCATCATGCAGCCCGGCTGCAGTCCCTCACCAATGGTCATCCGTAGGGATGATCACCAGCCTTGCGGTGGGGAGAAGCAAGCCGGGCTGTGGCCTCTACCTTGCCCTCAGCTTCAAGGATGTTCATCATCCGAGCTGGGGAGGAGGGCATGCCGAGTTGGGGCCTGCCTCCGCGTGGGCCGATGGCCCGCTTCTTCCTCCAACATTCGGGGGAGAAGGGCATCCTCCAGCCCTGTGGAGGAGGCGTCCTCCAGCCATGCGGGGGAAGGCGAACTGCTGCTGCTTGGTCAAGGTGCAGCTGTCCGTCCTCCATCCGGGTGACGGTCGTGTCGTGCGCAGGTGGCTGCTGTCGCCGGTGCCGAAGTGGGCAGGTGGTCGCTATCGTCGGTGCTGAGGTGGTGGTTGCCATAGGTGAGGCTTCCCCTTGCCGAAGCGGTTGCCTCCACCGATGAGACCGTCAGTGCCACCTGCGCTCCGGACCTCCGGCTCTTTGGCTTTAATGGCTGGTTCTCGTCCCCCGTGAGGGGACGTGAACAAGGGCCTTTCAGCAGTAGCATTTGCCCTGAGGCCATCGCTGTTGCTGTCTAGCCACCCAAGGTGGAGGTCGTTGTCGCGCTGCTGGTGCAGTGGTCACCGACGAGCCACCTGGAGTTTGTTATCCTGCAGGCCTCCTGGTGTGAAGGTTGTTCATTCCTGCGTGAATGGATCCGGAGTCCTATTTGTAATGGTACCCTCTTGAGAGTGAGATGTAATAGCTTTAAGTACTAAGACATCTGCCGTAGGTTGGGACAACCGCCGAGGGCGTTGCCGACGTCTAAGTCTAGGTACCATTGTTACCCCAAGTACGTGTGTTTGTTCTTTGTGGCTGCTGAGGCCTGAATATTTGTGTATAAAGCCGTGTTTCTTTCCTCTTGTTTCGAGCATTAGGACTTGTTCGTGAAAGGGAAATGTGCCCTTGGGCCATTTCTAAGTATTTTGGTGATTGAGTGCCAACACAAGTGCTTAAATGTAAATCTATGCCCATGAATGGACAAAGTGCAAATCAAGAGCAAAGGTATGTTTCTAAGTCTTAGTACATTGGTTTTGTGTACTAATATACTTGTCTAAGAATCAGAAACAGAAAGAAGAAGAAAAGAGAAGAGTTGGCTGTGTACAGCCAAGAGGCTGTTTCGGTCTGGGGCACCGGACTGTCCGGTGGTGCACCGGACAGTGTCCGGTGCGCCAGGCTGGCTCGAGCGAAGTGGCCGCTCTTGGGAATTCGACGACGGCGTACGGCTAAAATTCACCGGACTGTCCGGTGTGCACCGGACTGTCCGGTGAGCCAACGGTCGGCCGGGCCAACGGTCGGCCGCGGAATCTGCGCGCGACACGTGGCCGGGCCAACGGTCGGAAGGGGGCACCGGACTGTCCGGTGTGCACCAGACATGTCCGGTGCGCCAACGGCTCCCAGATCTGCAACGGTCGGCTGCGCCATTTTAGGAAGGAGATCGGGCACCAGACAGTGTCCGGTGTGCACCGGACTGTCCGGTGCGCCCGATGACAGAAGGCAAGATCAGCCTTCCAGAATTGCTCTCAACGGCTCCTAGCTGCCTTGGGGCTATAAAAGGGACCCCTAGGCGCATGGAGGAGAACACCAAGCAACCTTAGAGCATTCTTGATCATCCACACTCAGTCTTTGCGCATTCGTTTGTCATTCTCAGTGATTCGAGCTCCGTTCTAGTGAGAACTTTGAGACAGTCTTTTGAGCTCGATTCTTGGCCTTGTGTGTGCGCATTTTGCTGTGGATTTGTGTGTGTTGCTTCCCTTCCTTACTCCGTGATTCTTTGTGAACATCAAAAGTGTAAGGGCGAGAGGCTCCAAGTTGTGGAGATTCCTCGCGAACGGGATAAGAAAAGAAAAGCATAACACTGTGGTATTCAAGTTGATCATTGGATCACTTGAGAGGAGTTGAGTGCAACTCTCGTCCGTTGGGACGCCACAACGTGGAGTAGGCAAGTTTTGTACTTGGCCGAACCACGGGATAAATCACTGTGTCTTCTCTGTGTTGAATTCTTTGTGATTATCGTATTGTGCAAGACCTTCTCTCTAGCCACTTGGCATAAACTGTGCTAACGTTTAACCAAGTTTTATGGCTTAAGTTTTTAAGTTTCACAGGATCACCTATTCACCCCCCTCTAGGTGCTCTCAATTGGTATCGGAGCCGTTCTCTTCAAGAAAGGGACTAACCACCCGAAGAGATGGATCCTAAAGGCAAGGGGATGGTGATCAACGACAAGGAAAAGGAGTCCTTCGTCAACGAGCCCAATGATGACAAGCCCACCGACTCAGGCTCGGGCCACAAAAGAAAAGACGGGAGAAAGAAGAAGGCAAGGCGCATCAAGGAAATTGTCTACTACGACAGCGACGAATCTTCCTCCTCCCAAAAGGATGACGACGACTACGATAGACGAAAGACGGTTAACTCAAACTTTTCTTTCGATTATTCGCGCATCCCGCATAGTTCAAATGCTCAATTGCTTCCCATTCCACTTGGCAAGCCCCCTCACTTTGATGGAGAGGATTACGGATTTTGGAGCCACAAGATGCGTACTCACCTGTTTTCCCTCCATCCAAGCATTTGGGAGATTGTGGAAAGTGGAATGAAATTTGATAGCTCGGATAGCCCTATGTTTATTAATGAACAGATTCATAGAAATGCACAAGCTACTACTGTATTGCTAGCCTCTTTGTGCAGGGACGAGTATCACAAGGTGAGCGGCTTGGACAATGCCAAGCAGATCTGGGACACCCTCAAGATCTCTCATGAGGGAAACGATGTCACCTTGCTCACCAAAATGGAGTTGGTGGAAGGCGAACTTGGACGGTTCGCGATGATAAGGGGGGAGGAGCCGACGCAAACATACAACCGACTCAAGACCCTTATCAACAAAATAAGGAGCTACGGGAGCACGCGATGGACGGACCACGACGTCGTCCGCCTAATGCTAAGGTCATTTACCGTTCTTGATCCTCATTTGGTGAACAATATACGTGAAAATCCCAGGTACACCAAGATGTCGCCTGAAGAAGTTCTTGGGAAATTCGTTAGTGGGCGAATGATGATCAAGGAGGCAAGGTACGTGGACGACGCCTTGAATGGTCCGATCAACGAGCCGCAACCCCTTGCTCTCAAAGCAACACGAAGCAAGGAGGCGCTACCTAGCAAGGTGGCACAGATTGAGGCGGTCGGACTTAATGATGAAGAGATGGCTCTCATCATCAAAAGATTCAAGACGGTGCTTAAAGGTCGCAAGGGACAGCCAAGCAAGACCAAAGCCAAGGGGAAGCGCTCATGCTTCAAATGCGGTAAGCTTGGTCATTTTATTGCTAACTGTCCCGACAATGATAGTGATCAGGATCAAGGGAACAAGAGGGAGAAAAAGAAGAACTATAAGAAGGCAAAGGGCGAGGCTCATCTGGGCAAGGAGTGGGATTCGGACTGCTCTTCATCCGACTCCGACAATGAAGGACTCGCCGCCACCGCCTTCAACAAGTCATCCCTCTTCCCCAACGAGCGTCACACTTGCCTCATGGCAAGGGAGAAGAAAGTAAGCACTCCTAATACTAGTACTTATGCTTCTTCAAGTGAGGATGAGTCCAGTGATGATGATGAGATAGATTACTCATGTTTATTCAAGGGATTAGATAGAACTAAGGTAGACAAAATTAATGAATTGATTGATGCCTTGAATGATAGGAATATACTGTTAGAAAAGCAAGAGGATTTGTTGTATGAAGAACATGATAAATTTGTAGAAGCTCAGAAATCTCTTGCTCTAGAAATTAAAAGGAATGAAATGCTCTCTAGTGAGTTATCTTCTTGTCATGAAACCATTGCCTCTTTAAAAAGTGTTAATGATGATTTAAATGCTAAACTAGAAGTAGCTAGTAAATCTAATTCTTGTGTAGAGCATGTTACAATCTGTAAGAGGTGTAAAGATTTTGATGTTGATGCTTGTAGTGATCATGTAGTTTCAATTTCCAAATTAAATGAGGAATTGGCTAGTCTTAATGCTCAACTTAAGACTAGCAAGAGTAATTTTGATAAGCTAAAATTTGCAAGGGATGCCTACACAATTGGTAGACACCCCTCAATTAAGGATGGACTTGGCTACAAGAAGGAAGCCAAGAACTTGACAAGCCATAAGGCTCCCATCTCCGCTAAGGAGAAAGGGAAGGCCCCTATGGCTAGTAGTGTGCAAAAGAACCATGCCTTTATGTACCATGATAGGAGACAATCTAGAAATGCTTATAGGAGATATAACACATATGATGTTTTTGATTCTCATGACATGTTTGCTTCTAGTTCTTCTTATGTGCATGATAGAAATGTTGGTAGGAATGCTGTTCATAATATGCCTAGGAGAAATGTTGTTAATGTTCCTAGGAAAGTAATGAATGAACCCTCTACAATTTATCATGCTTTAAATGCTTCCTTTGCTATTTGTAGAAAGGATAGGAAAATAGTTGCTAGGAAGTTAGGGGCAAAATGCAAGGGAGACAAAACTTGCATTTGGGTCCCTAAGGATATTTGCACTAACCTTGTAGGACCCAACATGAGTTGGGTACCTAAGACCCAAGCCTAAATTTGCCTTGCAGGTTTATGCATCCGGGGGTTCAAGCTGGATTATCGACAGCGGATGCACAAACCATATGACGGGGGAGAAGAAGATGTTCACCTCCTACGTCAAGAATAAGGATTCCCAAGATTCAATTATATTCGGTGATGGGAATCAAGGAAAGGTAAAAGGGTTAGGTAAAATTGCAATTTCTAATGAGCACTCTATCTCCAATGTGTTTTTAGTTGAGTCTCTTGGTTACAATTTGCTATCTGTTAGTCAATTATGTAATATGGGATATAACTGTTTGTTTACAAATATAGATGTGTCTGTCTTTAGAAGATGTGATGGTTCACTAGCTTTTAAGGGTATTCTAGACGGCAAGCTTTACTTAGTTGATTTTGCAAAAGAAGAGGCCGGTCTAGATGCATGCTTAATGGCTAAGACTTGCATGGGCTGGCTGTGGCATCGCCGCTTAGCACATGTGGGGATGAAGAACCTCCACAAGCTTCTAAAGGGAGAACACGTGATAGGTCTAACCAATGTTCATTTCGAAAAAGATAGACCTTGTGCAGCTTGTCAAGCAGGGAAACAGGTGGGAGGCTCTCATCACACCAAAAATGTGATGACAACGTCAAGACCCCTGGAGTTGCTACATATGGACCTCTTCGGACCCGTCGCCTATCTAAGCATAGGAGGAAGTAAGTATGGTTTAGTTATTGTTGATGACTTTTCCCGCTTCACTTGGGTGTTCTTTTTGCAGGATAAGTCTGAAACCCAAGGGACCCTCAAGCGCTTCCTCAGGAGAGCTCAAAATGAGTTTGAGCTCAAGGTGAAGAAGATTAGGAGCGACAACGGGTCCGAGTTCAAGAACCTTCAAGTGGAGGAGTTCCTTGAGGAGGAAGGGATCAAGCACGAGTTCTCCGCTCCCTACACACCACAGCAAAATGGTGTGGTAGAGAGGAAGAACAGGACGCTAATCGATATGGCGAGGACGATGCTTGGAGAATTCAAGACCCCCGAGTGTTTCTGGTCGGAAGCCGTGAACACGGCTTGCCACGCCATCAACAGGGTCTACCTTCATCGCCTCCTCAGGAAGACTTCGTATGAGCTACTAACCGGTAACAAACCCAATGTATCTTACTTTCGTGTATTTGGGAGCAAGTGCTACATTCTAGTAAAGAAGGGTAGAAATTCTAAGTTTGCTCCCAAAGCTGTAGAAGGGTTTTTGTTAGGTTATGACTCAAATACAAAGGCGTATAGAGTCTTCAACAAATCATCGGGTTTGGTTGAAGTCTCTAGCGACGTTGTATTTGATGAGACTAATGGCTCTCCAAGAGAGCAAGTTGTTGATTGTGATGATGTAGATGAAGAAGATGTTCCGACAGCCGCTATACGAACCATGGCGATTGGAGAAGTGCGGCCACAGGAACAAGATGAACGAGATCAACCTTCTTCCTCAACAATGGTGCATCCCCCAACTCAAAACGATGAACAGGTTCATCAAGAGGAGTGTGATCAAGGGAGAGCACAAGATGATCATGTGATGGAGGAAGAAGCACAACCGGCACCTCCAACCCAAGTTCGAGCGATGATTCAAAGGGATCATCCCGTCGACCAAATTCTGGGTGATATTAGCAAGGGAGTAACTACTCGCTCGAGATTAGTTAATTTTTGTGAGCACTACTCCTTTGTCTCTTCTACTAAGCCTTTCAGGGTAGAAGAGGCCTTGCTAGATCCGGACTGGGTGTTGGCCATGCAGGAGGAACTCAACAACTTCAAGCGCAATGAAGTTTGGACACTGGTGCCTCGTCCCAAGCAAAACGTTGTGGGAACCAAGTGGGTTTTCCGCAACAAACAGGACGAGCACGGGGTGGTGACAAGGAACAAGGCTAGACTTGTGGCAAAAGGTTATGCCCAAGTCGCAGGTTTGGACTTTGAGGAGACTTTTGCTCCTGTGGCTAGGCTAGAATCAATTCGTATCTTGCTAGCATATGCCGCTCACCATTCTTTCAGGTTGTTCCAAATGGATGTGAAGAGCGCTTTCCTCAACGGGCCAATCAAGGAGGAGGTGTACGTGGAGCAACCCCCTGGCTTCGAGGATGAACGGTACCCCGACCACGTGTGTAAGCTCTCTAAGGCGCTCTATGGACTTAAGCAAGCCCCAAGAGCATGGTATGAATGCCTTAGAGACTTTCTAATTGTTAATGCTTTCAAGGTTGGGAAAGCCGATCCAACTCTTTTTACAAAGACATGTGATGGTGATTTGTTTGTGTGCCAAATTTATGTCGATGACATAATATTTGGTTCTACTAACCAAAAGTCTTGTGAAGAGTTTAGCAGGGTGATGACGCAGAAATTCGAGATGTCAATGATGGGCGAGTTGAACTACTTCCTTGGGTTCCAAGTGAAGCAACTCAAAGATGGCACCTTCATCTCCCAAACGAAGTACACACAAGATCTGCTAAAGCGGTTTGGGATGAAGGACGCCAAGCCCGCAAAGACTCCGATGGGGACCGACGGACACACCGACCTCAACAAAGGAGGTAAGTCCGTTAATCAAAAAGCATACCGGTCAATGATAGGGTCTTTACTTTATTTATGTGCTAGTAGACCGGATATTATGCTGAGCGTATGCATGTGTGCTAGATTTCAATCCGATCCTAAGGAGTGTCACTTAGTGGCGGTGAAGCGAATTCTTAGATATTTGGTTGCTACGCCCTGCTTCGGGCTCTGGTATCCAAAGGGGTCTACTTTTGACTTGGTTGGATACTCAGATTCCGACTATGCTGGATGTAAGGTCGATAGGAAGAGTACATCGGGGACGTGCCAATTCTTAGGAAGGTCCCTGGTGTCATGGAACTCTAAGAAACAAACCTCCGTTGCCCTATCCACCGCTGAGGCCGAGTACGTTGCCGCAGGACAGTGTTGCGCGCAACTACTTTGGATGAGGCAAACCCTCAGGGACTTTGGCTACAATTTGAGCAAAGTCCCACTCCTATGTGACAATGAGAGTGCTATCCGCATGGCGGAAAATCCTGTTGA
Source organism: Zea mays (assembly GCF_902167145.1). Taxonomy (NCBI): domain Eukaryota; kingdom Viridiplantae; phylum Streptophyta; class Magnoliopsida; order Poales; family Poaceae; genus Zea; species Zea mays. The sequence goes on along the minus strand of NC_050103.1, from coordinate 89,535,209 downwards.
ACACAGCCGCACAAAGCACATTGACATCTGACATCACTTTTTGAGAGACCACCAGCAAAAGGGGGATATCGAAGTGTTTCATGTTAGCACCGAGAACCAGCTAGCCGATATCTTTACCAAGCCTCTAGATGAGAAGACCTTTTGCAGGCTGCGTAGTGAGCTCAATATCTTAGATTCGCGAAACTTGGATTGAAATGTAGCATACATGCGTTTATGCTTTTGTTCATGTTCATTCTGCATTTTGTTGCTTATTGTGGTGCTCAAGTTGTACAAACACTCCCTGGACCTCATCAGTCCTGTTTGCAAGTGATGCACATATTTAGGGGGAGCTGTGCTACAACTTGACCCTTTGAGACTAACCATGTACTTGAGTTTGGTTGTTTTAGTCTCCAAGGAGAATTGAAAGGGAAAAAGGTGGACTTGGACCGTGAAAGACTTCCACTGCACTCCGATGAGAGGGTAACTTATTCCAAGTTCATCTTTAAACTCTTATTGCCTATTTGCTCTTAATTGAAGATTTTGGTGAGGCAATGGGGTTAAAGGGCCAAGATTGATCCCGTTTTGGTGCTTGATGCCAAAGGGGGAGAAAATAAAGGCCAAAGCAATAAATGGATCAGCTACCACTTGAGAAACTTTGAAAACAGTAGGATAAAGCTTTTGGTTTGTCAAAACTCTTGCATTGTCTCTTTTGTCAAAAGTTGGTCTCTTGTGGGGAGAAGTGTTGATTATGGGAAAAAGGGGGAGTTTTTGGAATCTTGAATCAATTTTCTTTGGAAAACCTCTCTTTATGTCTCTACAAGTGGATTTGACTTAGAGATAGGATTTTGAGTTTGATTTGCAAAAACAAACCAAGTGGTGGCAAAGGATGATCCATATATGCCAAATTGAATCAAAATAAATTTGAGTTTTATTTGAAGTGGTATTGCACTTGTTCTAGTTGCTTTATGTTGTGTTGGCATAAATCACCAAAAAGGGGGAGATTGAAAGGGAAATGTGCCCTTGGGCCATTTCTAAGTATTTTGGTGATTGAGTGCCAACACAAGTGCTTAAATGTAAATCTATGCCCATGAATGGACAAAGTGCAAATCAAGAGCAAAGGTATGTTTCTAAGTCTTAGTACATTGGTTTTGTGTACTAATATACTTGTCTAAGAATCAGAAACAGAAAGAAGAAGAAAAGAGAAGAGTTGGCTGTGTACAGCCAAGAGGTTGTTTCGGTCTGGGGCACCGGACTGTCCGGTGGTGCACCGGACAGTGTCCGGTAGGCCAGGCTGGCTCGAGCGAAGTGGCCGCTCTCGGGAATTCGACGACGGCGTACGGCTAAAATTCACCGGACTGTCCGGTGTGCACCGGACTGTCCGGTGAGCCAACGGTCGGCCGGGCCAACGGTCGGCCGCGGAATCTGCGCGCGACACGTGGCCGGGCCAATGGTCGGAAGGGGGCACCGGACTGTCCGGTGTGCACCGGACATGTCCGGTGCGCCAACGGCTCCCAGATCTGCAACGGTCGGCTGCGCCATTTTAGGAAGGAGATCGGGCACCGGACTGTCCGGTGCGCCCGATGACAGAAGGCAAGATCAGCCTTCCAGAATTGCTCTCAACGGCTCCTAGCTGCCTTGGGGCTATAAAAGGGACCCCTAGGCGCATGGAGGAGAACACCAAGCAACCTTAGAGCATTCTTGATCATCCACACTCAGTCTTTGCGCATTCGTTTGTCATTCTCAGTGATTCGAGCTCCGTTCTAGTGAGAACTTTGAGACAGTCTTTTGAGCTCGATTCTTGGCCTTGTGTGTGCGCATTTTGCTGTGGATTTGTGTGTGTTGCTTCCCTTCCTTACTTCGTGATTCTTTGTGAACATCAAAAGTGTAAGGGCGAGAGGCTCCAAGTTGTGGAGATTCCTCGCGAACGGGATAAGAAAAGAAAAGCATAACACTGTGGTATTCAAGTTGATCATTGGATCACTTGAGAGGAGTTGAGTGCAACTCTCGTCCGTTGGGACGCCACAACGTGGAGTAGGCAAGTTTTGTACTTGGCCGAACCACGGGATAAATCACTGTGTCTTCTCTGTGTTGAATTCTTTGTGATTATCGTATTGTGCAAGACCTTCTCTCTAGCCACTTGGCATAAACTGTGCTAACGTTTAACCAAGTTTTGTGGCTTAAGTTTTTAAGTTTCACAGGATCACCTATTCACCCCCCCTCTAGGTGCTCTCAGTTCGTCGGTAGCAGAATCACTTATCCGAGCGTGGGCTACCTTTCGCGGAAGGTGACGAGTGAGGTATCCGTATCCCGGAGGCGTAGGAGTCCCTTGGCTCGGTCGGCCTTGCCGTTCAAGGTCTCTCTCGCTCTTCATTAGGATTCCGCTATCGACGCAGTCGAAAAGCACGAAAGTCGTTTGGCGGAAAACTTTTCCGAGGAAAGATTTGACGCAGAGGGGGCTTCCTCCTTTCTAGACCCAAGGCGACCGCTCGGGCCGGGACCCCTGTGGAGGGTCTGGCTGTGGTCGTCGAGTCTGCCCGGTCTGCCCGAGTCGAGGCCTCGCAGCAGCGTGCCCGGGCCGGAGGTATGTTTTGCCCGCTCTATGACTTTGTTTTTGTCTTCATTCTTCTCCTTGCGTCTGAAGAATGTTGTCATGCTGTCTGCAGGGTTCGAGATGGCTCTTAACGAGGCCGTCAAGAACTGCAAGGCGCTTGCCGAGGCAGCTGAGAAGAAAGAGGCCGAGCGTGTGGCCATGTATGAGGCTATATCGGCTCTTTGCCAGGCCTTCGACCTTGATGGCGTCCCCTCGGGTAGCCCCCCCAGAGTCATCTGCGGGCCTTGGGTGGCCATGTGCGCAACAGACTCCGTGGGGCGCTGCACCACGGCATTAGGCGGGCCTTCGCCGTGCTCGCTTCCCACTATGACGTGGATCTGGAGCGGGTTAGCGAGGGGTACTGCTTACCCGACGAAGAGGAGGCTGCCTTAGCCGAGGTCTAGAGGCTTGACACGGCTGTCGAGGGCCCGAGTGCGGCGTTGGCTTCCTCCTTTGAGGTGGAGATCCTTCCACCCGTGTCGCCGTCTGAGGCCGTGCCAGATTCTGCCGAGGGTGGAAACGACACCGAGGGTGCCGCTCCTCCCCCTACCGATGTCTGAGCCTGCAAGAACAGTTTGCTTTGAAGTATGCGTATGTTTTTCGCGGCCGCTGAGGCCTAAACATTTTAACGTCGGATTATAAAGCTGCATTTTCTTTCCTCTCGTTTTGTGTGTTAAGACTTGTTCGGTAGCAGAATCCCTTGTCCGAGCATGAGTCACTTTTCACGGAAGGTGATGAGTGAGGTATCCGTATCCCGGAGGCGTAGGAGTCCCTCGGCTCGGTCGGCCTTGCTGTTTACGTGTTCTCCCGTCGTTTTTAGGATTCTGTTATCGATATAGTCGAGAAGCACGAAAGTCGTTTTGGTAGAAGAGTTTTCGAGCGTTGGGACTTGTTCGGTAGCAGAATCGCTTATCCGAGCGTGAGCTACTTTTCGTGGAAGGTGATGAGTGAGGTATCTGTATCCCGAAGGCGTAGGAGTCCCTCGGCTCGGTTGGCCTTGCCGTTCAAGGTCTCTCTCGCTCGTCTTTAGGATTCTATTATCGACGCAGTCGAAAAGCGTGAAAGATGTTCTAGTAAAAGACTTTTCCGAGGAAAAATTTTGACGCAGAGGGGGTTCCCCTTCTAGCCCCCGAGGGAGGGTCGGGCTTTTCCGAGGCAAGGCTGATCCTCCCTTGATGGTTAGACTTTATTTATGCATGTAAAGAAAAGCGAGATACATGAACGACTTGAAACATTTTAAGGGTAAAAGAAACGTAGCTGTTGGATGTTCCAAGCATTGCTGTAGACCTCGCCTTGATCGTTGTCCAGCTTGTATGTCCCGGGCTTCAAAATCTTGGCGATGATGAAGGGCCCTTCCCAGGGAGGAGTAAGCTTGTGGCGCCCTCGGGCGTCTTGTCGCAACCGAAGTACCAAGTCTCCTACTTGGAAGCCTCGGGGCCGAACCCTTCGGGCGTGGTAGCGTCGCAGAGACTGCTGATACCGCGCTGAGTGTAGTAAGGCCACGTCTCGAGCCTCTTCCAGCTGGTCCAACGAATCTTCTCGGTTGGTCTGGTTGATTTGGTCGTCGTAAGCCTTTGTCCTCGGGGAACCGTATTCCAAGTCCGTGGGTAAGATGGCCTCGGCCCCATAGACTAGGAAAAACGGTGAGAAACCGGTGGCCCGGCTCGGCATCGTCCTCAGACTCCAAACCACCGAGGGTAGTTCTTTTATCCACCGCTTGTCGAACTTGTTGAGGTCGTTGTAGATCCTCGGCTTTAGTCCCTGCAAAATCATACCGTTGGCGCGCTCCACCTGCCCATTTGTCATTGGGTGAGCTACGGCGGCCCAGTCCACATGGATGTGGTGGTCTTCGCAGAAGTCTAGGAACTTCTTCCCAGTGAACTGAGTGCCATTGTCGGTGATGATGGAGTTTGGGACCCCAAAGCGATGGATGATATTTGTAAAGAACGCCACCGTCTGCTCGGACCCGATGCTGGTTAAGGGTCGGACCTCGATCCACTTGGAGAATTTGTCGATGGCGACCAGCAGGTGCTTGAAGCCCCCGGGTGCCTTCTGCAAGGGACCGACGAGGTCCAAACCCCATACGACAAACGACCAAGTGATGGGTATTGTCTGCAGGGCTTGAGCGGGCAGGTGCGTCTGTCTCGCGTAGAATTGACACCCTCGGCAGGAGCGTACAATCCTAGTGGCATCGGCCACCGCGGTCGGCCAGTAGAAACCTTGTCGGAAAGCGTTTCCGACGAGGGTCCGAGGTGCTGCATGGTGACCGCAAGCCCCCGAGTGTATTTCTTGTAACAACTCTTGTCCTTGGGTGACGGATATGCATCGTCGGAGAATGCCTGAGGGGCTGCGGTGGTACAACTCTTTTTCATCACCCAGTAAAACGAATGACTTGGTGCGCCGAGCCAGTCGCCGAGCTTCGGCCTTGTCGAGGGGCAGCTCTCCTCGGAGGAGATATTGCAGGTACGGGGTCTGCCAGTTTTGGTTTGGTGCAACCCCATTCCGCTCTTCCTCGATGCGCAAGGCCTCACCCTCGGCGGCCGAGGGTACCTCGGGCTGGGCCGAGGTCTCGTCGGGTTCGGGCGCGTCGTCAAGTTTCACGGATGGTTGAAATATGTCCCTGGAGAAGACGTCCGAGGGAACCGTCGTTCGCCCCGAGGCTATTTTAGCCAGCTCATCCGCAGTCTCGTTGTACCGCCGAGCAACATGGTTGAGTTCCAGCCCGTGGAACTTATCTTCCAAGCACCGAACTTCGTCGCAATAGGCCTCCATTTTTCGATCGCGGCAGTGGGAGTTCTTCATGACTTGATCAATGACAAGCGTCGAACCCCTAGCTCGACGGCGATGCGCAACCCGTTAACCAAAGCCTCGTACTCGGCCACGTTGTTTGACACCGGAAAATGGAGGCGCAACACATAGCGCACATGTTTCCCAAGGGGTGAGATGAAGAGCAAGCCAGCACCTGCTCCTGTTTTTATCAGCGACCCATCGAAGTACATGGTCCAAAGTTTGGCCTGGATTGGAGCTGTCGGCAATTGGGTGTCGACCCATTCAGCCAGGAAGTTCGCCAAGACTTGGGATTTTATGGCCTTCCGAGGAGCGAATGAAATCGTTTCGCCCATGAGTTCCACTGCCCATTTTGCTATCCTACCCGAGGCCGCTCGGCACTGGATGATCTCTCCCAGGGGAAGGATGACACCACAGTCACCGGGTGAGACTCGAAGTAGTGTCGCAACTTTCGTCGTGTCAGAGTTACTGCGTACAGTAGCTTCTGGATTTGTGGGTAGCGGATCTTGGTCTCGGATGGCACCTCACTGATGAAGTAGACTGGCCTCTGGACGAGCAGTGCATGCCCTTCCTCCTGTCTCTCGACTACGATCGCGGCGCTGACCACCTGAGTGGTTGCGGCTACGTAGATCAAGAGGGCTTCTCCCGCAGCGGGGGGCACCAAGATGGGCGCGTTAGTAAGGAGTGCCTTTAAGTTCCCGAGGGCTTCCTCGGCCTCGGGGGTCCAAGTGAAGTGCTCGGCCTTCCTTAAGAGGCGGTACAAGGGTAATCCTTTCTCGCCAAGGCGCGAGATGAAGCGGCTCAGAGCCGCAAGGCATCCCATGACCCTTTGTACTCCTTTTAGATCTTTGATGGGTCCCATGTTGGTGATGGCAGCGATTTTCTCCGGGTTGGCCTTGATGCCTCTTTTGGAGACGATGAACCCCAGGAGCATGCCTCGGGGGACTCCGAAGACACACTTCTCGGGATTGAGTTTTACGCCTTTTGCATGCAGGCACCCGAAGGTTACTTCGAGGTCGGAGAGGAGGTCAGAGGCTTTTCTTGTCTTGACAACGATGTCATCGACATAAGCCTCGACCGTTCTGCCGATGTGCTCTCCGAACACATGGTTCGTGCACCTTTGGTAGGTTGCACCTGCATTCCTCAAGCCAAATGGCATAGTAATATAACAATACATGCTAAAGGGTGTGATGAAAGAAGTCGCGAGCTGGTCGGATTCTTTCATCTTGATTTGGTGATAACCTGAATAGGCGTCGAGGAATGACAGGGTTTCACACCCAGCAGTGGAGTCCACAATTTGATCGATGCGAGGCAGAGGGTAGGGAACCTTCGGACATGCTTTGTTTAAACCAGTGTAGTCTACGCATATCCTCCATTTCCCACCTTTTTTCTTTACGAGCACATGGTTAGCTAACCATTTGGGATGGAATACCTCTTTGATGAACCCTGCAGCCATCAGCTTGTGGACCTCCTCGCCTATGGCCCTACGCTTTTCTTCATCAAAACGGCGCAGGTGCTGCTTCATGGGTTGGGCACCGGCTCGGATATCCAGCGAGTGCTCGCGACATCCCTCGGTATGCCTGGCATGTCCGAGGGACTCCACGCAAAAATTTTGGCGTTTGCGCGAAGGAAGTCGACGAGCACTGCTTCCTATTTGGGGTCGAGCTCGGAGCCGATCCTGACGTGCTTGCAGGCGTCGTTGCTGGGGTCGAGAGACACGGATTTAACTGCCTCGACCGGTTCGAAGTTGCCGGCGTGGCGCTTCGCATCAGGCGCCTCTTTGGAGAGGCAATCCAGGTCAGCGATGAGGGCCTCGGATTCGGTGATGGCCTCAGCGTTCTCCACGCATTCCACGTCGCACTCGTAAGCGTGGCGGTACGTGGATCCGACGGTGATGATTCCCTTGGGGCCCGACATCTTGAGCTTGAGGTACGTGTAGTTGGGGACAGCCATGAACTTGGCGTAGCACGGTCTTCCGAACACCGCGTGATAGGTCCCTCGAAACCCGACCACCTCGAACGTGAGGGTTTTCCTATGGAAGTTGGAGGGAGTTCCGAAGCAGACGGGCAAGTCAAGTTGCCCAAGGGGCAGGATGCGCTTACCGGGGACGATCCCGTGAAAGGGTGCTGCACCGGCCCGGATCATGGACAGATCTATCCCCAAGAGCCCTAGGGTCTCGGCGTAGATGATGTTGAGGTTGCTGCCTCCGTCCATGAGGACCTTGGTGAGCCTACGTTGCCGATGACGGGGTCGACGACGAGCGGGTACCTTCCTGGGCTCGGCACATAGTCGGGGTGGTCGCCTTGGTTGAAGGTGATGGGCTTATCGGACCAATCTAGGTAGACCGGCGCCGCTACCTTCACCGAGCAGACCTCCCGGCGCTCCTGCTTGCGGTGCCGAGCCGAGGCGTTCGCCACCTGTCCACCGTAGATCATGAAGCAGTCGCGGACCTCCGGAAACTCCTCTTCCTTGTCACCCCCTTCTTGTTGTTGCCTTGGTCCTTGCCACCTTTTGCCGAGGGTCCCGCCTTGATGAAGTAACGCCGGAGCATGTCGCACTCCTCAAGGGTGTGCTTGACGGGACCCCTGTGATAGGGGCACGACTCCTTGAGCATCTTGTCAAACGTGTTGACTCCTCTAGGAGGCTTCCGAGGATTCCTGTGCTCAGCAGCAGCAACGAGATCCGCATCAATGGCGTCGCGCTTTGCTTGCGCCTTCCTCTTGGCCTTCTTTTTCGAGCCACGCTGGACGGACGCCTCGGGGGCGTCTTCCTTCTGTCTTCCTTGAGGCTGATTGTCCTTCCGGAAGATGGCTTCGACCGCCTCCTGACCAGAGGCGAACTTGGTGGCGATGTCCATCAATTCGCTCGCCTTGGTGGGAGTCTTGCGCCCCAGTTTGCTCAGCAGGTCCTGGCACGTGGTGCCGGCGAGGAATGCCCCGATGACGTCCGAGTCGGTGATGTTGGGCAGCTCGGTGCGCTGCTTTGAAAACCGTCGGATATACTCTCGTAGGGATTCCCCTGGCTGCTGGCGACAGCTTCGGAGATCCCATGAGTTCCCAGGGCGCACGTACGTACCTTGGAAGTTTCCCGCGAAGGCCTTGACCAGGTCGTCCCAGTCGGAGATCTGCGCAGGAGGCAGATGCTCCAGTCATGCCCGGGCAGCGTCGAAGAGGAAAAGGGGGAGGTTGCGGATGATGAGGTTGTCACCATTCGTCCCTACCAACTAGCATGCCAGTCGGTAATCCGCAAGCCACAACTCCAGCCTTGTCTCCCCTGAGTACTTGGTGATGGTAGTCGGGGCTCGGAACCGGGCCGAGAACGGCGCCCATCATATGGCCCGGCTGAAGACCCTTGGACCTGGCGGTTTGGGCGAGGAGCTCCAGTCTTCCTCACTGTCGTAGCGTCCTCCGCGCCTGGGGTGGTAGCCTCGGCGCACCCTCTCTTCGAGGCGGGCTCGATGGTCGCGACGGTGCTGCTCGTCATCGAGGCGATCCGAGGCCGTGGGCGTCCCGTCCTGTGTACGCTCGATGCGGACCGAGGCCTCCCGCATGTGTCGGGAGGACGTTGTGCGATGCTCCGAGGGGCACCCTTGCCTTTGGGAGGCAGAGCTCTCGGCTCGTCGGACCGCTGCGTCTTCCAGGAGACCCTTGAGTTCGCCCTGGATACGTCGCCCCTCGGTGGTGGAAGGCTCCGGCATTGCTCGGAGTAGCATCGCTGCTGCAGCTAGATTCTGGCCGACCCCGCTGAAGGCCGGGGGCAGCCCTGGCTTCATCAACGATACAACGCTGGACGTCTCGGGCCCGATGACGCGCTCCTCTGGCTAGTGCTCGACCTGCCCACTCCTGCTCGATGTTTTGTCGGAGCTGCACAAGCCGCCCCGCTTCTTCGTCGAGCTTGGCCTACATCTCGCGGAATTGCTCGAGCTATGTGTCCTGACCCCCCGCAGGGACTGGGACCACAGCTAGCTCCCGCGGGATGTCAACGCGAGACACAGGCACAGGGGCGTTGCCATCTTGCGGCATGCCAAGGTGGTTGTCTTCGCCGTGATCCCCCTGATCGATGTGGAAACACTCGCGACTTGGGTCGCAACCCTCGTCGCCGAGGCTGTGGCCATCGTCAGAGCAGCCGGAGAGGTAGTAGTCACATGCAGACATGAAGTCTCACATGGCACTGGGATCACTGAGTCCGGAGAAATCCCAACCGAAGTCGGAGTCGTCGTCTTCCTCGGAACCCGCGGGTCCGGAGGTTGAGATGGCCGTCAGTTGGTCCCAAGATGACCACATATGATACCCTGGAAGGTCAGGGTATGCCCTTGCGAAAGCGCTCACCGAAGCGGGGTCGCTTGGTGGGTCGAAGCTGAATCTAAAAGGGACAGGGTGGAAAACGGACGGTACCTTTTGGTCGATGGACGGTGGTGAAGTCGCGTCGGGGACAGAATGCACTGTTATCTCAGGTATGAGGCTAACGCCCAGCAAGTCCTTTGCGAGGGTGCTGGCGTCATCAGTCCGCTTGGGGTTGGCACGTTGCGGGGAAGCGACACCCGTCGTTGTCTCAGGTGCGAGGACAATACCCGACATGGCCCCCGCAGGGGTGCCAGCGTTGTCGACTCGCTCTGGCCCGACAGCCGACGAGGTGCCGCCTCCTGCATGGCCACGGTTGCCCCGTCTCCTCCTCCTCCGGCGAGGAGGGTGGCGGGGCAAACCCGAGTGTTCCTCTTCTGCCACGGTGGGAAGTCGTCATCGAGTTCGCCGCCGCCGGGCGAGTCGACGACCGTTGTTGCGGTCGCGCTGCGGGGGGAGGAGCACCATGTCGTAGCTGCCATCAAGGGACATGAACTCGAGACTCCCGAAGCGGAGCACCATCCCTGGCTGAAGAGGCTGCTGGAGGCTACCCATCTAGAACTCAACGGGAAAGTGTTCGTTAACACGCAGCGATCCCCTACCTGGCGCGCCAACTGTTGGCGTTTCGGACCCGCGAGGACCGTCAACCGACCAGTAAATTTGTTGCTGCGTGTCCCTGCCCAGATGGGTTGATGCAAGATGGAACACAAGCGGGGGAATGTGGCTTATATTATCTTGCACCGGGGTGCTCGTAGTAGGGGTTACAAGCGTCGCGAGAGAGCAAGGGCGAGAGCGAGAGAGAGAGAGAGTCTCTGCGTGCTGCCTGTCTCGTCTGCCCCGCGTCCCTGCGTTCTCCCTGTGTCCACGTCCTGCGTCAACGTGAATGTATCTCAGCGTGAACCTGAACGCGAACCCCCCTTAGGAAGGCCCTAGACACCCCCTTTTATAGATACAAGGAGATGTCCAGCTGTACAACAGGGTGTAGCTATGCGCTAACGTGGCTGGCGGGGGAGTGCCTTGAGCCCTGTACACGAGCTATCGTGGCCGTCGGAGAAGTGCCTTGAGCCCTGTAGAAGCACAACTGTCGGCGCGGCATGGATCCTGCTGACGTTGTCTTGCTTCTGTAGGGGGTTTGAGAGCAACCGACGTCATGGGCGCACGCGGGGAACCATCATTACCTGTTGCCGGAGTAACCTTAGATGGGACACTGATCTTGTTCCTTCATAGCCTGAGGCGGCTAGCTAGGAGTAGGGTAATGATGCATCCCCTGTAGTGTAGTCGGTCCGAGGCCCGGTCCGGCGAGGCGGAGACTTCTCCTAAGGCCGAGGCTGGGGTCGGGCGAGGTTGTGACTCCTCCCGAGGCCGAGGCTAAGGTTGAGGCCTGGGGTCGGGCGAGGCGGAGCTCTCTACTGCGCCCGAGGCTGAACTCGAGAGAGGTCACGACTCATTGTTGCTAGTCTTGCCTTGGTGGTTGGCACAGTAGCCGGAGCGGGGTGAATAGCTCTGTTTTCCTGTCAGATCGGTCAGTAAAGGGGCGAAGTGACTGCGGTCACTTCGACCTTGCCGACTGAGGCACGTGTGTGTCAGGATAAGGTGTCAGGCGATCCCCGCATTAAATGCGCATGCGATACGGTCGGCTGGTAAGGCGATTTGGCCAAGGTCGCTGCACGACAAAGTCTGCCCGAGCTGGGCTTGAGCCGAGAGTGCGTCTGCTGACTGAGGGGACCCTCGGGCGAGGCGTGAATCCGTCCTGGACTACTGTTCCCGCCCGAGGCTGGGCTCGGATGAGGTCGCGTCCCTCGGTAGACGTGGCCTTGACTTGAACCGCGCTTTACCAGCCGTGTATGGTTTGTTCTGAAGATGTTTTCTAGCCGGATTAAGGAGCATTGGGGGTACCCCTAATTACGGTACCCGACAATATTATTATTTATTATTTTCCTGGTTATTTATTTATGGGAGAAATAAATGGTTTCATTAAAATTCCTTTTCCTCATTTTCTATCTTATGTTTTTATTTAAAAGTGGAGATTAAGTTTATGTTTTCCATAAAATGCATTACCACAAATTCATCATCAATAGATCAACCTTTTTGTTGGGGGCCTTCTTCTCCGTCGAAGGTCCTCTAAGCAAAAACACCTTCGGAAAGATAATATGCAAGCAGGCGCGACATGAAGATGTATGCCGAAGCTATTACCAAAAGAGCTTCGGCATGATGACACGCTTGAGACGAAGTGTGGCACCGACTTAAAGAGGAAAAGACTACATAGTCCTTGATAGTTTGAGTCATAGTCATGATTAGTTATCAAAGACGTGAATGTAATTTTGTTCGGGCTGTGTATCGTGCCTATAAATAGATGAACAGTACCCCCGTACTGTTCACGCTGACTTGTAATCACTCGCACGTCACTCTTGAATTCTTACCTTCTGTTGAGCCGAAGGTACAAATATAATTCATTATCATTAATGTTTGTTCATGATCATATAATGAAAATATAGATGATCTAATGATTTGATATGATCATTCATGTTCTTTATATGTCCTATATGTTCCTGCTTTTTATTATTACATATTGAGATTATGAAGGTTTGTCCTTCATAACCTTCGTCTAAGATCATTATATCCTAAGGGAGATAATGCTTCGAGCGACAAAGGTATTTGACCATTAACATTTGTGTTGCCTTATTCTTATAGCATTTGAGAACAAGTAACCAACATTGGCGCCCACCTCCGGTGAACTCACTTCCACTGTTGTGATAATGGCTTCGGACAACGACCAAGTTGTAGCACCTTCGGTCACGAAGCTGGTGCTCCCAATCATAGGCGGTTCAAGCTCAGAGCCAGCTAACAAGAAGTAGAAGAAGGAAGCACAAAGAAGAGTGCAGCATGTTGGGGTACAAGGACCCTTCATCAGATCCAAGTGGTCTCACATCCCAATCACCTTCTCCCAGGAGGATCTTCAGCTTAAGGATTATCCTCAAAATGATGCCATGATTATATCTTGTGTCATCAAGGGATTTCTGGTCCACAATGTTCTGGTTGACACAGGCAGTGCAGTGGACATCATATTTGCAAAGGCTTTCAGACAAATGCAAGAACCAGAAGACAAGATTCATGATGCAACACACCCTCTTTGTGGCTTCGGAGGGAGACAGATTGTGGCACTTGGCAAAATGACAATGGCAGTTACCTTTGGTTACGTCTACAACACAAGGTCTGAACAAGTTGTCTTTGACATCGTTGACATGGAATACCCATAGAATGCAATCATTGGTCGAGGGACGCTTAATGCCTTCGAAGCCATACTCCACCCAGCGTACTTATGCATGAAGATACCTTTGGAACAAGGGCCCATTGCTGTTCATGGGAGTCAAGAAGCTGCCAGGAGAGCTGAAGGGAGTTGGACGGATTCAAAGGCGATCCATAACATAGATGGAGCCGAAGCTTATCAATAATATAAGCACAAAAGAGAAAAGGCTGCTTCGGCAGATCAGCCGAAGCCTATGCTCCTATGTGAAGATATAGCAGATCAAAGGGTACTGCTAGGATCTTAGTTATCTGATGAACAAGAAAAGACTCTGCTAAGATTTTTGTTCAACAACAAAGATGTCTTCTCTTGGACAGTTAGCGATCTCTGTGGTGTTAACAGAGATGTCATTGAGCATTCACTCAACGTGGATCCATCTTTCAGGCCAAGGAAGCAAAGACTTCGGAAAATGTCTGAGGATAAAGCCGAAGGTGCTCAGAATGAAGTAAAGAGACTTCTCAGTGCTAGTGTTATCAGAGAAGTAACATATCCAGAGTGGCTAGCTAACACTGTTATGGTGAAGAAGGCTAATGGGAAATGGAGAATGTGTATTGATTTCACAGATCTCAACAAGGCATGTCCAAAGGACGAGTTCCCTTTACCAAGAATAGACTCCCTTATAGATGCAGCAGCTTCTTCGGAACTCATGAGCCTATTAGACTGCTACTCGGTCTATCACCAAATTTGGACGAAGAAAGATGAGCCAAAGACAAGCTTCATAACTTCCAGTGGTACTTATTGTTACCTTCGGATGTCCGAGGGCCTCAAGAATGCTGGAGGAAGCTTCAACAGAATGACATCCAAGGTTCTTCACTCTCAAATAGGCAGGAATGTGCTGACTTATGTTGATGACATCATAGTAAAAAGCACGAAACAAGAGAATCATATTGCCGACTTGCAAGAGACGTTTGCCAATTTCAGGCAAGCTGGTCTTAAGTTAAATCCAGAAAAGTGTGTTTTTGGAGTAAAGATGGGCAAGTTCCTTGGATGTCTGGTATCAACGAAGGGAATCGAAGCTAACCCAAGTAAGATCGAAGCTATCCTTCGGATGGAGCCACCAAATTCAAAGAAGGGGGCTCAACGATTGGCAGGAAGGATGGCATCGTTAAATAGATTTATATCAAGATCAGCAGAAAGGAATCTGCCATTCTTTGAAATATTGAAGTTAGCCGAAGTTTTTCAATGGGGTCCGGCTCAACAAAAGGCTTTTGAAGAGTTAAAGCAATACTTGATAGACTTGACAACTCTAACTCCACCTTCATCAGGAACTTCGTTACTCCTGTATGTGGCAGCCTCTCATTCTGCAGTCAGTGCGGCACTTGTACAGGAGAAGCAAGATGGCCAAGTAAAAAGACAAGCACCAGTATACTTTGTCTCCTAAGTACTCAGTTTATCAAAGAAAAATTACACAGAATTGGAGAAGGTGCTATATGCTGTGCTATTGGCCTCCAGAAAGCTTCGGCATTACTTTCAAGCCTATCATATAATGGTCCCTTCATCACAACCTCTGAAAGACATAATGAGAAACAGAGAAGCTGCAGGAAGAATTGAAAAATGGGCTGCGGAGCTCAATGAATTCACTATTGATTATGTACATAGATCATCAATTCAGTCTCAGGCGTTAGCAGATTTCATTGCTGATTGGACGCCAGGGGCTCAGGGAGAAGAAGCAACAAAAGGTGCCGAAGCTTGGACAGTATTCTGTGACGGTTCTTAGGGAACCTTCGGCGCAGGAGCGGCTGCTGTTCTAGTAGCACCCTCTAAAGTCAGGACATGCTACGCAGCAAGGCTGGACTTTAGTTGTACAAATAATATTGCTGAATACAAAGCCCTTCTGTTAGGGCTTCAGAAGCTAAAGGCAATGGGAATAAGAAGGGCAGTCCTTAAAACTGATTCTCAAGTTATTTCTGGTCATGTAGACAAAAGCAGCAAGGCAAGGGATCCGAAGCTTGAAAAATATTTGGACACAGTCCGAAGATTGGAGGCCTCTTTCGAAGGATTTTCTGTAAAAAATATTCCAAGAGGGGAAAATGAGCATGCAGATTTGCTAGCCAAATCAGCAGCACAGGGGCTCCCTTTGCCTTCGGAAGTGTTCTTTGAAACAATAAAAGTACCTTCAGTTGAACTTATGGAGAGGGCAGTGCTTGCAATATCACATGTACATAGTGAAGATTGGAGGACTGAAATTATATCTTTCCTCCAAGGTAACTGTCTTTCAGATGATGAAGTTTATAATAAAAGAATGGAATATGTGATCATAGAAGGGGAGTTATATAAACATGGAGTCTGCTCTCCATTACTCAAGTGTTTATCCGGAACCGAAGGTCAAGAGCCGATGAAGGAAATACATGCAGGTTTATGTGGATCTCATATTGGGTATAGGCCTTTGCTGGGGAAGGTTTTCAGACAAGGATTTTATTGGCCAAAGGCAGCTTCGGATGCAGCAGATCTGGTTCAAAAGTGTGAAAATTGTTAAAGATGTGCAAAAGACCAGAAACAACCTTCATCTTTAACCCAGTTAATACAGCCAACTTGGCCACTGCAAAGGTGGGGTCTGGATTTGTTAGGTCCACTTCCACCTGCATAAGGAAATTTGAAATATGTCGTTGTAGCAGTGGAATATTTCTCTAAATGGATCGAAGCAAAACCTTTAGCCACAATAACTTCGGCCACAGTACAAAAATTCTTTTGGCAAAACATTGTTTGCCGCTTCGGCGTGCCGAAGGCAACAACTGTGGACAATGGAACACAATTTGATGCCGAAACATTCAAAGATTTCTGTGATCGAATTGGTACAAAAATTCATTTTGCATCAGTAAGGCATCTAGAATCAAATGGGCTAGTAGAAAGAGCAAATGACATTATAATGACAGGAATAATGAAGTTAATCTTCAACCAGCCCAGAGGAAAGTGGCCAGATGAGTTGATTAAAGTGGTGTGGAGCCACAACACAACTGTGTCAAGATCAACAAGTTTTACACCCTTCAAGCTTCTGTTTGGTGACGAAGCAATAACACCAGAAGAAGCAAAGCCAGGATCAATAAGAACAACAGCTTCGGCGGAAGACGAAGCTGGTTATCAAACAGCAAAAGATACTATAGAAGGGACCAGACTTCAGGCCATAAAACACATCAATAAATATCAGGCCGAAATAATAAGATGGCGTGACAAGAAAGTTTGATTGAAAAACATCAAGCCAGGGCATTTGGTGCTTCGAAGAGTGGCCAACCTAGATACAGTGGGCAAGTTACAACTGAAGTGGGAAGGTCCTTTTCTGGTAGTATCTTCGTCAAGACCCAGTTCTTACAGATTAAAGGATATGGACGACAACGACATACCCAGATCTTGGAATGCTGATGAGCTTCGACGGTACTATGTATAATTTGATGTAATCTTTTTTCATTATTTTTCTATAGCACCCTTTTCCTTTCAGGAGGGGAGAAAGGTTTTTATTGGGGCCATAGCTTGTAACTTTTTCATTCTTATTTAGCCCTACGCAATGCAAGGGCCAAAATCCCCCAAAGATGTAATATGTAAAATCAGAGCTTGCACCATCGAGTGCAAAAAGAAAACAGGAAGAAGCTCGAAAGACTTCCCTAAGGGGATGCAGAGCATGACGAAGCTACAAAAAGTCGTTCCTAAGGGAGCGCAACGTAAGTTCTGAAGCTCAGAAGTCGTTCCTAAGGGAATGCAGAGCCAAATACCACCGAAATAGAAGGTGAAGAAGCTCCAAAGTCGTTCCTAAGGGGATGCAGAGCTTAAATACCACCGAAATAGAAGGTGAAGAAGCTCCAAAGTCGTTCCTAAGGGGATGCAGAGCTTAAATGCAGGTGAAAAAGCTCCAAAGTCGTTCCTAAGGGGATGCAGAGCTTAAAGACTCCAAAGTCGTTCCTAAGGGGATGCAGAGTCTGGGTGTGGCTTCGTGTGTGTTCGGGACATTCATTTGCACACTACATTACATCATTCATTGCATTCATACACATTCATTCAGACATTTGTAGGACCATCATCACCATAACATGAAGCATGAATAGAAATACTCCATCTTCAATGACAGTGCTTCGATGAACACAAAGAAGCTTCGTTTCAAACGTATACATGTGACGCAACAGCATGCTTCGTTGTGTACGAAAAGAAGGGAAGGTGTTTTTCGCCTTCGGCTCAAAAAAATACAAGTTTCGTCCACAGCAAAGCAACTTGTATATGGATGAAAAGGTAAAAATATATTACAAGGTACGGACAGTTATACATAGCATTGTTCAATCCTCGATTATAGTTTTTTCTACAAAGTTTATACAAATGTTACTAAGCTCTACATAGGCAGGCCTAAAGAGAAGCTTCAACATCCCTCGGAATGTGCTTCAGATTATCAGTCTTTGGCACCATCATCCTGCAGATAAACAAATGATATAAGGTAAAAAAGAAAAATTAAAGACATAAAGCAAACAACATGTATAAGTTCTATACTGGCTTAAGCAAGTTTCGGGCTTCGTCACCAGCCAACTCTCGCCCACCTTTAACCCAAATCTGAGTTATAAACCTGTTCCCGATGCTCCGGGCTTCACTGGGGATATCAACCAAATCTGTTGGAGACAGACTGAAGGTTGGTCTATTTACCGTTTTTGCGTGCGTGCAACCTGCCTTCATAAATGCTGCAGCTGTGCCGCGAGAAGCTAGCAAGGCACAGAAGTCACCGTGCCCGTCTATCACTTCATCAAGCGCTTCAACTTCATTTTCAATATGTTCGAAGGTGTTTGGTATGTCTTCAGCCGAAGGGGTAATGTCTTCGGAGCTGGCCCCAATCGAGCTGAAAACCTTTTTCAACCGTTACACGCAATGGCCACCGAATTCCAGGCACTTATTCTGAAGCTCTTTCAAAGACTCCTGCAGCTTCGTATTTTTATCAGCTTCGGCTTTGCATTTTGTTTGCAGTTCTTGTTTCTCTTGCTCGAAGCGTTCTGAATTTTTCTTTAAACTTTCTTGAGCCTGGAGAAGCTCCCCGTTTAATCTGGCATTCTCAGTTTGAAGTTCTACAAGGGAACCCTCCGTTGCATGAAGTAGGAAGTCTTTCTTCTCAAGAGAAGCTTTGTAGTCTTTAATTTTGTTTTTCAAGCCCTCGATTATGATTTTGTTCTTCTTGTCTTAGAGGTCTTGTTGCATTCTTAGTGCCTTACTTAGCAGCATACTCTGTAGAAATAAGCTGACATCAGAAAACCTTGCTTCATCACAAAAATAAAAGAAATTCAGACAAAATAATTTTACCTTGAAGTTGGAATAAAACAAACTACCGATGATATGTTGTCGCCGGTAGCCGCTGATATCAGCTTCAAGCTTCGGGAAACCGACACTCTTCGATAGAGTGCCGATTATCTTTGCCCCGGCGCGGTCGCGAATGCATCCCAAGGCTCCTTCGTCGATTCCACCAAAGAGCATAGCTCTTGGCTGGTAGCCACAGGATATCCCATACTCCTGTAGCTCCTTATTTTTTTGCCTTGGATAATTCTTGACCGACCAGGTTCCGAAGGTCGAAGTCCTTTTCTTCCGGAGCAGCATTGGCAATCTTTTTTCCTTTGTCAGGCACTGTGGCCATGACCTTCTCTGCAGCTGCAGCTGTTTCTTCTGCAGCCATATCCGTGAGCATTTTATCAATCCTAGATAGTGTACTCTCAAGGTTGGCAGCTTCGGCAGCAGCTGCAACTTCGGTAGAGGTATCAGCTTCGGTAATGGCCTCGACACTTGCAATGAGTGTTATTTTGGATGCCGAGGCCAACGGTGGCGTCCGTTCAATGGCTTGCATAACTGTAACGATTCTTCGTTTTTTCTGCCCATCCGCCTTCTTCTTTGTAGCCGAAGGCTCATCCTTCTTCTGTAAAAGTTTCGTCAGTTCTGGCCCAGAGGACTTAGCAGCTTGACGGGTAAAGATTCAGTCACTACCTTTAAAATTTCTACTATTTCAGCAGCAGGAGGCGTCGAAGGAGTCTCCTCTGCTGCCTCGGTTATCTTCGGCTCTGAACTTTCAGTCTTCCTCTTCTTTGAAGCAGTAGCCTTCGACTCAGGAGTGGATTTTCTTTTCTTTGAAGCTTTTTCATCCTCCTTTACCATTCTAGCAGCTTGCCTGCTCAAAATACTGACAATCCTCTTTCTTTTCACACCTTCGGCACCTTTATCAAGCCTTTCATAATCAGGATATTCAAATTTCAAGGCATCCATCACCCGGTTCAACCTTCGCTTGGGTCGGGTGCCGAAGGCTGCGGTCATCAGTTGGTCTTCTTTTTTGGTATAATTTCCAAGTATTTCATTGCACATTGTCTCGGTCATGTCCAGCCACTCTTTGCACGACTTTTTCAATTGTTTTTCAAACTTGAAACGATAAGCTAGTCGAACAAGTTCATGCTTCTGCTTCGTTTCTTTCATCTTCGGAATTCCCCAACCACTTGACGTTGGATAGGTTCGGTTGGCCAGATATTCCTGCACCAGGTCCCTGGTACTGATTTGCTCAGCCATCACTCTGAACTCTACTTCGGGCAGCTGGCATGGTGACCCAGTTGCATGTTGCACATGGGCCTGGTCATTCCGAAGTTTAAAGACAGCGGGCTCATGACCATGGTCATCAGCTTCTCCCTCTTCTTCTCATCAACCTTGATATAAAACCATTCATTTTTCCAGCCGGTTGGCCACTGAAAGGATCATGATGCCCAAGAGGGGGTGAATTGGGCTTTTCTAAAAATCAACACTAATTAAAACCTCAGCAAGAGCCCAACTTCACCCCAACAACTAGCACTAAGAGAATAATACTAGAAATACAATAGTGCTAAGACAATACTTCAAATACTTGCTAAACAAATACACAATGTAAAATGCTTGAATTAAGTGCGGAATGTAAAGCAAGGTTTAGAAGACTCCTCCAATTTTTTCCGAGGTATCAAAGAGTCGGCACTCTCCACTAGTCCTTGTTGGAGCACCCGCACAAGGGTATCGCTCCCCCTTAGTCCTCGCAAGAACCAAGTGCTCACTACGAGATGATCCTTTGCCACTCCGGCGCGGTGGATCCCTCATGACCACTTACAAACTTGAGTCGAGTCACCAACAAGATCTCCACGGTGATCACCGAGCTCCCAACGCCACCAAGCCGTCTAGGTGATGCCGACCACCAAGAGTAACAAGTCGTAGACTTTCGCTTGACCAAGAGAAGCCTAATGCAAGTGGTGTGTGCTCTAGGTGGCTCTTGCTAGCGCTAATGAAACCCAAATGCGGGATTAAGATTCTCAATTCACCTCACTAGGCTTTTGGTGCTTGCAATGCTCTACCAATGTGTATGAGTAAATGTGGGCAGCAAGGCAATGAATATGGTGGGTGGAGGGGGTATAAATAGCCCTCACCCACCAACTAGCCGTTACCAGCAATCTTCTGCGCATGGGCGCACCGGACAGTCCGGTGCGCCAACGGTGCGCCACCGGTGCGTCAACGGTCGACTCCAACAGCTAGTTCTGACAGCTAGCCATTGGGCAGATGGCACACCGGACAATGAACAGTCACTGTCCGGTGCGCCACTAAAATTCAACTCGTGAACCTTGCGCTCTCGGGTTTCTGTGCAGGGGAAACCCTTCCCCGGGCCAACCTGGCCCCACCTGACAGAGGGCGCACCGGACAGTCCGGTGCCCCAAAACCAGAAACCCTAATTTCTACTTTTTGCTGTTTTTCAAATCGGTTTTCGTTCTAACTTGTGAGTATGTTCTAGAGTGTCACCTAGCACTATATGTGAGTGTGAATATGCACCAACACTACACTAGAACTCTCTTGGTCAAACTACTCATCGACAACCCCTCTTTATAGTACGACTAAAACAAAATAAAAGACCTAACTATATCACGAGTGTTCGCAACTCCTTGACACTCGGAATACGAAGACCTTCACTTTTTGTTTCGTTCATTTAGCCGTCGCTTCAAGTTCTTATCTCCGAGATTGTTTTCACCTTTGTAGTACATCTACCTGTAATGCGACCTAACTAACCAATTGCCTCTGCAAAACACATATAACATTATGTTGTCATTAATCACTAAAACCAACCAGGGGCCTAGATGCTTTTAGCCACTTTGTATGGTAGTTGAGGACTAGCGCCTTCGTATCCTTGCGATACGCAAAATTGTAACAACCAAAATTTCCGTGAAGACCATCTGCCCTGGCCTTTGTCTGATAGTGTAGCTCGTGCACTCGACAGAACGCTTCGGTATCTGGGCTCATCCCTTGGCTTCGGAGGGCCCAGATGAAGACGTTGAACCTAACGATAGCGTTAGGACTTAGCTGATGAAGGTGTATTTCGAAATTTTTTAGGACTTCCTCTATCATCTCATTCAGGGGAAATCGCAACCCCGCTCTGAAGAAGCTCTTGAAAACCACAACTTCATCCTTCTTCGGCACTGGGGTAGTTTCTTCTCTAGCGAATCGAATAAGTTTGCTTTCATCTTCTCCAAAATAGCCCAATTTCATCATCATGGGCATGTCGTCTTCGGACACAGTAGATTTCTCAAAATCTAAATGACTGGGCTTTGTGGGGATCAAAATACTGTAATCTTCTCCATCTTCATCAACATTTTCTTCTTCAACAACAGTCTATTCAGCTTCGGCATCAGGAGTACCTTCGTCAATGGTTCCCTCTGTCACAACTAGACCTGATCTTTCCATGACTTCTGAAATTGGTGCTGTCCCAGTGACCTCGGTTTCTTCTCCCTCACGAGACACCCTTGCAGTTGATCGCACTCTGGCCTTTTAATGGATTTTTTGCGGTTTGACGAATCGAACCCGTTTGACGAAGTTAACCTTAAACGATGAAAGTGTTTGCCTCAAGGCGCAGCACACAAAGCTTCGGCTATGATTAAATTTTTTAACAGCACAACAATGCAATAACAATGAATGATGTGGTAACTCTTCACCAACCCGTCTGTTTATATAGTGCTGCAGGTGGGAAGGCGAACCGACACATCGCCTGCACTGGTTGAACGGTGGACCACTCGACGCTTGGAATATTATAATCGTTTCTCGGCAACGAGCTCAGGGAAGGTGTTTTTTGGACCTTCGGCATTTTGAAGCCTTCGAGTTTTTTGCGGATTGAGCTCGTTACGAAAAACGATCTAGCACCGCGAAGGGCTACTATTGGGGGCCTTCTTCTCCGTCGAAGGTCCTCAAGCAAAAACACCTTCGGAAAGATAATATGCAAGCAGACGCGACATGAAGATGTATGCCGAAGCTGTTACCAAAAGAGCTTCGGCATGATGACACGCTTGAGATGAAGGGTGGCACCGACTTAAAGAGGAAAAGACTACATAGTCCCTAATAGTTTGAGTCATAGTCATGATTAGTTATCAAGGACATGAATGTAATTTTGTCCGGGCTATGTCTCGTGCCTATAAATAGATGAACAGTACCCCCGTACTGTTCACGCTGACTTATAATCACTCGCACGTCACTCTTGAATTCTTACCTTCTGTCGAGCCGAAGGTACAAATGTAATTCAATATCATTAATATTTGTTCATGATCATATAATGAAAATATAGATGATCTAATGATTTGATATGATCATTCATGTTCTTTATATGTCCTATATGTTCCTGCTTTTTATTATTACATATTGAGATTATGAAGGTTTGTCCTTCATAACCTTCGTCTAAAGATCATTATATCTTAAGGAAGATAATGCTTCGAAGGACGAAGGTCTTTGACCATTAACATTTGTGTTGCCTTGTTCTTATAGCATTTGAGAACAAGTAACCAACACTTTTCTTTATTAATTTATTAGTTACCTAACTAATTTAATATTATTGTTTGAATATAAAGAGAGAATCCTAATAGATTTCAAAGGTCTTCAAAAATTCTCACCATACTTATTATATATATATATATATATTTATATTTATTTTATGATTTCATGATATATTATTTTATTTATTTATTTCTACTAAATTTGGGCTTTACAGTGGATTAAGTAGATTTTTTTATTTGATATGGTACATATTTTTTTGTATAAATTTCGTTTTGGTCGTCATGAGAGGTTCAATATTTCATTCCATTGATAATATATATACACATTTACAATGGCAAGGTCTGTCATGACGATGGTAATCATTTGCTCTCCGATTGTGTTGGAGCGAAATCTCCTTCCTTGAAGCAAATACATGTGAACTTAATTATATGGTCGGCCATTAACGGCTTGTTCGTTTTGTAGTTAATCCTTGTAGATTAGGTGGGATTGTCGGATTAAATCTATAGCAAATTAAAATATACATCAATCACACTCAATCCACTTCAATCTACATACTACATGTAATAGGAATAAATAGAACAAGGTCTAACTGATTTATGTATCCATGAACAGAACAACACGATCGATGGAGCTACGAAGACGATGGTGAATGAGTCGATGATCTAGTTGGACGAAGACACGCGAATACATGTTGGCCAAGAAGCCAAAGAGCGTGGCAAACAAAGATGCTTGTAACTCGAGGATGCAGGGTTATACACGTATACTAAAATTTAACTAACCATAGTTTCTTTATTTAGGAAAATAAATTAATAAAGAGATGTTCCGCAGAGAGAATGTAGATAAATTCTCATCTTACGTTCAATTATTACTCGTCTCTAAAATTATAGGTGGCATATAGATGGAAAGATAACAATGCAATCAGAGAAGGGTAAGAGTAAAAAAAAAGTTGGGGAATAACAAAAAAAAATGACTTATAGATTGTAAAACAAGACTAAAACAAGTTTTTTTAACAGACGAGAGTAGAAGCGATATAATCGATCGATTGCGTTTGAGAGAATCTGCTGCTGCTACTTCTCGTCAATCCATCGATCCTCTCCGGTACTGGTGACGGTGGATTCAGCGTCCGATATATCTCCGCGTTCGGGCCTCGCGCCGATGTCACGAGCCGCCGCGCCGTCACGAGCCCTCCTCTGACGTCGCCGCAGCTGCCGTGGTGGTGGAGCCGCCACCGCGTCGTCCTGCAGGTCCAGGAGCACCCTGCCGCACACCGCGCAGGACGCGAACTCGCCCTCCGCCCGGAGGCGGCGGACAGCGCCGCAGTGGCCGCACCAGCACGTCGCCGACGGTGCCATCGACACAACGCCGGAGGAACGCGTCTGGCCAACTCAAGATGGATTTATGTGCCGGCGGCTGAGTTTTGCCTCGGGTTCAGATGTGCCAGGACTACATTATATTTGGATGGAAAGGTTGTTGGGCGCTTGGCTCGGTTTCAGTTGGGCTATTGCATCGCGTTGGTTTCCCGTGGCAGAATTCGGAATGTGCCGCCGCGTCGAATTCGGTGTTCCTTATATGTAGTGCACGGACGAGTCAGTATCGAGGCACTTCCAAGAACCGAGTGGAGGAAACTTGACGTCATAGATGAAGATTTCCTCTTTTTTTTGTTTAAGAAAATAGCTGAAGGTTTCTTGGCAGCCAAGGCCCAAGTTTCCTGTATTTACAACTCAATTGAAGATTCTGTTTGGTTCATCACCGTAAAATAATGCAGAAAGATCCGGTAACCCAAGTTTCCTAGGACCAGGCGTAAGATGCAAGCTAGTACTGTATCATCCAATGCGTCCCACGAAGTAGGGCTGGAAACCAGTCGCTCGTTTCAAAAATATCATTCTAAAAAAAATAAAAATAAGTTGATTTTAGGTGACTTTCGACTTCGACTCAGCTTAAAGTAAGATCTCATACAAAAGAGACCCTGATAAATAAGATTTATCAATTTTGAAGAAAGCTCAAAAATATGCATTTGACTCGTGAACCACCCTAGTCTACGTGGAACAGTCCTTTTCAAATCTCCAAGCCTTTTCCTAATAACAGAATTATACTGGTTCACACCAAGCATGTCCGTTCCGATATTTTTTTTAAAAATCTTATGCATAACTATGAAGCCTAGGAATCGACGAATTTGAAGCACATATATAAAGCAGTTGCTAACTTGCTACTGCGGTTAGCGGTGACATTCAAAAATGGCGACTCTACTTTCGAAGCCCAAAACACAAAAAAAAAGGGAGGGGGATCCAAAGAATTCAACACTAATGTAATGTCCATAATGACACCAAAACCACATCGCTCGGTCGCTCATGTTGGAATTTGCAACAATGAGTTCATCTCTATTTACCTCTTGCTACAATATAGCAAGAACCATAGGCTCTTCCAGCATGGTTCCCTACGTTGCGCAATGCATTTTAGAGTTCCTCTTTTCCAGAAGAGGTTCCATTAGAGTTACCTCCCCTTTTCCAGAAGAGGTTCCATAAGGTTCACTTGTTTTGATGGGTTTGAATCACCCTCAGTAGGTTTCTTGAGAATTCCAGGAGGTTGCTGTCCTTGGCGATTCTGTGCTCCCTGAAGGTTCTATAAAATCAACAGTGTTAGTTAGTAATTCATTATAACTTCATGGTAATTCTGAACCAGTGATGAAAAGTTAAAGCTAGGACTATAAGAACACTACGAAATGCCAGCAGTGAGTATAATAAAGAATATCCAGTCGTCTATACGAAACAAGGAAGCATCTCCAGCGCATATTCTGCTAGTCTACAAGTTTCGAGCTATCGGCTGTCCATTTAACACGCCACTTCTTAAGTAACCAAGCATATATTATTTTATTATAAAAATAACACTACAAGGAATATATGAAATTACTGTCAGCTCCGGTTCCCTTCCCTGCTCCTCCCTTGATGCGTCGCTCGGGCCGTGGATCCCGGCCATGGAGTCGCGTCCTCCCTGCTCGACCTCGCCGTCGTCTGTCCTTCAGCGCTGGTGATGGCCACCGCCCCTGCTCGTCCCCAGCCTCGCCGATGCCGCTTCCCTGGTGCTCGCCCTCTCCCTGCTCAGTTTTGGCGGCCCCTGTGGTGTTCAGCGCTCCTCTGCTCCCAGCCTCCAGCCAGCTAGGCGGTAGGCGCCCAGCCCCCAAGCGCAAGCGGTCGCAGTGCCCCTGCTGGTTCCCGGCCGCTGCCCTTCCTTCCCTCTATTTCCTGCGTAGCTGCTCCCCTCTGCAGCGTCTCCCCTGCGCAGCCCCCCGACATCTTCCCTACCACCTGCACAACTCCCTCCATGGCGGCCCCCATCACCTCTCCCGCCGCTTCTGTGGCTCCCGGTCTCCTCGGCGCCGCCCCCATGCCGGTTCTCTGTCCTAGCCCGCCCGCGACTTGGACTTCTCCTCCTGTCGTCAAGGGCCCTGTCTCCCCTGCGTTTGCTATGCCTCCCCTCGCCGGTTCCATGGCTTCACCCCCAACATACATGAGCTTTGCCTTGCCCGCTACTCCCGTGGCTCCTGGATTCTGCGGCCCTCTCCTGGCTTCGCCCATTTCCATCGGGATCACAGTGTGCATCCGCCTCCACAACGACCACCTTGTCCAAGGCACCTTTGTGGCCTTCGATCGCGCCATGAGTCATGTCCTTCGTGACTGCATCGAGCTTCATCCAAATGCGGGTCATCACGTGTTTGTACCGCTTGTCTTCCCCCATCCTATGATCGCCTGCCTGGCGATCGAGCCCTCGTTGTCCCCCTCCCCTCTTAGTGGGCCTGTCGGAGCATCTCCCCGTAGCTCTTTCCGCGCACCCCGTGGCTTCACCACCCTCTCACTCCCACCAATTGGGTGGTCGACTCGGGAGCCTCTTTCCACACCACTCCCACAACTAGCTCGTTATCCCACTCCCATCCACCACACCCCTCACATCCTCCTCCCTCTATCATTGTGGGCAACGCTTCCACCCTCTCGGTCACCTCAATAGATGCATCGGTTCTTTCAGGACCATTCTACCTTAACAATGTCCTTGTTGCTCCTGGTCTGACTCATCCCCTTCTCTAAGTTTGTCGCTTTACTAGTGACAACCACTGTTCTATGGAGTTCGATCCCTGGGGGCTCACCATACGCCACCTTCCCACGCATGTCGTGCTTACTCGTTGTGACAACTCCGACCCCCTCTACTCTATTCACTTGCCTTCCACTTCCCCCACCAGCGTAGCCTCCCCCATGCTCTTGCTTCTACCACGACCTCCGCCGTTTGGCATCGTCGTCTCGGGCACCCTGGACCTGACGTGATGTCCCAACTTTCCAGTCGCTCAGATATCTCCTACACTCGGGGTTCCTCTGAGCGCCTCTGTCATGCTTGTCAGCTCGACTGTCACTCTCCTCTTCCTTTCTCCACTTTCATGTCCCGGGCTGCTCATGCCTTTGATCTTGTCCATTGTGATCTCTAGGTGATCAGGATCAAGAAACCTTGGACCATATGTTGATTGGACGTGTTTTCGCTCGAGAATTTTGGTTCAAACTATTTCATCAAGTGAACCTTCAGCTTCTTGCCCCCCAATCCGAGGATAGTGCCTTCCTTGAATGGTGGAGAGTGTTATGTACTAAGGTCTCTGGAATCGCAAGGGATGGCCTCAATTCTCTAGTCATTCTGGGTGTTTGGACCTTATGGAAGCAGCGCAATGGCTGTGTTTTTTACAACAAGAGACCCAATATTAATGATGCTATAAGAAGAGTTGGATTGGAGGTTGACCTTTGGGAGATGGCTGGTGCAAAGAAGTTGTCTTTGCTTACCGCCCCATTCCGGGCCTCCCTACTAGTTAGCTAGCACTGTGGTAGTTCTTGTTAATTTTTTAGACATGGATAGATTTTTGTATGCCTGCTATTGGCCGTCGTAGGGGGCCCTAGTTTGTTCTTGTATCTGTTCCTCTTCTTTAATATATTATAGTGCAGTTCTCCTGCGCTTTCGAGAAAAAAAAATCTCTAGAATTCTCCTGTCCTCAGCCCCTCTGGTTACAAATACTACCTGGTCATTCTGGACGACTTCTCTCATTTTATTTGGACTTTCCCACTTCGGCTGAAGTCCGACACGTTCACCACCCTCACCCAGTTTTGTCGCCTGGTCTGTGCCCTCCAGTGTGATAATGGCCACGAGCTCGACAACACCGCCTCTCGCTCCTTCCTCACCCATGGCATCCAATTGCGCCTCTTGTGTCCCTACACCTCTCCCCCGAACGGCCGGGCCGAACGCATCAATCGCACCACCACCAACATGATATGCTGCTTCCTTTTCAGGCGTCTCTCCCTTCTAGCTACTAGGCAGATGCTCTGAACACCGCTACACATCTCCTCAACCGCCTCCCCTCGAAGGCGGTGAGCCACCCCACTCCCCACTTCGCGCTATACGGCAGGGCCCCCTCTTACGCCCACCTCTGCTCGTGCCTCTACCCGTGCCACGCACGACCTCGACGCCTCCACTCGCGCCTCGTGCGGCACCGCCTGCGCCACGCATGGTCCCTGCACCATGCACGACAACGTCGACCATGCCTATGCCATGTGCGGCCACGTCAACCCGTCCCGCAGCATGCGCGGCCCTGTCGACGAGTGCAGCCCGCTTCACCGACCCCACCCACGTCTACCATCGCTGCGAGCAGGCCACTCCCTCGGCTCCCGTTGCCCCGGCCCCGTCGACAAGCGTGGCTCGCTTCGTCAACCTCGCCCTCGTTTACCACCGTCGCGAGCGGGCCCCGCCCTTAGCTCCCGACGACCCGCCGACACGCACCGAGCCTCCTGTGTACCACCTGGTCGCCATCCACCGCGACCCCAAGCACATCCACCTGATGGTGACTCACCGCGTAGCCGGCGTTCTTCGCCCCATCGACTGGCCGGTCCTGGCGGCTGACACGGCTGCCACCCCTCCGACGCTGACTGGGTTGACTGTCCCGACATGCGCCGGTCCACTTCCGGTTACGCCGTGTTCCTGAGCTCCAACCTCGTTTCCTGGGCCGCCAAGCGCCAGCCTGTCGTCTCTCGCTCCAGCGCTGAGGTCGAGTATCGCGCTGTGGCCAACGACGTGGCCAAGGCCTCCTGGCTGCGCCAGCTTCTCCAGGAGCTCCACAGCCCCCTACAGCAGGCCGCCCTCGTCTACTGACAATGTCAGCGCGGTCTACCTCTCCACCAATCCCGTGCAGCATTAGTGCACAAAGCACGTGGAGATCGACCTACACTTCGTCCGCGAGCGTGTCGCCGCCTGTGACGTTCGTCCCCACCACGCTACAGTTCGCCGACATCTTCACCAAGGGGCTGTCGTCGAGTGTTTTCGCCGAATTTCACTCCAGTCTCAACATCTGTATATGATAAGAGTTGGGACTGCGTGGGGGTATTAGAGTATTGTTTACGTCTCTGTGTATACCTCCATTGTAATGAGCCTTGACCCACAACACTCAGCTATATATATTCACTCCCAACCTTGATTAGGGTTAGGGTTCCATTCTCCAACTGATGAACATTTAAAAGGCCGAACCAACTTTAATAACTTGATTTATAACAGAAAGGGATGAAACAAAATGTTTGGACAGGAACAACTAGCGTGCAACGCTGCAATAGATTACTTAGGTTTGTCTAGTACCCAAAGCATGGACTTATCTTCAAAAAGAATTTATTAATTTTTAGCAGCATGGTGCTAAACTGATGCTAATCCCGTCTGGGAAACATATCCAGTACACATGAACTTAAAAACTATACAAAAAATTCTAAGAAAATTCATACATATTCTTTCCATACGAATCGTATTGCGTACAAAATTTCAAGTTTAAATTCGTTATATTTTAGCTGTAATAAAAAAGAGAACCATTTTAGCCGATTTTCTAATTTAAAGTTGTCAGAAATTTTATCTTTTTTATTACAGCTAAAATATAATGAATTTGAACTTGAAATTTTGTATATAATTAGAGTAAGATGGAAAGAATATGTATCATTTTTTTCAGATTTTTTTGACCCTTCCTTTCCCGCCTGACCCTTCCCCTCCCTTGGACCTCTCCTCTACCCCCGACGCCTCTTCACCTACCTACACCAGCCCCACGCCGGTGATCATTCCGATCCCGGCGGCCAATCATCTCTCTTCTTCCCCGGCGTCGGCGGGGCCCTCTAGGTGCGGTGGTCGTTCCAAGGCCCAGAGGTGGTGTGAAGACGGCGCGGCGGGCGTTGGTGTTGTCCCGACGGGCGCGGCGGGCGTTGGTGTTGTCCCGACGGGCGTTGGTGCGGTCCAGGCGGGCGCGACGGGAGTTGGTGCTGTCCCTGCGGGCGCGGGCGTGGGTGCTGACCTAGCGGGCGTGGTTGCGATCCCGCATCCGAGTCGGCTCTCCTATAAGGAAGCGCTGGTGTCCTCACAGCCCTCTGTTTCTCATTTCGTGGGAGGGAGTGCTGGTGGCGGCTGGGAGACTGTCCAGAGTCGTTGTGGCCGTCGCTTGGCTCGCCGCCCTCCCCGGCCAGTGCCTAGACCCGTTCTGGTTGATCTGCGGGGCAGATGTTTCAACTGCTTCTCTGCTGAGCACCGGGTGGCGAGGTGTTCGAACCATGTTCGATGCTTCTTCTGCAGGCGGCCGGGGCACCATGTGAGCGAGTGCCCGCGCAGGCAGACGAGCCTGGTCGCTCCTCATACGAACCTGGTCGCTCCTGTGCGCAAACTGGTGTGGCGGCCAATCTCCAGGGAGGCCCCAGCGGTCGCTGGTGCGGGCCCCGCCATGGCAGATGGCTCGGCGCTTGGTGGTTCGGATACCGCTGAAAGGGAATTAGGCTTACACCTAGTCCCTAATTAATTTTGGTGGTTGAATTGCCTAACACAAATAATTGGACTAACTAGTTTGCTCTAGTGTATAAGATATACAGGTGTAAAAGGTTCACACTCAGCCAATAAAAAGATCAAGTTTTGGATTCAACAAAGGAGCAAAGGGCCAACCGAAGGCACCTCTGGTCTGGCGCACCGGACTGTCCGGTGTACCACCGGACAGTGTCCGGTGCACCACCGGACAGTGTCCGGTGCACCACCGGACAGTGTCCGGTGCACCACCGGACAGTGTCCGGTGCACCACCGGACAGTGTCCGGTGCACCACCGGACAATGTTCGGTGCACCAGAGGACTCCAACTCGAACTCGCTACCTTCGGGAATTTCTCAGGCCGGCGCGCTATAATTCACCGGACTGTCCGGTGTGCACCGGACAGTGTCCGGTGCTCCAAGGGAGAGCGGCCTCAGGAACTCGCCAGCTTCGGGAAACTCCAACGGCTAGTCCGCTATAATTCACCGGACATGTCCGGTGTGCACCGGACTGTCCGGTGGAACTCCGAAGCAACGGCTATTCGGCGCCAACGGCTACCTGCAGCGCATTTAATGCGCGCGCTGCGCGCGCAGAAGGCAGGCGCGCCCATACTGGCGCACCGGACAAGGAACAGTGCATGTCCGGTGTGCACCGGACATCCAGGAGGGCCCACAAGTCAGAAGCTCCAACGGTCAGAATCCAACGGCAGTGATGACGTGGCGGGGGCACCGGACATGTCCGGTGTGCACCGGACTGTCCGGTGCGCCATCGAACAGACAGCCTCCCAACGGCCACTTTTGGTGGTTGAAGTTATAAATACCCCAACCACCTCACCATTCATGGCATCCAAGTTTTCCACTTCTCAACCACTTACAAGAGCTAGGCATTCAATTCTAGACACACAAAAGAGATCAAATCCTCTCCAAATTCCACAAAAGGCTTTAGTGATTAGCGAGAGAGATTTGCCGTGTTCTTTTGAGCTCTTGCGCTTGGATTGCTTCTTTTCTTTCTCACTTGCTCTTGTGATCAACACTCAATTGTAATCAAGGCAAGAGGCACCAATTGTGTTGTGTGGTGGCCCTTGCGGGGAAGTTTTGTTCCCGGCTTTGATTTGAGAAGAGAAGCTCACTCGGTCCGAGGGACCGTTTGAGAGAGGGAAGGGTTGAAAGAGACCCGGCCTTTGTGGCCTCCTCAACGGGGAGTAGGTTTGCAAGAACCGAACCTCGGTAAAACAAATCCGCGTGTCACACTCTTTATTTGCTTGCGATTTGTTTTGCGCCCTCTCTCGCGGACTCGTTTATATTTCTAACGCTAACCCGGCTTGTAGTTGTGTTTATATTTGTAAATTTCAGTTTCGCCCTATTCACCCCCTCTCTAGGCGACTATCAATTGGTATCAGAGCCCGGTGCTTCATTAGAGCCTAACCGCTCAAAGTGATGTCGGGAGATCACGCCAAGAAGGAGATGGAGACCGGCGAAAAGCCCACTACGAGCCACGGGAGCACTTCATCGGAAGAGTCCCGCACCAAGAGGAGGGAGAAGAAGAAGAGCTCCTCCAACAAAGGGAAGGAGAAGAAATCTTCTTCTCACCACAAAGAGAAGAAGGAAAAATCTTCTTCCCACAAGCCGCATCGGATTGGGGACAAGCAAAAGAGGATGAGGAAAGTGGTCTACTACGAGACCGACACTTCATCAACATCGACCTCCGGCTCCGATGCGCCCTCCGTAACTTCTAAACGCCAAGAGCGTAAGAAGTTTAGTAAGATCCCCTTACACTACCCTCGTACATCTAAACATACTCCATTACTTTCCGTTCCATTAGGCAAACCGTCAACTTTTGACGGTGAAGATTATGCTAGGTGGAGTGATTTAATGAAATTTCATCTAACCTCACTCCACAAAAGTATATGGAATGTTGTTGAGTTTGGAGCACAGGTACCATCCATAGGGGATAAGGATTATGATGAGGATGAGGTGGCCCAAATCGAGCACTTCAACTCTCAAGCAACAACAATACTCCTCGCCTCTTTAAGTAGAGAGGAGTATAACAAAGTTCAAGGGTTGAAGAGCGCCAAGGAAGTTTGGGATGTGCTCAAAACCGCGCACGAGGGAGATGAGCTCACAAAGATCACCAAGCGGGAAACGATCGAGGGGGAGCTCGGTCGGTTCCGTCTTCGCAAAGGGGAAGAGCCACAACACATGTACAACCGGCTCAAGACTTTGGTGAACCAAGTGCGCAACCTCGGGAGCAAGAAGTGGGACGACCACGAAATGGTTAAGGTTATTCTAAGATCTCTCATTTTCCTTAACCCCACTCAAGTTCAATTAATTCGTGGTAATCCTAGATATACTAAAATGACCTCCGAGGAAGTTATCGGGAATTTTGTAAGTTTTGAGTGCATGATCGAAGGCTCGAGGAAGATCAACGAGCTTGATGATCCCTCCACATCCGAAGCTCAACCCGTCGCATTCAAGGCGACGGAAGAAAAGAAGGAGGAGTCCACACCAAGTAGACAACCAATCGACGCCTCCAAGCTCGACAATGAGGAAATGGCGCTCGTCATCAAGAGCTTCCGCCAAATCCTCAAACAAAGGAGGGGGAAAGACTACAAGTCCCGCTCCAAGAAGGTTTGCTACAAGTGTGGTAAGCCCGGTCACTTTATAGCTAAATGTCCATTATCAAGTGACAGTGACAGGGGCGACGACAAGAAGGGGAGAAGAAAGGAGAAGAAGAGGTACTACAAGAAGAAGGGCGGCGATGCCCATGTTTGTCGGGAATGGGACTCCGACGAAAGCTCTAGCGACTCCTCCGACGACGAGGACGCCGCCAACATCGCCGTCACCAAGGGACTCCTCTTCCCCAACGTCGGCCACAAGTGCCTCATGGCAAAGGACGGCAAAAAGAAGGTTAAATCTAAATCCTCCACTAGATATGAATCCTCTAGTGATGATAATGCTAGTGATGAGGAAGATAACTTGCGCATTCTTTTTGCCAACCTTAACATGGAACAAAAGGAAAAACTAAATGAGCTAATTAGTGCCATCCATGAAAAAGATGACCTCTTGGACTCCCAAGAGGACTTCCTAATCAAGGAAAACAAAACGCATGTTAAGGTTAAAAATGCTTACGCTCTAGAAGTAGAAAAATGTCAAAAACTATCTAGTGAGCTAAGCACTTGCCATGAGATGATTGACAACCTTAGACATGAAAATGCTAGTTTAAATGCTAAGGTTGATTCACATGTTTGTAATGTTTCGATTGCCAATCCTAGAGATAATAATGATGATTTGTTTGCTAGGATTGAAGAATTGAACATTTCTC
Organism: Zea mays; assembly: GCF_902167145.1. Taxonomy (NCBI): domain Eukaryota; kingdom Viridiplantae; phylum Streptophyta; class Magnoliopsida; order Poales; family Poaceae; genus Zea; species Zea mays. The sequence continues at coordinate 89,501,297 of NC_050103.1, read as the reverse complement.
TTGCTAGCCTTAGAAATGAAAATGAAAACTTGCTTGCTAAGGCTAAAGATTTTGATGTTTGTAATGCTACTATTTCCGACCTTAGAAGTAAAAATGAAATATTGCATGCTAAGGTTGTAGAACTAAAATCTTGCAAACCCTCTACATCTACCGTTGAGCACACTTCTATTTGTATTAGATGTAGAGATGTTGATATCAATGCTATTCATGATCACATGGCTTTAATTAAACAACAAAATGATCATATAGCAAAATTGGATGCTAAAATTGCCGAGCATAACTTAGAGAATGAAAAATTTAAATTTGCTCGTAGTATGCTCTATAATGGGAGACGCCCTGGCATCAAGGACGGCATTGGCTTCCAAAGGGGAGACAATGTCAAACTTAGTGCCCCTCCTAAAAGATTGTCTAACTTTGTTAAGGGCAAGGCTCCCATGCCTCAGGATAACGAGGGTTACATTTTATACCCTGCCGGTTATCCCGAGAGCAAGATTAGGAGAATTCACTCTAGGAAGTCTCACTCTAGTTCTAACCATGCTTTTATGTATAAGAGTGAGACATCTAGCTCTAGGCAACCAACCCGTGCTAAGTTGCCTAAGAAGAAAATTCCAAATGCATCAAATGATCATGACATTTCATTTAAAACTTTTGATGCATCTTATGTTTTGACTAACAAATCCGGCAAGGTAGTTGCCAAGTTTGTTGGGGGCAAACACAAGGGCTCTAAGACTTGTGTTTGGGTACCCAAAGTTCTTGTTTCTAATGCCAAAGGACCCAAAACTGTTTGGGTACCTAAAGTCAAGAACTAAACTTGTTTTGTAGGTTTATGCATCCGGGGGCTCAAGCTGGATACTCGATAGCGGGTGCACAAACCATATGACAGGGGAGAAAAAGATGTTCTCCTCATATGAGAAAAACCAAGATCCCCAAAGAGCGATCACATTCGGGGATGGAAATCAAGGTTTGGTCAAAGGTTTGGGTAAAATTGCTATTTCATCTGACCATTCCATTTCCAATGTTTTTCTTGTTGATTCATTAGACTACAACTTGCTTTCTGTATCTCAATTATGCAAAATGGGCTACAACTGTCTATTCACTGATATAGGTGTCACTGTCTTTAGAAGAAGTGATGATTCAATAGCATTTAAGGGTGTGTTAGAGGGTCAGCTATACTTAGTAGATTTTGATAGAGCTGAACTCGACACATGCTTAATTGCTAAGACTAACATGGGTTGGCTCTGGCACCGCCGACTCGCCCATGTTGGGATGAAGAATCTTCACAAGCTTCTAAAGGGAGAACACATTTTAAGACTAACAAATGTTCATTTTGAGAAAGACAGGGTTTGTAGCGCATGCCAAGCAGGAAAGCAAGTTGGTGCCCATCATCCACACAAGAACATCATGACGACCGATAGGCCGCTTGAACTACTCCACATGGATCTATTCGACCCGATTGCTTACATAAGCATCGGCGGGAGTAAGTATTGTCTTGTAATATTGGATGATTATTCTCGCTTCACTTGGGTGTTCTTTTTACAGGAAAAATCTCAAACCCAAGAGACCTTAAAGGGATTCTTGAGACGGGCTCAAAATGAGTTCAGCTTAAGGATCAAGAAAATTCGAAGCGACAACGGGACGGAGTTCAAGAACTCTCAAATTGAAGGCTTCCTTGAGGAGGAGGGCATCAAGCATGAGTTCTCTTCTCCCTACACGCCACAACAAAATGGTGTAGTGGAGAGGAAGAATCGAACTCTATTGGACATGGCAAGAACCATGCTTGATGAGTACAAGACTTCGGATCGGTTTTGGGCCGAGGCGGTCAACACCGCCTGCTACGCCATCAACCGGTTGTATCTACACCGAATCCTCAAGAAGACATCATACGAACTCCTAACCGGTAAAAAGCCCAATATTTCATATTTTAGAGTCTTTGGTAGCAAATGCTTTATTCTTGTTAAAAGAGGTAGAAAATCTAAATTTGCTCCTAAGGCTGTAGAAGGCTTTTTACTAGGATATGACTCAAACACAAGGGCATATAGAGTCTTTAACAAGTCCTCACGACTTGTTGAAGTTTCTTGTGACGTTGTGTTTGATGAGACTAACGGCTCTCAAGTAGAGCAAGTTGATCTTGATGAGATAGATGAAGAACAGGCTCCATGTATCGCACTAAGGAAAATGTCCATTGGGGATGTGTGTCCTAAGGAATCCGAAGAGCCTCCAAATGCACAAGATCAACCATCCTCCTCCAAGCAAGCATCTCCACCAACTCAAAATGAGGATGAGGCTCAAGTTGATGAAGTAGAAAATCAAGCAAATGAGCCACCTCAAGATGACGGCAATGATCAAGGGGGAGATGCAAATGATCAAGACAAGGAGGATGAAGAACAAAGACCGCCACACCCAAGAGTCCACCAAGCAATACAACGAGATCACCCCGTCGACACCATCCTCGGCGACATTCATAAGGGGGTAACTACTAGATCTCGTGTTGCACATTTTTGTGAACATTACTCGTTTGTTTCCTCTATTGAGCCACACAGGGTAGAGGAAGCACTACAAGATTCGGATTGGGTGGTGGCAATGCAAGAGGAGCTCAACAACTTCACTAGGAATGAGGTATGGCATTTGGTTCCACGTCCTAATCAAAATGTTGTAGGAACCAAATGGGTTTTCCGCAACAAGCAAGACGAGCATGGTGTGGTGACAAGGAACAAAGCTCGACTTGTGGCCAAAGGATACTCCCAAGTCGAAGGTTTGGATTTCGGTGAAACCTATGCACCCGTAGCTAGGCTTGAGTCAATTCGCATATTATTGGCCTATGCTACTTACCATGGCTTTAAGCTTTATCAAATGGACGTGAAAAGTGCCTTCCTCAATGGACCAATCAAGGAAGAGGTCTATGTTGAGCAACCTCCCGGCTTTGAAGACAGTGAGTACCCTAACCATGTCTATAAGCTCTCTAAGGCGCTTTATGGGCTCAAGCAAGCCCCAAGAGCATGGTATGAATGCCTTAGAGATTTCCTTATTGCTAATGGCTTCAAAGTCGGAAAGGCCGATCCTACACTCTTTACTAAAACTCTTGAAAATGACTTGTTTGTATGCCAAATTTATGTTGATGATATTATATTTGGGTCTACTAACGAGTCTACATGTGAAGAGTTTAGTAGGATTATGACACAGAAATTCGAGATGTCTATGATGGGGGAGTTGAAGTATTTCTTAGGATTCCAAGTGAAACAACTCCAAGAGGGCACCTTCATTAGCCAAACGAAGTACACTCAAGACATTCTAAACAAGTTTGGAATGAAGGATGCCAAGCCCATCAAGACACCCATGGGAACCAATGGGCATCTCGACCTCGATACGGGAGGTAAGTCCGTGGATCAAAAAGTATACTGGTCGATGATAGACTCTTTGCTATATTTATGTGCATCTCGACCGGATATTATGCTTTCCGTATGCATGTGTGCAAGATTCCAAGCCGACCCTAAGGAAGCTCACCTTACGACCGTAAAACGAATCTTGAGATATTTAGCTTATACTCCTAAGTTTGGGCTTTGGTATCCTAGGGGATCCACATTTGATTTGATTGGATATTCGGATGCCGATTGGGCGGGGTGCAAAATCAATAGGAAGAGCACATCGGGGACTTGCCAGTTCTTGGGAAGATCCTTGGTGTCATGGGCTTCAAAGAAGCAAAATTCGGTCGCTCTTTCCACCGCCGAAGCTGAGTACATTGCCGCAGGACATTGTTGCGCGCAATTGCTTTGGATGAGGCAAACCCTGCGGGACTACGGTTACAAACTAACCAAAGTCCCTTTGCTATGTGACAATGAGAGTGCAATCAAGATGGCGGATAATCCCGTCGAACATAGTCGCACTAAACACATAGCCATTCAGTATCATTTTCTTAGGGATCACCAACAAAAGGGAGATATCGAGATTTCATACATTAATACTAAAGATCAATTAGCCGATATCTTTATCAAGCCTCTTGATGAACAATCTTTTAACAAACTTAGGCATGAGCTCAATATTCTTGATTCTATGAACTTCTTTTGTTAAATTGCACACATTGCTCTTCTATATACCTTTGATCATGTCTCTTTCATATGCTATGACTAATGTGGTTTTTCAAGTCTATTTCAAACCAAGTCATAGGTGTATTGAAAGGGAATTGGAATCTTCGGCGAAGACAAAGGCTTCCACTCCGTAACTCATCCTTCGCCGTCGCTCCAAGAGACTCTCCATCATTGGGGGAGAGAGCGAAAGGACTTCGTCTTTGGTATAATCTTAACTCCTTTATTTATGACCAAAGGGGAAGATAGCACTTCGTGGGCTCTAATGATTCCGTTTTTGGCGATTCATGCCAAAGGGGGAGAAAGTAAGAGCCCAAAGCAAAAGGACCGCACCACCACCAATTTCAAAAACTTCGTGTACCAAGAATATTATCAATTAGTATCCTATTGTGTTCAAAAGGGGGAGAAAGTAGTATTTCAAAATGATATATCAAAACCCTCTTGAACACTAAGAGGAGGATCTCATTTAGGTGGAGTTTTTGTTTAGTCAAAGGAAAAGCATTTGAAACAGGGGGAGAAAATTTCAAATCTTGAAAATGCTTCTCAAAATCTTATTCACTTACCTTTGACTATTTGCAAAAGAAATTTGAAAAGGATTTACAAAAGAGTTTGCAAAAACAAAACATGTGGTGCAAGCGTGGTCCAAAATGTTAAATAAGAAAGAAACGATCCATGCATATCTTGTAAGTATTTGGATTGGCTCAATTCCAAGCAACTTTTACACTTACATTATACAAACTAGTTCAGTTATGCACTTCTATATTTGCTTTGGTTTGTGTTGGCATCAATCACCAAAAAGGGGGAGATTGAAAGGGAATTAGGCTTACACCTAGTCCCTAATTAATTTTGGTGGTTGAATTGTCCAACACAAATAATTGGACTAACTAGTTTGCTCTAGTGTATAAGATATACAGGTGTAAAAGGTTCACACTCAGCCAATAAAAAGATCAAGTTTTGGATTCAACAAAGGAGCAAAGGGCCAACCGAAGGCACCTCTGGTCTGGCGCACCGGACTGTCCGGTGCACCAGAGGACTCCAACTCGAACTCGCTACCTTCGGGAATTTCTCAGGCCGGCGCGCTATAATTCACCGGACTGTCCGGTGTACACCGGACAGTGTCCGGTGCTCCAAGGGAGAGCGGCCTCAGGAACTCGCCAGCTTCGGGAAACTCCAACGGCTAGTCCGCTATAATTCACCGGACATGTCCGGTGTGCACCGGACTGTCCGGTGGAACTCCGAAGCAACGGCTATTCGGCGCCAACGGCTACTTGCAGCGCATTTAATGCGCGCGCTGCGCGCGCAGAAGGCAGGCGCGCCCATACTGGCGCACCGGACAAGGAACAGTGCATGTCCGGTGTGCACCGGACATCCAGGAGGGCCCACAAGTCAGAAGCTCCAACGGTCGGAATCCAACGGCAGTGATGACGTGGCGGGGGCACCGGACATGTCCGGTGTGCACCGGACTGTCCGGTGCGCCATCGAACAGACAGCCTCCCAACGGCCACTTTTGGTGGTTGGGGCTATAAATACCCCAACCACCTCACCATTCATGGCATCCAAGTTTTCCACTTCTCAACCACTTACAAGAGCTAGGCATTCAATTCTAGACACACAAAAGAGATCAAATCCTCTCCAAATTCCACAAAAGGCTTTAGTGATTAGCGAGAGAGATTTGCCGTGTTCTTTTGAGCTCTTGCGCTTGGATTGCTTCTTTTCTTTCTCACTTGCTCTTGTGATCAACACTCAATTGTAATCAAGGCAAGAGGCACCAATTGTGTTGTGTGGTGGCCCTTGCGGGGAAGTTTTGTTCCCGGCTTTGATTTGAGAAGAGAAGCTCACTCGGTCCGAGGGACCGTTTGAGAGAGGGAAGGGTTGAAAGAGACCCGGCCTTTGTGGCCTCCTCAACGGGGAGTAGGTTTGCAAGAACCGAACCTCGGTAAAACAAATCCGCGTGTCACACTCTTTATTTGCTTGCGATTTGTTTTGCGCCCTCTCTCGCGGACTCGTTTATATTTCTAACGCTAACCCGGCTTGTAGTTGTGTTTATATTTGTAAATTTCAGTTTCGCCCTATTCACCCCCCCCCCTCTAGGCGACTATCAACCGCGATCAGTGGGAAGCGGCGTACCCGCCGTGGGCAGCGAAGGCGCAGGGCCAGGTCTGGTGGTGGACTTGGCGGTGATCCTTTGCTTCTGCCTTCGGGGAACTTGTCGCCCACGGCTCAGGACAGTCCTTGTCCTGTGAGGTTTATTGGGCGTTCCAGGATGATCGATCGTGCTGAGTTCGAACTTCGCCATGCCCTAATCGTCAGCGTTGTTGGGCAGGAAGGAACTGGTTGCGCCACGGAGGTTAGAGAGGCGCTCGCCTCAAGGTTTGGCCTTGACTCTGATGCGCTCCGCCTACGTCGTGCTGCGCCAGGCTCCTTTCTTGTCCTCTTCCCTTCAGAGGAGCTGGCTGTGCGGGTGATTAGTGAAGGACCGTCGATCCTTGTCCCTCCACTGAGGTTGCATGTTAAGAGATGGACTAGGAAGGCTTTTGCTTCGGGAGGCAGTGTCTTGTCTTCCCTCATTGACGTCGAGCTACGTGGTATCCCTGCTCACCTTTGGGGACTGGAGATAGCGGAGGTTCTACTTGGTCCATACTGCCTGATTCAGGGCCTGCACCCGGATTCTATCAGCGGGGAGGACTTGTCAGTCATCAGGTTGGGAGCAAGGTGCCGCTCTCCCGTGGGGTTGCCGGAGGTTTTGGACCTGCACGCTGTGGAGCTGGCGATCCTCGATGAAGACGGAGTTTGGATTCCACGTTCGTTGGTGTTCCTTGTGATAGTGAAGATTATTGGACCGGAGGGTGCCCTTGTGGAGGAGCATCTGTCGCCACCTCCATCGGATCCCTCTGATGATGAATCGGAGCAGGGTCGTCGGGCTCGGCGGGTGCGAAGGCTGGGTGATCAGGCCCCCTTGCCTCGGACTTCGGTGCACTCACGACTGGGCCCTCATTTTCATTCCTCGTCGACGCGTGATGGACCTTCTGATGATGTGGGGTTTTTGGATGTGTTGTTGGCTACTGGTGATCCGGGTTGCCCTTTAACTCTAGTGGAGGTTTTGGCGGCGCCTGTCTCTTTGGATTCGTTGGCAGGACCAGTTGATGCCCCTACTCTCCCGTGTGTTTAGGCCTAGGAATGGGCCATGAAAACTCATGGGCAGAAAGGGCCTCCAAACTTATGGACGGATAAATTTGGGTATTTTTTGGGTTCCCCACTGATTAGGTTAGAGTTGGATCAAGCCATTCATTAAAGGGCCAGCACGGATAGATCATCAAACACGACCCAAGCGTGTGCCTGGATCATGTGAAGGGCACAACCCGTGGATCGTGTGAAGGGCACAACCCGTGGATTGTGTGAAGCAACAATGCCTTCCTCCACGGTTTGGTCGTCTAGAGAGCGGCGGCGAGCGCTGTGGAGACATAAGGTCATCGGATACGCTCCTCACCTGCTTCCTGTTGCCTTTCCCTTCCAACACGTCGCCCGACTCAAAGGGATTTTGTTCGATCCCTGGTCTGGTGGGAAGCAGAGATCCACTAGAAGTTTTGATTTGCTTCTCCCTTTTCTTGGTAAGTGCCCTAACCTAGCTTTTGTTCGTTGACTCAGCTGTAGTCTGCTTCTAGCCAAATAGCCAGTGGCCTAAATCTTTGTTGTGGAGGCGCTGTTGTGTGGACGCTGCTCTGCTCTTGTGATTATTCCACGAAAGGAAGGAAGGTATTGCCTAGCTACTCTTGTCATTGTTTGGCGATGCTAGCCTGTGTGCAGCTAGATGTTCCTTGTTTGTGAATTTGAACTGACTTATTTACAACATTAAAAATTGACCAGATTGCTGATTGCTCTATTTTTTTTACTGTTGGTGGAGGTCGCCTACAAAATCCACGAACAATGCACGGAAACCAATAATTCTAAAAAAATAGTGCAATAATTCTAAGAAAGGATAATTTATCTATCCACAATCGGCAAAATATGTGTTGTTTGCTTTTGTCACAAGCACAAAAAAAGCTTTATTGGCTATGATTACTTATTTAATGATCTACTAATTCCGTGCTTGCCTATTCTACAGAAGCCAGATTCACAAGACTCAACTTTTTGTATAAATAGTTTGATATAAGAAACAAAGTTGATTTTCTCTAACACATAGGTGATGATTTGTCTGCTCTTTTCATAAGATGATTTGAACTGTTAAGTTCGCCAGTAATAAGTCATAAATAATTGGTTGTGAATTTTTAGGGCAGTTTCCTCCTGCACATTTCCCTTTCTTGTATTCGTATAGTAGTGTTTTTTCTCCGGTGATAAAGCCAGTATTGTCTATTTGTCTCCCTTGCTGTCTCTGGTTTTTATATGCATGTGCAGCTGTTGTGTTTGGATACTCCGAATTATTGCATCTAAAAAGAATTTAGTTCTTTAATCATGCTGGAGTACTGTTTTGGCAGCTAGAACAGATTTTGGAGTATTCTGAGCCTATACAGACATTGAATCATTGGTGTTGTTCTGTCCTCCAATCAGCTTCTCATCTCTGCATATGTATGTCGTGTGCAGCTAGAGCAGATTTTGTATGTCGTGTGCAGCTAGAGCATCTCATCTCTGCATGTGTATGTCATGTGCAGGTATTGAATCTTGCAACTAGAGCAGATTTTGCAGACGTGATTTTACTGATGAAGACACATTTTCACTCATCTCTGCGTCCGTATGTCGTGTGCAGTTGTGTTTGGAAGATGTTTTTGCAGAGGTTATTGTGCTGATGAAGACACATCTGAATAAAAAAAGGATTTCTATGTTTTTATGGACTGCAACATCTGAACAAAAAGTATTTCTTGAATTTTATTACGAGCTGCATCTAGCAGTGTGTACCGAAGTACAAGTTATATTTGTTTGTGAGGGCCATGCGTGAGCCCATGGATTGTACAGATTCAATTAGCTAGTGGTGGTGCTTGCTTGTTTGTGAGGGCCCTTGGATTGGCCCAAGGATTTTGAATGGATCGAGGCGGATTAGGATGCCAGGACTTCATAGAACGGATCGGATTGAGCTACATCAATTTAGTTTGGATTCAAGTAGGGCTATATTGACTTCATAATCTTTAGGATTGGAGTTGGGTTAGGGCCAGATTGTGACTCATTACCAGGCCTACGTGTGTTGCGGTTGAGGAGCTGGCGGCGCCTGGTGTTCTGGCCTTGTGTGATGTTATGGTACCCGATTATTCTCCTGATGGTGCCACTGATGTGTTGGCTGTTGAGGAGCTGGCGGTGCCTGGTGTTCTGGCCTTGTGCGATGTTATGGTACCCGATTATTCTCCTGATGGTGCCACTGATGTTTTGGCTGCTGGATTGAGGGAGGATTCGATTTTGGCAGTGAGTTGTGTTGACAGTGTTTCTTCTGCTAGATGGAATTTGAAGCCACCTGTTTTCAAGGTCTACTCCAGGAGGTTGATACCATCTAATTCGGATGATCAGGATGACACATTGGTTCAATCGACTTTTGATAATTCTATGGTAATTTCTTCACCCTTGTGCGAATTCCAGTGTTTGGTCACTAAACCGGTGGATGCCTTGCTGCCAACTCCATGGTTTCCCAAGAGAAGGAAGAAGCCTCTACCCAGTAATTTTGTACCAAGTCGGAGCAGGAGGGTGGCCAAATTTCCTCCAGAACTCGGTTCTGAGGCTGCTGCCCAGGTCTGCAGACATCTAGGTTTCTGTGATGACAATGAAGTTATTTCTGTCCAGGATGCCGGGAAATATGCGAAGCTATTTGTTTCTGGGCTCTCTAGCGTTCATATTGCTGCTTTGGCAGCGCTGTTTGGCTGGACGGTGCCGCTGAACGGACCTGTTTAGGTGCGGTTGGGGTGGTTGCTGGTGGTGTTTGATCGTCGTTTAGATGGATTCAAGCTGTTTTTTAATCTGGAATGTGAGAGGGCTGAATGATCATGTGAAGAGAGATTCTGTTAAATCTTTGGTGGTTGACATTAGACCTTCGATGATTTGCCTACAGGAAACCAAACTTTGTTCTATTTCAGATTTTGATATTCTCTCAATTTTGGGGTCTGGTTTCAGTAATTTTGTTTATAGCCCAGCGATTGGTACCAGAGGTGGGGTGTTAATATCATGGCGGATAGAGTTTTTACATCGTTGGCTTCAGTTATCAAGCAATTTTCGGTTTCCGTTAAATTGCAAGAGAAAAATGGTTCTTGCTGGTGGTTCACTGGAGTGTATGGTCCTCACCAGGACAATCTTAAATCCTCCTTTCTTCAGGAATTAAAAGAAATCAAAGATACTTGTGTGGGACCATGGATCATTGGGGGCGATTTCAATCTAATTTTCAGGGAGGAAGACAAGAACAATTCCAATATTAACAGGGCTATGCTGGGGGACTTCCATAGGCTTATTAATTCCTTGGATCTGAAAGAGATTCATTTGAAGGGAAGGAGGTATACTTGGTCCAACCAGAGGGATGCTCCAACTCTTGTTAAGCTGGACCATGTTTTTTGCACTAGCTGTTGGGAAGATCTATTCCCGGACGCTTCTCTTCATAGTAATGCTACCACATCATTTTTTTCGAAAACGCAGGAGAGCTGTGTATCATTATATTAAGAGGAAAAAGGTGAGGATAGGAAACCTCATACAAACCAAACAAACCCACACACCCACACGCACTCTAGGCTACCACATCTTCAGATCATTGTCCTTTGACCCTCAATGTCAGAGTTGGCTGCATGGGGAAAAGACGGTTTCACTTTGAGAGTTTTTGGCCCAAAATTCCTGGTTTTCTGGAGGTGGTGGGTGCGTCTTGGAGTATGCCAGTTAGGAGCTCCTGCCCGTTGGAGCAAGTGTCATTGAAGCTTAAAAGGTTAGCTCGTGTTTTGCAGTCCTAGGGGGCATAAAGAAGTGGGTAATGTGAGGACGCAGCTGGGGCTTGTCAGAGAAGTGTTGCATAGGCTGGAAATGGCGCAGGATATCAGAATTTTGTCCAGTGGGGAAGTTTGGTTGCTAAATTTGTTGAAGCAACGATGCCTTAGCCTTGCGTCTCTTGAAAGGACTGTTGCTCGGTTGAGATCGCGGATCCACTATCTAAAGGAGGGTGATGCCAACACTAAGTTCATTCATTTACAGGCATGTTATCGGAAGAAAAATAATTTCATTTCCAAACTTGAGGAAGATGGAAGAATGGCTACCAATCATGATGACATGCAGCAAATTTTTGAAGAATATTTTTGTAATCTGCTGGGGGCTGATTTGCAGAGACATTTTACTATTGGTCTGAGTAATTGTCACAGGGCTACGATGGATCTAAGTGCTTTGGAGCAGCCTTTTTCGGAAAAAGAGGTTATGGACACCATTGCTTGTCTCCCTTCTGACAAGGCTCCTGGGCCTGATGGTTTTACAGGAAAATTTTACAAGACATGTTGGGACATCATTAAAGTCGACATAATGGCTGCTCTTAACTCGCTTTACCATGGTAATGCCTATAAGCTTGATTTGCTGAACTCAGCGTATCTCATTCTTCTCCCGAAGAGAGAGGATGCTTCTTCAGCTGGAGATTTTCGTCCAATTAGCTTGATTCATAGTTTTGCTAAGTTGGTCACTAAGATCCTCGCTAATCGATTGGGGCCATATCTTCAAGACCTGGTGGCAGCTAACCAGAGTGCTTTGATTAGAGGAAGGTCAATCCAAGACGATTTCATGCTAGTGCAACAATCAATTAAGTTCCTTCATAAGAGGAGGATCTCTAGTTTACTGCTGAAACTGGATATTTCCAAGGCTTTCGACTCAGTCTTGTGGGCGTTTTTGTTAGAAATTTTGACACATTTGGGCTTTGGACCTGTTTGGCGTAATCTGATCTCCAACTTGTTATTCACTTCTTCTACTCAGGTGGTCCTGAATGGCTCGCCTGGTAATCATAATTTTCATCGGAGAGGTCTTCGCCAGGGAGATCCTCTTTATCCCATGTTATTTGTGTTGGTTATGGATGTTCTTAGCAGCATGTTCAGGGCTGCTGAAAATAGAGGTTTGTTGCAGAGCCTTGGGGGAGCTGATATCCGTAGTAGAGTCTCCATTTATGCGAATGATGTGGTTCTTTTCATAAAGCCAATTGAAGCAGATCTGAATTGTGCTAAGATGATACTAAACTGTTTTGGTTCAGCTTCCGGTCTGGTAACCAATATGCTCAAGAGAAGTGCTATTCCAATTAGATGTGATGTTCAGCAGGTGCTTGCTGGATGCAGTGTGTTGCAATGCAGTCCCGCTTCGTTTCCTTGCAGGTATCTGGGGCTGCCCATCTCTGATAAAAAATTGAGGAAGTGTGACCTTAGGTTATGGATTGAGAAGATTGCAGACCGTTTGCCTAACTGGAAGGCTCGACTGCTCAACTTGGCTGGGCGGACTGAGCTGGTGAAGTTTGTTCTATCGGCCATTCCGACCTATCTTCTTATTGCAATCAATGTCTCTCAGTGGGTTATTAAATCAATTGATAAAATTCGGCGATGATTTCTTTGGAGAGGAAGAAAGGAGGTTAATGGTGATAGCTGTCTTGTTCCATGGGAAGTTGTCATGAGGCCCTTGAAGCTTGGCGGGCTTGGGATCCCTAACCTTAAATTCAAAAGCTGGGCATGCAGGCAAAATGGTTATGGTTGGAAAAGACGGATCTGAGCAGACCCTGGCGTGGGCTGTCCCTCCCAGTGCAGCGATAGGTTAGACAGTTTTTTGACTTGTCGGTTTTTACCATTTTAGGGAATGGGACTACTACTCTCTTCTGGTCGGATAGATGGATTCATGGGAATACTATCCAGGACATTGCCCCTGAGGTGGTGGGTATGGTTGGCCGCAAGGCGTATTCTTCCAGAACGGTGGCACAGGCTCTGGATAATTGGCATTGGGTCAGTGACATTCGTGGTCCTCTTTCCTTGAGAGGGTTGCAGCAATATCTGTTGTTATGGGATACTGTGGGAGAAGTTTTGCTTTCTCAAGATGCTGACAAACATGTTTGGATGCACTCTTCTTCTGGGATGTTCTCCTCGAAGTCTTGCTATAAGGCTTTTTTCATAGGATCCATTTCATTTGAGCCATGAAAACGTTTGTGGAAATCCTGGGCTCCCCCAAAATGCAAGTTCTTCCTCTGGTTGGTGATAAGGAATAAGTGTTGGACTGCTGATAGACTAAGAAGGAGAGGGTTGCAACACCCGGTTGTTTGTGTTCTATGTGACCAAGAGCAGGAAACAGTGCAACATCTTCTGTGTACTTGCAGTTTTGCCAGGCAGTTTTGGCATGCTATCCTTTTTCCCTTGAGTCTAGGGGCTCTTACTCCTGCTGTTGATGAAATCTCCTTTGCTGATTGGTGGAGGAAGGTGATTAAGAAGGTGCACAAAAGCAGAAAGAAAGGCTTCAACAGTCTCATTATTTTGGGGTCATGGTGCTTATGGCTGACTAGAAACAGAGTTGTTTTTGATGGTGTGAACCCTTCTCTAAGCTCTGTAAAAAAATTGTTTATGAATGAGTTAAGCTGCTGGGATAGGGCTGGGGCTAAGCAGCTAGCAAGTTTTGGTCTTCCTGCTATTATGAGTAGGGTCTAGATTGTGGTCAAGTGTTCGGTTTGCCCTATGGGCATTGTACTTTGGTCCTCTTGGACCTTTTTTCCTCTCTTAATATAATGATGTGCAGTCCTCCTACGCGTTCGAGAGAAAAAAAGATTTTTTGTGAACTTTGTTAGTTCATGTGCACCAAAGACTCATGTGCACCGAATATATTCCCGTCTGTGAATCCCCAGACCCCAGATACCGAAACTATTATTTTACAGCCTGCATGCGATGTATTTTAAATAACTGTACCAGAAAAGTTTACTTACTGCAGCCTTTTGGCCCGTTAATCTCCTAACGGATGGAGCCCTTGCAACCGATGATGCGGCAGCAGCAGCAGCTACTCGGATCCTGTAAGGGAGTGAGATTGTGAGTAGTTGCTTTCTACTTAGCAAAAGTTGAAGAGTAGCAGAAGAATACTAGTATATGTGAAGTTGAGGCATACCTTTTATGAACATCAACATATTCATCAGTCTCGTCCACGATTTCCTCCTGCAAAAGTAAAGAATTTGAACTGAGATATATATAATATAAAATGATAAAACCACCTTCCCGAGGAACAACTTACCTGTAGGAGTTCTTCGAATACATCCTCAAGTGTGATGATTCCAACGACCTCACCATCCTCAATATCCTCTGATGACCTAGGCACTGCGTTTGATGCTGTGTTCCCATTAATCTGCCTGTTATGTGGTCTTTCGATATCCACAACCACATTGTCTGCACTTTCTTCAGCATTAGATAACAAGGGAACAGTCAATTGTGTTGGTCCAACTGCTTCCCTGTTTGGTTCAGTTTTGTCAAGGGGTGGTTCAGTTTTGGGTTTAGCCTTCACAACAGCAGCCATATGACTACTTCCTTTCTGAAACTCATTCAGTATATCATACAGAGGCATGTCTGAAGGAACCCTGTAACATATTTCTCAGAAGGAAGCAGTTTAGTTTACAGGCATGATACAGTAAAGAATATATCTCAAAACTCCACCACTGGAGCATGGTATCACATACTGAGACATAAAGATTCTAGAGCAAGAACATAATCCAACAGATGAAGGGCATACCTTGGAATCCTTCTAATTGAAACAGCACTAACTGGCGTCTCCGTTTCAGCACGAACAGTCAATAGACTCTTCACCTATTAAGTTCAAAATGCTTTGATAGTTAAGGATACAAAATCACTGGATAATAATCAACAGCAACAATGAATCTTACCAATAGGAGACCAATGATGTTTCTAGGGTTTCCAGAGTATACAGGAACACGACTATGACCACGGGCAAGAATTTTTCCAATTGCTTCCCTGTGAAAAAAAATAAACCAATAGGTTGTAGTCTACAAGAGTTTATATTGACAAATACAAATAATATAACACTACGGATATATACTATGCATAAATTTCTATTATCAAGTGAAACATCAAAATCTAGCATATTTTAAGAGTTCTGCAAATGTACAAAGGAACTCCTATCAGGTACTACATAATGGGCTTGCAAGTTGCTAATATATATCAGAAAGTACAAGATAGAACCAGATAGGTGTTAGTTATGTCAAGTGCTCATTTCAACCTGAAAAGGGGAACTTAAGCACATGGAACAGATAATTTCTGCCTGCTCGCGACCAACATACATCAACGTTGCCTTTTAGTCTCAAACAGGCTAGAGTTGGAACCCAACAAGATGTCACCAAAATGGGAAAGAGAGGGAAAGGGGAGGGAAAATCTTTTGAGAGCACTAAAAGGAAAAATGTCTAATCACGGTTCGGGCACGTAGATAGCTTCTTTCCAAGCACTTTTATCCAAACACAACTCCATTGGGATATTCCATTCCTTCAAGTCCCTTTTGATTGCCTCCTCCCATGTCAAGTTTGGTCGACCTCTACCTCTCTTCACATTATTGTCACGTCTTATGATGCCTCTATGCACCGGTGCCTCTGGAGGTCTCCGGTGGACATGCCCAAACCATCTCAACCGGTGTTGAATAAATTTTTCTTCAATTGACGTTACTCCTAACCGATCGTGTATGTCATCGTTTCTCACTCGGTCCAATCTTGTGTGCCCACATATCCAACGCAACATACACATCTCTGCGACACTTAGTTGTTGAATACGTCGTCTCTTAGTAGGCAAACACTCAGCCCCATATAACATTGCAGGCCTAATTGTTGTCCTGTAGAACTTGTCTTTCAACTTCTGTGGCACTCTCTTGTCGCAAAGGACTCCCGATGCTTGACGCCATTTCATCCACCCCGCTTCGATTCTATGGCTAACATCTTCATCAATATCACCATCTCTCTGTAGCATCGATCCCAAATAATGGAAGGTGTCCTTTGATACTATCTGGCCTCCCAAACTTACATCTCCATCCTCACTAATCGTAGTACCAAAGTCACATCTCATATACTCGGTTTTGGTCCTGCTAATTATAAATCCTTTTGACTCTAGGGTCTGACGCCATAACTCTAGCTTTCTATTTACTCTTTCCCGGTTTTCATCTACTAGAACTACATCGTCAGCGAAAAGCATACACCAAGGGATATCTCCTTGTATATCCCTCGTGACCTCATCTATCACTAAGGCAAATAGATAAGGGCTCAAAGCTGAACCTTGATGTAGTCCTATGTTAATCGGGAAAACATTTGTATCACCATCAGTTGTTCGGACACTAGTCACAACCTTGTCATACATGTCCTTGATAAGTGTAACATACTTTGTTGGGACTTTATGCTTATCCAATGTCCACCACATGTGATTCCTAGGTATTTTATCATAGGCCTTTTCCAAGTCGATAAAAACCATGTGCAAGTCCTTCTTCTGCTCCTTATATCGCTCCATAACCTGCCTTATTAAGAAAATTGCTTCCATGGTTGACCTTCCAGGCATGAATCCAAATTGGTTCATGGTGAAATGTGTCATTCCTCTCAGGTGATGCTCAATAACTCTCTCCCATAGCTTCATAGTGTGCCTCATGAGCTTAATCCCTCGATAGTTGGTACAACTTTGAATATCTCCCTTGTTCTTGAAGATTGGTACTAATGTACTCCTCCACTCATCGGGCATCCTGTTTGATCGAAAAATATGGTTGAACAACTTAGTTAGCCAAACGATAGCAATATCCCAAGGCATTTCCACACCTCTATTAGGATACCATCCGGACCCATCGCCTTGCCCCCTTTCATCCTCTTTAAAGCTTCTTTGACCACTGATTCTTGGATCCTGCGTACAAAGCGTCTATTTAAATCATCAAATAAGTCATCCAATTGGATGTTCATAGTCTCATTCTCACCATTGAAAAGATTGTCAAAATACCTCTGCCACCTCTGTTTGATGTCTTGTCCTTTCACCAAGAGTTGATCCATCTCATCCTTAATGCATTTAACTTGGTTGAGGTCCCTCGTCTTCCTTTCTCGAATCATAGCTATCTTATAGACATATTTCTCCCATTCCTTTGTACTAAGTCTTCGGTAAAGATCATCATAGGCTCGATCCTTTGCCTCACTCACAGCTCGCTTTGCAGTCTTCTTTGCCACCTTATACCTCTCTATGTTGACCGCGCTTCTGTCATGGAACAAGCTCGCGACCAACATAGAGATGAAGAAATGCTAATCCAAAACTAATTGTGTGACTCACTCTGGAAAATATGAGATAGGATGTCAGATGAGTGATTTCATTGGGAGGTGTCCAAGTGATCTAAGGCCTTTGACTCGATGTCATGGCCCATCGGGATTCCCCCCCAAGGCACAAGCCATGTTCAAAGTTGTTGTAGGCAATGGAGAAACAACCAAATTCTAGACAGAGCGTTGGTTGCATGGCAAAACTGCCGCTAAATGGGCTCCAAACTTAATTCAGATGATTTCCAGAGGCTAGAAAGCAGAGAACAATGGCACAAGGGTTGCACAACCGTACATGGGTATCCGACATCAGATGAGCCCTGACAGTACAGGTTCTTGTTGAGTACCTACAGCTCTGGAACTTGGTGGATAACCACGAGCTGCAGCAAGACACCCCTGATCAGCACATATGGCGGCTATCAGTGCATGGAGTTTACTCCAGCAAATCAGCTTACGAGGCCTTTTTCAATGGGTCAGTAAAATTTGGTACATGTAAACATATCTGGAAAAACTGGGCACTATTGCAATGCAGGTTTTTTATATGGTTGGCTGTAAAAAAAACAGATGTTGGACTGCTAGCAGGCTTGCTAAACGAGGGCTCCCACATCCTGCTACTTGTCCTCTATGTGTTCAGGCTGAGGAGACTATCCAACATTGCTTGGTCACCTATGTCTTCGCTAGAGAGGTTTGGTCCCTTTTGTTCATGAAGCTGGAGCTGCTGACGCTCTCACCAGTCTGATGATAGATTTTTAAGTTGGTATAGTAGATCTGCTAAAGCAGTCCCGAAGGAGCTCAAAAAAGGCCTTAACTCCCTCATCATATTGGTTGCTTGGGAGATTGGAAACATCGCAATGGTTGTGTGTTTAAAGGAAACAGACCTTGTGTTCCTGCGGCACTGCAGGTTGTTGCAAATGAATGCTACCTTTGGAGTGTGGCAGGGAACTCTGCTCTTCATAAGCTCCGTACCCATCAATGCACTTCAGGAAACTAATTGGGGCTGCTACTTGTAATGGTCCTGTTTTTTTTCTCAAACACACAGGAGAGCTGTGTATCATTGAATTAAGAAAAGGATGGTCTAAAAATAGACCAAATACAAACACAAAAAAAGACAAAAAAAGAAAAGAAAGGAAGAAACAAGAAAAAATAATCATGGCCATCTGGCCACAACAAAACAAGATGACCACCTAAAATGTCACCACAACCACAGACCCAACGAACCAGTCCAGCCCCAGACGCAAGAAACTTCCGTTATGGAGCTAGCGACTGATCCCTCTACCAGATCCCTGAGGGACACCTGGAATGGGAGCTGTAATAAGGGCAAGGTGTTTGGCCCCCGCGAACTTCCAGACAATAATTTCTTCTTCAGCTCTCCTAATAACTCCCTCTAGATTGGGTTTAACTCTATAAAAAACGCACCCATTTCTATGGTTCCAGAGAGTCCATAGCCCAAGGGTTATCAAGGAATTAAGCACTTTTTTAGCAATCCCTTGCAGTTGCTCACTGATTCTGCTCCACCATTCCATAGTTTTAACTTCTCCCTACTGAGGAGCAAAGCCGGACATGTTGACCTGTCCCAGCAGCTGAAACCAAAAGCTCCTAGCAAAGACACAACCCACCAAAATGTGGTCTATGGTTTCTTGATCTTGGTCACACAGAACACATTTGTCAGGATGGCTTAATCCTGTCTTCTGCAGACGGTCTGCTGTCCAACATCTTCCAAGATCAGCAAGCCATAGAAAGAATTTACATTTGGGAGGAGACCAAGTTTTCCAAATTAATTCCCAATACTGAGCCTTGGTCGACCCGATGAAGAGGCCATCATAAGCTGCTTTAGCTGAATAAATTCCATCAGGAGCAAACCTGAAAATATGCTTGTCCTCCATGTCTGGATGAAGCTGGATAGTTTGAAGTTCATACCAAAGATCCAGGAGGTCGGCAAAGACACCTACAGTTAAGGCCCCTTTAATATCAGTTAACCATTTTCTGTCTGTCAAGGCCTCCAGCACAATTCTGATGTTCCTAATCTTTTTTGGCACAGCTGCAAACAGTCTAGGAGCAAGGTCTTCAATATTCTTTCCGTGGACCCAACGGTCTTGCCAAAATAAGGTTGAAGACCCATTCCCAATCTCAGTGATCAGGGCAGTGTAGAAGAAGGCCTTCATTTTGTTGGAGATCTACAAGGCAGTGAGGTCCAAGGCTTATCCGGATCCGTTTTGCTCAGCCACAACCATCTCATTCTTAAGGCCCGTCCCAGTTCTTTGAGACTAGAAATCCCAAGTCCGCCGATTTCAAGAGATCTACAAACTCTACCCCAAGCCACTAAACAGTGTCCTCCTCTGACATCTTTCCTTCCACGCCAGAGACATCCTTTTCTGATCTTGTCAATAGCTTTGAGCGAGCCTGTGGGTATGTCGACTGCCATGGCTAAATAGATAAGCATGCCGGTCATCACATACTGAACCTGCACTCTTCTGCCGGCCCTTGTCACTAGATCCGCTTTCCACCCAGAAAGTTGATCAACCACTCTATCAATAATGGGCTGCACCTGATTTTTGGACAGCTTTTTTAGAGACAGAGGCAGACCAAGGTATTTGCAGGGGAAAGAAGCGAGCTCACATGGAAGCCAATCATGAAGGGTCATCAACTCTTCCTGACCACATCGAATGGGATAAACCCTGCTCTTCTGAATATTAGTTTTTAATCCCGAAGCTTCTCCAAACAAATTTAAAATTCCTAGAACAGTATGGATTTCATTTTCCCTTGGGTGGAAAAAGAGAACTGTGTCATCAGCATATAGCGAAATCTTGTGGTGTAGTGGTTTAGAGGAGAGAGGTTGCAACTGCCCCTCCTCATCAGCTTTAGCCACATTGCATCCAAGGATGTCCATCACTAAAATAAAAAGCATAGGAGAGAGGGGATCCCCTTGCCGCAACCCTCTCTTGTGGTGAATGATGGCCCCCGGAACTCCATTGAGCAGAACTTGTGTGGAGGAAGTTGCTAAAAGCCCACTTAAGATATCTCTCCAGATCTGCCCAAATCCTAATTGTTGGAGAACTTCAAGCAAGAAAGGCTAAGAGACGGAATCAAATGCTTTAGTGATGTCGAGCTTCAGGAGTACCCTTGGTTTGCTTTGTTGGTGAAGCAATCTGGCAGTCTGCTGGACCAACATGAAGCTGTCTTGGATGAAACGGCCTTTAATAAAGGCGCTCTGCCTTGGAGAAACTAGATCATGCAGTCATTGGGACAATCTGTTGGACATCAATTTGGTGACAAGCTTGGCAATACTGTGCACTAGACTGATAGGTCAAAAATCCTTTACCTCCTCAGCCCCCTCCTTAGGGATAAGAGTAACAAATGTTGTGTTAAGTCTTCCAAACTGCCCAAATTTTCTGCACCAAATTGCAGAAATAACAGCCATCACATCCCTTTTGATAATTGGCCAACACACCTTATAGAATCTACCTGTGTACCCATCTGGGCCTGGAGCCTTGTCTGAAGGTAGTTGCATTATGGATTCCAATATGTTAGAATATCCCTTTGTAATGGGCCAGACCCAGGTACTCTAACCTATCAATACAACTCCAACCCTGGTTAGGGTTAGGTTTTCTCACAATCCAACATGGTACCAAAGGCATCCTAAACCCTAGACACTCTCCCTCCCCCAGCCGGCCGCCACCCAGCCCCTGGCCACCGTCGCTTCCTCCCTCCCCCAGCCAGCCGCCACTGCTCCCTCCCTCCCTCACCCCGCCGGCCGCCGCTGCTCCCTTCCTCCCTCCCCTTTCCTCCGGCCGCTGCCCGCCTAGCCAGCCCCTGGCCGCGCCGCTGTCCATTCCCCATCCCCTCCGCTGCCCATTTCCGCCGCCCGCCGCCCGCCCAGCCAGCCCCTGGCCGCCGCCGCCTCCTCTTTCCTCACCCCCTCCAGCCGCCGGCCGCCCAGCCGGTCCTCCCTACGTCGAGCCGACCCGTCGGGAGACCGCCGTCCTCTGCGCGCCGTCGTGTCCTGCCATCGGCTCCCGGCACCGCCGACACCCGTGCGATGGACCCCCCCACCACCACCAGTCACATTCAAGGCCTGCATGACTTTCTTTGTGGTCCTTGAACATAAGTCCGTCTTGTCAAATTCGACTCCCACACCTGCAATTCGACGGCTACGACGTGGGATAATTTCTGCACCCTGGGCACTTCTCGACACCAAAAAAAGGGGTCATCTGGTGTTGCAAGGAGGCCTGAAACCTTTTTGGAAAGCTTGTCAAGGAATTGTTTGTGCATGAAGTGTGTATTACTCGTTTTAGTCGCCTGCAGAGCTAACTGACTATCACCAATACTAACAGTTGTGCTGACTGCTCTCTCCGTGGACGCTACAACTACAGTTTCTCTCCGTGGACGCTGCCACGGCCTTTAATGGGTCCTGTTTGAGTGGGTTTTTTTAGTGAAGTGGTTGTACAGTTGGTTGTTGGTGGACTTGAGCAATGCTCTTGGCCCAGCCACCGTTGCCACCGCGCCCCTTGCCCTTGCCACTGCCCCCATTGCTGGAGGAGGAGGTGGAGTGGCAGGCGGGCGACGTGCAGGACGGGGCGGTGGAAACAACGAGTGCCGATGCCGAAGCTTCCTTGTTCTCGGTGCCAAGGCGAAGTTCCTTAACACGGAGCATGTTGGTGGCGGACTTGAAGTCGGGCAGCGGTGACGTGTTGGCGATGATGTCGGCGGTGTTGGCGAAGCGAGGGTTGAGGCCGCGCAGAAGATTGAGAACGAGCTGCGTGGGGGAGACAGTGTGGCCGACCTCCCGGAGCGCATTAGCGGTGCGCTTCATCTGCTGGGCGTAGGCGTCGATGGAGAGGTCGCCCTGGGACAGGTTGTGAAACTCCTGCTCGAGGACGACGGCGCGAGACTCCTTGTTCGCCTGGAACAGGGCCTCAATGGAGATGTACAGTGTGCATGCGTCCTGATCGGGCTCCATGGCGAGGTCGAGGACAGCGTCGTCGGCGGAGTTGTACATCCACCCGCGAACGCACGCGTCAGGCTGAGACCACGTGGGATCATCAGGGCGCGCGACCACCGTGCCGTTGATGTGGCCGAGCAGCCCGTACTTGCCGCAGAGGGCGGTGAAGAAGGCCTTCCACTTGGAGTAGTTGGGGCGCTCGAGGCTGAGATCGATCGGCACGTGCTGCTTCACGTTGACGGCGGCGTAGGCGAGGAAGAAGACCGGAGCAAGCCCATCTGCGCCGGTGGTGTCGGTGGCCATGGATGGCGGTGACGCGGCGGCGCGGCTAGGGCCGGCATCCGGGTGGGGCGGGTTGGCGCAGGCGCGGGCCGGCGGCCTGGTGGCGGCGGCGCGGGGGCCGGGTGGCGGAGGCGCGACGGTCGGGGTAACGGCGACGCAGCGCGACGGCCGGGTGCCGGTGGCCGAGGGGCGCGTACGCGGCGGCCAGGTGCGGGGGCAGTGGAAGAAAAGAAATCGTGTTTTGCTCTAATACCATGAAGAAACACACCGCACACGTATAACTGGTGGGGTGACCTTCATTATATAGCCTGTAGGCTAGGGTTACAGAGTACATGGGCCAATGGGCCAGGCGCCCCATATGGGTTGTCACAGTTACATTCCAACAGTCTCTTTTCTTAATCAAATGACTACCAGATCTCCTGCGATGTTCTAAAAAAGGTGTCCAAGTGATGAAGGAAACCTATTGTAATTTCACTTAAGCACATAATAGTCATAGCCAATTGACACAGAAGCCGGAAGAAAATAGCGTGTATCCTCTGTTCAACATCTTATCAATCAGTATATCCACGGTCACTCTAATACACCATGTGTGGGATGCAAATGGAATGTAGAATTTCCTTCCATTTGCAAATATTTATTTCCTTTCTTATTCCTTTTCCCTTCTTGTTAGTGGGCTAGTGGCTCGTGTTGTGTTTCAGCTCTAGCTACCCAAACTTTTGTGGGACTAAGCTTTGTTGTTGGCCGAAAGTTTGCATAACAGTTAACAAATGTTGTGTGGGGGGGTGGGGGGGCAAGTTATTATCTGGCACTATCTACGTCTTGACTCTGCCTCCAAGAAAAAAAATGTTGGATAACACACAAAAAAAACTGAGTGCCATCAATCCTTATGCACTATGATCGCACCCCAAGGCATCACAAGTGGCCTAACTAGCAGTACTAAAACGATACACACAGATTTGTGTCTATAAAGAATATCAATGCAGTAAAACAGAAACGAATCACAGAAAAAAAAAACAAGAGTGTGACAAAATGGATTAAGGTCAATAATAAGATACATCAGCACGAGTTGTGGTTCAATAAGTGGGCATGTATTATTACCAATCCAACTTGGAATCCACATCCAGTGAGAAAGTTGACTCAATTGGTGTCATAGCTTCTGCAGCAGTCTGCACACACACAGAGTAATAAGAGTCCTTCCAAATTCAACTAGATGGATGAAGGTTATGTAATTGTCAACCAAATTAAGTGAACTTTTCATCAGTGTATAAAGTGCTGCAAACCCTAAATTACCATGTCACTTTGCTTGCTAATTCAGCACATATATCAAACTGAACCTTGTACAAAATTCAACAAGGGCACTTGCAAGTTGTTTATTTGCACAAAAATTACAACAGGGGTTAAATCATTTCTAGTTGAGCACCATAGCAGTGAACTGGAAACTCTTGTATGCTTACTTATAAACACAAATAGGAGATATAGAGAATGAAACAAAAAGTCTAATACAGGATATTACTCCCTCTGTTCCAAATTATAAGACATTTTGGCTTTTCTATATACATTAAATTCTACTGTGTATCTAGAAATATTGCATATCTAAGTGCATACAAAAACCGATATATCTAGAAAAGTCAAAATGTCTTATAATTTGGATTGGAAGGAGTAATACATAATTACATATCCTAGTTAAATGTTGAGAGGTTGTATATAAAAGCCAAGAAAATCATAGCTCATTTCTTCTAATACCACCAAATTCATCCCAAGGAAACAACAATTTTACACAATGATAAGTGTGATGCCTTCTGAGTTTATGCCAACTTCATTTGGACCAAAGTCCCCTTGAGAAATAAGTGTTACTTCTTTATTCAAAAAAGAAAAATAGGTCACATATAACAAAAAAAAGATGATGTACACCTTTTCGGTCAGGTCCAAGGCTCCACTTATGATTGTAGTCTCATCATGGGTAAGCTCTCCACCCTTGCCAGCCTGTTATGGTAGAAGCTCTAACCATGACATAACCCTGGTTGAACATGAAAACTTCTGAAGCAGAGTGATATGATAATGTTACCTCTTTGCTATGGATTGAAACTAGAGCTTTCAACTGAGCTCGCCTAAAAAGTGCAGACTCATTGTGCCCAAGAGCACAGTCCAGGATCTGAGGAGAAAAGAAGATTTCAATAATTTCAGCAACCAATCAATAGACCATAAATCAAGTAAAATGAAATAAACAAAGGATTACTGAATGAAAAAAAGGTCCAAACATGCATATGCTATAGAATATGCAATCAAGTCATGTTTTACTAAAACACAGACATGTACTATATTCAGGGTTTTGAAAATCGGCGATTACGTCGCGCCTAGGCACGCCTAGGCGCTAGGCCATGGCCTTCCGCCTGGACTAGGGGGGTAGGCGGCCTCCTAGTCGATCGGAGCGCCTAGGTGGCACCTCGCGTCGATTCCACATTGTAACAAGTTGTTCGTAAATAGAGAGGCTGTTTATTTCAGCATTGTAACAAGCAATCTGTTATACTACTAACTAATAGAGAGGTATTTTATTTCAGCATCATGGTGGCGGCTTTATGGAACTGAAACACCAGCTCTACAGAAGATGGCTACCAAGATCCTATCTTTAACAGCAAGTTCTTCTGGTTGTGAAAGAAATTGGAGTGGGTTTGATGGGGTTAGTACCTATCTGTTATCAAAATTACAGCAGCATTACAATAAAATTGCAGAACTAAAAGTGCTCTTATTTTAAATTTATAGGTGCACACTAAGAAGAGAAATAGGCTTACTACAGACTGCCTCAACAAGTTGGTCTACATTCAGTTCAACAACAGGCTAATTAATAAGAGAGCAAAGATCAAGTCCAAGAAAATTACTGATGTTCTCTTGTCTAGTGGTACAACTGAAGCTCAAGGTTTCCTCCAAGAGAATGGAGATGATTGTGCATTAGTTTCCTTTAGAGATGAGGAAGAAGTCATGGAAGGTACAGGGATACTTTGGTCTGTGCTTGGAGATGCAGTGGGAGCAGAAGAACAACTAGAGCTGCGTAGAAGTGCAAGGGTAAGAGAGCTCAATGAAGAAGAGTTTGAGTCCGAAGAAGAAGAGTTTGATGAAGATGAGGATGAGTATGAGATGGATGAAACCTAAGTGTGAGCCAGCTTCATGTCATGTTTTAGCTTTTATTATGCATCCATGTATCTTTAACTTGTGAACTTAGAAATCCTGTTGTGCGCTTGTGTTTTGTGTTGTGGCTTGTGAGAACTGAATCATGTGCTTGTTATTTTATTTCGTGTTGCTGCATTTTATATGTGTTGCTGCCTGCTGTCCCTTCATGTTTGTGATTTCTAAAGGCTATCCTATGCTGCTGATCAGTACTTAATGGATGGGAGAAGGGTCAGACCTCAGATAAGTACCTAACTTGCTATTTCCTTTTTTTTATCACTTGTATCGATGCCCAATTGCATCTAAAAGTGTTGTCCACTTCTATTGCAGCAGTGCTTGAGGATTCAGTGATCAGCAGATCTGCAAGGACAAAAGGTATGTCTACTGGTCCTTCCCTATTTTTTTATCTATAAATGTATCTCTACTAATCTTTAAGGGTGGACGGAGGGCGTCCACCACGCACCATGCCCCCGCCCGCGCACCGTGCCCCCGCCCGCGATTTTGGGCCCTCGCGCGCGTCTTCCTCCCGCCCGCCAATCATGCCCCGCGCGCGTCGCCCTCGCAGTCAGAAAAAACCCTCCGCCGCCTCCGTCACGCCATCGCCGCCCTTCCCCGCGCGATCCCCTTCCCCAATCCCCGCCCCTGCCTCGCATTCCCCCCGCGCCGCGATGTCCCCGCCGTGACGCCCGCCCCGCGTCCTCATCGCGCGCCTGCCCCGCGTCCTCATCACGTGCTTGCCCCATCCTCAGCGCCTCTTCCTCTCTCCCTGTCGCCACCTCTCCTCCGGCTCCCGGATTCGCCACCACTCCTCGCCGTGGACATGGGCGCTGGCCCACAGGACCCTAAGAGCACGCGGCCCCCTAACGGCAAGATCCACCACCTGCTGCACCTCTACTACCACTGGTTCCTGCCGCCGGAGGACCGGGACGAGAGCGGCACTGGCAGCAAGGGTTGAGGCATCTAGCGCTCCCCCAACCTATCGGGCCGTCCGGGCTGCTGGTGCAGAAGAGGGGCGACGGGGAGCCACCATCCGAGTCAAGGCTGATGGTGGAAAGGGCCACCATCCGAGTCAAGGTTGCGTCGTCCGTGGTGCTCGCCGCCCGTGGTGAAGCAGGTCCGCAGAGGGTGAAGCGCTACATCCAGGAGATCCGTCTGGAGCGAGCGCTGAAGTAGGAGGTGTCGTCCGTGCGGGCCGCGGCGAGGGAGCGGCCCAGACCGCTGACGCTCCCTGAGCGGAAGAGGAAGTCGAACGACGCCGGCGCCGAATCCCAGTTCTGCAGAGTGCGGCGTCGGCCGTGGGGCAAGTACACAGCGGAGATCTGCGACCCGTGGCGTCGTGTGCGCATCTGACTCGTCACCTTCGATGCCACCGAGGAGGCCGCACTCGGCCACCATACAGCTACGCGGGTCCCATGCCACCAACAACTTCGAACTTGCAGACGACGCATCGGTCCCCGTCCTCGACGAGGTCGCCGAGCGCCTCCAGCAGCCACCGGCCCCGGCGTCCAAGAACATGTCCTCCTCCGCCACGTCCTACGACTCCAGCGAGTAGTCCCACGCCGCGGCGACGTCGCCGACCTCCGTGCTCCGCATGTTCCCGCCCTCCGCGGCAACTGACGACACCTACATGAAGGCCGCCTCTCAAAAACTACCAACTCAGTGAGACATCCTCCCTCCTTGCACTCGTTGTGCCTGAGCTCGATGGTGCCTCTGTGGTATACTTTCTTGTAGATGCATTCAGAGACACTTCATTCCCTGCAGACCTATACAACAAAAGTGGATGAAAATCTGCTCGCGTCTAACAAGGAAAATCAAATGTTTGTCTTACTTTCATTTAAAAAGAATGGATTGGTAAGATATAAGTACATCTCGAAGCCTTAAATAAGAAGAATGTTAAACTAAAATGACACGATAAATGTTAGCCACAAATAGGCAAACCGATGAATATAACCTATAGTACAACAAGCACTCGAAATACAGATTGTACCTACAGGGGCTCCAATAAACTAAAGCTGTAATTTTAATTTAATCAGAGTGTGCAGTGTTAAGCTTCAGCGAGTACACGGTTGCTCATGCTGTACTGCTCGTGGCGCTTCATACAACTGTTTTGTCGTTCTCCAATTCTCAGGTATGTTCCTAATCCTGTCCTGGTGATTATTGATGTTAAACCCAAGGAGTTGGGTATACCCACCAATGCATACTAGGCCATTGAGGAGGTTAAAGAAGTATGTCTGGGGCTAAGACGCTGGAGTATTTCACTTGGTTGATCCATTTTTAATTTGTTTTTTGTCTTTACAGAATGCTACTCAGAAAAGTCGAATGGTATTTGTCCATGTTCCTTTAGAAATTGCTGGATGAGAAGTATGTCTAGGGGCTGAGAAGCTGGAGTATTTCACTTGCTTGCTTACCTTTTAATTTGTTTGTCTTTACAGAATGCTACTAAAATTTTGAAAGGTATTTGTCCATGTTCCTTAAGAAATGCTGCTCATGAAGTTGAGGAAATTGGTCAGACTTGTTGATCTGCTACTGCATGAACAACAACAAAAAGTTATGTGGATTTTACTATTCTTATTCTGTTTCACTGAATCCCGGTCCCGTGAAGGTCAACCTCGGTGTCGGTGGCTACCGGACCGAGATGAGATGAGTTTGTGGATTTGATGTGAACCTTCTAAGTCCCCTTTTGTTTTTTTATTATTTGGATCTATTGATGGATTTTACGCCCCTGTTTCTATTCTGATCTGAAGGGAAAATCCTCTCATGCTGAATGTGGTCAGGCACATCGAGCAAATGTGGTCAGTCGCCCTCTGTGTACGCCAGCAGAATTTCATGGGAAGCCCCTCGTGCTAAATGTTTGATATGGTTTTCCTGGCGCTCGTATTTGCAAACGAGAATTAGTGTTGTTCTGGTGATCATCTTGCACTTTCAGTTCCATGGTTGCGTCTATTTAGTTTCTTGGTCGTTACATCTCAATGTTTATTTCTATTATCTGTTACTCTTTTTCCTAGCTCACGTAAGTTGGAATATGTTTTTTAGGGTGGGCAACTAGGCATTATTTGTACATTGATATTGTTTGAAAATTATAGCAAATTCATTTGCCAGTGATGATGTGAATGCCAATCTGCTTTTGGAGCCTTGAACATATAAGGATGTACTGATCTGCTTTTGGTTTGATGATCGTGACCTTCCATTCGGATTCAAAGAAGTCATACTATATGACGTCAAACTTTTAACATTACTTGAGTATGACCTTCCTTGTTGGGTTATATTTCTTTAGTCATATCCAGTATTTTGCGAGATATATCACCCATGGACTCTTGCGAGAGCATTGTATGTATTGATGTCATTAATTACTATTCTTATGACTCTTGTGGGACAACTGCCTCAAGATTGTTTGGCCCTTTCTTTGATTGGAGAGAAACATGGGAAGACTTAAGTATCTTGGAATTACGATTTTTCTGCATAACTTTCAGTAGGTTTTTATATGGTCTCTTAAGATTGTGGATGCTGCTAAGTTACCTCTTAGTGTTTGACAATGCCAATTGCGGGGCCAATTTGAAACCATTGCTGAGATAATAGGGTATCTGATTGTGTTAAAATTTTATCGAATAATTGTATACCGTCGTAACGCACGGGCATCGTACTATCAAATATTAAAGTGATAAGAATAAATTTTATACTTCATCTGAGCCAAAAGTTTGAGAAATGTATGGGTTGAAAATGCGTCTGGTCCCTCTTTTTTATATCTCGCTCGATCGCTCATCCTTCTTCAGCTAGCAAGCTAGGTGGTACTATGTGAGAGCAATGTGTTACATGTGGCTTCCTGTCGTGTTTGGTTTGAGTGGATTCACATAACCCATTTATGGTGTAACAACCTATTAGACTCATTTGTCTGTGACCTTCGCGACACGACTCCGCGACCTCAACAACCGTGTCACTCTGCCTAGCTGTATAGATCATCAACTCCATCGCTCACTTTTCCTTTGCCTGTATTGCTTTATCAGAGCGGAGCATCGGCCATAGCGGGGTGAACAACGGCCTTGCCTTCCCCTTCTCTGGACACTCGTAGCGTCGGCCATAGCGGGGTGAACAACGGCCTTGCCTTCCCCTTCTCTGGACACTCGTAGCGAGGTTGAGCATTGGAGACCGGAGTCCTATATTGTGGCATTGGGAACGTCGCATTGGGAACGACGACGTTGTGCAGCAGGAACACGTTCTCGCCACGACTCCATCCTCCTCGTAGATGAAGAATGATATTTATGTTTTAAACTATTTTTTACTCCCGTGGCAACGCACGGGCATAGAACTAGTATATTATATAAGTTGGCAAAACGTCTAGCATCGCCTAGGCAAGCCTAGGCTGGACTAGTCCCTAGGCTAAGGGTCATCGCCTAGATTCCGCCTAGCGCCTAGCAAAACTTTGACTATATTAACGTCCACATAACAGAGAGCCACTCAGTTTAGTAACTTTGATATTCGACCTCAACGAGGTTGCCACATCATGCTAGAATCTGCATTAAATCATCTGTACTGAATTGTATAAGAAATTAAATGCGGATTTTCAATGACAGGAACTTTGCATGTAGTTCACAGTAGAAGGACAACTTATCACAAGTGGCTTTAGTAACAAAAGCTTGATACATGCTACACAAAACGAGATATCATCATGTTTCCTTCTATGCTGACGATGTTGTGGTTCTTGTGGAAGTGACATCAACAAGCTAATGGAGGTAACTGCTTGGTAGCTTGGGAAAAGGTTCAGAGATCTCTTCAGTATGGCGGCCTTGGAATTCATAATCTTGAGCTTCTAGGTTGGGCCCTGAGGATTAGGTGGCTTTGGGCACAGAAGACTGATGTGGAGAGGTCGTGGGCTGGTCTCTCAATTTCTATTCCCTATGAAGCCCGGGCCCTCTTCAATATGGTTGTGAATGCTGTGGTTGGGAATGGTGAGAAAATACTTTTTTGGTCTGACCATTGGATGGATGGGCTTACTATGGCTGAGATGGCGCCCAATCTTTTCAGAGCTGTCCCTAAGCGAACTGCTAAGCGAAATACTGGCTCAGGCCTTGTTTGGGCGGAGTTGGGTTCGTGATGTCAAGGGTGCTCTTAATGTTCAGGTTTTATTTGAGTACCTCCAGGTCTGGGATTTTGTTGAGGAGGTCGTGTTGTAGCCTGATGCTCCTGATCAGTTCAGGTGGAAGTTGACACAAGATGGTTGTTATAGCAGCAAGTCTGTGTATGAGGCCTTCTTCGTGGGCTCTACGCCTCTACCAAGTTTGGCCCTTGGAAGAGAATCTGGAAAACCTGGGCTCCGTCGTGTTGTAAGTTCTTTATACAATTGGTGTATCATAACCGGGTTTGGACCGCTGATCGTCTTGAGCGGAGGAACCTGCCCCATCCAGAGTCTTGTCCATTTTGTGACTAGATGGATGAGACGGTGCATCACTTGTTGGTTGGCTGTGTTTTTGCTCACCAAATTTGGACCATGATCCTTCAACGGTTGGGGCTGCTGCAGTTGGCACCTCAGCCCTCAGTGTCTCGGTTCTCAGGTTGGTGGAAGAGAAATGTTGTTGTTGTCCCCATGGGGCTTCGTAGAAGCCTCAATCCTCTAATTATGTTGGTGTCCTAGGAGATTTGGAAACACCGCAACAGTTGTGTCTTTGACAATTCAAGACCAAGTGTTGAGGAAGTGCTAAAAGTTGTTAATGTGGAGGGTGGGCTTTGGTGCTTGGCAGGAGCTTCCAAGCTCCAAGAACTTGTTTTTGGGTCGGTGCCTGCTGGAGCTTAGTTAGCTATGTAGGTTGTGGTCGCCTTTCTTCCTTGATGTGGCGTGACGGTTGTATTTAAGGGGGAGGCGTGTGTGGGTGTGTGTGTGAGTGTTTGTGTTTCGGGTCACTTTTGACCCTTGTACCTCTTTCTTCCTTAATGAAATGACGTGCAGTTCTCCTGCGTTGTTCGAGAAAAAAAGTTTCTATCTGCTAACTCTAAGTTAATACAAAGTGTTAAGATAGAACTCCCAACTGCACCTGTGTTGTGGACCAGTATGTAAGATATTATCATCACTTGTTACAATATTCATTAAATGCAGGTAGGTTAATAAGCATGACAAAAGGTAGCAAAAGACACATGCAACTGATCACTATGGAAAAGGAAGTGAGAAGTGAAGTGAGAATTAGCATGCACTCTTTGAGGATTATAAAATGATGACATGGGATAAGGTTATAAGAAAGAGTCCGAGAAAATCCATTACACCGAACATCCTCTACGTCTCCCCACCTCCCCCAGCAGCCCCACGCCGACGCCCGTCTAGGGTCCGGCGGCCACCACTCTGGCCTCGCCGGCCTTACCGCCAACCTCCCCTCTCCTCGTGGCGCTCGTTTCCACTTCCCTTTGTCCCCGTTGGCCAAGCCTTTTTTCCCTATAGGTCGTTCGAAGGAGTGCTTGTGGCGCGACGTCAGCCCTAGCCCGAATGGCGGTGATGTTATGGGTTGTGGTCCTTGGCCCTCCGTTGAGTGACACTATGGGGCTCACCTCTCCCGCGGGCAGCGTTGCGGTCGGTGAGGGAATCTTTTCGCCTGCCTCTCTCAAAGGTGTTGTGCCCGCCTCCTGCCAGGATGTTGTGCTCTCCTCATCTGCTAACTCGGTAGCCTAGCCTCGTCCGTTGGATGACCGTGTGCCCCAGGTTCAAATTTTTCTGCGAAAAAACGATCGCCCCACGGTCCCTAACTGTCGTGGTCTTGTTGTGGAAGGCTAGCAAGTGGTTGAGCATTGGCGGAGAGTTGTTAAGCACGGTCCTCTTCGAGTGGTCCTTGGGGATCTCCAAGGGAAGTGCTTCAACCATTTGTCTAGTTCCCATCGCTACCTTCTACCAGAGTTTGTCGTGTTGTTTCAGATGCCTAAAGCTGGGACACAGGGCTTCGGGTTGCTTCGCAAGACAGAATGTCTGTGATGCCCCGTCATAGGCTAGTCGTGCGCCGATTTGGAGTAGGCTTTCCTCGCAGCGGGTCATTTACGGTGGTTCTTCGTTTGACTCGGAAAGGCAGCGGTCGATCTGGAACATGCTTTCCTAGGAGAAACCCCATGTGAAGGAGCGCCTGGGTACAGTTAATCAGTTATAGATGTGTACATCAAGCCCGAAGCCCGAAAGCCTGGCATGAAGCTCATTTTTGTGGCCCGGTACAAGCCCGACCCGCTTTTTACGGGCCCGGGCTGGCCCGGCACGAATAAGCAGGCGAGGTCCGAACAGAAATCTAAGCCCGGCAAACTAGCCCGACACGGCCCATTTAACCCTTGGCCCGCTAAACCCAATTTTTTGTACTTATTCGTGCTTTTCAGCCCGTTAAGCCCGCTTTTTCCGTGCTTACCGAGTCGGACCCGTGTAGGGAAATGAGCCCGCGAGCCTAGCAGGCCCGGTCCGGTTTTCTAACCCTGCCTGACGGGCCGATTCCAAACCGGGCCGGGCCGAACAGCCTGTTTGTACATGTCTAGGCACAGTGTAGGAGACACGAAAGGTGTGGCGTCGTGTTTCAAGTGCAAACCCATGGGGTGAAGCTATGCACGGTGACGAGCAACCTCTGGTGTCCAAACTAGGGGTGAAACTATGCATGGTGACGAGCAACCTTCGGTGTCCAAGGGACGTAAATGGCGTCGGAGGCATAGTCGGAAGGGTGGGGTGCGGATGGCCAGAAGCGTTAAGACGGGAGTTCCGACGTGGCCTCCTTAGAGATTACCCCTGAAGAATGGCCTCCTCCACCGCTGATGGTCCTACACAGTGAATGTAACAACATGAAATGTGTCATCGATCTCTCGCGTGCCATTGCTAGGGCTAAAGTGGATTTGCGTCGGGCACTTTTCGTGTTGATCACTGGCTCTCGACCTGTGGTGCATGCCGATGAGCTCCTGTCCGAAGTGGCCCGCAGTTTTGAACTAGAGGTTGAGAGATTGCAAATTCATCGCAGTTGGCCTGAAGTTTGTCATCTCCTTCCCGGATGAAAGTGTGGCACAGGGGGTTTTCAATAGGGGCCTTCCTCTTCACTACCCGAATTTCAGTGTTAAATTCCAAAGATTTGCGCATGCCACTAGCACTCGTCTACCTGTTCTACTTGATATTTAGCTCCGCGGAGTTCCGGCGCATGTGTGGCTTCTTTCCACTGCGGAACAACTATTGAACAACTGTTTCATTATCCAAGAAATCCATGAACATACTTTGCTCAAGCATAATCTGTCGTATTTCTTTTTGGAGAAAAAAAATAATCTGTCATATTTCATGCTTAGGGCATGGTGCCTTGATCCTGGTCGGCTTCCCCAGTCAGCAAAATTGATCATTATAAAACTGCTTGGAAAGGGGACTCTACTGAGAGGCACAGGCTCTCGTACCACATTGACATCTTGATATCCCGGTTGTCTCGTCATCAACGAGGGAGGGTTTTTCACCTCCTCTGGCTGGAGATGATCGAGATGATGTGCGACGAAAGGACCAGTGGGATCCAGATTCGTTCGCTTTGTGAGCAAGAACAAGAAAGCATTGAACACTTGCTTGTGACTTGTGTTTTTGCTAGGGAAATCTGGTATAGAGTGCTTTCCTTCGTTGGGTTGCAGCTGCTTTCTCCATCATTGGACGGGGAGAGTTTTCAGGAATGGTGGACAAGGCTGAGGATGGTGGCTAGCCAAAAAAAGGCTTCAATTCATTAGTGATTCTAGCTTGGGGCCTCTGGAAGCATCGCAATGCCTGTGTTTTTATGAGGCTTCCCCTAGGCCCTAGTGTCTCCAAACTCTTTTTAGACATTAAGGGTGAGGCTATGGTGTATGCCCGGTGACATGAACTTGTCGGAGTTGTGGCCTCCTTTGAGTTTGGTTTTGGGTTTTTTAATCGGTTGGTGTGTGTTTCTACTTGCCTTCGGGCAGTTTGTACTTTCCTATTTTTGGGCTTCTTTTCTTCTTAATACAAAGATACGCAGCTGTGTGTTCGAAAAAAAAAGAAAGAGTCCGCTGATCATTTAACCATCAATCAAATCTGAAAAAATATGAAACAGTTTGTAGTGTGATGAATGTTCTACAAAACAATAGCATATTTTTTATGGCTCCTATAAAAAGATAATGTTTCTTTTTCAAGAACCAAGAAAAGTAAATCGATGCTTTATTTAAGGAATCAATCCCCAGACCCCGCACAGTGCGGGAAGCCTACGGCACTGGGTACGCCCTTTAATAAATTGATACGTACCAACAGAAACAGACTAAAAATCAGGAATACATACCAACATAAGGAGAAAGTAAGTCGATTAGAAGGAAACACATGTATGGAATTTGTATCAAATATTCAATGAATGCACAACCAAGTGAATTATTTGTATAAATATATCAACTAGCAACTTTCCTATGTTCACAGTTTGCATTAATTTATTTTCCTTGGAGGTGAAACAGCATCGCTTCAAGTGTGTAGTAACCAACAAAACAGTGAATGTCCTTTTTCTGAGAGTATTAAACATATTTAACACCATATAGAAACTGGCAATGTTGAAATTTTGCTTGAATAGGAGATAAAAAAATAAACTATTCTTAGCTATGAGGCCTATAGGTCATCAAATATCTATCATGCAAGTAACTGGAGTCTTCAAGAACAGCCAGAACCAGAATATCAGTCTGCAACTAAGTACATTAGCTAAGTCATACAACTGAACAAAAAGATGACTCAGAAATGAAAGCTCTGGATGGCGATCCATGGCAGATTCTGGACGGCAGAATGAAGAATGTGCCGTGGACTGCAAGACTGCGATGACTGTGCTTTGTGTGATCAAGGTTCAGAAACTTCAGATCACCTGCTTCTGTCTTGTGTTTACAGCCGCAAAACACGGTGTCATGTGTTCCGATGTTCGGGTATTCCTTCTGCAGCACCGGCGTCGAACGATGCCCTGGTGGCTGGTGACATGGTGACTGCGATCCAGACTGCTGCTGCTGCAGAATTTCAGGGGGGTTAACTCACTAGTGCTACTGGTATGCTGGCTTTTATGGAAGGATAGGAACCACCATGTCTTCGAGGCAGTGTCAACTAACCCAGCTACGCTGTTTGAGTTCATCGTCATTGAAGGGAACACCTGGATTGCGGCTGGATTAAACGCATTGTCGATTCTGTTACTGGCTGAGCTAAGGAGATGCTAGTTAGTCGCAAAACTAGTGCGTTGTAACAGCTTGTTGGAGTTCAGGCTTTCAGCCATCATCCGTTTCTATGTTTTTTGCGTTTCCGACTGTGCTGGCTAGCTGCTGGGCAACTCGCCCATTGGCATGTTCTTTCGCTTTGTAACTCTACTTCCTACTTAATGAAATAAGTGTGTGGCATGTTCGTGAAAAAAGAAGTGAAAGCTCTATCCTAATGCAATTCACAAAATTGCAAAATGCATGCCATGACAGGAGTGCATAGAGAATTACAGTATAGTGGGTACTTAGAAATGAATCATGTGATTTTGCTGATTTTTACCTTCCCAATAGGGTAAGAAATTGGATAGCAGATGACCATGAGAATGCGTACGAGCCATACAAAGTTAGCACCCACTGCTAGACCATATCTAGTACAGATTGCTTGTGGTATAACCTGATGTCAAAGCACTACACTATCAGTCAAACCACACAATGAGCAAATGGTAAATTTTGGACATCAGATGAATACCTCTCCAAAGGCAAGAACAAATGTCACTGACAATATTACAGCAACAATAGGATGAAACATTCTGTCAAGAAATATAGGAAGTGCCTGAAAAGGTTGCAATGAGATAAAAATAAAAGTCAATGGTTAAAACAGAATGGGGTGCAAAAGATATCAGAAAAAAAACAATATGTGACCTATGCCCTACCTATCAACAACTTTAGAATACAGAAATAAGAAAGAAATAAGGTATAAGAGTATCAACCGGTGATAGTAGATTTAGGATAAAGAAAATAACGTTGATCAGATATACATGCACCAATTACGATGTCATTGGACTAACACAAACTGACCATGCTGCAGTTGGATGTTGAAAAAAACTAGTAGCAACCAGGAGAAATAAGCTTATATAGTGAATGCAATAGGTGCTATACTCAATCTTATCTAAACTTCACCAACTAGTTTCCAAAATGTAAGATAATCATAAACAGGCTTACAAAAAAATCATGGTGGCATGGTGCCAAAAAAAAGTTGAACAACTGCAACTTCAGAACACTATCCCTCTCTCCCACTAATGAGATAAAAGGTCAAAGTGTTGATGCTAGAGGCAGGCCAAAAGAGGATTTTGAATCCCGCATGTGTCGCCCCCTCGGGCGGCCAACCCTAGCCGCCGCCACACCTCCACCCCACCTTCGACCTCGGCGCTGCCAGAGCAGGGCTTCGGCAACCCGCGCCCCCACATCAAGGATGGCGGCAGCGAGGAGTCCCCCCACGCTCAGCCTCGCCCCTTCCCCCCGCTGTCTCCCTCAGGCTTCTCCATCTCCCGGCAGTTGCCACTTTTTCCTCTCCCGCCTGACGAGCTGGGCAGCAGTGCAGGCTGGCAACGGCGAAGCTTGGCGGCTGCGACGTGTCGTGGGCGCAAGGTCCTGCTGCTGGCTCGGTGATGTTTGGTGTGGGTCCCCCAATCTCTTCCCCGACGGCGACCCCTTTATACGTGCTCTGGTCCAATGCACACACAGTCGTCTACTCCCTGGTGTTGTCGACCGAAGTCGTCCATGCCTCGAGGTCGCCAGCAGGCGAGGACGCGCCGGAGCGGCTCCGCAAGGTCTGCTGGCCCGTTCGCCGCGAGCATCACGTACGTCGCTAGCCTAAGTGCGCCTTGGTTCAGATCTTTGTTGAGTATAGGCCCTGCTCTCCTCTCCACCCCCACACCTCTCTATCCTCCACCGCCACCTCCCAGCAGCCGCGACCTCCGCCTCCTTCCAATGGCTGCGCCCCCCGCCACCGCCCTTCCCCCATCATCCTCCTTCGCCTAGCTCGCGGGTTCCACCTCCGCCTCCTGTGCTCCATGTCGTTTCGTCTCCGCTCCCCGCCTTTGCCATCGAGGTTCTTTCCCTTGACCTCCTGCAAGATCAGTGCTTCCTTGGCCTCTTTATCGTTGACTCCTTGCCCTCTGGCCACCCAGACCGTTGTGCCAACTCTTGTGTCCAATGGTTTGGGTGGCCGTGCAACGACGACCACTAGTTATGGGTGAAAGCCTTGCTTGGCTTTTTGCTAGCCCCGGCTTTGATGGCATTATTGTGTCTTCACCTTGTTGGAGGCAAAGTCGGGATGATTTTGTTGTTGTATGTGGCCGCTCTTAGTGGCGGTTCTCGAGGTCATCTGAAATCTGTGCAAAGCTGATATATGTGCAGTGAAAGCGCCGCGCCCGGTGCGCGGGGAGGTGTCCTACCTTCGCACTATCGTCTCTGCTCGCTTGATGGTTGCTTGTGCTCTTCTTTGTTGGCCTTGGCCTTGCGGCCGGTAATGGCTGTGGCTCTTGATTGCGTGACCATTGAAACCTTTGCTTCATCATTCGTCTCCTGTTGGTGGTGACATCATTGTTTTCAAGTCATCCGACTAATCGATTAGTCGCGCAAGTCGCTTGGTAGTGGCCGATCAGTCGGATGAATCGACTAGAGTATCAAGTCGTCCAGGTCATCCGACTAGTCGTCGATTAGGGGCGATTAGTCGTCCGACTAGATGGTAAATCGACCAGGAATTGTTCAGGCGGCTAGGGTTTTCTAGTGGGCTACTGGGCTTCTATTTTTTCGGTCCATCTACAGTAGTATAAAAGCAATGCGCCGCCACCCATTGTCACCCCTTCAAACTTTTCCTCTCCCCTGCCGAGTCCAGAACATAGGTTGCGGCTCTAGAACACTAGCAGCAGCACCAGAACACCGGCGGCGGCTCCAAAACACTAGCGACGAGATGAGCTCCTCATCTCAAGGTTCCCCCTTCTCCCCCTTTCCTATCTTTCCTATTGTCTGAATTCTGATGAATGTGAATCTGTTGGAGAAGTTGCTGCTGCTTTTTGCTTGGGTGATGATATGCTCTAGGTAGTAGGTACTGCATTACTGCTTGTAGCCTTGTATTCAATATTTTAGTTTCAGTTCTGCTATAGTGCTATATGCCTATATTGCCTTTCAGTCTGTTACTCAGTTTCAGTTTCAGACTTTCAGACTTATATAATTCCTATTGCAGTATTGCTTATATATACATATATCATATTATATATACATATGTCCAGAAATATATATGACGATTAGGGGACGACCAGAGGTCGACCAGGACCGATTAGGCGTCCTAATCGTCCCCCTAATCGTGATTAGGCGCCTGGTCGGTCCTCAGGAACGACCAGCTGGTCGCCTGACCTGAAAACAATGGATGACATCAATCTTATGCCAGGTGGAACCATGTTCTAGCACTCCCTCTTAAAGGCTTCCTCCCCTTTAAGGGCGTGGGATGGCGGTTTATGGTGCTTGGATGTGTTGTTTGTGGGTGCTCGTCGTCAACTTCAAGGGAGATGGTTGTTCTTCGACAAGCTTCGATTGGCATGCTCCCTCACTCTTAGTCCCCACTCAGTTGAATGGTCTCTCATGCCTTCAAGGATTCCTCCCCTTGTTGTGCGCAATGGAGGGAGGCAACTGTGCAGCGTTGCTACAAGGGGTGATGTGGTTTACATTGGTTTGGGTTAGCCGACATGTATGTTGTTTGATGATCAGGTCCTCAGGAATTCGGTTGTTGTTGTTCTGCTCGCGTCAAGTCCGTTCGTAATGTGTTTGCTTTCTTTGTTTTCCTCCTTGTTGCTGAAGTATTTGTTGTGTTGTGCTTGCAGCTGTCTGTAATCTGTGGTCTGCCACAACATTATGTAAAGGTTTGCCTCGTTTCCTTTAAAAACGAGATCGTTGAGGTGTGGCTCAGTCATACCATAATCAATGAAATTCAGGTGGGGATTCTCTCCCCACCGTTGTCAGTTAAAAAATGTTGATGCTAGGATAATTCATTAGAAGCTTCAAACAAAAATTCTGATATTACCATACATTCTTTTAGCAAATGAATACACTTCTAGAGTACAAAATAGTGTGATAATTGATATGATTGTAATCTAAATACTCTACCTCCATGGCAACAGCATTACACAACAACAGGGTGACAAGAAGCTGGTGTTGCCTTTGAACAACCGGAAGGATGGCAGCTGCAGCAAACAAGGCAAATATTAACAAAACATGAGGGGCAGCAGAACCATCAGTCAAAGGGAAAATACAACAATTGAGCTGGTCTTCAACAGGGCAACAGCAATAAACTGCTGTTAACTAAAGAGGGATGCTAAAAGAGGCAACGTGTAGCCAGTCAAAGTGACCAAGCAGAATTATTGCCAGAGATGCTGAAAGAGGCAGTGTATAGGCACTCAAAGTAACTAAGCAGAATTGCTGCCATATTAAAATTTAACATTGCTACCATATGCATTTGATGAACTGATAAAGATCTGAGGTGTCCAGATATGCCATTTCCTTCAGTAATAGAGCAGCTCTGAAGATTATCAGGTAAGACAAAACCAAAAGTGCATGCTACCCTAGTAAACAAACATGGTAGATCCAGGAAACTCCAGAGTGATCACTTTTTATGATTGTCCATTGCATACTACTTCCACTTCCACTTGTCTGATGTGTCATTGCATATATCACCAGTACGAGGTGAACCTTAGAAAAGAATGAATCCCATCCACACTGCTTTTTCTTATTCCTGACTATAACCTTTTTGGATCGTTCTACTTTCCTTTCCAAACACTTCTGCATGTAAATAATATGTCAATATTACCATCACATTTTATCCTCACTGTCATTACCGCTACCTACAAAATATAGTAGACTTCCGATAGGTGCCAGAAAAAAATCACCGCATACACCAGAGACGCTCTAATGTTCAAAATTGCAGAGAAACTTGAGAATACCATAGAGTATATGACGCTCTAATCTCCATTCCCTAATGTAACAACTAACAAGCCACAACAGTGTGATCCCCAGTCCCCACTACCAATATAACAAACCCGCTCATAACCAGATCGAGCACAACGAGAGCAGGGAATGGATAGGGGTTCGGATCGGACCAGCCTGAGCCTTTTCGACGTCGGTGCCGCTGCGTTGGAGGATCTCCAGCTCGACGAGGCCGAGCGACATGAGTCCAAGTGTGAGCCCGGACATGATCCCTGCGAAGAGCACGAGAAAGCAGGAGATGCCCGCGTACGCCCACCACTCCAGAGACCCGAAGGCCGTGTCCTCCCCCTGCACGATCAATGCCATCGCACCCACTCCCGCCGCCGCGGCTGCGCTAGACGCCGGCCGCGCCGTCGCCGCCACCACACGCACCGCCGCGGCCAGGCTCACCGCCCGCGCCTTCCCAGCCGCCGCCGCCATCGCCCACGGCTGACGAGGCTGAAACAGAGCCCGCCTCCCACGGCCCGATGCGTGGGCACCCAATAATCAATAAAGCAGGTCCAGCTCCAGCCGTCCAGGAAGGGAGGAAGAGGACAAGATGGCGCAGACCGCGGTCGATCGGACTCGGGGCTGGCGGTCGATCGGACGGCTAGGGGGTTGCCATTCCGAGTTTGGACGCAATCGTGCTCGCAATGGCACAGCTGCGTTCGAGTTTACGAAAGAGGCATGGGAAAAGTAGGCTTTTATGATGGCTTAGATTCATAAAAATGATGTGTCCGCGACAATGCATTGGTTAAACATTAAAAAGTGACGGACTCTGTCTTTAGAACTCAAACGATATGTGTCCCCGCGATTAGATTATCTCTAACGATTATTCTTACGTTGTATGTTGTTATTCGTCTAATCGTATGATATTTGTGAGCTATCGCCTATAAACAGGTTCAGACCTCTCCTATATATACGAAGGAGTACGATCGATTGAAAACTCACGAACACATTTGAATCGAACCAATTATTTTCTTTGTTATTATTGTCTTATTAGTAGATGTAATATAGTACTAGTTATAGTTTTCCGCATATCAACCTTCACTCATATTCGACTCTACATCGTCAAGATCTGTCTTGTGTGGTATGTCGACACCAAGACGACTCTAGGATCTTACCTCTCCTAGGTGCAAGATCTGGTTGTCAATCCAAGAGACTCTTTATCGAGTTGATCTCTTAATTTTTAGGCGACTCTATGTCGTTTGTGGATGTCTCGGGTGACCTACTGTCACACCCGACTTTGAAAGTTAAACCGAATACGAATCATATACGTGACAAGATCAGAAATTCACGTACACAGCGATTACATAACTGGACATCATCACACAATGCTCAAATAATAGCGTAAAGAAGTATTGTTTTATTACATCATGATGTCTGAAACATCCATATAGTCATTAACTTAAACAGAAATCAAAGTGCTAAATGAAACGTAGTAGAGATAAGATCTTCACAGGCAGTTGACTGGGGGTTTGCCGCTAGTCTAGTCTAGAACTCCTCAAAGTCCTGAAACTCCTAAAATCCTGTGTGTTGCCTTCATCTTCTCCTGAGCAATGGTTACAATGTGGACAACCTTGTGTTTGGTATTTAAGTAAGGGTGAGTACATAACAATGTACTGAGCAAATGTCTCATTTGGTTGAAGAGGACTAGCTGTATGTGGAGATTAGCTCAAAGAAGTTGCTTTTAATTGGTCAGGTATTTAGGTATTTATCATTAGTAGAAGTCAAGTTTAATCATAGAACCCAAGTTGATATCCCAAAAGAATGCACCTCCTCAAAGAGGAAAGTACCATAAATTATAAGTATAGCCATCATCACTAAACCATCAACATAAATGTGTCTAGAGTATCTCTAATCAAAGAGAATCTCAAGGCTGCTCTTAGCTGTGAGCACGGCTGGCATACCAGTTTCTAACCCTCTGTAGAGGTCACACACTTTACCCATGAGTCGTGATCCCTTTCCAGGCTAGGGTTGCAAGACCCGATCTTCACTACCGAGGTGAATGGCTAGGGACTCGCTACGTAGCCTTTACAAAGATTCTCTCGGTGTGTAGCCGCCCGTTAGGTTTTGCTAGTTATACAAACACAGTACTCCTCCCTAAGGCGGGTGACTAACAAAACCAAATCGAATGAATCTCGACAACCACCCTTAACAGAGCAACCATTATGCCCCAGCCCCCATTGATGGCACAACGGCGAAGCAAACTACACCCCTAGATTCCTCCAATTAATAAGCTAAGGGTGTCCCATACCACGCTCATGGTTGTACTTTTGTCTCGGGTGGTCTATCAACGAACAGATCCTTACGGAAGAGGTACTCGGAAAATAGCACGAGCCCCCTAAAATGCCACAAGCTCATAATCATAATCAGAATGAATCATCGTATCATAAATTAATTCTCATCATGTTCGTTGATTAAAGTAAAGCACTGGCATGTAGCTGATCATAATAGCCCAACCCAAAAAGGTAATAAAGCACATGATAAATAGAAAGCTAGTCAATCATTAGGTTGACCATAGTATGCGGGACATTGAATTATAAAGTAAATACGACATAATAGTTCAGAGGACACTTGCCTCCACCAAGCAGATGTTGCTTTCTCCTGCAACTTTCTCGGACTTCACGGACGGAACGTTATCTAGGCGAGTGCGAACATACATTCAACATTTTTGAAATAGAAAGGAACAACAAACTATACAAGGAAAAATATTATAAAAACAAGCAATGCGAAATAGAGCTCGCTTCTACGGTCACACGAGAAAAAGAAACGTCGAGATCAAAGCTACGATTGAGAAGTTATCATGTTTACGTTATACGAATATGAACTAAAACATTTAATTTGACATTTATCAAATGTAAACTAGAGCTGTTACCTAGTTTTGATTAATCTTCTACACTAACAGCTCTCGATCCAATAAGTAATCTCTACTTCTCTACTATACTTTAAGCACCAGTTTCAACGGTCATCCCGCGTCATCTTTTTACAAATAATCCCTCACAGCTATTTCAAATTAACCCGTTGCACGCCCATCCGGTCCGCGCAACCAACATCCACGTCCCAAAACACACCTTCACATATCGATGGCCAAACGGCGGCCCGGCACGGGCCAGACGCCCGTGGCCCAGGCACGTCATGCTGTCCTGCTGATTGTGTCAGGCCGACTCGTTAGCCCGTCGACCCATTTGATTAAATCAGCGTAAAATGTTAAAAAACGATGCAGGAGGTGGGGTTCAAACTCATGCCCTGATGGGAAAAGGGCAGGAGACGGTGAAGCTGTCTAACCACTAGAACATCATGCTTAAATGTTTTTAATATTGAATATAAATTGTATATATGTTGATACATTTTTTGTAAAATAAAAAAATATAATCGTGTTGGGCTAGGCCAGCACTACGGGCCAAGGCTACAGCCCAAGCACGACATGACATTCTTGGCTCTTGCAAGTATTAGGTCGTTTCTGAGACCACATTGTCGCAATGGACTCCATGGTGTTTGAGGTTGCTGAATTGGATGGAGCAACAATGATTTGTCACACTAACAGTAAAATGAAAGGTTATTTGTTGGTTTTAAACATTAGTAATTGCTACGAAGTAGCATAATTTATATGGAGCGCATACAATTTTTATTGATACCTGACTTTAGCAACCACTCCATATTTTGATCTATCTTTTTTATAAGTTTGATTTCATGTGACTTATTTTAGAAACTTGAGCTCACAAACTTTCCTTTATTTTGTCTCTGTATGGTGGAATTATGTCATTCTATAACCTCTGTTCGTTTAGTCATTCGTTGTGAACTCTCTTCTAATTGCTTACTTCATTGGTCGTGTTGTACCAAGACATATTGGATGGAGTAAATAATAACATCAGTTAGCTAAATCAAAAAAATATTATACGGAGAGCGGAGACAATCAATAAAAAATCTTGAGATTTTTTTGGTGCATAGTTTACGTGGATATTGTTGTAAGCCGTCGCAACGCACGGGCAACCGACTAGTTTAAATAATATGAGAGACTCTAAACGAGGCGAATTAACGGCACAAGATAAAGTGTGCGAAGTGCGAAATAACACGACAACACGCGAACAACACGCGCACATCGCGCGGACCAACGCGATACGC
This sequence comes from Zea mays, assembly GCF_902167145.1. Classification (NCBI taxonomy): domain Eukaryota; kingdom Viridiplantae; phylum Streptophyta; class Magnoliopsida; order Poales; family Poaceae; genus Zea; species Zea mays. The sequence goes on along the minus strand of NC_050103.1, from coordinate 89,456,575 downwards.
GAGGACTATTAAATAGATAACGCGTTCATACTAAACAATTATTAATAAAAGATTATTTGAGATAATATTAACCATGTTGGTATTTATTTATAAAAGTACAAGTTGAAAACCCTAAATTAGATTTAATTGGAACACTAATTAAATAATCATTAGTCAAACAAACATTTAAATAATTAATTAAAATATGTAACAATAGAGAATAATACCTTATACTAATCTAACGCGACTTGAACGTAGCGAATCGGATTTAAAACACAACAGATATTGCATTATCAAATTAAACTACTTTTCTGCGCACAATTTTCAAATATTCCACGGGCTATTTCACAATATCACCATCCCCTATATCCCTCCATCTCCTTCCTCACACACCATGGAAAGGGGAGGGGAGGGGGTTCGGTCGGCTAGGAGCAGGGGCCGCCGCTCGATGCGCGCCGCGCGCGTGGGGGAGCCGCGATCGCAGGCGGGCGGGCGACCAACCGGCCACCGCTGCCGTTGCCGAGCAGGGAGAGGGCGCGGGGAGGGGGAGGAGGAGAGAGGGCAGAGAGAGGGGGAGGGGTGGGCTATGAGAATGAGAAAAACGAGGAACCACCATGAACAACAATGAACAAAGCTCACAGGAGGGGAAAGGCCTCACCGGAGCCGAGAAATTTGTTGATTGACGGCGAACCAGAGGTCGGATCGATGAATAGAAAGCACCAGGACGAAGCTCTTGATGAGACGAACGCAGCGGTACTCTCACATTTCACCAACGACGCACGGATTGAAATAATTGCTCGTCGAAGTTGTCAGCAGAGTTGGAACCGCCCCAAACTTTGGCGAGCAATTCCGGGAATTGTGGATCGAATCTAGGGAAACGATTTTAAGATTTGAAAAGGACTCGACGAGAGGGTTCCAGCCATATATATATATTGCTAGGGTTTAAAGATATTTTATTTTTCGTAATAAATCCATTTTAAATTTAAAATAATTCCAGAAAAAGGTTGAAATCGTTTTTAATGTCCGAAAAATATTTCGAAGGCTCCAAAAAATCTAGGAAAATTTCTAGACATGATTTGGCACCCAATGAACTAAAAAATATCTAGAAATTTTGAAGATGTTTTTAAGTACCTCAAATAAAAAGATTTTGGTTCTCGGAAATAGAAAAATATTCAGAAAAATATGAAAATTTACCGGAAACTTCTATAAGATATATTAACATGTTTCAAACACTTCTTGCACTTAGAAACAGTACGCAACAGCATGAAGGCAACAACCAAAGCACCATTAGGTCTCACTTCACTATATAACAAAATAACTCTTCATTATTTTAGAAAATGGAAAAGAAAAGCGAAGAAAGGAAAGAGTAACACTTGAATTTTGAGTATAGAGCAAAGAAATTTTTATACCCCAAAATTTAGGGTGTTACACCTGCCGACCCGGAGCACCCTAAGATCTCTCTCCCAGGGCTGCATCTAGGTTCATGTGAGGAAGAAGACGACCCTGCGCCATCGCGGACCGTTCGACCCAGAGCGTGGACCATCCGGACGTATGCAGGGAAGGCGTCGCTCCTGCGCCCAGGTCGCGGACCGTCTGGCTTAGAGCCGTGGACCATCCATGTCACCACAGAGGGCACCGTCGTGCGGTACACCAGTGATTGCGCCCAGATCAGCGTCAACACACTTTTTGGCGACTCCGTTGGGGACGAAGGTTGCAGATCTACAAAATTAGGCTTATATGGCCGATTCTAAAGATCTGAACGGTTCTTCTCCAAACAGTGACACAAGGCTAACTAATTTGTCAGCGACTGAACATAAAAAATTAGAAGATGACATGAAGAAGCTGGACGAGCAGGTCCAGCGACAACAAGATCAGGTGCTCAAGCTAGCGAAGAAGTGGTACCTCTCGCACTTCAGGGTAGATCGCCACCAAAAGGTCGTCCGGGAGAGGGAAATAAATAACTATTACATGGCAGTTGTGTTGCAGCATCTCCTCACGACATGTGATGCTAGGTCAGTCGATGATATTCAATCTACTAAAATTTGTTTTGATAATTGGATTACTAGTATCACGGAGGATATAGAGAAGATGGCACATGCATTAGGAAAAACTCACATGCCTTATTTTTTATCACATGAATTGGGCACCGAAACAATTGCGCCAAACACATCGGAAACAAATGGGTTTCCCCAGCCATATTCTGGTATGTCGGTGGACTCGTATCCAGGACGACCGTCACTGCCATCTTCATTAAACGGTGGGTCGACTCTAAGCACGGGTGGATCATCCGCACACAATCTTGGACTATCCAGCCCTTCGTCAGACCATCTGGCACCCTACGCTGGATAGTTTGGAGTCACACAGAGCCCATCACAAGAGTCGTAGACGTTGTCGGGGCAACCAAACAATCCGAGAATAGTATCGGACCGTCCGGTTCGCTCGCAGACCGTCCGACTACACAGGTTGGACCGTCCGGAGCACCGGAATCCACCTATGATCAGCCTATTACAGAAGGCCGACCTAAAGATAGCCGACCACCTAAGCCCCGGGAGCAGAAAAGGTTACACATTGTTGAGCTTGTTTGGTCTGCTAAGGCCAATTCTTCTGCTCGCTCTCACCGCACCCGACACAAAAAGGGAAAGTTAAGTTCACATTTAATGTTGCTAAGTGTGATAAAATATTTGATGAGTTACTTAAGCATGGTAACATTAAATTGTCACATACAATTCCTCTGGTTGAAGAATTAAAAGGGTGTGTATATTGTAAATGGCATGGATCCTTTCTTCATAACACCAATGATTGTGTTGTCTTCCATTGGCAAATACAATCGGCTATAAAGAAAGGCCAGTTGAGATTTCAAGAGGTGAAGATTGACATGCTACCTATCCTTGTCACCACATTGGAGCCGACAAGCAAAAAAATCTTAGTTCGGCCATGTGCGGCCGATAAAAGCAAAGATAAAAATATCATCATTGGTGATCCTCGCACACCAAATATGTCACGTAGAGTGGTTACTTGGAAGGCTCCAGATAAAAGAAATACTTCAGGCGCCGGAGGGCAAGCACAATCAGACACCCGATCACAGTCACCTGCCCTGCGTACACCGGATGATCTGGGTAATAAGGCAGACAGTCCGGGACAGGCGCAGATAGCAGGCTATGAAGGCCAGACGATCCGTAGACAACAAGAAGCATCAGCAACCTCAGACCGTCAGACCACAACGTTCCAAAATAAGTACTAGGAAGCAAAACACTTCCAAGACGCCTGGCCAACTCAATCGAGTTGGCCCTACTTTTGATCAGCTGCTTGCTAAATATATGAAGAAGACCATTCCACACAACTAGCCAATAAAACAAACAAAGTCAAAAACGCCCAAAAGGTAGCGCAGCCAAGATCGCCTGGTCATCCTCCTCCAGGGATGGCATGGTGCTTCCTGGTCTCTCCATCGTCAATGTGTTGTCCTACTCAAGCGTGGGGTGCTACGACATTGAATCTATATTACTGGCCCAATCCATTTGCTTATTCGGGCTGGGGGCACCATAAGTTTTTGCCTATTGACATGTTGATGAGGCAAACATGATCGAAGATGATGCAATCTGAAATGGACTATGTGCATCAAAGTTCTGTCAAATATTTATATTATCTAATCACAAGAGCTGATGACTTGCATCGAGCTGAGTCCTTACTTCATGAGTCCTTACTTCGGGAACAAAATAACTCATGAGATCTATTGTTTCTGGAGTGTGCTGGTGCTTTTGGTTTGCTAAGCTCCACCAAAATACAGGGGGCATGTGTTGAACAACAAAAGTGGCGGACGGTCCGCACCCCCGCGATCAGATTTAACTCGGGCGATTATCCTTATCTTGTGTGTGGTTATCCATCTAATCATGTGGGATTTGTTAGCTATCTCCTAGGAGCGGGTCCAGAACTCACCCTAAATATATGAAGGGGTACGACCGATTGAGAATGTGACAGAACCACCCAAGATATTAGGCCCACCTGCATCTATCCTTGTCCCAAGGACCTTAGACAGCCATGCAGAAGCACCCAACAACTTGACAGGACCTAGACCTTGTATCTTTCTCAACATCTCCCAAGAGCAAATATCCCATCTCACATACATTACACATAATCGGAGAAAAAGCGGAAAGAGTTACAATAACTTAATTAACATTCATATGTTAAAGTAACGATATAGAAAGAGTGCTTATTACAATATAAAGGTCTGAGTGCTTCTACTTATTACATCATTTGGAAGGTAAACACCCTCCACAAGTTCATACTTAATTTTCATCCTCCTTCTTGGGGACAATCTTGGTGCAGAAGCAGCAAAACTCCATAGACTCTTCACCAACAACAACATGGGTTCGAAAACCCTAAGTACGAAGTGTACTTTCACAAGTCTTGCCCGACTAAAGGAAAATACTCTTAAGGATATGTTGGCCTTTGGGAATCAAGGTAAGGTTTAGCAAGAATCAATGACTTAATTTGCACAAAGCTTACTGAAGTTGGTCCTTACGAATTCTTTTTACTTGTCAAGTTAAGTAGTTTCCTAAATCTGGATTTTCCTGATCTAGATCAATCATTTGGCCTACTCTAGCCATCTTTCATCCAATCCTGAGTTCACTTCTCAACTACGAAGTAGGTTAGTGTCCAAGTCTTCATATCCGAGAAGTAACGACAATCTGAATCGTTTAATACCCAACTGGGGATCTCCAACCACACGACATATGCAGGGGCGGGCCCAAGTTAGAGCAAGGGTATTCAATTGAATACCCATTATTTTTGGAAAAAGAATATCTATATGTATATATATACTATGTATATACACAAAAAATTGTAAAAACATAAAATAACCCTATTTTGTAGCTATTTGGTCGTGCTTTTCACCGGCTTTTTTTATTTACCTACCATGCAACCCATCAAGAAGTACAATAGATAGGTTATTAGCCTTTACCCGTTAGCACGCTGAAGCTCTACATAGATACTCGAGAGCAAGGGGCTACAGTGTGGCTACCTACGCGCGCAACGACGACATGCGTAACCCTAATCGACTCGCTAGTATGTTGAGTGTTGAACAATATCATCTTATGACCCATTCTTTGTTGCGTGAGTTATGATCTCATTTACTAGTTATGTAATGTGTATACTCAATTATGTGTTGTATATATTTTATATGCAATGCAACTTTCTATATGATACTATGATTAATTGTATACGTCTAAAGGTTATTAGGCTGTCAAAAAAATATTATGCTCCATTAAAATTTCGAATACCCAGCCTCCAAATTCTGGCCCGCCCCTGGACATATGTAGCACTTAACCCTTGTATATGTCAACTCGCACTCGGGTTTCTCAAGACCAGAACAGGTTCACGCCAACCGAGAGCACAGATACTCCACCGTCCAGCCTCTTGCCACGGAGGGTACACGCTACTCTCGCCATCTCACCACTCCCATTGTGTGGTAGCCTTTCTGGTATTGGTCCAGCCGAGGCAAAGCTTATCCATGATGAGGCACGTGGCCAGTTAAAAGGTTCTCGATCATCAAGCCTACATCGGCTCGGTCCTTAAACGACTCAGACGAAGACACTACACTGAGACTCTCTTCTCGTGCAAGTCGTCTGCCCAGTCTCATCTAATTAACTTATCACCCAAAACCTGGTACCTATCAGAGGTACCCTTTTCAGATGTTGAATCCATCACGACCATGATCAATTCACCATCATAAGTTTTTGTAAAAATTCCCTATTCCAGTGTTAAGCATCACCTTTTTAAAACAAAAACATTTTTGTTTTCTAAGCAAGGTTAAGCATCATTAAAACCAATTTTAAATAAATCAGGTAACAAGGATTGATACTCAATTCATCAAGAAAGGAAATACATCAGTAGTTTATCACACAACTCCTATCACTTAATGCATCATTCAAAGGTGATAAATTTTTAAAACAAAAGGAAAGGGTAAATGCACCGAGGCTTGCCTTGTGTTGCAGGAGTACCTGTTTCTTCACCACAAATGTCAAAGTAGAGATTGTTCTCCACAGGAGGATTCTCTATCTGAGGGGCAACTTATTCTTCTATTATATAGTCCTCTTTGTGTTCTACACGCAATAAATACATATATGGATGCTTATGTTATGCCATGAACATGCAAGTTTGTAAACAAGAAAACAGAAAACATCCTCTTGAATACAACTTTCCTTCATGGTGCTTAATAACTGTGAAAACTACCTAGCTAGATGTTCTTTTAAGACTAGTTTAACTAATCCCCTTGAGTTATTAAGTAGCAATAAATTTTAATATTCCTACTTTTGCTTTTAGAACTAAACCCTACTCCTATTTCATATTTAAAAAAATTATCCCTTTGGGCTTAAACTATGTTCTATGGTCAAACAATGCCCAAATAGGCTCAAACTTCACTCAAGGGTTATAACAAAAATACCAAGTCTACCCAAGAGTCTTCATAAATTTTGGGACTTCCAATAGAATTATAAAATACTAATAGGCTTTACCTAAGTACTATTAAATACTAGATAATTCAAGGTTTGCAATAAAAATCCTGAAACTACTTTTATTAAATACTATCTGATTTTAGGAGTCTAGTAAAATTGGTTTCACTATTTTATCATTTTCTACAATTTGTACTGGATTTTACAAGTTATCAGTAAAAAGAAAAAACATGAATATGACTAGGCTCAATCCAACCCGAGTCGGCCCATGAACACAGGAAAGCGCGCGCATTTGCGCCCGTGTATGGGACTTTGTGCAAAGGCCCCTAGCCATTCATATAACCAGATATGAGCCCACAACACTATTCATTGTGTCTCTCACATTTATGATTAAACCCTTCTATTTCTATTCCTTCACAGGCTTGGGTCCCCGACAGTGCTCCGGTCGAGCACCTCGCTGGAGTCACGCGAACTCGACGCTGATGACCCTTACCGTCAGAAGTAGTCCCACAAACATCATCCCCGAGTTATGGAGACCATGTACCCTATGTTAATCAGACTACTATGTCTTAGTACCTAGTCCACCCACGGTGATGGAAGATCCGAGACCCCAACAAATTTGTTCCGAGCAAGACAACACAATAGAGTTCAATCAAGCGACTTGGGAAGTACCAGTTGCTCACCAGGGTTGCGGTGCTCGCATGAATTTGGACAGAGGAAGCATGGGAGGGCCGATCGACGTGAAGGGTGGCCTTCGGAAATGTCCAGCAATGGTGAGACGATGTTCTTAGGGTTTCACTGTGGTAGCGTTCAATCGGCTGAGTCCGTGAGCAACTAGAGGTCAAATAGGTACCCAAATGGGAACCAGAGGGGCACAAACTAACCAGAGGAGCGTTGGCCACGATGAAGCTCCTCACAGCGGCGATGGTGACCAACTCCAGGGAAATCTGAAGCCTACGGGCTATGGTGGACGAGAGGGGCTGGCTGAGGGTGGGCTAGATGTGTAACAGATAGGCAGAGCAGGGGGGCTAAATTTAAAGGGATCAATCGCACGCTTCACAAATTTGGGATGAGATCGAGCTCCACGACAGTCGGGTTTTTTCACAGAGGTTGAATCTCCATGGCACACATGTGGCTCAGTGACTCGGAAACTTGTATCACCGTATGCCACGCTCACTATGATGGGGGTGAAGCGAGGCTACGTGTGGCATTGCAAGGATGACTGGTGGATCACGATGGTGGTAACTCTGTCATGACGCCGAGCAAGTGGGCACTGCAGACCAGTTAGCGCAGTGCCCAAGTTCCTTCCCCCGCCGATCTTTTCACTCTCCGGTAATTTCTATTCCAAACCTTCCACGAATCTCGATGACGAGTTTGAATCGCGACGCGAGATCACTGGTGGCGGGTTCAGTGAACCTGATTTTCTTTAGTGAACTGTTCGTGTCTGAATGCCTTCTTCAACATGTCTGCCAATATGACTTTGGGAGCATTTTACTCTAGATTCTTCACAGCACTGGGTCTCACTCCTTGTAAGAGAATTGTTCACTAATATAAGGGCACTGGGTCTTACTAGATTATTCACAATTTAGCTCCAAAGTTGGAGAAATGTCACTGATAGCCCAAGTTCAGATCACCCCTTGACCGACAGCCACACTTCAAGGGTGTTTTACACTAGGGTTTGGTCACTTAATCAATTCAACACTACTATAATAGTTCTACAACTTTGCTATGGTGACTTATTACAAAATCCTTATGGATGAAAAACTACATGAGTCCAAAGTGGACTAGTTATCACTATTTTTCAGGGATTCATCCATGTGACACTTGTGAGCTTTTGCCATTTTCTCCAAATTGTTCCACAACAAATAGAAAAAATGTTAGGCTCTCAAAACTCTACCACTTTGGTACATGCACTTTTTGCAAAAAAGTGGCTAGATCACAAATTTCACTTTTAAGCTCCAAATTAGGGTTTTGAGTGCACCAAGTGCTTCAAGTGTTTGACTTCTCCTAATCCACACCCCTTAAGGCATAATCTCCACTTAGAAAACTATTCTCTCACACCTAAGCCACAGGGTCAATAGGCTACTAACTTATGGAGTAACTCACTCCTCACATGGCTCAAGCAACCCTATTAAGTATACCCTATACTCAAGCAAGCATCACACCACATGTTCTTTTGAAATTTTAGCCTAGTGAATGCAGTCTAGGTGTAACACAAACAATGTAACGCCGGTACTGTTGGGGGCTTCCTCTTTTGAAGGTCCTCAAAAACTTAACTAACATGTTTTTCAGTATAACATACTCTGTTACAGGAGGATTCGACTTTGAGATGAAGGTGTGCGTGGTATGAAGGTGCAGTCTGAACGAAGGACAAGCTAGCTCCGAAGCTGTGGCTGAAGGAGCTTCGGCTCAGCACGTTGATGATGGTGAAAGGAGAAACTGACTTAAAGGGGAAAAACTGCTTAGTCCTCGACAGCTTGCTTTATGGTCAACAGTAAATGTTAAGGACATGAATGTAATTTCATCCAGGTTGCGTTATGTGCCTATAAATAGATGAACAGTGACAACGTACTGTTCACGTTGACTTGTAATCACTCTCGTGTCAAGCCGAAGGTACAAATGTAATATAAATATCATTGATGTTTGTTCATGTTCATATAATAAGAATATGAATAGTCTAACGATTTGAAATGCTTATTCATATTCCCTTTGCGTTTCACATGTCTATGTTTACATTCTTTCTTATTGAAATGATGAAGGTATGTCCTTCATGACCTTCGTCTGAAGATCATTATATCCTAAGGGAGATAATGCTTCAAGGGACGAAGGTATTTAACCATTAATAACACTTGTGTTGCCTTGTTCTTGATTCATAGCATTTGAGAACAAGTGACCAACATTGGCGCCCACCTCCGGTGAACTCATTCGACCACCTTCGGCAAGCTTTGACCTTCGTCATGCCGCCGAAGAAGACAGCCGGGCCAGGGGCTGCACTGCAGCCGCTGGATGTTAATCAGGAGGCGCTGCGCAAAGCTAGGAGCCAGAAGAGGAAGGCTACCAGCCCAACACCTCAGGAGGAGGAACTGGACCAAGAGATCAGGGACCTTGAAGCTATTAATCAACAGGTTCAGAAGAAGACAGAGAAAATGCTTCGACTCGCCGATCTATAGAGAAAGACCTTGAAAGTCTGAACCTGTTGGGGGCCTTCTTCCTCATCAATCTATCTCTGGAGATCGGCGAGCCGAAGCATTTTCTCTCTCTTCTTCTGAACCTGTTGATGAATAGCTTCAAGGTCCCTGATCTCTTTGTCTAGTTCCTCCTCCTGAGGTGTTGGGCTGGTAGCCTTCCTCTTCTGGCTCCTAGCTTCGCGCAGCGTCTCCTAATTAACATCCAGCGGCTGCAGTGCAGCCCCTGGCTCGGCTGTCTTCTTCGGCGGCATGACGAAGGTCAAAGCTTGCCGAAGATGGTCGAATGAGTTCACCGGAGGTGGGCGCCAATGTTGGTCACTTGTTCTCAAATGCTATGAGTCAAGAACAAGGCAACACAAGTGTTAATGGTTAAAGACCTTCGTCCCTCGAAGCATTATCTCCCTTAGGATATAATGGTCTTCAGACGAAGGCCATGAAGGACATACCTTCATCATTTCAATAAGCAAGAATGTAAACAGAGACATGTGAAACGCAAAGGGAATATGAATAATCATTTCAAATTGTTAGACTACTCATATTCTTATTATATGAACATGAACAAACATCAACGATATTTATATTACATTTGTACATTCGGCTTGACAGAAGGTAGAAAAGCGGGAGTGACGCGAGAGTGCTTACAAGTCAGCGTGAACAGTACGGTGCCACTGTTCATCTATTTATAGGCACATGACGTAGTCTGGATGAAATTACATTCATGTCCTTGACATTCACTATTGACCATAAGGCAAGCTGTCGAGGACTAAGCAGTCTTTTCCCCTTAAGTCGGTTTCTCCTTTCGCCATCGTTAACGTGCTGAGCCGAAGCTCCTTCAGTAATAGCTTCGAACCTAGCTTGTCCTTCGTTCGACTGCACCTTTATACCACGCATACCTTCATCTCAAAACTGAAGCATCCTGTAACAGTCTATGTTATACTGAAAAACATGTTAGTTAAGTTTTTGAGGACCTTCGAAAGAAGAAGGCCCCCAACAGTGCATATAATGACATGTCAGTGTTTTAGTTCTTGTAACACTAGGGGTGTTACATCCTCTCCCCCTAAAAAATCACATCTCGAGATTTAAAGCTCCTGGGTAAGTAATGGAAAAGGAAATGTGTCACAACTTTATTTCCTTTTTTATCTTACAAGGCAGGGGTGGGTGGGTGTGTCTCTACTGGTTTTACATTAAAATGTATAAAACTTAAGGTTTACAAGAAGATAAAACCCCAGAAAAATGTTTTTTTCTAAATAATATTCAGATTCCCAACTGGCCTCTTCTTCTGTATGCTGGTTCCACTACACTTTATAAAACTTGAGTGTCCTTTTTTGAGTGACCCGATCCTTTTGGTCCAAAACTCATACTGGTTATTCCGAATAAGTTAGGTCTAGTTCTAGGTTAACTTCTGATACATCCATGGTTTGCTCGGGTACTCGGAGACACTTCTTTAGCTATGATACGTGGAACACATTGTGTACTGCAGACAAAGACTTTGGCAATTGAAGTATGTATGCAACATGTCCACACCGTTCAAGAACAGGAAACAAACCAATCTACTGAGGTGCTAATTTCCCTTTGAACCCAAAACAGCTAACTCCTTTCATGGGTGACACCTTCAAGTATACATGATCTTCAACTTGGAAGGTTAATGGTCAGCGTCATTTATCAGCATAATTCTTCTATCGTGATTGAGCTTCTCTCAAATTGTGCTGAATACATCGAACCTTTTCCTCCATTTCTTTTACCAAATCAGGTCTGAAGAACCATCGCTCTCCCGACTATGACCAGTTTAAAGGTGTTCTATATCTTCAACCATATAAAGCTTCGAATGGTGCCATCTTGATGCTCTCTTGATAACTGTTATTGTAGGAGAATTCCGCCAGAGGCAAACAGTCATCCCACTTGTGTAGAAATTCCAAAATACAGGCTCTCAACATATCTTCTAGGATTTGATTCACTCTTTCTGTTTGTCCGCTTGTCTGGGATGATAGGCCAAACTATGGAGCAACTTAGCATCCAAAGATTTGGGCAGTTCTTCTCAAAACTTAGATATAAATTGTGGTCCTCGGTCTGACACAATCGTTCATGGCACCCCATGCAAACTTAAAATACAAGCAACATATAGCTGAGCATAAGTAAGAACTAGGTAATAGCTTTTCACTGGAAGAAAATGAGTTGTCTTGGTAAGTCGATCCACTATAACCAAAATAGAATCATACCCTTTAGATGTCTTTGGTAACCCAACACTAAAATCCATACTAATGTCATCCCACTTACAAGTTGGTACGAACAACGACTGTAGGGGACCAGCAGTCTTCATGTGCATAGCTTTTACCCGCTGACAAGTGTCACACTTTGCTATGTAGCAAGCAATCTCTATCTTCATTTTAGTCCACCAATAGTGTTGCTTTAGGTCTTGGTACATCTTAGTACTCCCCGGGTGGATAGAATACCGAGTGAGATGAGCTTCTAGGTTCTGTTGGCAGAGCTCAGTGTCCTTAGGAACCACTATGCAATCTTTAAACCAGAGAACTCCTTAGTCATCTTTTCGAAAGCAGGTTTCTTTGCCAACTTCCATTTTCTCTTGGATATGCTTCATGCCCTTATCAGTCTTCTAAGCATCAACAATTCTCTGTTGAAGAATAGACTCAAGCTTTAAATGTGACATGGTTCCTTGTTGAACTATCCCCTTATCAATCGTAAAGCATCTTGTCACTGTCTTACTCTATTTGTCTTGGGCATAAGCTATAACTTGGCCTTCTAACGCATAAGGAAAAAAATAAGTAGAGTTGATTGGATTGATTGTGTGTGTGTGTTGGGGGGGTCAACCGACCGCGCATGCGCAGAGGCGACGCAATTCGCCAACAACATCTGGATCCTAGGGTTTGTCTTGGGATCTACATGCAACCCAAGATGCCTCTAAATGATGTAGAGCCATAGAGAGGTGAAGATTAGAGGGAGAAAACTATGTTATTGTATACTCCTAGGAAAAAATGTAAAGAATGGAAGATATATTGATTGTTTGATCGATAAAAAGTATGTTGGCGTCGATTTGGGTGCCAAACACTAGAACGAACCACCTGACGGTGCTCTCTAAAGAGACGCGGACAGTCCACGTGATAGGACTGGACGGTCCTCAACCTAGGCATAGGAGCAGATCCTCATCTGCACACTTGAAAGGGAAATAGACTTACACCTTTTCTTAATTGAGTTTGGTGGTTGAATTGCCCAACACAAATAATTGGACTAACTAGTTTGCTCTAGATTATAAGTTCTACAGGTGCCAAAGGTTCAACACAAACCAATAAAAAGTCCAAGAAAAGGTTCAAATAAAAAGAGCAAAAGACAACTGAAGGCTGCCCTGGTCTGGCACACCGGACAGTGTTCGGTGCACCACCGGACAGTGTCCGGTGCACCAGGGAGAATCACTCTGAACTGCTCAGCTTCGGGAATTCTGGGAGCCACTCCGCTATAATTCACCGGACTGTCTGGTGTAGCACGGTACTGTCCGGAGCACCAAGCGGAGCAACGGCTCCAAGCGCCAACGGTCGTCTGCAACGGCTACAGTGAACAGGAACAGTGCCGACTGCGCGCGCAGAGTCAGAGCAGGCGTCAGGTGGCGCACCAGACAGTGAACAGTACCTGTCCGGTGGGCCCGTTGTCAGAAGCTCCAACGGTCGGAACCCAACGGCCTGGTGATGTGGCTGGCGCACCGGACAGTGTCCAGTGGCGCACCGGACTGTCCAGTGCGCCATACGACAGAAGCCTTCACCAACGGTCATTTTGGTGGTTGGGGCTATAAATACCACCCAACCACCACACTTCAATGCATCCAAGTTTTCAGCCATCAAACCTCATACAAGAGCTCTAGACTTCATTCCAAGACACAAACAAAGAGATCAAATCCTCTCCCAAGTCCGGAATCACTCCAACCAAATTAGTGACTAAAGAGAGAGACTCTTGTGTTCTTTTGAGCTCTTGCGCTTGGATCGCTTTTCTTCTTCCTCTATTCTTGTTTCCAACCCACTTGTAATCAAAACAAGAGACACCAAGTTGTGGTGGTCCTTGAAGTGGACTAAGTGTCCCATTTGATTGAAGAGAAAGGCTCACTCGGTCTAAGTGACCGTTTGAGAGAGGGAAAGGGTTGAAAGAGACCCGGTCTTTGTGACCACCTCAACGAGGAGTAGGTTTGCAAGAACCGAACCTCGGTAAAACAAATCACCGTGTCATCCGTTCTTATTCGATTGTGATTTGTTTCGCCCTCTCTTTTGGACCTAACTTTAATTCTAACGCTAACCCCGGCTTGCAGTTGTGCTTAAACTTTATAAATTTCAGATTTGCCTATTCACCCCCTCTAGGCGACTTTCAATTGGTATCAAAGCCCGGTACTTCATTAGAGCCTAACCACTCGAAGTGATGTCAAGAGATCACGCCAAGAAGGAGATGGTGACCGGCGAGAAGCCCGCTACAAGCCACGGGAAGGCTCCATCGGGAGAGTCCAGCAACAAGGTGAAGGGGTCCCCTTCACACACCAAGTCGCATCGGAGCGGCAAAAAGAAAAAGAAAATGAAGAAGGTGGTCTACTACGAGACCGATTCTTCATCACCTTCGACATCCGGCTCCAACGCGCCATCCGTCACTTCTAAGTGCCATGAGCGAAAGAAGTTTAGTAAGATTCCCCTACGCTATCCTCGCATTCCTAAACATACTCCTTTACTTTCCGTTCCATTAGGCAAAACACCCGTTTTTGAGGGTGAAGATTATTCTATGTGGAGTGCTAGAATGAGAGGTCATCTAACCTCACTCCACAAAAGCATATGGAATGTTGTTGATTATGGAGCGCAGGTACCACAGGTAGGGGATAAGGACTATGACTCGGATGAGGTCGACCAAATACAACATCTTAACTCCCAAGCAACAACTATACTCCTTGCCTCTTTAAGTTGAGAGGAGTATAACAAAGTGCATGGGTTAGAGTCCACCAAGGAGATTTGGGACGTGCTCAAGACCGCGCACGAAGGAGATGAGGTGACAAGAATCACCAAGAGGGAAACGATCGAGGGGGAGCTCGGTCGGTTCATGCTCAACCAAAGAGAAGACCCGCAAGCCATGTACAACCGGCTAAAGACCTTGGTGAACCAAGTGCGCAACCTCGTGAGCACCAAATGGGACGACCATGAAATGGTCAAGGTTATTCTTAGATCACTTGTTTTTCTTAACCCTACTCAAGTTCAATTAATTCATGGTGATCCAAGATATAAACTAATGTCTCCCGAGGAAGTGATAGGAAAGTTTGTGAGCTTTGAGCTAATGATCAAAGGCTCCAAACAAATCATCGAGCAAGGCGCCACCTCCACACCCGAGGTGCAACCTGTTGCCTTCAAAGCAACGGAAGAAAAGAAAGAAGAGTCTACATCAAGTAGGCTCCCCATCGACGCCTCCAAGCTCGACAATGAGGAGATGACTTTAATCATCAAAAGCTTTCGCCAAATCCTCAAGCAAAGGAAGGGGAGAGATTACAAGCCCCGTTCCAAGAAGGTGTGCTACAAGTGTGGTAAGCCCAGTCATTTCATTGCTAAATGTCCATTTTCAAGTGATAGTGATAGGGGCGACGACAAGAAGGGGAGAAGGAAGGAGAAGAAGAAGTATTACAAGAAGAAGGGCAGCGATGCCTATGTTTGCCGGGAGTGGGACTCCGACGAGAGCTCCACTGACTCTTCCTCCGACGAGGACGCCGCAAACATCGCCGTCAACAAGGGCCTTCTCTTCCCCAACGTCAGCCACAAGTGCCTCATGGCAAAGGACGACAAAAAGAAGAAGGTAAAATCTAGAGCTTCCACTAAGTATGCTACTTCTAGTGATGAGGCTAGCTCTAGTGATGATGAGGATGATTTGCTCACCCTTTTTGCCAACTTAAACATGCAACAAAAAGAAAAATTGAATGAATTAATTAGTGCTATTCATGAGAAGGATGAACTCTTGGATACCCAAGAAGACTTCCTTATTAAGGAAAACAAAAAGCATGTTAAATTTAAAAATGCTTATGCTCAAGAGATAGAAAAATGTGAAAATTAACTAGTGAGCTAAGTACTTGCTATGACACTATTTCCAACCTTAGATTTGAAAATGATAAATTGATTGCTAAGGTTGAGAAATTAAATGTTAGTGATGATTCTCTTGTCAACCTTAGAAATGATAATGGTAATTTGATTGCTAAGATTGACAAATTGAATGCATCTCTCTCTAGCCTTAAAGTTGAGAATGAAAATTAATGGTATGGATCCAAATTTCCCAAAATTAATTGCTAAGGCTAAAGATTTAAATGTTTGCAATGTTTCTATTTCTAATCTTAGAGATGAGAATGCTATATTACATGCTAAGATTGATGAATTAAATGTTTGCAAACCCTCTACATCTACTGTTAGTCATGTCTCTATTTGCACTAGATGTAGAGATGTTAATATTGATGCTATCCATCATCACATTGCTATGATTAAACAACAAAATGATCATATAGCAAAATTAGATGCTAAAATTGCCGAGCATGAATTAGAAAATGAGAAATTCAAATTTGCTCGTAGTATGCTTTATAGTGGGAGACGCCCAGGCATTAAGGATGGCATTGGCTTCCAAAAGGGAGACAATGTCAAGCTTAATGCCCCCAAGAAATTGTCCAACTTTGTTAAGGGCAAAGCTCCCATGGTTCAGGATAACGAGGGTTATATTTTATACCCTGCCGGTTATCCCGAACACAAAATTAGGAGAATTCATTCTAGGAAGTCTCACTCTGGCTCTCATCATGCTTTTATGTATAAGAGTGAGGCATCTAGTTATAGGCAATCAACCCATGCTAAATTGCCTAAGAAGAAAACTCCTATTGCATCAAATGAACCCAACATTTCATTTAAGACTTTTGATGCATCATATGTTTTAACTAATAAATCAGGCAAAGTAGTTGCCAAATATGTTGGGGCTAAACACAAGGGCTCAAAGACTTGTGTTTGGGTACCCAAGGTGCTTGTTTCTAATGTGAAAGGACCCAAGACCGTTTGGGTACCTAAGAACAAGGCCTAAATTTGTTTTGTAGGTTTATGCATCCAGGGGCTCAAGTTGGATCATCGATAGCGGGTGCACAAACCACATGACAGGGGGGAAGAAGATGTTCTCCTCCTACGAGAAAAACCATGATCCCCAAAGAGCTATCACATTCAGGGATGGAAATCAAGGTTTGGTCAAAGGACTTGGTAAAATTGCTATATCTCCTGACCATTCTATTTCCAATGTTTTTCTTGTAAATTCTTTAGATTACAATTTGCTTTCCGTTTGCCAATTATGTAAAATGAGCTACAACTGTCTTTTTACGGATTTAAGTGTTACTGTCTTTAGAAGAAGTGATGATTCAGTAGCATTTAAGGGAGTGTTAGAGGGTCAGCTATACTTAGTTGATTTTAATAGAGCTGAACTCGATACTTGCTTAATTGCTAAGACTAACATGGGTTGGCTCTGGCACCGCCGACTAGCCCATGTTGGGATGAAGAATCTTCATAAGCTTCTAAAGGGAGATCACATTTTGGGACTAACCAATGTTCATTTTGAGAAAGACAGGGTTTGTAGCGCATGTCAAGCAGGAAAGCAAGTTGGTGTTCATCATCCACACAAGAACATCATGACGACCGACAGGCCGCTTGAGCTACTCCACATGGACCTATTCGGCCCGATAGCTTACATAAGCATCGACGAGAGTAAGTATTGTCTTGTAATTGTGGATGATTATTCTCGCTTCACTTGGGTGTTCTTTTTGCAGGAAAAATCTCAAACCCAAGAGACTTTAAAGGGATTCTTGAGACGGGCTCAAAATGAGTTCGGCTTAAGGATTAAAAAGATTAGAAGCGACAATGAGACGGAGTTCAAGAACTCTCAAATTGAAGGCTTCTTTGAGGATGAGGGCATCAAGCATGAGTTCTCTTCTCCCTACATGCCACAACAAAATGGTGTAGTGGAGAGGAAGAATAGAACTCTACTTGACATGGCGAGGACCATGCTTGATGAGTACAAGACTTCGAACCAGCTTTGGGCGGAAGCAATCAACACCGCTTGCTACGCCATCAACCGCCTCTACCTTCACCGAATCCTCAAGAAGACATCGTATGAACTCCTAACCGGTAAAAAGCCCAATGTTTTATATTTTAGAGTCTTTGGTAGCAAATGTTTTATTCTTGTTAAAAGAGGTAGAAAATCTAAATTTGCTCCTAAGGCTGTAGAAGGCTTTTTACTTGGTTATGATTCAAACACAAGGGCATATAGAGTCTTTATCAAGTCCACTGGACTAGTTGAAGTTTCTTGTGACATTGTGTTTGATGAGACTAACGGCTCTCAAGTAGAGCAAGTTGATCTTGATGAGCTAGATGATGAAGAGGCTCCGTGCGTCGCGCTAAGGAACATGTCCATTGGGGATGTGTGTCCTAAGGAATTCGAAGAGCCTCCACAAGCACAAGATCAACCATCTTCCTCCATGCAAGCATCTCCACCAACTCAAGATGAGGATCAAGCTCAAGAGGATGAAAATGAAGATCAAGAAGACGAGCCACCTTAAGATGGGGACAATGATCAAGGGGGAGATGCTCATGATCAAGACAAGGAAGATGATGATGGTCCAAGACCGTCACACCCAAGAGTCCACCAAGCAATACAACGAGATCACCCCATGAACACCATCCTCGGTGATATTCAAAAGGGGGTAACCACTCGATCTCGTGTTGCTCATTTTTGTGAACATTACTCGTTTGTGTCTTCTATTGAGCCATACAGGGTAGAAGATGCATTAAGGGATTCAGATTGGGTGTTGGCGATGCAAGAGGAGCTCAACAACTGAACAAGAAATGAGGTATGACATTTAGTTCCACGACCTAACCAAAATGTTGTAGGAACCAAGTGGGTCTTCCGCAACAAACAAGATGAGCATGGTGTGGTGACAAGGAACAAAGCCTGACTTGTGGCCAAGGGATATTCACAAGTCGAAGGTTTGGATTTCGGTGAAACCTATGCACCCGTAGCTAGGCTTGAGTCAATTCGTATATTACTTGCCTATGCTACTTACCATGGCTTCAAGCTTTATCAAATGGACGTGAAGAGTGCCTTCCTCAATGGACCAATCAAGGAGGAGGTCTATGTTGAGCAACCTCCCGGCTTTGAAGATAGTGAGTACCCTAACCATGTCTATAAACTCTCTAAGGCGCTTTATGGGCTCAAGCAAGCCCCAAGAGCATGGTATGAATGCCTAAGAGATTTTCTTATCGCTAATGGTTTTAAAGTCGGAAAAGCTGATCCTACTCTATTCACTAAAACAATTGCAAATGATTTGTTTGTATGCCAAATTTATGTTGATGATATCATTTTTGGGTCTACTAACAAATCTACTTGTGAGGAATTAGTAGGATCATGATTCAAAAATTCGAGATGTCTATGATGGGGGAGTTGAAGCACTTCTTAGGATTTCAAGTGAAGCAACTCCAAGAGGGCACCTTCATCAGCCAAACGAAGTACATTCAAGACATACTCACCAAGTTTGGGATGAAGGATGCCAAGCCCATCAAGATACCCATGGGAACCAATGGGCATCTCGACCTCGACACGGGAGGTAAATCCGTAGATCAAAAGGTATATCGGTCGATGATAGGTTCTTTACTCTATTTATGCGCATCTCGACCGGATATTATGCTTTCTGTATGCATGTGTGCAAGATTCCAAGCCGATCTTAAGGAAGTTCACCTTAGGGACGTAAAACGAATCTTGAGATATTTAGTTTATACTGCTAAGTTTGGACTTTGGTACCCCAAGGGATCCACATTTGATTTAATTGGTTATTCAGATGCTGATTGGGCAGGGTGTCAAATTGATAGAAAGAGCACATCAGGGACTTGCCAGTTCTTGGGAAGATCTATGGTGTCTTGGGCTTCAAAGAAGCAAAATTCTGTAGCTCTTTCTACCGTCGAAGCCGAGTATATTGCAGCAGGCCATTGTTGCGCGCAATTGCTTTGGATGAGGCCAACCCTTAGGAACTATGGTTACAAATTAACCAATATTCCTCTCCTATGTGATAATGAGAGTGCAATCCGCATGGCGGATAATCCCGTTGAGCATAGTCGCACTAAACACATAGCCATTCGGTATCACTTTTTGAGGGATCACCAACAACGGGGGGATATCGAGATTGCTTATATTAATACGAAAGAACAATTAGCCGATATCTTTACCAAGCCACTAGATGAGAAAACTTTTACCAAACTTAGGCATGAGCTAAATATTCTTGATTCTAGGAATTTTGATTGATATTTTGCACACATAGCTCATTAATATACCTTTGATCATCTCTCTTTCATGTGCTATGACTAATGTGTTTTCAAGTGCATTTCATGCTAAGTCATAGATTGAAAAGGAAAAGGAGTCTTTGGCGAAGACAAAAGCTTCCACTCTACTCCATCGAAATATTCATCCTTCGCCGTCACTCCGCACCGCTTTCCAACTTGGTATACTCTTCACTCATATGTTATTTGCCAAAGGGAGAGATACTAAAAGGACTTATATTTCACTCACAAGTATCTGTTTTTGGCAATTCATGCCAAAGGGGGAGAAAGTATTAGCCTAAAGCAAAAGGACCGCACCACCACCAATTTCAATTCACAAGTATCCGTTTTTGGCGATTCATGCCAAAGGGGAGAAAGTATTAGCCCAAAGCAAAAGGACCGCACCACCACCAATTTCAAAAACTTAGTCTTTCAATTTGTATTTAAAGTGTTTCAAATTGGTATCTTATTTTTGATACAATTTCAAATTGGTATGACCTCTTTCAAAATTAATATCTAAAACCCTCTTGAACACTAAGAGGAGAATTTTATTGAGGGGGAGTTTTGTTTATTCAAAGAAAAAGCATTTGAAACAGGGGGAGAAAATTTCAAATCTTGAAAACGCTTCTCAAAATCTTATTCATTCACCTTTGACTATTTGCAAAAAGACTTTGAAAAGAATTTCCAAAAGAGTTTGCAAAAACAAAACA
This sequence comes from Zea mays, assembly GCF_902167145.1. Lineage (NCBI taxonomy): Eukaryota > Viridiplantae > Streptophyta > Magnoliopsida > Poales > Poaceae > Zea > Zea mays. The sequence continues at coordinate 89,435,912 of NC_050103.1, read as the reverse complement.
AGTGGTGCAAGTGTGGTCCAAAATGTTAAATATGAAGAAAGCATCCGTGCATATCTTATGAAATGTATATTGGTTTAATTCCAAGTAACCTTTGCACTTACATTATGCAAACTAGTTCAATTCTGCACTTATATATTTGCTTTGGTTTGTGTTGGCATCAATCACCAAAAAGGGGGAGATTGAAAGGGAAATAGGATTACACCTTTTCCTAATTGATTTTGGTGGTTGAATTGCCCAACACAAATAATTGGACTAACTAGTTTGCTCTAGATTATAAGTTCTACAGGTGCCAAAGGTTCAGCACAAACCAATAAAAAGTCCAAGAAAGGGTTCAATAAAAAGAGCAAAAGACAACCGAAGGCTGCCCTAGTCTGGCGCACCGGACTGTCCGGTGTGCCACCGGACACTGTCCGGTGCACCAGGGAGAATCACTCTGAACTGCTCAGCTTCGGGAATTCTGGGAGCCACTCCGCTATAATTCACCGGACTGTCCGGTGTAGCACCGGACTGTCCGGTGCACCAAGCGGAGCAACGGCTCCAAGCGCCAACGGTCGTCTGCAACGGCTACAGTGAACAGGAACAGTGCCGACTACGCGCGCAGAGTCAGAGTAGGCGTCAGGTGGCACACCGGACAGTGAACAGTACCTGTCCGGTGGCCCCGTAGTCAGAAGCTCCAACGGTCGGAACCCAACGGCCTGGTGACGTGGCTGGCGCACCAGACAGTGTCCGGTGGCGCACCGGACTGTCCGGTGCGCCATACGACAGAAGCCTTCACCAACGATCATTTTGGTGGTTGGGGCTATAAATACCCCCCAACCACCACACTTCAATGCATCCAAGTTTTTAGCCATCAAACCTCATACAAGAGCTCTAGACTTTATTCCAAGACACAAACAAAGAGATCAAATCCTCTCCCAAGTCCGGAATCACTCCAACCAAATTAGTGACTAGAGAGAGAGAGACTTTTGTGTTCTTTTGAGCTCTTGCGCTTGGATCACTTTTCTTCTTCCTCTATTCTTGTTTCCAACTCACTTGTAATCAAAACAAGAGACACCAAGTTGTGGTGGTCCTTGTAGTGGACTAAGTGTCCCATTTGATTGAAGAGAAAGGCTCACTCGGTCTAAGTCACCGTTTGAGAGAGGGAAAGGGTTGAAAGAGACACAGTCTTTGTGACCACTTCAACGGGGAGTAGGTTTGCAAGAAACGAACCTCGGTAAAACAAATCACCGTGTCATCCGTTCTTATTCGCTTGTGATTTGTTTCGCCCTCTCTTTCGGACCCAACTTTAATTCTAACGCTAACCCCGGCTTGTAGTTGTGCTTAAACTTTATAAATTTCAGATTTGCCTATTCATCCCCCCTCTAGGCGACTTTCAACACTTCTGGACGGTCCGTACTTGTGGACGGACGGTCTGTGGTGGCGCAGAGGGTCTTCTTCTCTGAAAGAACCCTAGAACTCGACCCCATGAGAGATCCCGTCGAGAGGGAGAGTTCCAAGTCCTGGTGCGTCTCTAATCGGCATAGAGTCGAAGAGAGATTGTTGTGGAAGACTAAACTAGATCAAAACCTAAGGCTAGATTACTCCTACTTCTAGGAATTCGAAGAACGGTGCAAATAAGGTAAAATTGATAAGTAGATTTGATTGGATTGATTGTGGAGGTTTCAATCAGCCGTACCCCTAACTGATTGTATGCACGCGCGGATTGTCGGCGTTACCACTGCGGACAGTTCGGACTAGGGACCGTCCAACCCTAAGGGCAGACAGTCCGCATGGCATTTTTGCTGTTCAACATATGCCCCTGTCTTTTGGTGAAGGTTGATGAATCAAAAGCATATGCACTAAGCCTGATGCTAGTCACCAACTTTTCAATCCAATAGGGTGATCATTCAATATAGCTCTAATGTATAAAGGCCGTTTTAGATTGCATCTTTCTCGACCATGATCATCCGATCAATGGATCACAAGGCATGGAATGGAGGTGCCCCCAGCCTGAATAGGCAAAGGGACTATGTATGTACCATGGGTTCATCGTTGTACCATTCCACATTTGAACAAGATAACATATCGACGATGAGTAGGTGGGTGGAAAGTATCCTAGCATCACTGGAGATGGATGAATAGGCGATGCTTGTTGCGCCACCTTTCGGGTTGTTTTATTTGGCCCTTTTGTTTTAGTGGGTGATCGGGGTTTCTTTGTTGGCCGATCATGTAGAATGGCCTTCTTGCTAGTGTATTTAGAGAGAAATTGATCAAAAGTACGATCGACTTTGACCAGCTAACCATGTGTATTACATGTGATTTGCCCTTGCATCCCCTTCTTTACTTTGTGTGGAGTCCGACACCTCTGGCCATGGGCGGACTGTCCGGCTGAGTCAGCCAGACCATCTGCTTGAGCACCGGACTATCCGCGCAGGTGCCGGATAGTCCGCGATGCTCGAGTCGGGGAGCTTTTCTCGGCTGCTCGATTGAGCCTGCCCCCGACGCCTCCAGACTTGTTGGTCTTTTTGTCCGGAGCTTTCCGAGCAATCCCTACTTGTGATATATTTGACGTTCGAGGATCACCAATGATGATGTTTTTGCCTTTGCCTTTATCAGCCACTTCTGGCTGAACTAAGATCTTTTTGCTTGCTAGCTCAATTATATTGATAGGAAATGGTTGTGTGTCCACTTGCATCTCCTGAAAACTCAATCAACCCTCCTTGATGGCCGATTGTTTCTATCGACAGGAAACATTATAATCATTGGTGGCATGGGAAAAAGAATTATGCCACTTGCAGTAAGCACGTATTTTTAATTCATCTAAAGGAGGAATAGTATGTGTTAATTTAATGTTGCCATTTTTAGTAGCTCATCAACTATTTTATCGCATTTGGCAACATTAAAAGTAAATTTAACTTCTTCTTGTCGATTCTTTTGAACCGACTGCAAAGAAGAACATGTAGAAGGTTTATCATATGCTGGCCAAACAAGTTCGTCTGTATATACATCTATGGATTCATCATCTGAATTATCGCGCCCCACTAGATGCATCTTATGGCTAGCCGATTTTGATGCCTCTTTACTTCAGCTTTCATAGGCCAAAGCCCACTAGTGCAACTGCACTAATGAAAAGAACTGGGTGCCATCTAATTTCTCTTTTAAGTAAGATCACAACCCATTAAAAGCCAGCCCTGCTAGCTATTTTTCCGCGACATGGATCTGAAAGCATCGGTTTCTATTGTCCCGGAACCTACGTATGTAGTCATTAACCAATTCTTCAGACCCTTGTCGGAATTGAAGCTAAATCAGCTAATTCTAACTCATGTTCTCATAAGAAGAAGTGTTCATGAATTTTTTGTTCTAATTCCTCCCAAGAGTTAATAGAGTTAGGTGGTGCGCAGAGGCGATGAAGTTCGCCAACAACACCTAGATCTCGCTCTTGGGAGGAGAGATCCTAGAGTTTGTCTTGGGATCGGTAGGCCACCCAAGACGCATGTATACGACGTAGAGTTGGAGAGAGCTGAAGATTAGAGAAAGAAAACTAAATTTAACTTCTTGCCGATTCTTTTGAACCGACTACAAAGAAGAACATGCGGAAGGTTTAGCCTGTGTTGGCCAAACAAGTTTAGTGGTATATGCATCTGTGGATTCATTATTTGAATTATCGCGCCCCACTAGATTTGTCTTATGGCTAGACAATTTTGATGCCTCCTTACTTCGGCTTTCACAGGCCAAAGCCCGATGGTGCAAGTGCACTAATCAAAAGAACTGGGTGCCATATAATTTCTCTTTTAAGTAAGGTCGCAACCCATTAAAGGCTAGCCTAGCTAGCTATTTTCCGCAACATGAATCTAGAAGCATCGATTTCTAGTGTCCTGGAACCTCCGGATATAGTCATTAACCGATTCTTCTTGCCCTTATCGCACTGAAGCTAAATCAGCTAATTCTAACTCATGTTCTCCTAAGAAGAAGTGTTCATGAAATTTCTGCTCTAATTCCTCCCAAGAGTAAATAGAGTTAGCTGGCAGGGTTGTGTCCTATGCATCAAATTAGTGACTATAAGGTTTCCAATACGACTATCCTATGCCTGACACACTAACACCGAGTTTTCTCTGAACAACCCGGCTACCCCGTCCCTAATTTTTCCCACCACGTCTGGCGACCATCCATTAAGTTTGTGGGTGGAAATCTCAGGTTGCCTGACATCATTCTGTCGACTTTCCTACCAAGGATGCCCGAGATGTGTGTTAGGTGTCCTATTAATGCCACCACCTCCTACCCTATATCTCTCGGGGTCTCTTGTGGCCAAATAATATTCGGCCCTGTGTACATGAGGTGGCACGACATGGTTATAATATGCTACCGGTGGGGCATCGTAGTGCAGCTGTGATGGGTGTGGGAACTGCACATATTCTGTAGCTCCTGGTTCTGTGTATGCATACCCGGACGGTCCGCGCGTAAGGGGACAGGCGGTCCACAACCGGGCCAAACGGTCTGAGTCCGTATCCTACTATCCGGCCATATAGATGAGTCGAACAGTCCACACTTGGTGGTCGGACGGTCCACGCGTACGCAGAAGTGACGAAGTTCGCCAACAACACCTGGATCTCGCTCCCGTGAGGGACTCCGTCGGGGAGGAGAGATCTTAGGGTTTGTCTTGGGATTAGCAGGCCACCCAAGATGCATCCATACGACGTAGTCAGAAAGAGGTGAAGATTAGAGGAAGAAAACTATGTTACTGTCTAATCATAGGGCAAAATGTAAGTAATAGAAGATATATTGATTATTGAGCTTGTTTGGCCTGCTAAGGCCAAATCTTCTGCTCGCTCTCACCCGCACCCGACGCAAAAAGGGAAGTTATGTTCACATTTAATGTTGCTAAGTGTCATAAAATATTTGATGAGTTACTTAAGTATGGTAACATTAAATTCTCACATACAATTCCTCCGGTTGAAGAATTAAAAGGGTGTGTGTATTGTAAATGGCATGGCTCCTTTCTTCATAACACTAATGATTGTGATGTCTTCCGTCGGCAAATACAATCGGCTATAAGCGAAGGCTGGTTTTGATTTCAAGAGGCGAAGATTGACATGCCACCTGTCCCTGTCGCCACATTAGAGTCAATGAGCAAAAAAGTCTTAGTTCGGCCATGTGCGACCGGTAAAAGCAAAGAGAAAATATCGTCATTAGTGATCCTCGCATGCCAAATATGTCATGAAAAGTGGTTACTCAGAAGGCTCTGGACAAAAGAAAGATCAGAGGTGCCGGGGGGCAAGCACGATCGGACACCCGATCACGGTCACCTGTCGTGTGTACGCCGGTCGGTCCGGGCACTAAAGTCGTATAGTCCGAGACAAGCGCCGATGCTTCCCGGTCTATCCATCACCGATGTGTTGTCCTACTCAAGTATGGGGTAGTACGACGATGAATCTATATTACTGGCCCAATCCGTTTGCTTATTCGGGCTGGGGGCACCACAAGTTTTTGTCTATTAACATGTTGATCAGACAAACATGATCGAAGAGGATGCAATCCGAAATGGCCTCTGTGCATCAAAGTTCTATCAAATATTTATATTATCTGATCACAAGAGCTGATGACTTGCATCGAGCTGAGTCCTTACTTCGGGAACAAAATAACTCATGAGATCTATTGTTTCTGAAGTGCGCTAGTTCTTTTGGTTTGCCAAGCTCCACCAAAAGACAGGGGCATGTCTTGAACACCAAAAGTGGAGGACGATCCGGCTCTAGGGCCTGGACGGTCCGTGCCCCTGTGATCATATTAACTCGGTCAATTATCCTTATCTTGTGCGTGGTTATCCATCTAATCACATAGGATTTGTTAGCTATCACCAAGGAATCGGTCCAGACCTCCCCTATACATATGAAGGGGTACGACCGATTGAGAACCCCGAACAGATTCCAATCGAATCAATTACTTTCTTTATCATTCCTGTCCTAGGAGTAGATGTAGCATAGTCCTAGTTATAACTTTTTGCATATCCACCTCCACCCCATATTCGACTCTACGTCGTCTAGATCCGTCTTGGGTGTCCTGCCAACCCCAAGATGACCCTAGGATCTTACCTCTCCCAGGGGCAAGATCTAGTTGTCAATCCAAGAGATCTCTTCCTCGAGTTGATCTCTTAATTCCTAGATGACTCTACGTTGTCTAGGGATGCCTCGAGTGACCTGCTGACCTAGAGCACCCTAAGAGCTCCACCCAGGGGCGAGATCTAGGTTCTTGCGAGGAAGAAGACGACTCTGTGCCATTGCGGACCGTTCTACCCAGAGCGCGGACCGTCCGGACGTACGCAGGGAAGGCGTCGCTCCTACGCCCAGGTCGCGGACCGTCCGGCCCAGAGTTGTGTACCATTCGCGCTGCTGCAGAGGACACCACCGGGCAGTACACCCCGAGTGATCGATGCCAACAGAATTGTTTAGATGTCTTCCGTATAATGCAAAATGTTGTCATAAAAATACCTACTTACTGATTTCGAAATACAGTACTCCCTCTATCCTAAAATAAAATTTGATTTATCTTTTTAGTTGATTTATAAAATAATTAATGTATTTGTTTTATATATTTGTCTAAATTTATCATCATCCATTTGAACATCGACATAAAAATTAAAAGCTAAAATGACTAATATTTTGTATGGAGAGAGTACAACATAGTAGATACCAATGCTCAAATATTGCACACATATACTCTACATAAAAAATTGTGAAGATTTTGATCTTGAAAACTTTGTTGTTGAATGATGTGTAGTAGTCGGGGCATTTGAACAAATAAAAGATTTTAGTTTTGAGAACTTTTTGTTGTTGAATGATGTGGAGTAGTCGCGACATTAAAACAAAATTCATGTATAATTCTTATTAACACTACTCGAAAGAGGACTTTCGTTTGAGAACATCAAACTGACTTAATCCCACTCAATCCACATGGATGGACGTTAAAACAAACAAGCCCTAGCTAGTGTCAAATATGGGTGCAACTAGAATTGTGCGAATATGGGCGTCACTAGAATTGTGGCCATAGTCGTGGCCTAATACTCCTTTTGCACCACACTTATTTTCTATGGCTCATATACCAAATATAACTAATCAGATGTACATGCGTTGCTACAGTTTGTATATATTATATGAAAAGCTTTGTATTAATAAAACACAAAGATATATGTGTTTTGTTGGTTAGGTGAATGTGAATATTGAGTCAACAATCAAGGTTCAAACTCTCAGTTATGCATAATTTAATTTTATTTTTTGCATAAAATAAGAAGAAAATGAATGACACACGACGACTATGTAACCATAGAAAACATGAAAGTTGATACTTTATACCGTAGACATTACAGCTAGTTTGATTGGTGTGATTTATCACAGTAAAGAGCAGGAGGAGAACAATGGTATATCCACCCTAAGTCATTTTTTCTTGAATTTTGAGGCATTGGTCGCATGTTGGCTTACCCCATGTAGATAAACCTCTATAATAGTACCTGCATCACATCAGTATTTAGAGATAAGTAATCTTCAAATTTACATAAATGGAATCACAAATCATAGAAGGCATCAATTCTAAGACAAAAATAAATAAATACATGTAAGTAAAAATGGTATATAGCTACCTCAATTTGACCACAGTATTACATCTACTCAACTGGAAGTATTTGTTTCTCTGGTCAGACTATAGAGGATCCATCTGCAGATAGAGACCGAGGACACCATCTGGTGGAGGTGGACCGCCGATGATGAGTATATTGCAAGATCAGCCTATGAACAAAATTCTTAGGGGCCATGCACGTTAGGCATCACCATTAGATCCTCTATCTTATTCTCTATTTCAAACATCACTCTGCAAACAGTGTTATCTATAGTTTAGCGTATTTTACCCTATCCACTGAAGACAGTCTAACATACTAATCTGACAGGTTCGTGAGGAAAATAAATGCAAATTACGAATTATGAGCACACAAAGGAGTTACATGGACTTAACTATAAGGCCATGGTTTTCTGATAAAATGCATGCATACATATGCCATGGATATTACAATTTCCAAAACAGAATAATAAACCCAATTTAGCGAATAAATGAAACTGAAGCTTGAAGATTCTCCGAATCTTGATCATCAATCATCACTAAAGCTTTCCAATCAATCTAACATGTAAGGATCTATCTATTATTGGGCCCAACATATACACAGGTTCAACGTTAAGTTATCTGTGAAATTCAATTAAGGACTTGTTCGGTTACAAGGGATGGAATCCTACCATGGATTTAATTCGGATCTGGATTGGGTGAATTCATACCTCACACCTAATCCCATGGTGGGATTAAATCCATCATTTAATCTATTTATCTCTCAAAACTAGTTATTCTTTTGATCCATGGATTCTAATATAAACTTGTGCAATATCTTCATGGATTTGTTCCATACCTAATGAGCTATGGATAGAATTCATGCCTTCCATAGTTTAGAATATTTCGAAGCCCTTGGATTCTAATCCATGACGGGTTTAGCCGAATAAAAAAATTGAGTAGGTTTGGATTATTTTGGGGGCATGGATTATGATATGGATTTAAATCGAATCCATGCTAATCCAGAGCTGGATTGGTGTAAACGAACAAGGCCTAACAGTGTATAACAAGTAGGCGGGAATGTGAAAGACTGGAATTTGTAGAAAATCCAAATGCATTTCTAAATAAACAAAGCTCAAATAGACATGGATTCCTAAAAGGAAAATCAGAATTCTTCTAGTTCTAGACTATGGGGTGGGATTCAACCTAGCAAGAAGACACAATGCAAGTGCAAAAGTACCAATATCATGTACTCCCTCCGTTCTTTTTTATTTGTCGCGGTTTAGTTCAAAAAATGAACTAGCGGGTGACAAATATTCGAGAACGAAGGTAGTACAATGCTGCTTAGTTTAGCCTGTTATATAGAGGCATGCAACGTGATCGGCAAGCACTACAAGGTTATTGATATCATGTTCATTTGTGTATCAAGGAAAGAGTAGTCTGAATAACAACATAAAGGTAGATATGAAAAACTTACAACAAAGCACTACAAGATTATTGATATCATGTTCATTCATGTATCAAGGAAAGAGTAGTCCGAAGAACAACATAAAGGTATATATGAAAAGCTTATAGTAGATGGACGAACTCCTCCCAAGGCAGTGTAAAGGGAAAGTTTACTAATAGGAATCCCAATTCCCTAAATAGATGTTGTCTTAATCAGCAAAAAGCCTAGGAGATTGCTTGCCATCAATTCTCAGTAGACCTAAAATGGGATGCTACCGTACCTGGCATCCGAGATCTCAAAGCACCAAAATATGTCCACCATCATGTCGGAGAGCGGATCCCTTGGTCCCTGAGGGCCCATGAGTAAGAAGAGGATACAAGGAGGAACCTGCCCGGGTAAATCCACCCCCAAATAATCGCTGCACCGCGCATGGGGTTGGGCGAGATGTAACCTAGGACGGGGGTTAGACGAGGCATTAATGAACAACGCGAGTGGATTCCGTGTCTAACTAAAGGACTGCTCTCATCATCAATGCTATGCACGTCACATTAAATTATGCCTAGCGTTGAGCCATGGCATGGAAGAGGGTCGGTCCGCCTCCCACTCATGCCCTACATGTTCGAGGCATGAGCTCCACTTATGACCTATGGGCCCTAGGCCTCAGCCCCACTCAACCTATGAATCCTAGGTCTGAGTCTTTCGACGCCCTACACGACATGCAAGATGACGAAGGGAAGATAGAAGGATATGCTATGAAGGTCAGGAATCGACGCGAAACAGACGGAGTAATGACGACGCTCGCACTTCCATCGTCAACACGCTTCACCAATAGTCGATGGAGAGTTATACAAAACAGACAATGACACACAAGAAGGTGTTTACTGAGGGAGAACCACTTCACAACAATCCCTTTCGAGAGAAGCCATCTGTAAGTGCCCCCTCCTTGGTCTATAAAAGGCAAAGGGTCGGTCTGATGAGAGGGGGACAAAAAACCTGAAAGTGAACATTCGATACATAGAACCCTTAGCAACACAACTCTTAGAGACTTGGGAGCTTTTCCCTCTCCCGCCAGCTTGTAACCCTACTACGAGAAACAAGGTGTCGGTAGCGCGAGCCACCAAAGACTGGAAGTAAGGACGTTCTGCCCAAACCAATATAAATCTTGCACCCACTGAGCACACCATTCGTATCTAGAACGTGCATACACAAATTTACTCATTGGTGCTAGCTCAAAACACCAACAGTTGGTGCGCTAGTTAGGGGCCTTTACTCATTCTCAATGATCCTTCTCGCCAGGCTCTAGATGGTCAACCACAACGCCATTTGGGCCCCGGAGCAACCATCTAGTTGGGAGCCTTGACTTCGTCATCAATAGCAGAGGAGAAATGGTCAGGGCCCCAGATGTCCAACACTTCTAGATGGAGGGCCTCGCTGACATCGCCGAGACCCTTGGTGGCCTCTGACTTAACCTCCATCAAAAGTGCAACCCAGGATGGGCCTTGTCTGGACCCGTTCACATTGAGTTTATGGGGATGAGCGATACTATAAGGGATTTGTTCCACGACCACCCCCTAATAGCCTTCTATGGCCTTAGCACCCTGTCTAGCGGTGCTAGTCATGACCCTGCAAAGGAATGTTCATGGCTAGCACCCCCGAGGCTTGCTCCCCAAATGTGTGACAATCTGCACAACGGCATCCACCCCACCACAGTTCGCCCAGGTGAAAAAGTGCTACCACAAGCCTGAAGTCCCACCCAGGGCAATGAGTGTTCCCTAATGGACGATTAGGACATGCCACAATGGCAATAAGCCCGATCCCGACAAGGTGGCGGACGTGCGCGTGCCATGGCGCGCACCATTTGTCGACAAATTATGGAGGATGAAAGCGTGTTGTTGTGTTTCCCTGAGCTAGCCAGAATATCGTGGCTGCGGCAGCTCTCCTTGATAATCTTCTAGAGGCCAGCATGCCTGTTGGGGGCCTTCGTCTTTCGAAGGTCCTCAAAAACATGATTTAACATTGTTACCCAAGTGTAATATGTGTATAGGTACCTTCGGACTCGGAATGAAATGGTATATTATATGAAAAGCATGGTCAAAACGAAGGATGATGCAGCTCCGAGGCTACACGCAAGGGAGCTTTGGCTCAGCGGCAGGAAAAGGAACAGACTTAAAGAGGAAAATGGCATCTAGTCCTCGTCGGATTGTCCTTAAGTCAATAGTAAACATAAAGGGCATAAATGTAATTTTACACAGGCTGCGTTCTGTGCCTATAAATAGATGAACAGTACCCCCGTACTGTTCACATTGACTTGTATTCATTTGTGCGTCACGCTTGGACTTTTACCTTCTGTCAAGCCGAAGGTATAAATGTAATTCAATATTGTTCATATTC